>NC_072008.2:69640384-70251153 GCF_028885655.2 Pongo abelii
TAGGATGGGATAAAATATTTGCAAAGTACCTATCTGATAAGGGATTAATAACCAGAATACAGAAGGAGTTCAAAAAACTTAATAGGAAAACAACAACAACAAATAATCTGATTAAAAAATAGGCAAAATAAGTGACAAGAGAGTTTTCAGAAGACACGAACAGCCAACAGATACAAAAAAAAAATGCTCAACATCACTATCAGAGAAATGGAAATCAAAACTACAATGAGATTTTGTCTCACCCCAGTTAAAATGGCTTTTATGTAAAATATAGGCAATAATGGACGCTGGTGAGGATGTGAAGAAAGGAGAACCCCTGTACACAGTTGGTAGAAATGTAAATTAGTACAGCCACTATGGAGAACGATATGCAAGTTCCTCAAACAACTAAAAATAGAACTACCATATGATCGGGCAATCCCAATGCTGAGTATACATCCAATACAAAGGAAATCCATATATCAAAGAGATAGCTGCCCTCCCATGTTTACTGGAGCACTATTCACAATAGCCAAGCTACGGAATCAAACTAAGTGTCTATCAACAGATGAATGGATAAAGAAAATGTAGTACATACACACAATGAAATATTATTCAACCATAAAAAAGAATGAAATCATGTAATTTGCAACAACCTGGATGGAACTGGTGGCCATTATGTTAAGTGAGGTAAGCCAGGCATAGAATGATAAATATCACATTTTCTCACTAATATGTGGAAGGTAAAAAAATTGAACTCATGGAGATAGAGTAGAATAATGGTTACTAGAGGCTTGGAAGGGTAGTGGGGAGGTTGGGATAAAGATGGTATTGTTAATGAGTACAAAAATACAGTTAAACAGAAGGAATAAGATCTAGTGTTTGGTAGCACAATAGGGTGACTATTGTTAACAATAATTTATTGTATATCTCAATATAACTAAAAGAGTAGAATTAAAATGTTCCTAAAACAGAGAGATGATAAATGTTTGAGGTGATGGACACTGCAATTGCCCTGATTTGACCATTACACATTTTACAATAGTATTAAAACATCATATGTACTCCATAAATATGTACAACTATTATGTATCCATAATAATTTACCATATTTTTTTTATAAAGTAATTGGCAATACAAGCAAAGTTCTCCAGTATTTGGAAGACAAGGTCCTTTTTGTGCCCTGCAGACTCCCACAAGCTCTTTGCAAGCTACTTCAGGAACACAGGGCACAGCTGCCTGCCACACGGATGAATGCAGGGAGAATGGGTAGCTGCTACTGTGCTAAGACCTGAAATTGACCCAAATTAACTGCACCGTACTGTCCAAGCCTTCTCTCAGAAGTTGCAAGCCTTCAATAGACTCCAGAGTTTGAAAATAGTTACTATCAGGCAGACTCTGCCAGTGCAACTGCTGTCTAGGTGGGGAGACAGATTCGTGATGCTTTCCACTCCACCATCGCCCCAGAATCCTCTATCCTGTGCCAACCATCTTTTCAAGGATATTTGTATAGCAAACAATGTTGGAAAACAGAGATAGTGTCTTCATTCAGAGCATAGAAGGTTTGCTTATTCTTCAGTATAATAAAGGTAATGTTTCCCTGCAAAGCAAAAGTCAGGCAGGTTTGTTTGCTGTGTATTATGAAAGATTCAGGTTCCCTAAGTTCAGGGTTCTTCAGCATGGCACAAATCCACTGCATGTGCATCCATACACCTGGGCCCTTTTAAATTACTCCTGTGAGACTTGGGTGGCAAGGGTAATCAACATAAATGTGATGTTTATGGTACTTGCTGTGCTGTAAGTAATAAAGTCCTTTGCCTTTGACCCAGGAGCGTCATGTCTTCAGTTAGCACCAATGAAACTGTGTCAGCCTAACTTGTTATCCTGCACATAGGGTAAAATCTCATACTCTCCAGAGTTCCTGACACTACATAACCTAGGTAGGAATGCCTGGAGCAGTCACATTTAATGCCAGAATTTGTGAAGACAAAGGAACATATTGCGAATTATTGAACTCACATTCTCGAATAAAGACAATATGACTTTTTACTATCTATTAGCCTAAACCAATGTATAAAACAACCATAAAAAGGATGCATCAACTTCCAAGTGCCCATCACTCACAAATTAGGATAAACCTTTAGTTTCTCTTTTGGTCTTTTTTAAATTTCTCTTCACTCTGGTTCTGTTGGTCTCCACAATGGAATTGTCTATTTTCTTAATTGAAGACCCTTATTGTTTGTGTTTCTGCTCACATGTGTAATGGACACCTTATTTTCAATCTGCACGCTCAGATGTGCAAACATTGTAACTTTACTTACAATCAAACAGTACTACCTCAAGTCCGCTTCCTGTCCAGTGACAGAAAACTTAGCCTAGTAAAGTCCAGATATATTAAGTCACATTAGGGCTTTTCTCAGTTATACTCAAATAATTCAGGACTTTCAAATCTTTTTTTTTTCTTTGGGATTGACTTAAATTCCCATAAGGAATATTTCCAATCTTTTTTGGGATTCCACTCCTATTGAAGCTATCCCATAGTAGGGGAAAGGTGGGATTAGGGGATGAGGTACTTTGTAAAAGAGCCACAAATTAGTTTTTATTCCTCCCCAAATCTCTCCTCTTACTGGAGCTCAGATGAACTTTATCTTTTAGACTGAGTATGTCAGTAAGATTTTTTCCAAAATATTTCTTAAGCCACATAAAATAATTAGGGAAAAGACCACATGTTCCTTTATTGACATATTTTAGAATATGCATTTCTTTAAATATATTCAGTAAAACATAATTTAAAGCCAATATGATGAACTTTTTGTTGATAGGACATGGAGAGATTATTTAATATAAATACAGAATTTATTTTCATAGTTACTATTTTCAAACTGTTATTTCAATTATTGAAAGTAGTATTTGATTATACCTGCATAAACTCAGAGAAATTAAAAAATGTAGATAACCTCTTTGATGAATTAGTTTTTTCAGCTTAATGCTGAGACTTTCAGAATAAATGAGATTTCAGTTGGATCTTGAGTTGGTAGCCGAGAAACAGAATAAACAGTCTTTTTCTTCTAAGGTTTAGATTAAAAAAAAAAAACAACAACAAACTTCATCATGCCAAGTGTAAGGCAAAGAGCTTTTCTACAAATGTTGATAGTTTTGTTACTCACTATAATTCTATGATAGGTATTATTATCCTTGTATCACTGTTGAGGAAGCCGAGGCTCAAAAAGGTGAGTGACTTGTCTCAGGATCACTTTAGCTAAGTGACTGAGGCTAGATTTGAGTCTGTCTGACTCTAAAACCCATATTCTTTCCACTGTGTTACACCATGTTCCCCCTTCACTCAATCCATTTTCCTGGCTCAATTCTTATGTGATTCTGGTCTGTGAGAGAATTAGCTGGATTTAGCAAGGCCCTGGGTGAGGGAGAGGTCTGGAACCCAATTTCAATATTTGTATAAGGTATGGTGGCAGTGAAGTTCTTCTCCCAGGATGCAATTTACAGTCTTTTTTGACAATCAGATTATGGTGGTAAACCAAGAAAATTACAACCCCATAGATCTGGGACACAAACTGAGATGAACATCAACGAATATTTTGTGGAAGTGAACGAGTTCCCTATTGAGTCAATCTGCAGTGACTGGGGCCAATAATGGCCAGATGCAGGGGATAAAGTATGCCATCTTTTTTTTTTTTGTATTTTTTTTGTTGTTGTTAGACGGAGTCTTGCTCTGTTGCCAGGCTGGAGTGCAGTGGTGCAATCTTGGCTCACTGCAACCTCCGCCTCCTGGGTTCAAGCGATTTTCCTGCCTCAGCCTCCCGAGTAGCTGGGACTACAGGCACGTGCCACCACACAGGCATGAAGGTATGCCATCTTTGAGTGGCCTACATTAATGTAGTTGTTTGGTAGACTTCAGTCTAGGTAGCTCTACAGCTATGAAAGCCATAAAGAAATCTAGTACATTAGCCTGTAATCCTAGCTACTTGGGAGGCTGAGGCAGGAGAATCACTTGAACCTGGGAGGCAGAGGTTGCAGTGAGCCGGATTGTGCCACTGCACTCCAGCCTGGGTGACAGAGGAAGACCCCGTCTCAAAAAAAAAAAAAAAAGAAAGAAAGAAAAGAGAAAAGAAAAAAAGAAAGAAATCTAGTACATTAATTGCAATCTTTAAGTCACATGCTTTAAAAAAATAACTCAAGTATTCATGCAAGGCATGTTTGGTTGCCAGTTACAGAAATTAGCTCAAGTAATTGAGGGTTATTGTAATGATACAGTAGAGAATCTTGCGTAACACACTTAGAAGAACCCAGTTATGTCTCAGAGAACTGGAAAACCTTTCCATCTCTTGCTCTCGTTCACTCTCTCTTGTACTACATAATCTTACTTCTTCCTCTCTCAAAACATGTGCTCAACAATCATATTTTTAAATTTATCCTCTGTTCACTATCCGAGTGTGCTTAGCTAATCATAGTTGCCCAAAAATGTAAGTCCCAGTTCTCTACATGACTACATCAGGTAGGCATGGTTTCAGCAGCAATAAACAATTCCAACTACAGTGGCTTAAACAAGGATTTTTCTCATTCAATAAGTATAGATGCAGGGGGTTATCAATGTTGATAGATTAGCACAATGATAGCAGGACCAACATTTCAGTGACCTTCTCCATGTGCTTGCAAGGTGGTTACCTCAATTCCGGCCATCATATCCACATTCGTGGCAGGAAAGATAAAGAAGGAGATAGAAAGAAATTCTAGCTGTTTTTGTCTCTTTTTATTGGGAAAGAAAAGCATTTTCAGAAATGCCCATCAAATTTTCCCTTACATTTCATTAGCTAGAACTAGACTTATGGCCACCCCAAGCTGCATGCAAAGGGAGCAGGGGAAGTGAACTAGGCACATGGTGGATCTGAAAAAAATCTCAGGCGTGCTAGCAACGAAGAATATGGAAATGGATACTGTGTTGGCAGTTACAAGTCTCTGATACAAGGACCTGCCAGCTCAAATCCCTGCAGCAAGTGACAGTCTCTGTGTGGTCTAATCCAAGTCAGTGTCTAACCTCCAACCCAGGGCAATCAGGAAACAGTGAGAAGGAACAGTGCCTTGTTGGGGCTTTGCCAGGGATAGCTATTCTAAGGAGTGTGGAAGTATTCATGTAATAGGTAAATTTCTAAAGTGGCTCTAGTGATTCCTGCCTTCTAGTATCCATTTCTCTGTGTAATCCCCTCCTATTAGGGGTGGGCTAGACTTAGTGACTTGCTTCTGATGAACGGAATATAGCAAAACTCATGGGATGTCATTTCCTAGATTAGATTACAAAAGTTTGCAACTTCCCTCTTGCTAGCAGACTCTCTTTATTGATTTTTTTAGCTTGCAGGCCTTGATCAAACATGCTGCCATGTTGAAGAGGCTCTTGTGACAAGGAACTAATGGCAGTCTCTCTTCAATAGCAAGCAAGGAACTGAGGCCCCTCAGTCCAACAATCCACAAATAACTGAATCCTGCCGACAACCATCTGAACTTGAAAGTAGATTATACCAAAGGTGAGTCTTGAGATGACTAGAGCCAAGCCAACACCTTGATAGTTACCTGTGAAAGACCATGAAGCAGAGGACTCAGTCAAGGTATGCTTGGATTCTTGACCCACAGAAACAGTGAGATAATAAATGTCAGCTCTTTTAAGCTGCTAGATTTTAGGGGTAATTTGTTATGCAGCAAAACAATTACAGAAAAGAAATGATGGACATCTCCAGAACATCCATTTAAACATTCTGCCACGGGCTAACAACTCATGATTCAGATATTTTCTCTCCTGCTCTCTCTTCTCACAGCTGTCTGCTTGTGTAGAAAAAAAAAAGCTTTATAATAATCAGGTTAGAGCAGTCTAAAATTGGAACTAAATATTTCATAGGTGAATGAGTTCCTCATCTTTGAAGGAATTCAAGCAGAATCTGACTATCTGTTAGAGATTTTTGTGGAAAGGATTCAGGCCTCATGAGTGGATGGACTAGATGGGTGCTTTCTAATTCCTTTTACATGATAGAAAATAATATTTGTATGTATAGCACACTGGAGGTAAACAACAGGGCTGCTTGTGGCTTGAGTGACTAGTTTCCCTAGGTCCTACACAACCATTTTGAGGGCAAAAGGGATTCCTCTGCACACTTATAATTCACACCAGTGTGTCTTGGTCCACTGATTTGGAAACCCAAGATGAGATGACTTAAGGCTTTTATATACTTAGATTCCCTGGAGCTATGGTTCCCATGGTGTCATTCCAAGAACAGCACGGTCAGCATAACCTGGGCACTTTTAGAATGCAAACTCTCAGCCTTTCCCTAAACCTACTAAGTCAGAAACTATGGGAGCAATTCATGGGAGGAACTGTAGGAGCCCAGCAATTCATATTTCACCCAGCTCTACAGAAAAAACTGGGTTTAAGTCTTCATATTTGTACTTTTTGGCTGTAATCTGTGGGAAAGTCACTTTGCCTCTCTGGAACTCAGTTATATAATCCATAAAACTGGGTGAATAAACTATCTCCAAAGATTAAATGATATATTTATAAAATGTGTAGTGTAGTGCTCAACACATAATAGTTATTCAGTAAATGTTAGTTCTAGTCCCATCAACAAAACTGAACTGAACTTATTTTAAAGAGCATTTATGAACATATTCAGTAGCTTGAAATTGCACAAAATAATACAGAAAGCAAAAATCACCTACAATTTCATATAATTCTCAACATTATGTGTCTATCATTCCAGTCTTGTTTCTGTACCCAGTTATACTTAGAATAAATGAACTGCCTAAACAATTTCTAATTGTGAGTAATGGCTGTACACTGCCAATTCTTGATTATCCATTTGGCTAATCATTGGTGGCAAATTAAAATCCCAAACTGGTTTCCCTCTGCCACACAGCATGTATCTGTGCGGCCTCCCCCTGCCATCAATTAATATTTGCTTGAGAATAAAAATTCATTTTCATATCAGCCTAAGGGAAACAAAATGCCAAGAAATCAGAGCCAGTATTCCAGAGCATGCTAAAAATAGGACTCAGATTACCCGGAACATTATTTCTCTCCATAAAAGCAGGGCTTTGAAAATTGGCCCTTTAAGCACCTGCTATGTTTTAGGCATCTCATTTAATAAAACACTGAATCAGACACACTCTTAATGGACAGTCTAATTTACTAAAGGAGTTAAAATAGGCATATTGAGAAATTCAATATAGGTCAGGTCTATTCAATTTAACTCAACAAGTATTTATAGATTATCTACTATGTTCCATGCAATGATGGGTATGATGGTAGCTCATGCCTCAAGGGGATCACCACTTGGTAAGGACAAGAAACACATAAAATCCAAATGTTGGCTGGGTTAGCCTTACTCCTCAAAGATCTTGGAATAATTGGTTTAGGCCTCTCTCATTCCATGATATGTGAACTCCTGACTTTCCTCATGATTCTATGATAATCCCTGAGGCTTATACACTCTTTTCTCAGGTTCTTTTCTCTGCCTCCTGCATCTGCACTTCCTATACATATTTCACTTTAATACAATATACATATGGACCTCAACCCTTCACTAGTTTATACAAGAAATCTATTCACAATAATACTTTCATGAGTTCTAGACTTTGTTAAAGATTTGGAGGTAAAGAGAAAGCTCAGAGCAGGAACCATGTGTCTTTACATCATCTTTCTCCTCTTCCCATCTCTTCTCTTAGTCTTCTCCCTCCAAGATTGCTCCCATAGTTTCAAACACATTCCCCTCTATTATGCAGAACACTTTTATCCTCCCCAATTCCTTCTACTAGCTTGCTTACCCCAATCCATAAAGATATATAGCCAAAAAAGTTCATTTTTAAAATGAATTACTCTCCTTGCAAGGCAGCTAGGTTTATATTTAGCAAATTTATTTTTGCATTATATCTATAAATAAATATATCAATGTGGCCGACCCTGTTAATTGCCTTCCTAATACCCATTCCCCTTTTACTCTTTGCCAAAAGAGACTTAAATTGGTTCTGGGCATCAGTGTGGCCAGTTTCAGGTGAGATACTAACTTTTCCAGCTTCCTTCAAGTCAGGGTGGCCATGCACCCAGTTTTGACCAAAGATCTTAAGTGGGAATAACCTGGGGAAGCTTACGGAAAAGCTCTTGCTTTTCTGATTAAAGAGACAGATGCAGCTGATGCTGCTTCTTTACCCTAGGGAAAGTACTGATTGGCCTGCCTGAAATAATATATTTATTCCCTGGTCCAATCAACTATGTTTAGGGAGTATGATCATGTTGTAATAATATAACAACTCTTGTTGCAACCATGTAGGTTGTAGGATGCACAAAAAAGATGAAAGCAGACTTTTTAGAGAGAGTTTTGGAGTAGATAATCCCATAAGTACCTGCTAGAATAAAGTTAGAAGATGAATAGTATTGGGAATGTAAAGAGATTTTGTTGGTTTTGGCTAGAATAACCAAGAATGCTCAGATTCTGCCTTACTCTTAATTCTCAATTGTTCCCTGAGAACAGAACAATTAAAAAACTGGGAACAGAGCATCATGTTATTATTAGTTGGACCAGAGCTAAATATGTCTAATACAGAGTTCTGGGAAACCTGATTTGAAGTACATGGCTAGAGTTTTAAGAGAGTCTAGTATTTCCCTAACTAAGGATGAATAAAAATATTACCTTTCTATCAGCTGCATATAGCTAAAAAGAAAGAACTTTGATGATTCCAGCAAAATGGAAGGAGGAGCAGCTGAGACCAAGGCTTTGCCCAGCTGCCTGGTCTGTAGTCTAGTGTTCCCATTCTTTGGCCTACAAGTAAATGTGATCCAGGCATGTCTCACATTCTGATCTGTTGGTTTGATGTTCCCTTCCGTTTAGAAAGAGGGAAGAAAATAGTAGGAAACTATGTGGAAACCATCTGCTAGAGTTATTTCTGATGTGAAAAGAGGCATCAGGACTCCTCTCCCCTTAGATTATTCTGCATTTTTTCTCTCACCTCTTTGGGCTTAATAGTCAAGATGATGGTCAGCCATAACCATCCCCCTTGTGAGGGAAGACCCATGAGTTCTACCCCTCCTTTTCTAACACCATCTCCCTGACACTCATCAATTATTTTGTTTATCCTCCCAGGACCAAAGCTGCACAGCAGTTCAAATATTTACTTGCTATTTTATTTCACATACGAAATTATACATATATACAATTGTCCAACCTGGTTCAATGAGTACTGCCTGGTAGCATAGTCCAAATAATGCAACATCAGCACAGCAATATCAGAATGTCTACATTTGAACAATATGAAACCACTCTAAGTATTAAGTTTCAGGAAAGTTAAAGTTTCATGCTGAAATCTATGTACTATGTAGAAATTGAATTCCCAAAGAAATTAAAGCCAAAAATAACTTTCTCCCCAATGTATTATTTTGCTGTATCTCAGCCAGAGGAGATTTCACCCAGATTCCTAGGTGGAGTCTGTTTTCCTTCAGCAGCTGCATGCTTGGCTATATTTCACTAGGGTTGTAACTCCTCCAGCACTTCTGAAGTTGCAATGATACAAATTCAAGTCTCCCTTGGATACCACTTTTCTCAAGTTTCAGTTCCACACTCATAAAATGTAGGATCAAATGCTTACGACAATCTTAAGCAAAAATAACATTATCATATTGCTGTTACCAAGCCTATTGTTCAGATAACAAGGATAGAGGGTGAAACAGAAAAAAACTGGGGTTTTAACTTCATCTGTATGCCTGTCAATTTGTGCTAATTGTGCAGTGTTTATAACCCATTAAATAAAATTCAACTGAGAATTCTACCACTGAACCACCAATGCCAATATCTAAAGAGCTTCTGCATAGCAAAAGAAAACATCAATAAACACAACTCACAGAATGGGATAAAATATTCACAAACTATGCATCTGACAAGGGTCTAATATCCAGAATCTATAAGGAAGGAACTTAAATCAACAAGCAAAAACTAAATAACTCCATTAAAAAGTGGGCAAAAGACATGAACAGACACTTCTCAAAAGATGACATACAAGCTGCCAACAAACGTGAAAAAATGTTCATTGGTTGCCAGCAAGATGGCTGAATAGGAACAGCTCTGGACTGCAGCTCCCAGCAAGATTGACACAGAAGGTGGGTGATTTCTGCATTTCCAACTGAGGCACTTGGTTCATCTCATTGTGACTGGTTGAACAGTGGGTGCAGCCCATGGAGGGCAGGACGAAGCAGAGTGGGGCATTGCCTCACCTGGGAAGCACAAAGGGTTGGGGGATTTCCTTCCCCTAGCCAAGGGAAACCGTGAGAGACTGTACCTTGAGGAATGGTGCACTCTTGCCCGGATACTGTGCTTTTCCCACAGTCTTCACAACCAGCAGACCAAGAGATTCCCTCCAGTGCTTACGTCACCAAGGCCCTGGGTTTCAAGCACAAAACTGGGCGGCCATTTGGGCAGACGCTGGGCTAGCTGCAGGAGCTTCTTTTTTTTTTTCATACCCCAGTGGCACCTGGAATGCCAGCGAGACAGAACCGTTCACTCCCCTGGAAAGGGGGCTGAAGCCAGGGAGCCAAGTAGTCTGGCTCGGGAGGTCCCATCCCCATGAAGCTGAGCAAGCTAAGATCCACTGACTTGAAATTCTCACTGCCAGTACAGCAGTCTAAGGTCGATCTGGGATACTCAAGCTAGGTGGGGGGAGGGGTGTCTGCCATTGCTGAGGCTTGAGTAGGCAGTTTTCCCCTCAGAATATAAACAAAGTTGCCAGGAAGTTTGAACTGGATGGAGCCCACCTCAGCTCAGCAAGGCCACTGCGGCCAGAAGGCCTCTCTAGATTCCTCACCTCTGGGCAGGGCGTCTCTGAATAAAAGGCAGCAGCCCCAGTCAGGGGCTTATAGATAAAACCCCCATCTCACTGGGACAGAGGACCCAGGTGAGGGGCGGCTGTGGGCGCAGCTTCAGCAGACGTAAATGTCCCCGCCTCACAGCTCTGAAGAGAGAAGCAGATCACCCAGGACAGCATTCAAGGTCTAATAAGAGACAGACTGCCTCCTCAAGTTGGTGCCTGACCCCCATGTATCCTGACTGGAAGACACCTCCCAGCAGGGGCCGAAAGACACCTCATACAGGAGAGCTCTGGCTGGCGTCTGTCAGGTGTCCCTCTGGGACGAAGCTTCGAGAGGAAGGAACAGGCAGCAATCTTTGCTATTCTGCAGCCTCTGCTGGTGATACCCAGGAAAACAGGGTCTGGAGTGGACCTCCAGCAAACTCCAGCAGACCTGCAGCAGAGGGGCCTGACTGTTAGAAGGAAAATTAACAAACCGAAAGGAATAGTATCAACATCAACAAAAAGGACGTCCACTCAGAGACCCCATCCAAAGTTCACAAACATCAAAGACCAAAGGCAGATAAATCCACAAAGATGGGGACACCAGTGCAAAAAGGCTAAAAATTCCAAAAATCAGAATGCCCCTTCTCCTCCAAAGGAACACAACTCCTCACCAGCAAGGGAACAAAATTGGACAGACAATGAACTTGACAAATTGACAGAAGCAGGCTTCAGAAGGTGGGTAATAACAATCTCCTCTGAGCTAAAGGAGCATGTTCTAACCCAATGCAAGGAAGCTAAGATCCTTGAAAAAAGGTTAGATGAATGGCTAACTAGAATAACCAGTTTAGAGAAGAACATAAATGATCCGATGGAGATGAAAAACACAGCACAAGAACTTCGTGAAGCATACACAAGTATCAACAGCTGAATCGATTAAGTGGAAGAAAGGATATCAGAGATTGAGGACCAACTCAATGAAATAAAGCATGAAGACAAGATTAGAGAAAAAAAAGTGAAAAGAAATGAACAAAGCCTCCAAGAAATATGGGACTATGTGAAAAGACCAAATCTACGTCTGATTGGCGTACCTGAAAGTGACAGGAAGAATGTAACAAAGTTGGAAAACACTCTGCAGGATATTATCCACGAGAACTTCCCCAACCTAGCAAGGCAGGTCAACATTCAAATTCGGGAAATACAGAGAACGCCACAAAGATACTCCTTGAGAAGAGCAACCCCAAGACACATAATCGTCAGATTCACCAAGGTTGAAATGAAAGAAAAAATGTTAAGGGCAGCCAGAGAGAAAGGTCGGGTTACCCACAAAGGGAAGCCCATCAGACTACAGCAGATCTCTCGGTGGAAACCCTAGAAGCCAGAATAGAGTGGGGGCCAAAATTCAGCATTATTAAAGAAAAGAATTTTCAACCCAGAAATTCATATCCAGTCAAACTAAGCTTCATAAGCGAAGGAGAAATAAAATCCTTTACAGACAAGCAAATGCTAAGACATTTTGTCACCACTAGGCCTGCCTAACAAGGGCTCCTGAAGAAAGCAATAAACATGGAAAGGAAAAACCAAAACCAGCCACTGCAAAAACATACCAAATTGTAAAGACCATTGACGCTCTGAAGAAACTGCATCAACTAATGGGAAAAATAACCAGCTACCATCATAATGACAGGATTAAATTCAAAGATAACAATATTAACCTTAAAAGTAAATGAGCTAAATGCCCAATTAAAACACACAGACTGGCAAACTGGATAAAGAGTCAAGTCCCATCGAAGTGCTGTACTCAGGAGCCCCATCTTACGTGCAAAGACATACATAGGCTCAAAATAAAGGAATGGAGGAATATTTACCAAGCAAATGGAAAGCAAAAATAAAGCAGGGGTTGCAATCCTAGACTCTAAGAGACTTTAAACCAACAAAGCTCAAAAGAGAAAAGAAGGGCATTACATAATGGTAAGGAATCAATGCAACAAGAAGAGCTAACTATCCGAAATATATATACACCCCATACAGGAGCACCCATATTCATAAAGCAAGTTCTTAGAGACCTACAAAGAGACTTAGATTCCCGTAGAATAATAGTGGGAGATTTTAACACCCCACTGTCAATATTAGACAGATCAATGAGACAGAAAATTAACAAGGATATCCAGGATTGAACTCAGCTCTGGACCAAGTGGACCTAATAGACATCTACAGAACTCTCCACCCAAAATCGACAGAATATACATTCTTCTTAGCACCATATCACACTTATTCTAAAACTGAGCACTTAATTGGAAGTAAAACATTCCTCAGAAAATGCAAAAGAATGGAAATAATAACAGTTTCCCAATCCACAGTACAATCAAATTAGAACTCAGGATTAAGAAACTCACTCAAAACCTCACAACTATATGGAAATTGAACGACCTGCTCCTGAATGACTATTGGGTAAATAACGAAATTAAGGCAGAAATAAAGATGTTCTTTGAAAACAATGAGAACAAAGACACAACATACCAGAATCTCTCCGACACATTTAAAGCAGTGTGTAGAGGGAAATTTATAGCACTAATTAAATGCCCACAAGGGAAAGCAGGAAAGATCTAAAATCGACACCCTAACATCACAATGAAAAGAACTTGAGAAGCAAGTGCAAACAAATTCAAAAGCTAGCAGAAGACAAGAAATAACTAAGATCAGAGCAGAACTGAAGGAGACACAGACATGAAAAACCCTTCAAAAAATCAATGAATCCAGGAGCTGGTTTTTTGAAAAGATTAACAAAATAGATAGACCAGAAGCCAGACTAATAAAGAAGAAAAGAGAGAAGAATCAAATAGCTGCAATATAAAATGATAAAGGGGATATCACCACCGATCCCACAGAAATACAAACTACCATCAGAGAATACTATAAACACCTCTATGCAAATAAACTAGAAAATCTAGAAGAAATGGATAAATTCCTGGACACATACACCCTCCCAAGACTAAACCAGGGAGAAGTCGAATCCCTGAATATACCAATAACAAGTCCTGAAATTGAGGCAGAAATTAATAGCCTAGCAACCAAAAAAAGTCCAGGTCCAGACAGACTCACAGCCGAATTTTACCAGAGGTACAAAAAGCAGCTGATACCATTCCTTCTGAAACTATTCCAAACAATAGAAAAAGAGGGAATCTTCCCTAATTCATTTTGTGAGGCCAGCATCATCCTGATACCAAAATCTGACAGAGACACAACAAAAAAAGAAAATTTCAGGCCAATATCCCTGATGAACATCAATGTGAAAATCTTCAATAAAATACTGGCAAACCAAATCCAGGAGCACATCAAAAAGCTTATCCACCACGATCAAGTTGGCTTCATCCCTGGGATGCAAGGCTGGTTGACCATATGCAAATCAATAAATGTAACCCATCATATAAACAGAACCAATGACAAAAACCACATGATTATCTCAGTAGATGCAGAAAAGGCCTTTGACAAAATTCAACACCCCTTCATGCTAAGAACTCTCAATAAACTAGGTATTGATGAAATGCATCTCAAAATAATAAGAATTATTTATGACAAACCCACAGCCAATATCATACTGAATGGGTAAAAACTGAAAGCAAAGTCTTAGGATACAAAATCATTGTGCAAAAATCACAAACCTTCCTATACACCAATAACAGACAAACAGAAAGCCAAATTATGAGTGAACTCCCATTCACAATTGCTACAAAGAGATTAAAATACCTGGGAATACAACTTAAAAGGGATGTGAAGGACATCTTCAAGGAGAACTACAAACCACTGCTCAAGGAAATAAGAGAGGACACAAACAAATGGAAAAACATTCTATGCTCATGGATAGGAAGAATCAATACCATGAAAATGGCCAAATTGCCCAAGGTAATTTATAGATTCAATGCCATCCCCATCAAACTACCAATGACTTTCTTCATTGCTTCTTTTTATCAGGTTTGTCAAAGATCAGATGGTTGTAGATGTGTGGTGCTATTTCTGAGGCTTCTGTTCTGTTCCATTGGTCTATATATCTGTTTTGGTACCAGTACCATCCTGTTTTGGTTACTGTAGCCTTGTAGTATAGTTTGAAGTCAGGTAGCATAATGCCTCCAGTTTTGTTATTTTTGCTTAGGATTGTCTTGGCTATGAGGGCTCTTTTTTGGTTCCATATGAAATTTAAAGTAGTTTTTTCCAATTCTGTGAAGAAAGTCAATAGTAGTCCTGAGACTTTGCTGATATTGCTTATCACCTTAAGAAGATTTTGGGCTGAGATGATGGGGTTTTCTAAATATACAATCATGACATCTGCAAAGACAGACAAATTGACATCCTCTTTTCCTAACTGAATACGCTTTATTTCTTTCTATTGCCTGATTGTCCTGGCCAGAACTTCCAATACTATGTTAAATAGGAGTGGTGAGCGAGGGCATCCTTGTCTTGTGCCAGTTTTCAAAGGGAATGCTTTCAGTTTTTCTCAAAAGAAGACATTTATGCAGCCAACAAACATATGAAGAAAAGCTCATCATCACTGGTCTTCAGAGAAATGCAAATCAAAACCACAATGAGATACCATCTCATGCCAGTTAGAATGGCAATGATTAAAAAGTCAGGAAACAAGAGATGCTGGTGAGGATGTGGTGAAATAGGAATGCTTTACACTGTTGGTGGGAGTGTAAATTAGTTCAACTATTGTGGAAGACAGTATGGTGATTCCTCAAGGATCTAGAACTAGAAATACCATTTGACCCAGTAATCCCATTACTGGGTATATACCCAAAGGATTATAAATCATTCTACTATAAAGACACATGCATACGTATGTTTATTGTGGCACTGTTCACAATAGCAAAGACTTGGAACCAACCCAAATGCCCATCAATGATAGACTGGATAAAGAAAATGTGTCACATATACACCATGGAATACTATGCAGCCATAAAAAAGGATGAGTTCCTGTCCTTTGCAGGGATACGGATGAATTTGTAAACCATCATTCTCAGCAAACTAACACAAGAACAGGAAACCAAACACCACCTGTTCTTATTCATAAGTGGGAGTTGAACAATGAGAACACATGGACACAGTGAGGGAAACAGTACACACTGGGTCCTATCGGCGGGTGGGGGGCGCTAGGGGAGGGATAGCATTAGGAGAAATACCTAATGTAGATGACGGGTTGATGGGTGCAGCAAACCACCAGGGCATGTGTATACCTATGTAACAAACCTGCACATTCTGCACATGTACCCCAGAACTTAAAGTATAATAAAAAAATGTTTACCATCACTAGTCATCAGAGAAATGCAAGTCAAAACCATCATGAGATACCATCTCACACCAGTCAGAATGGCTATTATTAAAAAGTCAAAAAACAACAGATGCTGTTGAGGCTGCAGAGAAAAAGGAACACTTATACACCGTTGGTTGGAATGTAAATTTTTAAATTATTAGTAGTTCAGCCCCTGTGGAAAACAGCTTAAAGATGTCTCAAATAACTTAAGGCAGAGCTACCATTTGACACAGCAATCACATTCCTGGGTATATACCTAAAAGAATATAGATCATTATACAAACAAAACAAAACAAAACAAAACAAAACAAAAACAACACATGCATTTGTATGTTAATTGCCACACTATTCACAATACCTAAGACATGGAATCAACCCAGGTGCTCATTAATGGTAGATGGGATCAATTAAATGTGGTATATATACATCATGGAATACTACACAGCTATAAAACAAATGACACCATGTCTTTTGCAGCAACATGGATGGAGCTGGAGGCCATAATCCTAAGTGAATTAATGCAGAAACAGAAAACCAAATACCACATATTCTCACTTGTAAGTTGCCGCTAAACATTGAGTAGACACGAACGTAATCATGAGAATAATATACACAGTGACCTGCTAGAAAGGGGAGAAAACGAGAGGGGCTTGGGTTGAAGAACCACCTATTGAGTATTATGTTCATTACTTCAGTCTAATATATCCATATAACAATCCTACACATGTACTCCCCATATCTAAAATAAAAGCTGAAAATAAAATAAAATAAAATTCAACTGAAAGAAATTGCCTGTGGAGAGAGCAGTTGAGCTGTCATATTTATTTTCTAAAAGCTTCATGAAATTTCAAATCCATGGTTTTTTTGTTGGTTTGTTTTTTGCCTTTTTTTTTTTTTTTTTTTTTTGAGTCACCGTCTCGCTCTGTCAACCAAGCTGTAGTGCAGTAGCACAATTACAGCTCACGGCAGCCTCCACTTCCTAGGCGCAAGCCATCCTCCCACCACAGCCTCCCAAGTAGCTGGGACCACAGGTGGTCACCATGTCTGGCTAGTTTTTTTAAATATTTGGTAGAGACTAGGTCTCAATATGGTGCCCAGGCTGCAAATCTTTACTAGTTCTGTGCTGCTACTATTGGCACTTATCAAACATCCATAATCGTATTGCTTTCCTTCAGATTTTGAATTCTCCAGACTTTGGTTATCTAAATGGTAATATAAACATTTCTCCTACCATTTAAATTCCTGCCACAACAAGATGTGATCTCTCTGGAGAAATATACTACTCCTCAGTTCTGAGTGAGAGAGTGGGATTGGGGAAAGCGAGATGCCATCCCTCCAACCAATGCCCCAAAATATGCAAACCAAAATCATTTTTTATCCATAGAGGCCATAAGGAGAATTTTGCTTTCTCCATGTGGAACTCTGCCTTCTAATCTAGCTTAAGTGCAGCTCTCCTCTTCAGTCTACATCCCCCAAGGATCTCTTACTTCAGGAGAGAATCTCTTTCCCTCTAAATACCAGCTGCAACACTGATTACTAAACATAGGATGCTGCACAAAATATTTTCTGTGTAGAGCTACGGGAAAATGTGATTAAAAAGTGGCTCACTTGAAGCCTTAATGAGGTTCCCCAATGGCATTCCTGTCCCCAAGCTCAAATCCAAATGTTACTGTCCTCTGACCCAGCCACATAACACATAAATCTGAATCGATGCCAGTCTTCTTAGGTACAGAGAGAGAGAGAGCATTGCTGAAACTGCCTCAAGGTAGGCCCTGGCCCTCTTACAGTATCCACCCACAGGGACAGAGGAGGAATAGGAATGGAAGGACCACGAATGCGCATGAGACCTATTTGCAAATATCAACCCCATCCTTTATTAAATCTGACCTAATCAGTGTCATGCCATCTGACCTATAATATAAATATTTCCCTTTGGGGAGGAAGGAATGAAGGGCAGAGTAGAAATATAGGTACCTTCCAGATACAGGAAAAGGACCATTACAAATATAAATTATTCAGGCAAAATGGTTGTGGAAAGAACTACTGTTTTTCAGGCGAAGGGAAAAGAATAAGCAAAGATGCAGAAGAGCTAAGTAGTTTAATATGGGAGAGTAGAATGTTTGTACCGCTATTCAATTCAAACTAGCTTGAGCAACAAAAGGAATTTAGTGGCCGGGTGCGGTGGCTCAAGCCTGTAATCTCAGCACTTTGGGAGGCCGAGATGGGTGGATCACGAGACAGGAGATCGAGACCACCCTGGCTAACACGGTGAAACCCTGTCTCTACTAAAAATACAAAAAATTAGCCAGGCGTGGTGGTGGGCGCCTGTAGTCCCAGCTACTCGGGAGGCTGAGGCAGGAGAATGGTATGAACCCGGGAGGCAAAGCTTGCAGTGAGCTGAGATCGTGCCACTGCTCTCCAGCCTGGGCAACAGAGCGAGACTCCATCTCAAAAAAAAAAAAAAAAAAAAGGAATTTAGCACAAGGATAGAGAAGTGTCTTATGGAACCCAAAAGCAAGAAGGCAGGTGGGCTTCAAGGAATAAGCTGCAGCTAGGAACTCAGCTGCTATCTGGACACTCTCCCTCTTTCACTGCTGCATCTCTCTGTGTTTCTGCCTCATCTTTTATAGCAGACCAGCATTTTCTTTTTCCCCAGACCATATGGTAGAAAAGTTGCTGCTGCCAACAGCTATGAAGTTTATACTGCTCAGCATAAGAAAGCAACCAGACCAGGATGAAATATCTTAATCTAGATTCCAGACTCCCAAGGAAGGACTATAATAGTTCCAGATTGGTTAACTGTGGCCAATGGGTCACATAACATTAAAAACTTCTACAGTAACATTAGGATGGAAGTGATGGAAAGAGAAGCTCCAAGAAGAGCGATGCTCAGCACAGAATTGCAAGTAGTATTAGATTCCTGAGCATGAAGTAGAATGTAGAGAATGGTAGGGGATATGGCTGGAAAAGAGACAGATTATGAAAAGTAATGTGGAGCTTGAAATGTAATCAATAAGGAATGGGGAATAGATCTGAAACATTTTTAAGCAGGGAGATAATTTGGTAAGGTTTGCATTTTTAGATAACTTATTCAAGAGGCAGTGCAGAAGATGGTTTGGAAGAGAGGTAAGAATGAAGGTAAGGAGCCTGATTAGGAAGTTGCTGAAATACTCCTGGAAAAAATTAGGAGGAAATAAATAAATTAAGGCAAAATTGGTGGTGGTGCAGGTGTAAAGGAATGATGAATGAATATGAGAGATATTTAGGAGATAGAATCAGCAAGGCTTATTAACTTAATTAGATGTAGGAGGTTAGAAGAGAAAGTCTGAGGTGACCTTTATGTTTTTGGTTTGGGAGACAAGGTAAAATACACCTACCCAGAGAGGGACAATAGGACTGTTGGGGGCCTGCCAAACTTGGAAGTGCATCCACTCTTGGGATTAGATCATACTTTGCTTTGTTTGGTCTCAGTGAGACAGAAATTTCAGCACACCAAGAGACAGAGCTCAGGCAAAGGGTTTCATGTGTCCTTTATTCACTATTGAATATAATGCCAAACGAGGTCCAGATCAACCTTCTGTTTGAAGTGGGCATCTTCAGTTGTCTGAATTGTCTTGATTCCAGAAGACGACATTCCTCATGCGGGAATTGAAGGCATACTACAAAGGAGATTTTCCTAAAGCAGAGATCTGAGCACCTGGAAGAGCTGAAGAACTACCAAATGGCTATTCCAAGAGGCAGATAAAGTGTTTTTATCCCTCTCTGCCTCCTTTTTCTTTACTTTCAATAGGAAGAAATCTGGGTGAGGTGCAGTTATAATTTCATTTTGTCCTATTTCAGACACAAAAAGATATATACCTCCCTAATCTATGTATATATATTGATATCTATCTATATCTGTCTAGCCAGCTATCTATCTATCTAGCTAGCTAGCTGCTATAATATAGTGGAATTCCCAAAGGGCCTTTAAGAAGAGGATATACAAATTCATCCATTCATCTATTCAACAAAGATTTATTGAGAGCCTACTATGTGGCAGGTACTATTCTAAGCATTAGAGATACATCAGTGAACAAAGTAGGCAAGAATCCCTGTCTTCATGAAGTTTCAATTCTAGTGATTCAACTTATTCTTCCTTGGTGCATATATGCAGCTTATTTTTCAGGAAAAGTACAGAAGTCTTGGCTTGACTCACATAAAATGATCACAATCCAGTCATTTCATCTGTTTCTGTGAGAAGGTGAAATCATTATGTGACAATACCAGGGTCTCCCTTCGGGGATTTTTTTTTTTTTTTTTTTTTTTTTGAGACAGAGTCTTGCTCTGTCGCCTGGGCTGGAGTGCAGTAGTGCCATCCTGGGTCACTGCAACCTCTGCCTCCTGGGTTCAAGTGATTCTCATGCCTCAGCCTCCTGAATAGTTGGGACCACAGACGTAAGCCACTACGCCTGGCTAATTTTTGTATTTTTAGTAGAGACAGGGTTTCACCATGTTGGCCAGGCTGGTCTCAAACTCCTGATCCACCTGCCTTGGCCTCCCAAAGTGCTGAGATTACAGGCATGAGCCACTGTGCCAGGCCTCTCTTTGGGGAATTTTTTTGGGGAATCTACCCCAACAAAGACAAATAACCCATTAGCATGTGGAAATACATTCAAGCATGGACAGGTTGAATTTGAACTGCTTGGGTGGCATCCAAGTCAGGATGTTGAGTGGACAGTTGGACCTATTTATCTAGATCTCAGGATGGTGGTCTGAGCTAGTAATATATATTTTAAAGTCATCCATGTGCAGGTAATAGAGCATGGAGAGTAGAACAAAAGAAATAGACCAAGAGTGGAACTATGGGAGGGGGAAAACTAACGTTTTAGGGGTAGGTTGAAGGAGAAGAGTCCATGAAAGTTACATAAATAAAAAATATAAAGAGGAAGGAAAAGAACAGAGAATGTATGTCTGGAATCAAGTGGAGCAGAAACTTTCAAGCAGACCCAAATGATCAATACTATCATAGGTAGCAGTGAGGTCCAATAACAAACGTACTGAAAAGTGTCCATTGCATAGAGAAATTTGTCAGTAACTGGTGTTCTTAACAAAATAGGTTTAGTGGAGAGGTAGAGGTTAAATCCCTATTACAGTGGTTGGAAGGTGAATGGGAAGTGAAGAAATAGAGGCAGTGAATGTAAGATAACCACTTTTGAGACCTCTGGGTGAGAAGGAAACATGATAGGGTAACAGGAGACACTTCTAGGAAACTGAAGGAGGCTCCAGGATCACAGGTGAGTATGTCTTTTAAGAAGGGAAGAGTCTTGAGTATGTTTACAGGCTGAGGAGAATAATATAGTTGAGAGGGAGAGTTGTAAGGTACGTGAGCTAGAAAGAAAAAGTGGGTAAGACCTCTGAGGTGCTACATGAGACAAAGATCAGGAGCTCTAATAGGAGATTTAGTCTATATGAGACTGGAGGAATAAGGGTATAATATGGGAGCAGATGCAGATTGTAGGTGAGAAAAATTCCTGTTACCTGCAATTTTTTTAAGGAATATAGGTAATAAAGTCACCAGTTGGGTGGCAGATTTGCTGAGTGAAGGATGAGGTCATCTGTCATAGTGGAGAATGGTTAAAGTTTGGAGAAATAGCTGAGGGGAACTGGAGAAGGACTGACCAAGAAAAAGGACTGCCAAGTAGTTTGGAGATGAGAAACTAAATCTGTGGCAACATCAATTTGCATTAAAAGGTCATAGTGATTTTCTTCAGAGGAGCTTGAATGGAAATAGTGAACAAAAGATGAAGATCTATAGCATACAGACACAAAGGGTTCAAGTGTTTGAAATTCTAGGAATTACTTCAATTCTGGAGACTCTTTATTATTTTATTTTTCTTTTTTATTTTTTGAGACAGGGTCTGGCTCTCTTGCCTAAGATGGAGTGCAGTGGAGCAATTGCAGTTCACTGCAACCTGTCTCCTGGGCTTAAGTCATCCTCCCACCTCAGCCTCCCGAGTAGCTGGGACTACAGGCACATGCCACCACATCCAGCTAATTTTTGTATTTGTTTGTACAGACAGGGTTTTGCTACATTGCCCAGGCTGGTCTCCAGCTCAAGCGATCCACCTGCCTTGACCTCCCAAAGTGCTAGGATTACAGGAGTGAGCCACTGTGTCTAGCTGACCCTTTATATTATATGTCAAGATGAACTCATCCAAGGAGCTTTCTCAGAAACTTTACTCAAAGTCTATTTCCAATCTTATACCCTCTCCCACAAATACATCTGTCAATTTATGATTTCATTTATGTAAATTATTTATTAACTTGTCTTCTTGCATCATTAGATTATAAGATCTTTGGGGCTGGAGCACTGTCTAATATTTGTGCTAGACTCCTAAACAAGTAATAGTACCTTGCCTTTGACAAAGACTCTCTCTTTGACCAAATTTGAGTCAGGCCCTTGTGAGCCTTCTTCTCAACTAAGCTTGGCTTGCTTAGTTCAGTTTTAGCAAGAATCCTGCTGAGTCAGTTTAGTGGAAATCCCCTACCCTTGGTATCTGATCATTCTGGATATCTGATTAGATATCTCATCTCCCTGATGAGGTGATATCAGGTGATATCTTATTACCCTGGTCTGCCTTTAGCAAGATTTCCATCATGTTGGTTTAGCAAGAATTCCCCTAGACTTAATGTTTCCTCTTAGTAATTTTCCAATAATTGATGCCTCCACTGTGCTCCTTGTTTACAAATTCCCACTTATAAATGTTACTCCCTCCCTTGTTGGACTCAGAGTTGAGCCTCATCTCTCTCCCCTACTGTAAAACTCCATAACAATAATCCTCCTTGAATTAAGTCTTTCTTACCATCTTTAACAAGTATCACGAAAAAATTTTCTTTAACACCGTATTTAGCCATCAGATATAGACCTTTTCCAAACTTTGGCATGGCATACAAGGCATTTCATAATCTTTTGCTCAACCTACTTCTCTATATTCAACTCCATTACAACTTTACACTTCCCAGCCCATAAATACAGATAAAATACGTATAAGTCACACTTTTCTACTTTTGCTGAACACATCATGCACTTTCAAATTTTCTGGGCTTTTGAATATACTTTTTCCTTTGAATGGGATATTTTTATCCCCTTTTGGCAAATTCCCACTCATCTGTTGACATCTTCTTCTATGACTTTATTTATTCAAGGAAGACCTACTCTTGATTTACTAGGTGCATCTACTGTGCCAGCACAGAGTTCTGTTTTTGAAGAACTCACTGATTTGTAATTGTAAAGGTAAATAAAGGTGAATAAGGAAAAAAAAGAAATGAAAAGAAGGTGAATAAAGAGAAATATATTATTTTCTCCTCCTTAGCTTCTTAATGTATCTCCTTGGGGGACAGAGTGAACCTTTACCCTTTCTCTAACTTTTGGAATGTAGATAAATCTCTCCAGAGACTACAAAGTCTCAGTCTCCAGTTTTATAACGCACACATATTTCCAAGGTCAAAGTCACATTTCTCTTTGAAATGTAAAGACATGTCTTCAAAGTTAATGTAGGAGCCCATCTCAAGGTGTGACCATTTGTCTTTCAGGAAGACTAGAGGTATCTTTGGGGAGGTAAGAAAAGTTTTATTATTCTGTTGGAAGAATTCAATTAACCAAACAAATAGCTGCCTCAATTCTCAAGTGGACTGTTGCAATATATAACTTGTGTAGAATTTTATTTTGTATTTGCTGTCTCTTGAAGGCTACTTATATGCATGTACTCTGTTGTGCTTGCTCAATAATAAATCAGCTTTCTTTTTTTTCCATATTGATATAGAGATGTCTGTTCGTTGTAGGAGTTTTTACCTTTCTATCGTAGTAAAGGCAGATGCACTGATGTGGGCAAAGGAGCTCCAATTTTATCTTGAAACCCCAGGAAAGATACTTAAGGAGTTTAAGTACAGCAGCGACACAGTTCTTTATCTAGAAAGGAACACAGAAGAATTAAAGATGACTAGCAACATTTTATATATGTATTTCTCTATTCACTGATAAAAAAATGTGTGATAGAATGTGATTAGTTCAATAAGTGAACAGAGAATATAGGTTTTATGTGGTAAAATACAGGTTTTAGAAGATATAAGCAAATTTTGTAAAAATCTGTCCCTGTGAGTTACTGATGGTCATTAGAAAAGGCTGAATACTAGGGAATTGTTTTCCTTTGAACCTGAAAGGCATGTCTGTTTCATACGGAAGGAAAGGTATGAGCTGTGTGAGAACTCTGTCCAAGCTCATTTCCACATTCATAATTGTAATATATATTCCCTATGTTATGGTCTTCCACATTGGTTACAGCTTGTTGATGATCTCCAATCTGATACTTCTATTTAATTAGTTCTAGAGTGATTCACTCTTTTTCGCCTTTCCAATTGTTCTTCTCTTTCTTCAGTACTTTTTGGCTGGTCTGTATAAAGTTTCATTTTAG
Source organism: Pongo abelii (assembly GCF_028885655.2). Lineage (NCBI taxonomy): Eukaryota > Metazoa > Chordata > Mammalia > Primates > Hominidae > Pongo > Pongo abelii. The sequence continues at coordinate 69,664,955 of NC_072008.2, forward strand.
TTTGACAGTCCGTTTGAGCTCTCCTCTAATGTTTCTTTTTTCTTTCTTTCTTTTTTTTGGGGGATGGAGTCTCGTTGTGTCGCCCAGATGGAGTGCAATGGTGCCATCTCGGATCACTGCAACCTCCACCTCCCAGGTTCAAGTGATTCTACCGCCTCCACCTCCCAAGTAGCTGAGATTACAGGCAAGTGCCACCATGCCTGGCTAATTTTTGTATTTTTAGTAGAGGAGGGATTTCGCCATGTTGGCCAGGCTGGTCTTGAACTCCTGACGTCAGGTGATCTGCTCACCTCGGCCTCCCAAAGTGTTGGGATTACAGGCGTGAGCCACCACGCCTGGCCCTCCACTAATGTTTCACTGGCACTTATTATAGGGCTTCTTAAAGTTCTTACACATGGCATAGCTATTTTTACACTTTCTAAAATGTTTAAATATTTTATTAAATAAACATCCAGCAGGGCACATTTTGTAAATATGTTTATACATTGTATTAAGTTTAATACAGAACCTCTAAACCTAATTTCAAAAAGATCAAGTAAATAAGCCCCTAGAATATCACACAAGTTTGTACATAGCCATTGCCTACATGTCAATTTTCAGTGTCAATATTTTAAAATTAAAAAGTGTAGTTTTAGAAGAATCACTGGATATTTACATGTTAATTAACTGGAGGGTTTATGCAGATTTCTTACCCAGCTGAACGTTTGGGAAATATGTCTAAGCACTTTATAGATCTAGATGTGTCTCAGAAAAGGTAAAAACTGGTCTGTGGCTGGGTGCCTAAGGGGGTGTGGAAGGAGCTAGGGCTAGAAAAATAGAGGCAAGATCTTAGAGGACTTTGAATGTTAAGCTAGGGAATCTGTATTTTCTCCTTTATTATAGATAATGAATCTATTGAAAAATAACTCCAATTCTTACTAAGCACTTACTCTGCGCCACAGTAAGTTATGTATGTTAAGTGCTTTACATTCACTTTTCCATTTAATCCTCATAACTACTCTATAGGTATTATAATTATCCCCATTTTACTGATAAGGAAACAGATTTAGACAGATTAAGAATCTTAGCTCAGGCCGGGCGCGGTGGCTCACGCCTGTAATCCCAACTCATCGGGAGGCAGAGGTAGGCGGATCACTTGAGGTCAGGAGTTCGAGACCAGCCTGGCCAACATGGTGAAAGCCTGTCTCTACTAAAAATACAAAAATTAGCCAGGCATGGTGGCTTGCACCTGTAGTCCCAGCTACTTGGGAGGCTGAAGTAGGAGAATTGCTTGAACCCAGAAGGAAGAGGTTGCAGTTAGCTGAGACGGCGCCACTGCACTCCAGCCTGGGCGACAGAGTAAGACTCTGTCAAAAAAAAAAAAAAAAAAAAAAAATCCTAGCTCAAGGAAACAGAGCTACTTGGTGGTGGAGCAGAAATTCAAACTTGGCTGTAATTTCAAAGCCCATTCTCTAAGCCAGAAGGAAGTGAGACTAGATTTTCATTTGATCACCGGTAGAAGTATGAGCACAAATTGCAGAAAGACAAGTCTAAAGGCAAAGAAACCAGAAAGTATGCTGTTGCAGTAGTCAAGAATTGTTAGGCCCTATTAAGGGAGGTGACCCTTAACCACCTGAGTTATGCAGACGAGTGACATAGTCAGAGAAGTTATTTAGAAAATTACCCTGGCAGCCCTTGTGAAGGATGAATTGGAGGAGCCAAGACAAATAAGTAGGCAAATAAAATAACAACAAATAAAAGACAAATAAAAGGCAGTGAGACAAGTAGCGAGGTTGTTGGGACTGTCACTCTTAACCGCAGAGGTGCCTGTCGAGGGGCTGGGAGACGGTCGTATCCCAAGTCCTCGGGCCTCTCGAATTGCAGAGCATCCTGGACCTCTCCTAACCCACCCTTACCTTCATGTCGCTCCTTCTAGGCCTTAGGAAGTGGGGTTTTGAGCACTTTCTGGGTCGCAGGCCTGCTGGTCTGAGCTCCGACAGAGGCGCCAGCGGTGGCAGCAGTCGCCGACAGGGGTGGGGCGCATGCGCACAGTTGCTAGGCAACGGCGGCCGGGCGCCGCGGCGATAACCGCGCCGGGGCTGTGTGTGTAGGCAGCGGCGCCAGAGGAGGAGGAGCAGGAGAATGCAGCTGCGACCGCGGCCCCAAGAGGGAGCCGCCGCTGCTCTGTGGCCAGGGGGGCCCAGGTACTGGAATCAGGCCTGGGGGTCGCGTCGCTGAGGGGACTGGTAACGGCGGTCCCTCCAGAGGCTCAGGCCTAGTACCCTAGGAGGGTCCGGGCCGCTGGGCGAGCGCCTTCCCCCCATCGCCTCCCCTCGTCCCTCCACGTCGATGGTGGTGAAGTTGGCGGCGCCACGGAGCGCAAGGCACCAAGCTGTCTCCCTTGCACCCAGCTCCTCTCTGGCCCCGGCTGTTGGACACCTGCGCCGCCGCCTTCTCTCGCCCGCCGAGCCCACCCCCGGCGGCGGGCGGGGGAGGGGCTCCCCCCTGCAGGGGCTGCGTCGAGCAGGGCGACGACGGGGACCATAGGAGAGTAGGGGTGAGTAGTGGCATCGCACTCGCTCGGTTCTAGGGCGCCTTTCCGGCCTCCGGGGCCCCGGGAGGCGAGCGAATCGCTGCTTTCTCCTGCAGAAGCTTCTGACGCCTCTCCCACATCTGCTAGCGGCTCTCTATTCCCTTCGAGGTAGTTTTCCTTCTCATAGCCACCACTTTTTGGTCTCAACCCTGGCGTCCAGGAATGCGGGGTGGGTGCCTAAGGCCTGGCTTTGCTTCTTAGATGCCATAGATGCTGATAATTCTACGTACAGTCACGCAGCCTGGTTCCTGATTCGTGGACAGACTCTCCCAGTGCCGTGCTCGCCCCTTTCCCCTCGCTCTGGCTGTGGCTCTCGCTCTCGCTCTCAGGAGGCTCAGCCTGACCGCGGGCTTCTCAGGAGCCCATTCCCCGGGCTGCTGCCGCTCCATGCCTCAAGTCTTGAACACATAGCTGCAGTGGCCCCTTACTTTTCAGTGTTGTTGCTACTCGTGTGCTGAGAGCTCCCGAAAGCCTTGTGCCTGGCTTCTTACTCCTGACATGTACGTTAGGAAGATAGTACTTATATTAAATAATAAAAATAATAAAACAAACACACACTCCACTTGACTTCTAAAGTGCCATCAAACTTGAGAAGTAGGCAGAATGGCTGATTGATAATAGGGGAAATTGGTTTTACAAACTACTTTTCATCCAGCATGGCACACTTCTTTTTTATTATAAATACGATGATGAAACCTAAAATATCCCCAATAAAAGGGAGGATGGGTTGTGATATATCTGTTCTTCCTGAGGTAGCTTGCAGTTGAAGATAGTCGGTTCCAGAAAACATTGGCACCGGAAGTGATATTCTGGACAAGGTGATTAGATGAGGTTCTAAAGTTGTGAGGTGCTTTTTTGAAAATTAGCAACATTATCTTTGACGATTGAGGTTGTTTTCTTAAAAGTAAATGGTTGAAAAAACTTACAGTTCACAGATGACACCTATCAAAAGCATACTGAATTTAGATTAGTAATTTTGATTGTAAGATAGTTCTGTGAGCAGACAATAAAAGATGGGTTCTTTTCCCTCCCTATTGGTTTTTAAGCCATTTCAGGTTTCTTTTATCTGATAAGACGTGGCGAGAGAGAAGCGTAATAATGGAAAAGCTAAATTTTCTTTTTTTTTGTAAATGCTTTTGAGCTAAAGATTTTTTAAAAGGATATATAGATGCCATTTATGATTAAATTTATTGGGTGAATCTGTCAAGACAGCAAACTTTGTTAGTTTGGGGTAAAATGCTTTGCTTTGGGAGCTTTCATGTTGTTTGAAGTTCTTTGGGGGTATAGTTTAAATTAAAGCACAGTATAATTCTAGTACCACTGCAAAATAATCTCGGACCTCAGAGAGTATTGTTTGTTTTGTGCATTAGCAAGCTGACATGCTTCTAGCAAGCTGACATGCTTCTAGTTGCTAGATTCCAAAGGTAATTTTTTTTTTTTTGGAAAAGCTTTTGATGAATTTAAGTCTGAATTATTTGAAATAATAGTGTATCATATGAATACTTGCTCTTCACCTTCACATACTTAGAGAACCTTCCGGTAATTTGAATCCAATCTAGTATTCCATTGAAATGAGTATGACTATGAAGATGCCACATACTCTAAGAGCATTTACCTAGGGTGTCATAATCACATTATAAAATAAAATTGATGGCTTATTTTGCAAATGCTATCAAAGCACTTGATCAGTGAACTCTGGAATGAAGTTTTGTTTTTTTTTTTTTTAAGTGACTTTCAACAAGTTTTTATTTTCTAGCTTCTAATGAATGCCTACTACTATACCAGGTATTGTGGAGAATAGAACAGAAACAGCAATTTACCAGTTGGGTAAATTGCTTACCCAACGGTAAATTACCGATGGGTAAATTGCTTAACCATTGGAAAAAGGAAAATACGTATATGAGTCATCATGGTCAACAATTGGAAGAGTCATATTGAATAAGGACTAAAAGAGTTAAGAGTAAAGGGAGAATACTGTAGGCTGGATTTTTCTGAGAAAGCTTTGTAGAGAAAGTCATACTTGATTTGGCTCTTAATAGAAGTATAAGCTTTCGTAGAAGGTGGAAGAGTTCAGCATAACATGAGCTAAGGCACTTGATTTTCTAATCCTTTTGCATACTTTCTCCTAGATAAACCTAAAGGAGAAAAGGACTGTCAGCGGCAATTAACTTCTTTGTAGTGGGCATAATTTTCTATGATAAACTACATACTAAATTAACAAATTAAATATAATTTCACAGATATACATGCTATAGAAATCAGGCTTTAAAATAATCATCCTATTTCCTGAAGCAAGTGAGAATGTTTTCTAAGCAGATATAGGTAGAGTGTTAAGTTCACGTTTTTGTAACCTGTACATTTTTTTTACTGTCTACTAAGAGACAGTTATATTCTAAGTGTTTCATACAACACTGGTCTGATAGTCCATTAGATTATTAATATGCTCCAAAGACTATTTCTTGATAAAATAAATTAGGGAAATTTTATAAGCAACATTCATTTTGATTCATTAGTATATGATAACTTAGTTTTTAGTACTACATTTAGTACTGCTATTGCTACCATTTTCTGAAAACAAAGGGAGGGGTATGTCAGAGTCCCACAAATTCATATCTGTCAAAGTTCTAATATCATGTTATTAATGTATATATTAATAATTGACAACATCAATGTTTAAACTGCAATTACAAACCTCTGCAAAGCTTATTTTGGTACATTTCTAACAACCTTCTGCTATTTGAAAATTAGTCAGATGACTAATTGTCTCCTAGGTTTTAGTCAGCCATTGTAAGTTGACATTTACACAGAAAAATAACAAGGTATGGAGTTATTCCATCCGTAGAGAGGTATGTCTCCTAACAGAAATTCACATATTAGAATTCCAAATATAAAGAATTCACAGATTTACTCTGAGGAACAATATACTCAAACTTGACATTTTTGAGGCTTTATACACCTTCTGTCCTTTTTTTTTTGGTGTCTTTTGCTGCCAGCAGTAGTCTTCTTTGATTAAAGTTAACTTTAATTCACAGTAGCTAATAGTTTCTAGGCTCAACAAATATAATTGTTATTTTGAACATCCTCTGCTTAGCACATTAGCTATTAAATAAACAAGTTATTAGAGAACAGAATGGCTTATCTGGACACAGTCAGCAAATAGCTATGATTATTGTTGGAAATTAACCAGTTAACAGATAACAAAATATATGCAGAAGGCATTGGAGTAAATCATTTTTGCTAAGTAAGTATTGTACATTTCTGGTCTTATGACAGTATCAAAGGGATGATCTTTGGAAAGAGGAGGGAAACTGCCAAAAAAATTAAAATTACGTCGTATGTCCAATTGTAAGTACTGTGGCGATTTAAGGCAGGTACATATGTTAGTTAAATTGCTAAACCTCAGTGGTGGCAGCATGTAAAATAGGGTAAAGAACTGTCAGTTTCTGTTAAGTAACATAGGGTCATTCTCAATATTTTTACCTAATGACTGAGTCTGGAGGTAGGACAGTATTACATTGAGTACCACTGATGCATCTATAAGTTATAATTTTCCTTAAATATGTAGTTTTAAAAGAATTATCATATTCTAAAGTATGATCCTTATTATATCATTGGACTAAAAATTTTCCCAGCTGAGCACAGATCTCTCAATTGTATGATGGAAGTTTATGAGATAAATGTCTTTTTCCCAGCGATTCTTTTTAAGAACAAGTTTTCCTGGAACATAGCATTTTTTACTAAGTGAAAGATACCTATAGCCAATTCAATGTAGGAAAAAAAAAAGTGGAGACTAGCATTCCTTCTTAAAGTGTGGTATCTACAAAGAAAATAAAACAAACACCTTCATATATAAGTTGTAAACTAATATCCACAGGAGCTGTCTCATATACAGTTATTGTCTCAATATCATATCTTATGAATTGTTAATCCCTTTTAGACTCTTGGTGTCCAAAAGTTCCCTTGTAGTCTGACTCATTCGTATTTTCCTATTGACAAGTGCACCACTGGGATTTGACAGGGAGATTAACTTTGTTACTGATAGTATTCTACTGTAATAAGTTTTTTGTAACAATTTTTAAAACGCAATAAATATTAACTGAAACCTGAAATTGAATTTTGACATGACTAATAATGTGAAAATGGATATATTTCTAAAATAATATTCACTTAAAGCCATTGTACAGTTTTATTATCACTATAACCTTTCACAGCCTTGAATTACATAGCTCCTCATTATGCTCACTTTCTGTACCTCACTTCTACTTTTCCTAACTACTGTGTATATAGATTTGTTCTCACTGTCACTCTTCAGCTGCTTCTTTGGCCTTTAAATTAGTTTCATAAAAGATATCTATCTTTTTATAAAGTTATTTGGGAAAGATTTTCTGTGATTGTCTAAAAAGCCAAACCCATATTGGATAAACTGCATTTAAAACTGGGTGATTTGACTGGAAGTGGTATTGAGAGGAAGAATTGTCCAGGTTCTTTTAAAATACTGTGACTAAATCAGGCAATTTTTGAGTCACTAGGTTTTTATTTCAAAAATAATTTATTTTCTTTATCCTAGGAAGTAAAAAGTCAGAAGGGGTTGGGTCCTTCTGGAATAGAAGGTAGGGATCCTTTCATTTGGATTGCTTCAGATTTCTTCATTGCGTTTTTACCATCTAAACTTTATGTAGTTATACTTAGGAACTTTTTCATTTTAGAATAAAGAGGAATAACTTCTCTGTTCTTCCAGGCTGTCTTATTACTACTGCTTTGTATTTATATAGCATCTTTCACCAGATGAATTCAAATAGTTATTTTTATATCATGTGACATTTCTTACCATCTTTTTGGAATTAATTTAATTTTTCTTTCAAATTGAATACTAGTTGACATATGGGGGTGTGACATAAGTAATAAGTTTGATTCCACAGGTCATATATAAGCCAGTCTCATTACTTTTAAGTTGCTCCTTGCCCTTTTCAGGGCTGGGTATATATTATGTACTAATATATAATGGTTCTTGCTGAGTTTAATCTTTAAATGTGCACATAGATCCTTATATTCTGTTTCTCTTCCTGCATTCTTTTAGGACTATCATTATTAACTGTTTTTTTTTTTTTTGCTTATTATCAATAGATTTAATCTTGGATTACATAGTTGTTGCTGCCAAATTGGTTCAGATACCTGTGAGTCTGTAGAAACAAGGAAAAAAAATAGGGGTATGAGAAAAATGAGTCTTAGATTTTACATGTTTCAAATTTTTCTTAATTTGCAATAATTTAGGGAGAAGTCTAAAATAGTTGAAGTTTTGAATTTTAGAATTTTTTTATGAACTGCAGTTTTTACAGTTTTCTTGTACATATATTAACCAGGATTAGGACAAGATCCCTTAGAGATCTTGATTTAATAAATATATGAGAATGATTTATCGTTAGTGTATCAATGGATTATATGTAAAGAGATATTATATTTCTAAAGTACTTAAAGTTGCTTGGAAGCATTGTTTAGTTTTTTTGTTTTGTTTTGCGAGGGGGGAGTTGAGACAGTGTGTCACTCTGTTATCCAGGCTGGAGTGCAGTGCCATGATCTCGGTTCACTGCAACTTCCACCTCCCTGGCTCAAGCAATCCTCCCACCTCAGCCTCCTGAGCAGCTGGAACTACAGGTGTGCGCCACAAACGCCCAGCTAGTTTTTCTATTTTCAGTAGAGACCAGGTTTCACCATGTTGCCTAGGCCGGTTTTGAACTCCTGAGCTCAAGTGATCCACCCACCTCGGCCTCCAAAAGTGATGGGATTACAGGCGTGAGCCATCGTGCCCAGCCACATTTTTTCTTTTCAGTAGTTTTAATATCCTTTCTACTATCTTGTTTTTAAATTTGTTCAGCAAACTCTTTATTCAAAAATAACCCTAAAGTCACTTTAATTTCAGCTTCTTTCTGAATTATTACAAATTCTGAATCAGTAGGGTCCAAATTACAGTACAACAAAATTTCATTAATTCAGGCCCCACTAACCAAGGACTTGTTATAGGCTAGATATATATAGTAGTTGTGCTAAAAATGAATTACACTCTACAGGAGAAGCAGCCAGAGTCCTACCAGAGGTTAGGCAGTATTGGAGCTTCTTTACTGGGTATCTGCATATGATACTGATTAAAATATGTTATAAGAAGGGAGGAACATCTAGGTTTTGTGTATTTAAAAAATCTTCTAAGTGCTGTATTACTAATCAGAGCCATTAATTGTATTGGGCTATTTACAAGAAAAGGGATTTGAACATCACTTAGTGTAAGCAAAATAGAGGCAGGTTATGGTAAACTGCTTTCAGATGTTTTAAAAACTGTAGTAGCAATGTTATCTGCATGTAAATTCTGTGCACTTACAAACTCTTCCTATCAATTAATCAGAGTAAGAAAGTAAAGTGTGCATTAAAAGTTATACTTAGTAGTCTAGTCTTTGTATGTTGATGGTGTTGCTCCAGCTCTAAAAGTAGTAAAACTTCAGGACCTTCTTGTTCCCCAGTTCTGAAATAATAATCATATAATGAATGCATGCATATTGGTACTGATTTGTTATATTTTTGTTATGATGCAAGAAGCACTAAAATCCAGCATTTCTGATGTTCTGAGATGAAATTCTTCTGACAATAAACTGGAACTTCCGGTCTGGCTAACTTGTTAAAGTTACAAGGTTAACTTGTTAAAGACTTGAACTAGGGTGAAGCTGTCTATAGAGCACAACTACACCTAATACTAGAGTTGCTAGAGGCATGTTATTTACTACTTATGCTCTTTTAAGAGGGGAAAAAAAGCTAGTCCTTTGTTTCATGCCTATCACAGTAATGATAATTTGCCTCTATTGTGTAACTCGTTGCTCTTTACTTACAGATTTTAGATCTTAAAAGTAAGAGCAAGGGAAGGAATAGTACACAGGTTATTGGATTGACTAGAATAAAAACTTAGCTGTTTGGAAAACTAACTATAATTTTCTCCGTCTCCCACTCCCTTTTCCATTCCTATGACATGTGTGAAAAAACTTGGCACTTTGTGTATTTATGGATGAGAAGAAGAGAGACTGAGTATTCATGTAACAGTTTTCTCACAGCTGAACACTGAATGCAGAATAGGAATTAGTGAAATCTATTTGATTCTTAGTAATCTGTGCTAACGGGAGTATAAGCTTAGAAAAAAATAAAAACTTTTGATTTTGAAAGATAATTTTATATTTACATTTGAATACGACTGTTTCTAATCTAGATAGCCCTGAAACTCAGTTAACTAAAGGCTATGGAATACAATAACTTGGCTCATGAATTTTCTAATTACTAAGGATTAATTTAAGTATGTAATGAAACTGAAGCAGAAATGCTTTGCATAAGATGTCCAAAATTTTAGGTTGTACTTTACTCATAATTTGTTTGTGAACCACTGACCCAGTTGTGTGTGTCTTGATTAAGGATTTTTGGTTGTACATAATAAAGGTGTACTTCAAACTAGTTTAAAGAAAAAAAGAGTTTAAGTATAAGAGGAAAAAGAAAGTGCAGAAAGTGTAGTCTAGGTGCATGAGAGACTTCAACTAGGTTGACGAGCTCTCCATAGCTAAGGGAAATTTCCTCCCTCTTTCTCTTCCCCTTCACCACCCCTGGGTCTATAGGGTCTTCTGTTTATCTTTGTTTCTTTCAGTGTATCTACTTCATTATTCTCACGTCCTCAGCACACAGCCAAAACTGGTTTATTCAAGAGATCCCAAGTCTACATATTCTAAATTCAGGCAATCAGAAGAGACTCAGTATCTACGAATTCCAATTCCCAATTCTGATTGACATAGGTTGGGCTATATGTCCAGCCAGGATCTGATTATCCATGGCTAGAGGGGCAAGATCATGTCATATAAATATGGTTATTAGGCCCCAACCCTAAGGGAGAGGACATACAATTCCCAGAGAAGCGAAGATTGTGGGCTAAACAGAATCTCAAGTAGTGTCTACCATGAAGTATAAACTGTGGTGCATGGAATAAACTATATGAAGACACATGTATGTTTCTTAAAAAAAAAGCAAAATAGAGCACATTTGCCATATGTTTATCTTCATTCATAGAACAATAATGAACATTAGAGATCATATTATCTACCCTCCTCATTTTAAGGAGAAGCAAATTGAGGCCCAGAGATAATTAATAAAAATATGAAAACTTATCTAAGGTTTTTATATATAAATTTCTATATATAATTATATAAATTAATACAAAATATTAATAGAAAAGCTGTGACTATAATCTGAACCTTGTGGTTTCTAGTTTTTCCTAGATACTAGCATCCCATTAACCAGAGTATCTGATAAAATGTTAACACACTTTAAAAGAAGTCTCATAAAATATGCAGCAATGTTTGATAGATATTTTTGTCTAAGCAAGTAAATAAAGAGGTAAAGCAAAACAATTTCCCCATGTCAATACAGTGAAACCGAAATAATATCAGAAGCCCATAGGTAATATCTGATTTTTTCAAAAATAAAATCTTAAAAGATATAAGAAAAGGTTTGAAGAACAAATAATTAATTTGATTATATAGTATAAAGTTGCTACACTTAAAGAAGCAATGATATAAACATGATATCTTGGCTACTGGGAAACCTAGATTGTAATCAAATCAGTTTTTTCCTTTTGATCTATACATTCATTCAACATTTATTGAGCGTTGCTACATGCACAGCCCTGTTTTAGGCACTAGGGATACAGTGGTAAACAGAACAAAGACCCTACGCTCATGAAGTTTGCAATCTAGAGGATGATACAGACAGTGAATAAACAAATAATACGTAATGTATAACATCAGATAATGATAAGAGCTATAAGGCTGATAAAACAAGATAAGGGAATAAGGAGCAATAGATGATGCTATTCTAGATACAGTGGTCAAGAAAGGATATCTGATGGGGTGACATTAAGCAAAGACCTGAATGAAGCAAGGGCGTAGGACATGTGAATATCTAGAGGAAGAACATTTCAGGCAGAAAGAATAGAATATGCAAAGGCCCTGAGGTGGGAGCCTGCTTGGTATGTTCAATGAATAACAAGGAGGTTAATGTATCCAGAATGTAGAGGGTGAGTGAGACAGTGGGAGAAAATAAGGCCAGAAATGTATTCAGATGCCAAAACATCTAGACTTTTGTAGGACAAAATAGGAATTTGGGATTTTATTATACATGATGGGAAGGCATTGAAAAATTGAGAGAGGGTGATTTGATTTGATTTATATGTAAAGAGAGAATATTAACTTGATTTGATTTATGTGTAAAGAGAATATTCTGGCTTCCACACGGAAAGAGCAAGAGAATAAGCAGGGAGACCAATTAAAGAGGTTGTTACCGTAACCCAGGTAAGAGAAAATGGTTGGATTAGGGTAGTAGTACTGGGGAAAGTGAAAATTCGTCAGATTATGAAGGTATAGACACACACACACACACACATACATATGTACAGTCACATCTCAGATATTGCAGGTTCAGTTTCAGACGACCACAGTAAAGTGAATATAACAATAAAGTGAGTCATACACATTTTCGGTTTCCTAGTACATATAAAAGTTATATTTATGGCCCAGAGTGGTGGCTGACACCTGTAATTCCAGCACTTTGGGAGGCTGAGGTGGGAGGATTGCTTGAGCTCAGAAGTTTGATACCAGGGCGGGCAACATAGCAAGACCTCATCCCTACTTAAAAAAAAAAAAAAGTTATGTTTATACTATACATCAGTCTCTGAAGTGTGCAATAGCACTATGTCTAAAAAATCTTAATTCTTTTAATTGAGAAATACTTTATTACTAAATAAAATACCAAGAATCACTTGAGCTGTCAGTGAGTTGTAATCCTTTTGCTGGTGGAGGATTTTTCCTTGATGTAGATAGCTGCTGACTGATCAGGGTGGTGGTTCTTGAAGGTGGGAGTGGCTACATCATTTTCTTAAAATAAGACAAAAAAGGAAGTTTGTTGCATCAATAGACTTTTTCTTTCACAAGAGGTTTATCTGTAGCATGTGATGCTGCTTGACAACATTTTACCCACTGTAGAACTTCTTTCAAAATTAGAATCAGTCGTATTAAATCCTGCTGCTACTTTATCAACCAAGTTTATGTAATATTCTTAATTCTTTGTAGTTGGTTCCATAGTGTTCCTAGCATTTTCTCCAGCAGTAGTTTCCATCTCAAGAAACCACTTTTTTTGCTCATTCATAAGAAGCAACTCCTCATCCATTATCGTTTTAGCATGAAATTGAAGCAATTCAATTACACCTTCTGTCTCCCCTTCTGATTCTAGTTCTTTTGCTATTTCTACCAAATCTAGTTACTTATTCTGGTGTAGTCTTGGACCTGTCAAAATAATCCATGGGGATTGGAATCCACTTCTTTCAAATTCCCATTAATGTTGATATTTTGAACTCCTTCCATGAAGCAAAATGTTCTTAATGGCATCTAGAATGATGTATTGTTTCCAGGTTTTCAAGATCCAGCAGTGGAATCATTGTCTCTGGCAGCTGTAGATTCATGAAATGTATTTCTTAAATAGTAAAACTTGAAAATCCAAATTACTCCTTGATTCATGGACTGCAGAAGGGATGTTATGTTATCAAGCATGAAAACAACATTGATCTCTTTGTACACATCCATCAGAGCTCTTGGGTGACTAGGTGTATTTTCAATGAGCAGTAATATGTTAAGAGGAATATTTTCTTGGGAGCAGTAGGTCTCAACAGTGGGCTTAAAATATTTAGTAAACCATGCTATAAACAGATGTGCTATCCTCCAGGCTTTATTGTTCCATTTATAAAGCACAGGCAGAGTAGATTTAACATAATTATTATGGGCCCTAGGATTTTTGGAATGGCAAATGAGCATTAGCTTCAATTTAAAATCACCATCTACATTAGCCCATAACAGGAGATTCAGCCTGTCCTTTGAAGCTTTGAAGCCAGACATTGACTTCTCTCTAACTGTGAAAGTCCTAGATGGCATCTTCTTCCAATAGAAGGCTGTTTTATCTACATTGTAAGTCTATTGTTTAATATAGCTACTTTCATCCATTATCTTAATTAGATCTTCTGGATAACTTGCTGCAGCTTCTTCAGCACCACTTGATGCCTCACCTTGCACTTTTATGTTATGGTTGCAGCTTCTTGCCTCAAACCTCATGAATCAATTTCTGCTAGCTTCCAACTTTTTTTCTGCAGCTTCTTCATCTCCCTCAGCCTTCATAGAATTAAAGAGAGTTAGGGCCTTCCTCTGTATTAAGCTTTGGTTCAATGAAATGTGGATGGTTTGGTTTTTCATCCAGACCACTAAAACTGTCTTCTTAACAGCCATAGGCTGTTTTGCTTTCTTATTATTCATGTGTTCAGTGAGTAGCACTTTAATTTCCTTTAAGAACTTTTCCTTTACATTCACAGTTTGGCTAGCTGTTTGGCACAAGAGACCTAGTTTTTGGCCTATCTTGGCTTTTGATATGCCTTCTTCACTAAGCGTAATCATTTCTGGCCTTTGATTTAAAGTGAGGGATGTGCTACTCTTCCTTTCACTTGAACACTTAAAAGGCCATTGTAGGGTTATTAATTATCATGATTTCAATACTGCTATGTCTCACAGGATAGGGATGCCCGAGGGGAGGGAGAGAGATGGGGGAATGGCCAATCAGTTTAGCAGTCAGAACATGTAGATATTTATTGATTATGTTTGCCATCTTCTATGGGCACTTGTTTGTGGTGCCCCCAAACAATTACAATAGTAACATCAGAGATCACTGATCACAGATCACCATAACAGATATAATTATAATGAAAAAGTTTGAAATATTGTGAGAGTTAACAAAATGTAAGAGAGACATGAAGTGAGCACATGCTTTTGTAAAAATTGTGCCAATAGATTTGCTCAATGCAGGGTTGCCACAAAACTTCAGTTTGGAAACAAAAGACAAAAAACACAGTATCTGCAAATCGTGATAAAATGAGGAACCCCTGCATATTATTTTTGAAATGAAGATTCATAGAAAGTTGCAATAAATGTACAGGGAGATCCTGTTCGTAGCTCACCTAGCCCACTTCAATGTTATGTTGCATAACTACAGTATGATACAGAAACCAGGAAACTAATGTTTATCTTATTCAGTTTTCCTTACTTTTGTAAGCACTTTGTGTATGTGTGTGTGTGTGTGTATAGCTCTACTCATTTTCTCACATGTATAGTTTCTAACAATTGTCACCACTCCAAAGACTCTTTCAGCCTAACACTTTATAAAGACACACTCACCTCCTTTTCCTCCTCAAACATCTGATCTCTAATTTGTTCTGTCTTTCTCTGTAATTCTGCTATTTCATGAATATTATATAATGTCCCTCTTTCTTCCTAGTAATTTTCTTTGCTCTGAAGTCTTCTTTATCTGATATTAGTATATGTACTAGTGTTTTTTAAAAATTCATATTTCAATGATATATATTTTTCCATCCATTTACTTTCAGCCTACCCTTGTAGGTGTATTTGAAGTGAATTTCTTGTAGACTGCATATAGTTGGGCTACGATTTTTTTTTAAAAGAAAAACTACTCTGCCAGTCTCTATCTTTTAATTGGTATATTTAGACTTAGTTTATATTAAAATAATTATTCATATGTTGGGGCTAAGTCTTTAATTTTTAAAATTATGGTAAAAAATAACATGGTATCTACCCTCTTAAGAAAATTTTGAGTGTACAGTACAGTATTATAAATTATATGCACATTAATGTCCAGAAGATATCTAAAACTTTGTATCTTGCATGATTAAAACTCTATACTCATTGAACAGCATCTCCACATTTCCCCGTTTCCCTGGGTTCTATCAATTTGATTACTTTTATGTACCTCCTATAACTGAAATAATGTAGTATTTGTCCTTCTGTGACTAGTTTATTTCACTTAGCATAAAGTCCTCAGGGTTCTCATGTTGTATGCCTGGATTGTATGACTGGATATGACAGGATTTTCTTCTTTTTAAAAGCTGAATAATATTCTATTATGCACATATGCCACATTTTCTGTATCTATTCATCCATTGATGGACATTTAGGTTGTTTACACATCCTGGCTATTGTGAATAATGCTACAATGAAGATAGACGTGCAAATATCTCTTCTAGATACTGTTTTCAATTCTTTTGGATAAATACTCAGCAGTGGGGTTGCAAGATCATATGGTAGTTATATTTTTAATTTTCTGAGGAACCTCCATACTGTTTTCCAAAGTAGCTGCACCATTATATAGTCCCAACAACAGTGCACAAGAGTTCCAATTTTTCAATAACTCTTGTTATTTTCTTTTTAAAGTAAATTTTATTATACATAAGTGAGGTATACATATATAATGATGTTATGAGGTACACATATATAGTAAAAATATTACTATAGTGAAACAAATCAACATATTGGGTCATCTCATATAGTTACCTGTTTTCCCTCCTGTGGCACGAGCAGCTGTAATCTGTTCATTTGGCAAAAATCATGAATACAGTGCACTACTATTACCTATAGATGTCATGTTTGTAAGACCTAATATACGACACTAGTTACTTTCTGGTTTTTGTTTTGTTTTGTTTTAATCATGGCCATTTTAATAGGCATGAGGTGATCACTCATTTTGGTTTGGATTTGCATTTCTCTGATGATTAGTGATGTTGAGCATCTTTTCATATACTTGTTAGTCATTTGTATGTCTTCTTTGGAGAAATATCTCTTCAAATCCTTTTCTCATATTATAATTGGTTCATTTTTTCTATTGAGTTGTACGAGTTCCTTTTATAGTTTGGATATAAACTCCTTATCAGTTGTATAGGTTTTCAAGTATTTTCTCCCATTCCGTGGGTTTCCTTTAACTCTATTGATGTGTCCCTTTGCTATGCAGAAGGTTTTTAGTTTGATCTGGTCTCACTTGTCTATTTTTCCTTTTGTTGCCTGTGCTTTTGGTGTCTTATCCAAAAAATCATTCCCAAGACTGATGTTATGAAGCTATTTCCTTATGTTTTCTTCTAGGAGTTTTATAGTTTCAGGTATTACAGTTAAGTCTTTAATCCATATTGAGTTGATTTTTGTATATTGTATAAGATAAGGGTCCAATTTCATTCTTTTGCATGTAGATATCCAGTTTGTCCGGCACCATCCGTTAAAGAGATTATCATTTTCCTATCATGTAGTCTTGGCACCATTGTTGAATATCATTTGACTGCATGTGTGTGTGTTTGTTTTTGGGCTCACTATTCTTTTCGAAATTGGTCTGTGTGTTTCACTTTATGTCAGTTTCATACTGTTTTTATTACTGTAGCTTTGTAATATGTTTTAAAATCTTGGAGTGTGAGGTCTCCAACTTTGTTGCTCTTTCTCAATATTGTTTTGGCTATTGGGAGTCCTTTGTGGATCTATGTGAATTTTAGGATTGTTTTCTATTTTTGTAAAAAATGCCATTGGGATTTTGATGGGGATCGCATTGAATCTGTAGATAGCTTTGGATAGTATGGACATTTTAACATTATTAAGTCTTCCAATCCATTAATACAGATGTATTCCAACTTACTTATGTCTTCTTTAGTTTCTTCCAACAATGTTTTGTAGTTTTGTAGATGTAAACTTAGGTCGTTAATTGAGATCTTTCTTTCTTTCTTTTAATGTATGTTTTTATCTCTATAAAATTCCCTATTAGTACTGCTTTTGCTGCATCTCATAAGTTTGGGTATGTTGTGTTTTCATTTTTGTTGGTCTGAAGATATTTTGAAATTTTTATTAAGATTTCCTGTTTGACCTATTGGTTATTCAAAAGTGTGTTTTTTAATGTACATATTTAGAATTTTCCAACTTTCTTTAAGCTATTATAAAAGTTCTTTGTCACCTTGGTTAAGTTTATTTCTAAGTATTATATTCTTTTGATGCCATTGAAAATACAATTGTCCTAATTTTTTTGGATTGTTAATTGCTAGTCTATGGAAGTGCAACTGCTTTTTATTTGTGATTTTGTGTTCTTCAACTTTATTGAATTTGTTTATTAATTCTAACAGGTATTTTTGTGGAGTCTTTAGGATTTTTAATATATGAGATCACTTCATCTGCTAAAAGAGATAATTTTTCTACTTTCTTTCCTATTGGATGTTTTCATTTTTTTTTTCTTAGCTAATTGCTCTGGAGAGGATTTCCAATGCTATGTTGAATAGAAGTGGTGACAACAGGCATCCTTGCCTTGTTCCTGATCTTAAAGGAAAAGCTTTCAGTTTTTTTATCGTGAAGTATGATGTTAGGTGTGGACTTTTCATATATGATTTTGTTGACCATATATGGTTTTGCTGAAAATTGTTGAGGCAATTTTCTTTTGTTCTTAGTTTGTTGAGAGTTTCTCAAAAAAGGGTGTTGAATTTTGTCAAAAAATATTTCTGTGTCTATTGAGATGACCATGGAATTTTTATTCTTCACTTTCTTAATGTGATGTATCATATTAAGTGATTTTTTATATGGTTAGCCATCCTGGATTCACAAGGATAAATCTCACTTGGCCATGATTTATAATCCTTTTTAATATGCTGTTGAATTTGACTTGCTAGTATTTTGTTGAAGATTTTTGCATCTATTCTTATCAAATATATTGGCTTATTGATTTCTTTTCTTGTTGTGTCTTTGTCTGGATTTGTTAATAGGGTAACGTTGTCTTCATAAAAGGAGTTTAGAAGTATGCCTTCCCCTTCAATTTTTTTTGGAAGACTTTAAGAAGGATTGTTTGTAGGGGGATTATTAACTGATTTAATCTTCTTACTAGTTATAAGTATGTTCAGATTTTCTCTTTCTTCATGATTCAGCATTGGTAGGTTATAGATTTCTAGGAATTTATCCATTTCTTTCAGGTTATTGAATTTATGGACAAATAGTTGGTTATATTGGTTTCTTTTAATCCTGTTAATTTCTGTGGCATCAGTTTTTATGTTTCCTCTTTCATTTCTGATTGTTTTGAGTCTTCTCTTTTCTTACTCTAGCTAAAGATTTGTCAATATTTTTTATCTTTTCAAAAAAGCAGCTTTTAATTTTATTGATCTTTTCTATTTTTTTTCTTCTTTATGTATTTCTGCTCTGGTTTTTATCATTCCTTTCCTTCTGCTCACTTTAGTCTTAGTTTGCTCTTCTTTTTCTAGTGCCTTCAGATGTAAAGTTAAGTTGTTAATTGAGATCTTTCTTTCTTTTTTAGGTGGAAGAAATATGGATATGCTGTATTCTATTTGAAAGGATTCATCATGAACCAGAAAAAAAATCAATGAAAAGGGACATTTCACCTAGATTAAATTTTGCAATTTTTAAAAAGCATATGAGCAAAGAAACTATCCTCCAAACATCCAAATAAGGAAGAATACATTACCTAACAATAGGAACAAATTAAAAATAATTGATTCAGCCTAAGACTTTTTTTTCAGCAAAGAAGTAGTTTAATAATTGCAAGGCCAGGCAAATAAGGAGAAAGGGAAAAAACCTCTCAAACCCATCTCTCTGAGAATTTGGAGGCTCGGTTTTTTTAAGGATACTTTGGCAGGCAGAGAATAGGAAACTTTTAAAAAATGATTGACTGGGGATGAAATCACAGGGGTACCTAAAACTGTCTTGGCTTAGCTGAGTCAGTTCCTGGGAGGGGGCTGTCTCAGGACCAGGTAGCATCTCTTGGTCAGCTCTTGGTCTGCTGCTAAATCTGAAAAATATCTCAAAGACCAGTTTTTTTTAAGTTTCATAATAGTGATGTTATCTATAGGAGTAGTTGGAGAAGTGTAAAACTTGTGACCCCCAGTTACATGACTCGGCAGCTGTAAGCAACTTATAGAAAAACACATAAAGCAATGGCAGGTAATTGTTTAACTATGTCTATCGTTTAGCAAAGTTCAAGGCCCCACCATAATTCTTTTTCTAATTATTATTTTTTAAAATGTTTGTGGGTACATAGTAGATATTTATATATTTGGGGTACATGATATGTTTTGATACAGACATCGAATGTGAAAAAGCACATTGTGGAGAATAGGGTATCTATCCACTCAAGAATTTATTCTTTGAGTTATAAGCGATACAATTCCACTCTTTAAGCTATTTTAAGATGTACAATTAAGTTATTATTGATTATAGTCACCCTATTGTGCTATCAAATAGTAGGTCTTCTTTGTTCTTTTTATTTTTTTTTTGTACTCATTAAACATACCCACCTCCCCCCCAGAACCCTACTTCCCAGCCTCCATTGTTTTGATTATCAGATCTCACAAATAAGTGAGAAAATATGATGTTTGTTTTTCTGTGCCTGGCTTATTTGTCTTAACATAATGATCTCCAGTTCCATCTATGTTGTTGCAGATGACTGAATTTCATTCTTTTTTATGGTTGAGTAGTATTCCATTGTGTACATATGCCACATTTTCTTTATCCATTCATCTGTTGATGGACAAATAGGTTGCTCTCAAATCTTAGCTATTGTTAACAGTGCTGCAACCACCATAGAAGTGCAGATATCTCTTTGACGTACCGATTTCATTTCTTTTGTGTATATACTCAACAATAGAATTGCTGTTGTATTTGCTATCTCAATTTTTAGTTTTTTGAGGAACCTCCAAATTGTTCTCCATAGTAGTTGTCAATTTACTTTTTTACCATCAGTATATAAGGGTTCACTTTTCTCCACATCCTCACCAGCATTTGTTATTGCCTGTCTTTTGAATATAAGCCATTTTAACTGGAGTAAGATAATATTTCCTTATAGATTTGATTTGCATTTCTCTGATGATCGATGACATTGAGCCCCTTTTCACAGTTTAGAAGTATTCCCTCCTGCTCTATTGTTCAAGTGCCTGTTTACCTATTTGTGTGCCTATTTGTGTGTCTTTTTTATTTTTATTATACTTTAAGTTTTAGGGTACATGTGCACAATGTGCAGGTTTCTTACATGTGTATACATGTGCAATGTTGGTATGCTGCACCCATTAACTCGTCATTTACATTAGGTATATCTCCTAATGCTATCCCTCCCCCCTCCCCCCACCTCACAACAGGCCCCAGGGTGTGATGTTCCCATTCCTGTGTCCACGTGTTCTCATGGTTCAATTCCCACCTATGAGTGAGAACATGCGGTGTTTGGTTTTCTGTCCTTGCGATAGTTTGCTGAGAATGATGGTTTTCAGCTTCATCCATGTCCCTAAAAGGACATGAACTCATCCTTTTTTATGGCTGCATAGTATTCCATGGTGTATATGTGCCACATTTTCTTAATCCAGTCTATCATTGTTGGACATTTGGGTTAGTTCCAAGTCTTTGCTATTGTGAATAGTGCCATAATAAACATACGTGTGCCTGTGTCTTTATAGCAGCATGATTTATAGTCCTTTGGGTATAAACACAGTAATGGGACGTCTGGGTCAAATGGTATTTCTAGTTCTAGATCCCTGAGGAATCGCCACACTGACTTCCACAATGGTTGAACTAGTTTACAGTCCCACCAACAGTATAAAAGCATTCCTATTTCTCCACATCCTCTCCAGCACCTGTTGTTTCCTGACTTTTTAATGATCACCATTCTAACTGGTGTGAGATGGTATCTCATTGTGGTTTTGATTTGCATTTATCTGATGGCCAGTGATGGTGAGCATTTTTCCATGTGTCTTTTGGCTGCATAAATGTCTTCTTTTGAGAAGTGTGTGTTCATATCCTTCACCCACTTTTTGATGGGGTTGTTTGCTTTTTTCTTTTAAATTTGTTTGAGTTCTTTGTAGATTCTGGATATTAGCCCTTTGTCAGATGTGTAGATTTCAAAAATTTTCTCCCATTCTGTAGGTTGCCTGTTCACTCTGATGGTAATTTCTTTTCCTATGCAGAAGCTCTTTAGTTTAATTAGATCCCATTTGTCAATTTTGGCTTTTGTTGCCATTGCTTTTGGTGTTTTAGACATGAAGTCCTTGCCTATACCTATGTCCTGAATGGTATTGCCTAGGTTTTCTTTTAGGGTTTTTATGGTTTTAGGTCTAACATTTAAGTCTTTAATCCACCTTGAATTAATTTTTGTATAAGGTGTAAGGAAGGGGTCCAGTTTCAGCTTTCTACATATGGCTAGCCAGTTTTCCCAGCACCGTTTATTAAACAGGGAATCCTTTCCCCATTGCTTGTTTTTCTCAGGTTTGTTAACGATCAGATAGTTGTAGATATGTGGCATTATTTCTGAGGGCTCTGTTCTGTTCCATTGGTCTATATCTCTGTTTTGGTACCAGTACCATGCTGTTTTGGTTACTGTAGCCTTGTAGTGTAGTTTGAAGTCAGGTAGCATGATGCCTCCAGCTTTGTTCTTTTGGCTTATGATTGACTTGGCAATGCAGGCTCTTTTTTGGTTCGATATGAACTTTAAAGTAGTTTTTTCCAATTCTGTGAAGAAAGTCATTGGTAGCTTGATGGGGATGGCATTGAATCTATAAATTACCTTGGGCAGTATGGCCATTTTTACGATATTGATTCTTGCTATCCATGAGCATGGAATGTTCTTCCATTTGTTTGTATCCTCTTTTATTTCCTTGAGCAGTGGTTTGTAGTTCTCCTTGAAGATGTCCTTCACATCCCTTGTAAGTTGGATTCCTAAGTATTTTATTCTCTTTGAAGCAGTTGTGAATGGGAGTTCACTCATGATTTGGCTCTCTGTCTGTTATTGGTGTATAAGAATGCTTGTGGTTTTTGCACATTGATTTTGTATCCTGAGACTTTGCTGAAGTTGCTTATCAGCTTAAGGAGATTTTGGGCTGCGACAATGGGGTTTTCTAGATAAGCAATCATGTCATCTGCAAACAGGGACAATTTGACTTCCTGTTTTCCTAATTGAATACCCTTTATTTCCTTTTCCTGCCTGATTGTGCTGGCCAGAACTTCCAACACTATGTTGAATAGGAGTGGTGAGAGAGGGCATCCCTGTCTTGTGCCAGTTTTCAAAGGGAATGCTTCCAATTTTTGCCCATTCAGTATGATATTGTCTGTGGGTTTGTCATAAATAGCTCTTATTATTTTGAGATATGTCCCATCAATACCTAATTTATTGAGAGTTTTTAGCATAAAGGGCTGTTGAATTTTGTCAAAGGCCTTTTGTACATCTATTGAGATAATCATGAGGTTTTTGTCATTGGTTCTGTTTATATGCTGGATTATGTTTATTGATTTTTGTATGTTGAACCAGCCTTGCATCCCAGGGATGAAGCCCACTCGATCATGGTGGATAAGCTTTTTGATGCGTTGCTGGATTCGGTTTGCCAGTATTTTATTGAAGATTTTTGCATCGATGTTCATCAGGGATATTGGTCTAAAATTCTCTCTTTTTTTGTTGTGTCTCTGCCAGGCTTTGGTATCAGGATGATGCGGGCCTCATAAAATGAGTTAGGGAAGATTTCCTCTTTTTCTGTTGATTGGAATAGTTTCAGAGGGAATGGTACCAGCTCCGCCTTGTACCTCCGGTATAATTCAGCTGTGAATCCGTCTAGTCCTGGACTTTTTTTGGTTGGTAAGCTATTAATTATTGCCTCAGTTTCAGAGCCTGTTATTGGTCTATTCAGAGATTCAAATTCTTCCTGGTTTAGTCTTGGGAGAGTGTATGTGTCCATGAATTCATCCATTTCTTCTAGATTTTCTAGTTTATTTGCGTAGAGGTATTCATGGTATTCTCTGATGGTAGTTTGTGTTTCTGTAGGATCGGTGGTGATATCCCCTTTATCATTTTTTATTGTGTCTATTTGATTCTTCTCTCTTTTCTTTATTATTATTCTTGGTAGCGGTCTATGAATTTTGTTGATCTTTTCAAAAAACCAGCTCCTGGATTCACTGACTTTTTGAAGGTTTTTTTGTGTCTCTATCTCGTGCAGTTCTGCTCTGATCTTAATTATTTCTTGCCTTCTGCTAGCTTTTGAATGTGTTACCTCTTGCTTCTCTAGTTCTTTTAATTGTGTGTTAGGATGTCAATTTTAGATCTTTCCTGCTTACTCTTGTGGGCATTTAGTGCTATAAATTTCCCTCTACACACTGGTTTAAATGTGTCCCAAAGATTCTGGTATGTTTTATCTTTTTTCTCGCTGGTTTGAAAGAACATCTTTATTTCTGCCTTCATTTCGTTATGTACCCAGTAGTCATTCAGGAGCAGGTTATTCATTTTCCATGTAGTTGAGCGGTTTTGAGTGAGTTTCTTAATCCTGAGTTCTAGTTTGATTGCACTGTGGTCTGAGAGACAGTTTGTTATAATTTCTGTTCTTTTACATTTGCTGAGGAGTGCTTTACTTCCAACTATGTGGTCAATTTTGGAATAAGTGCAGTGTGGTGCTGAGAAGAATGTATATTCTGTTGATTTGGGGTGGAGAGTTCTGTAGATGTCTATTAGGTCCTCTTGGTGCAGAGCTGAGTTCGTTTCCTGGGTATCCTTGTTAACTTTCTGTCTCATTGATCTGTCTCATGTTGACAGTGGGGTGTTAAAGTCTCCCATTATTATTGTGTGGGAGTCTAAGTCTCTTTGTAGGTCTCTAAGAACTTGCTTTATGAATCTGGGTGCTCCTTTATTGGGTGCATATATATTTAGGATGGTTAGCTCTTCTGGTTGAGTTGATCCCTTTACCATTATGTAATGGCCTTCTTTGTCTCTTTTGATCTTTGTTGGTTTAAAGTCTGTTTTATCAGATACTAAGATTGCAACCCCTGCCTTTATTTGTTTTCCATTTGCATGGTAGATCTTCCTCCATCCCTTTATTTTGAGCCTATGTGTGTCTCTGCACGTGAGATGGGTCTCCTGAATACAGCACACTGATGCGTCTTGACTCTTTATCCAATTTGCCAGTCTGTGTCTTTGAATTGGAACATTTAGCCCATTTACATTTAAGGTTAATATTTTTATGTGTGAATTTGATCCTGTCATGATGTTAGCTGGTTATTTTGCTCATTAGTTGATGCAGTTTCTTCCTAGCCTGGATGGTCTTTACAATTTGGCATGTTTTTGCAGTGGCTGGTACTGGCTGTTTCTTTCTATGTTTAGTGCTTCCTTCAGGAGCTCTTTTAGGGCAGGCCTGGTGGTGACAAAATCTCTCAGCATTTGCTTGTCTGTAAAGTATTTTATTTCTTCTTCACTTATGAAGCTTAGTTTGGCTGGATATGAAATTCTGGGTTGAAAATTCTTTTCTTAAAAATGTTGAATATTGGCCCCCACTCTCTTCTGGCTTGTAGAGTTTCTGCAGAGAGATCAGCTGTTAGTCTGATGGGCTTCCCTTTGTGGGTAACCCGACCTTTCTCTCTGGCTGCCCTTAATATTTTTTCCTTCATTTCAGCTTTTGTGAATCTGACAATTATGTGTCTTGGAGTTGCTCTTCTCAAGGAGTATCTTTGTGGCATTCTCTGTATTTCCTGAATGTGAATGTTGGCCTGCCTTGCTAGATTGGGGAAGTTCTCCTGGATAATATCCTGCAGAGTGTTTTCCAGCTTGGTTCTATTCTCCCTGTCACTTTCAGGTACACCAATCAGATGTAGATTTGGTCTTTTCACATAGTCCCATATTTCTTGGAGGCTTTGTTCATTTCTTTTTATTCTTTTTTCTCTAAACTTCTCTTCTCACTTCATTTCATTCATTTGATCTTCCATCACTGATACCCTTTCTTCCAGTTAATTGAATCGGCTCCTGAAGCTTGTGCGTTCGTTACGTTGTTCTCATGCCATGGTTTTCAGCTCCATCAGGTCATTTAACGACTTCTCTACACTGGTTATTCTAGTTAGCCATTTGTCCAATATTTTTTCAAGGTTTTTAGCTTCTTTGCAATGGGTTCGAACTTCCTCCTTTAGCTCGGAAAAGTTTGATCATCTGAAACTTTCTTCTCTCAACTCGTCAAAGTCATTCTCCATCTAGTTTTTTCCATTGCTGGTGAGGAGCTGCATTCCTTTGGAGGGGGAGAGGTGCTCTGATTTTTAGAATTTTCAGCTTTTCTGCTCTGTTTTTTCCCCATCGTTGTGGTTTTATCTACCTTTGGTCTTTGATGATGGTGACATACAGGTGGGGTTTTGGTATGGATGTCCTTTCTATTTGTTAGTTTTCCTTCTTACAGTCAGGACCCTCAGCTGCAGGTGTGTTAGAGTGCTGGAGATCCCCTCCAGACCCTGTTTGCCTGGGTATCAGCAGCAGAGGCTACAGAACAGCGAATATTGCTGAACAGCAAATGTTGATGCCTGATCGTTCCTCTGGAAGTTTTGTCTCAGAGGGGTACCCAGCCATGTGAGGTGCCAGTCTGCCTGTACTCAGGGGTGCCTCCCAGTTAGGCTACTTGGGGGTCAGGGACCCACTTGAGGAGGCAGTCTGTCTGTTCTCGGATCTCCAACTCCGTGCTGGGTGAACCACTACTGTCTTCCAAGCTGTCAGACAGGGACATTTAAGTCTGCAGAGGTTTCTGCTGCCTTTTGTTCAGCTATGCCCTGCCTGCAGAGGTGGAGTCTACAGAGTCAGGCAGACCTCCTTCAGCTGTGGTGGGCTCCACCCAGTTCAAGCTTCCTGGCCGCTTTGCTTACCTACTCAAGCCTCAGCAATGGTGGGTGCCCCTCCCCCAGCCTCGCTGCCACCTTGCAGTTGGATCTCAGAGTGTGCTAGCAATGAGCGAGGCTTCGTGGACGTGTGACCCTCCAAGCCAGGCATGAGATATAATCTTCTGGTGTGCCGTTTGCTAAGACCATTGGAAAAGTGCAGTATTAGGGTTGGAGTGACCCGATTTTCCAGGTGCCGTGTGTCATTGCTTTGCTTGGCTAGGAAAGAAAATTCCCTGACCCCTTGCATTTCCCGGATGAGGTGATGGCTCGCCCTGCTTCGGTTCACGCTTGGTGCACTGCACCCACTGTCCTGCACCGACTGTCTGACAAGCCCCAGTGAGATGAACCCAGTACCTCAGTTCACAATGCAGAAATCACCTGTCTTCTGCATTGCTCACGATGGGAGCTGTAGACTGGAGCTGTTCCTATTTGGCCATCTTGGACACCCCCCCCCCAACCAATTTGTTCATTTTTGCTTTGGCTGCCTGCGCTTGTGGGGTATTGCTCAAAAAATCTTTGCCCAGACCTGTGTCCTGGAGATTTTCCCCAATGTTTTATTGTAGTAGTTTTAAATTTTGAGGTCTTAGATTTAAGTCTTTCATCAATTTCAATTTGATTTTTGTATATGGGAAGAGTTGAGGTCTAGTTTCATTTTTCTGCATATGGATATCCAGTTTTCCCAGCACCATGTATGGAAGAGACTGTCTTACCCAGTGTAGGTTCTTAGCACCTTTGTTGAAAATGAGTTTAGTATAGGATCGGGGATTTGATTCTGGGTTCTCTATTCTGTTCCATTGGTCTGTGTGTCTGTTTTTATGCCAGTACCATGGTGTTTTGGTTACTATGGCTCTGTAGTATTATATAATTTGAAGTCAGGTAATGTGATTCCTCTAGTTTTCTGATTTTTACATAAAATACCTTTGCGTATTCTAGTTCTTTTATCATGCCATATAAACGTTACGATTGATTTTTCTATTTATGTGAAGAAAGTCATTGGTATTTTGATAGGGATTGCATTGAATATGTAGACTACTGTTAGTATGGGCACTTTAACAATATTGATTCTTCTAATCTATAAGTATGGAATATTTTTCCATTTTTTGGTGTCCTCTTCAATTTCTTTCATCAGTGTTTTATAGTTTTCATTACAGCTATCTTTCACTTCTTTGGTTAATTCTAGGCATTTAATTTTATGCATGGCTATTGTAAATGGATTACTTTTTCAATTTCTTTTTCAGATTGTTCACTGTTGCCATATACACATGCTACTTAGTGTTGTTATGTTGATTTTGTATCCTGCAACTTTACTGAATTTGTTTATCATTTATAATAGTTTTCTTGTGGAATTTTAAGGATTTTCAAAATATAAGATCATATCATCTGCAAACAAGGATGATTTAACTTCTTCCATTCTAATTTGGATGCACTGCATATATTTCTCTTGTTTCATTGTTCCAGCTAGGAATTTCAGTGTTGTGTTGAATAACAGTGATGGCAGGGTGCATCCCTGTTGTGTTCCAGATCTTAGAGGAAAGGTTTTCAGTGTGAAACTAGCTATAGGTCTGCTGTTTTTGCCTTTAGTTATGTTGAGGTTTTATGTTCCTTCTATCCCCCGTTTTTTTAGGGTTTTCAACATGAAACGATGTTGAATTTTATCACATGCTTTTTCCATATCAATTGAAATGGTCATATGATTTTTATGTTTCATTCTGTTGATACGATGTATTGCATTGATTGGTTTGCATATGTTGAACCACCCTTGCATCACAGGGATAACTCCCACTTGCTCATGATGAATGATCTTTCTAATGTATTGTTGATTTCAGTTTGCTAGTATTTTGTTGAGGATTTTTGCGTCAATATTCATCAGATATATTCACCTGTAGTTTTCTTTTTTTGATCTATCTTTGTCTGTCTTTGGCATCATAAAGAAGATATTCTCAAAAGAAAACATTTATGCAGCCAACAAACATATGAAGAAAAGCTCATCATCACTGGTTTGGAAGTCTTCGCTTCTCCTCTATTTTTTGGAATAGTTTGTGTAGGATTGGTTATTTGTTCTTCTTTCAATGTTTGGTAGAAATCAACAGTGAAGCCATCAGGTCCCAGGCATTTCTGTACTCGTAGACTTGTTACTTTAGCTTCATTTTCATTACTTGTTATTGGTCTATTCAGGTTTTGGATGTCTTCCTGTGTCAATCTTGGTAGGTTGTATATATCTAGGAATTTTTCCATTTACTATAGATATTCCAATTATTTGGCATATAGTTGCTCTTTGTAGCCACTAGTGATCCTTTGAATTTTTGCAATATCAGTTGTAATGTATCCTTTTTCTTTTCTGTTTTTTTTATTTTTATTCTTATTTTTATTTTTTTATTATACTTTAGGTTCAGGGATACATGTGCAGAACATGCAGGTTTGTTACGTAGATATACATGTGCCATGGTGGTTTGCTGCACCCATCAACTCATCATCTGGGTTTTAAACTCCACATGCATTAGATATTTCTCCTAATGCTATCCCTCCTTTTGTCTGACATCCCCCAACAGACCCCAGTGTGTGATGTTCCCCTCCCTTTGTTCATGTGTTCTCATT
This sequence comes from Pongo abelii, assembly GCF_028885655.2. Classification (NCBI taxonomy): domain Eukaryota; kingdom Metazoa; phylum Chordata; class Mammalia; order Primates; family Hominidae; genus Pongo; species Pongo abelii. The sequence continues at coordinate 69,693,698 of NC_072008.2, forward strand.
GTTCAACTCAAATTTATGAATGAGAACATGTAGTGTATGGTTTTCTGTTCCTGGGTCAGTTTGCTGAGAATGATGGTTTCCAGTTTCATCCATGTTTCTGCAAAGGACATGAACTCATTCTTTTTTATGACTGCATAGTATTCATTCCATGGTGTATATGTGCCGCATTTTCTTTATCCAGTCTATCGTTGATGGGCATTTGGGTTGATTCCAGTCTATGCTGTTGTAAATAGTGCTGCGATAAACATACATGTGCATGTGTCTTTATAGTAGAATGACTTGTAATCCTTTGAGTATATACCCAGTAATGGGATTGCTGGATCAAGTGATATTTCTCGTTCTAGATCCTTGAGGAATCACCACAGTATCTTCCACAATGGTTGAACTAATTTACATTCTCACCAACAGTGTAAAAGCATTCTTATTTCTCCACATCATTTCCAGAATCTGTTGTTTCCTGACTCTTTAATGATCGCCATTCTAACTGGCATGAGATGGTATCTCATTGTGGTTTTGATTTGCATTTCTTTAATGACCAGTGATGATGAGCTTTTCTTCATATGTTTGTTGGCTGCATAAGTGTCTTCTTTTGAGAAGTGTCTGTTCATATCCTATGTCCACTTTTTGATGGGGTTGTTTTTTTTTTTTTAATTTGTTTAAGTTCCTTGTAGATTCTGGATACTAGACTGTTGTCAGATGGATAGATTGCAACATTTTTCTCCCGATCTGCAGATTGCCTGTTCACTCTGACGATAGTTTCTTTTCTGAGCAGAAGCTCTTTAGTTTAATTAGATCCCATTTGTCAATTTTGGCTTTTGTTGCCATTGCTTTTGGTGTTTTATCCATGAAGCCTTTGCCCATGGCTATGACCTGAATAGTATTGCCTAGGTTTTCTTCTAGGGTTTTTATGGTTTTAGGTCTTATGTTTAAGTCTTTAATCCATCTTGAGGTAATTTTTGTTTAAGGTGTAAGGAAAGGTTCCAGTTTCAGTTTTCTGCATATGGCTAGCTAGTTTTCCCAGCACCATTCATTAAATAGGGAATCTTTTCCCCTTTGCTTGTTTTTGTCAGGTTGGTGAAAGATCAGATGGTTGTAGATGTATGATGTTATTTCTGAGGCCTCTGTTCTGTACCATTTGTCTATATATCTGTTTTGGTACCAGTACCATGCTGTTTTGGTTACTGTAGCCTAGTAGTATAGTTTGAAGTCAAGTAGTATGATACCTCCAGCTTTGTTTTCTTTGCTTACAATTGTCTTGGCTATATGAGCTCTTTTTTGGATCCATATGAAATTTAAAGTAGTTTTTGTAATTGTGTGAACAAAGCCAATTGTGACTTGATGGGAATAACATTGAATCTATAAATTACTTTGGACAGTGTGGCCATTTTCACGATATTGATTCTTCCTATCCATGAGCATGGAATGTTTTTCCTTTTGTTTGTGTCCTCTCTTATTTCCTTGAGCAGTAGTTTGTAGTTCTCCTTGAAGAAGTCCTTCATGTCCCTTCTAGGTTGTATTCCTAGGTATTTCATTCTCTTTGTAGCAATTCTGAATGGGAATTCACTTACGATTTGGCTCTCTGTTTGTCATTATTTGTGTATAGAAATGCTTGTGATTTTTGCACATTGATTTTGTATCCTGAGATTTTGCTAAAGTTGCTTATCAGCTTAAGGTGTTGTTGGACTGAGACCAAGGGGTTTTCTAAATATACAATCATGTCGTCTTCAAACAGACACAATTTGACTTTTTTTTATTTGTATTTGAATACCTTTTATTTCTTTCTCTTGCCTTATTACCCTGGTCGGAACTTCCAATAATATGTTGAATAGGAGTGGTAAGAGAGGGCATCCTTGTCTTGTGCCAGTTTTCAAAGGGAATGCTTCCAGCTTTTGCCCATTCAGTATGATATTGGCTGTGGGTTTGTCATAAATAGCTCTTATTATTTTGAGATACATTCCATCAATGCCTAGTTTATTGAGTGTTTTTGGCGTGAAGGCCTGTTGAATTTTATTGAAGGCCGTTTGTGCGTCTGTTGAGATAATCACGAGGTTTTGTCATTTGTTCTGTTTATGTGATGGATTATGTTTACTGATTTGCATATATTGAACCAGCCTTGCATCCTGGGGATGAAGCCAACTTGATCGTGGTGGATAAGCTTTTTGATGTACTCCTGGATTCAGTTTGTCAGTATTTTAGTGAGGATTTTCACATCGATGTTCATCAAGGATATTGGCCTGAAATTTTCTTTTTTTGTTTCTCTGCCAGGTTTTGGTATCAGGGTGATGTTGGCCTCATACAGTGAGTTAGGGAGGAGTCCCTCTTTTTCTATTGTTTTGAGAAGTTTCAGAAGGAATGGCACCAGCTCTTCTTTGTACCTCTGGTAGAAATTGTCTGTGAATCCCTCTGGAGCTGGGCTTTTTTTGGTTGATAAGCTATTAATTACTGCCTCAATTTCAGAACTTGTTATTGTTCTACTCAGGGATTCGACTTCTTCCTAGTTTAGTCTTGGTAGGATGTATGTGTCCAGGAATTTATCCATTTATTCTAGATTTTCTAGTTTATTTGCATAGAGGTGTTTATAGTATTCTCTGATGGTAGTTTGTATGTCTGTAGGATCTTTGGTGATATCCCTTTTATCATTTTTTATTATGTCTATTTGATTCTTCTCTCTTTTCTTCTTTATTAGTCTGGCTAGCGGTCTCTTTTGTTACTCTTTTCAAAAAACCAGCTTCTGGATTTATCGAGTTTTTGAAGGGGTTTTCATGTCTCTATCTCCTTTAGTTCTGCTCTGATCTTAGTTATTTCTTGTCTTCTGCTAGCTTTTGAATTTGTTGTTCTTGCTTCTCTAGTTCTTTTAATTATGATGTTAGGGTGTTGATTTTAGATCTTTCCCAGTTTCTGATATGGGTATTTAATGCTGTAAGTTTCCCTCTAAACACTTCTTCAGCTGTGTCCCAGAGATTCTGGTATGTTGTGTCTTTGTTCTCATTGTTTTCAAAGTACTTTCTTATTTCTGCCTTAATTTCGTTATTTACCCAGTAGTCATTCAGAAGCAGGTTGTTCAGTTTCCATGTGGTTGTGTGGTCTTGAGTGAGTTTCTTAATCTTGAGTTCTAAATTGATTGCACTATGGTCTGAGAGACTTTGTCTTATGTTTTCCATTCTTTTGCATTGCTGAGGAGTGTTTTACTTCCAATCATGTGGTCAGTTTTTGAATAAGTGCTATGAGAAGAATGTATATTCTATTGAATTGGGGTGGAGAGTCTGTAGATGTCTATTAGGTCCACTTGGTCCAGACCTCAGTTCAAGTCCGAAATCTCCTTGTTAATTTTGTGTCTCGTTGATCTTTCTAATATTGACAGTGCAGTGTTAAAGTCTCCCACTATCATTGTTTGGAAGTCTAAGTCTCTTTTTCATTCTCTTAGAACTTGCTTTATGAATCTCGGTGCTCCTTTATTGGGTGCATATATATTTAGGATAGTTAGCTCTTCTTCTTGTATTGATCCCTTTACCATTACGTATTGCCTTTCTTTGTCTTTTCTCATCTTTGTTGGTTTAAAGTCTGTTTTACATAGACTAGGATTGCAACTCCTGCTTTTTTTTTTCTTTCCATCTGCTTGGTAAATATTTCTCCATCCCTTTATTTTCAGCCTATGTGTGTCTTTGCACATGAGATGGGTCTCCTGAATACTGCACACTGATGGGTTTTGATTCTTTATCCAGTTTTCCAGTCTGTATCTTTTAATTGGAGCATTTAGCCCATTTACTTTTAAGGTCAATATTGTTATGTTTGAATTGGATCCTGTCATTATGATGGTAGCTAGTTATTTTACCCATTAATTAATGCGGTTTCTTCATAGTGTTGATAGTCTTTACAATTTGGTATATTTTTGCAGTGACTGGTACCAGTTTTTCCTTTCCATAGTTAGTGCTTCCTTCAGGAGCTCTTGTAAGGCAGGCCTGGTTGTGACAAAATCTCTCAGCATTTGCTTGTCTGGAAATGATTTTATTTCTCTATTGCTTATGAGGCTTAGTTTGGCTGAATATGAAATTCTGGGTTGAAAATTCTTTTCTTCTAGAATGTTGAATATTGGCCCCTACTCTCTTCTGGCTTGTAGGGTTTCTGCAGAGAGAGCCACTGTTAGTCTGATGGGCTTCCCTTTGTAGGTAACCTGACTTATCTCTCTCTCTGCCCTTAACAATTTTTCCTTTGTTTCAACCTTGGTGAATCTGACAATTATCTGTCTTGTAGTTTTTCTTCTCGAGGAGTGTCTTAGTGGTGTTCTCTGTATTTCCCGAATTGAATGTTCGCCTGTCTTGTCAGGTTAGGGCAGTTCTCCTGGATAATATCTTGAAGTGTATTTTTCAACTTGGTTATATTCTCTTTGTCAGTTTTAGGTACACCAATCAATCATAGGTTTGGTCTTTTTACATAGTTCCATATTTCCTGGAGGCTTTGTTTGTTCTTTTTTATTCTTTTTTCTCTAATCTTGTCTTCACTCTTTATTTCATTAAGTTCATCTTCAATCTCTGATATCCTTTCTTCCGCTTGATCAATTTGCCTATTGATACTTGTGCATGCTTCACAAAGTCCTCGTGCTGTGTTTTTTCAGCTCCATCAGGCCATTTATGTTCTCTAAACTGGTTATTCTAGTTAGCAGCTCCTGTAACCTTTTTTCAAGGTTCTTAGCTTCCTTGCATTGAGTTGAAATATGCTTCTCGCCTTGGAGGAGTTTGTTATTACCCACCTTCTCAATCCTACATCTGTCAGTTCTTCGAACTAATTCTCCATCCAGTTTTGTTCTCTTGCTGGCAAGGAGTTGTGACCCTTTGGAGGAGAAGAGGCATTCTGGTTTTTGGAATTTTTAGCATTTTTGCACTGGTTTTTCCTCATCTTCATGGATTTATCTACCTTTGATCTTTGATGCTGATGACCTTTGGATGGGTTTTTTGTGGGTGTTATTTTTATTGATGTTGATGTTATTCCTTTCTATTTGTTAGTTTTCCTTCTAACAGCAGGCTCCTCATCTGCAGGTCTGCTGAAGTTTGCTGGAGGTCCACTCCAGACCCTGTTTCCCTGGGTGTCACCATCGAGGCTGTAGAACAGCAAAGATTGCTTCCTATTCTTTCCTCTGGAAGCTTCCTCCCAGAGGTGCACCCACCAGATACCAACCTGAGCTCTTCTGTATGAGGCGTCTGTCGACCCCTGCTGGGAGGTATCTCCTAGTCAGGAGGCATGGGGGTCAGTGATCCACTTGAGGTGGCAGTCTGTCCCTTAGCAGAGCTCGAGTGCTGTGCTGGGAGATCCACTGCTCTCTTTAGAGCTGGCAGGCAGGAACATTTAAGTCTGCTGAAGCTGCACCCAGTTGCCCCTTCCCTCATGTGCTCTGTCCCAGGGTGATGGGAGTTTTATCTATAAGCCCCTGACTGGGGCTGCTGCCTTTCTTTCAGAGATGACCTGCCCCGTGTGTAGGAATCTAGAGAGGCAGTCTGGCTACAGCAGCTTTGCTGCCCTGCGGTGGGCTCCACCCAGTCTGAACTTCCTGGTGGCTCTGTTTACACTGTGACGGGAAAACCACCTACTCCGTCCTCAGTAATGGCATATGCCCCTCCCCCAACCAAGCTTGATTGTTCCAGGTCGACTTCAGACTGCTATGCTGGCAGTGAGAATTTCAGGCCAGTGGATCATAGCTTGCTTCACTCTGTGGAGGTGCAACCTACTGAGCAAGACCACTTGGCTCCCTGGCTTCAGCCCCCTTTCCAGAGGAGTGAATTGTTCTGTCTCGCTGGGGTTCCAAAAAGAACTCCTGCAGCTAACTCAGTTTCTTTTTTGTGTTAAAAAAAAAAAACTCCTGCAGCTAACTCAGTGTCTGCCCAAACAGCTGCCCCATTTTGTTCTTGAAACCCAGGTTTCTGGTGGTGTAGGCACCCAAAGGAATCTCCTGGTCTGCAGGTTGCAAAAACCTTGGGAAAAGTGTAGTATCTGGGCTGGATAGCCCCATTCCTCACAGCACAGTCTCGCACAGCTTCCGTTTCCTAGGGGAGGGAGTTCACCAGCATCTTGAGCTTCCTGGGTGATGTGAGTCCCTACCCTACTTCTGCTTGCCCTCTGTGGGCTGCACCCACTGTCTAACCAGTCCCAATGAGATGAACTATGTACCTTAGTCGGAAATGAAGAAATCACCTCCTTCTGTGTTGGTCTCGCTGGGAGCTGCAGACCGCAGCTGTTCCTGTTCAGCCGTCTTGCCAGATCCCATTTCTGATTTTATTTATTTGTATTTTCACTCTTTTTCTTAGTCTGGCTAAAGGTTTTTAAATTTTGTTTAGTTTTTCAAAAAATCAACTTTTTGTTTCATTCATCTTTTTTTTTTTATTTCAATTGCATTCATTTCTGCTCTGATCCTCATTATTTCTTTTTTTCTACTAATTTGCATTTGGTTTGCGCTTGCTTTTGTAGTTCTTTATGATGCATCATTGGAATGTTCATTTGAAGTTTATTCTCTTTTTTGATGTAGGCGTTTGAACTATGAACTTCCCTCTTGGTATTGCTTTTGCTGTATCCCTTGAGTTTTGGTATGTTATGTTCCATTATCATTTGTTTCAAGACATTTTTCAATTTTTTTTCTTAATTTCTTCATTGATCACTGGTCATTTAGTGGGCTTGTTTAATTTCCATCTATTTGTGTAATTTCCAAAATTTCTCGTTATTGATTTCCAGTTTTCCATTGTGGTCAGAGAAGGTACTTGATATTACTTTTTTTTTTTTTTTTTTTAGTGTTTTAAAACTTGTTTTGTGAACAGATCAGTGTGTCTTGCTTTTTTCTTTTTTATTCATTCAGCTAGGTTATTTCTTTTCATTAGAGAGTTTTGTCCCTTTGCATTCAATGTTATTACTGATAAGTAAGAACTCCTGCCATTTTGTTGTTTTCTGGTCTTCTCTTGCTTCTTTGCTTCCTGTCTTCATTTAGTGAAGGTTCTTTTCTCTGGTGATATGATTTACTTTGTTGCATTTTATTTTTGTGTATCCTTTGTTTGATTTTTGGTTTGAGGTTACAATGAGGCTTGGAAATATTATCTTATAATTCATTATTTTAATCCTATAACTTCTTAACACTCTGCATAAAAAAACAAGCAAAAATGAAACTAACAAAAACTCTATGCCTTAACTTTGTCCCTCTGCTTTTTAACTTTATGCTGCTTCTATTGATATCTTATTGTACTGTGTCTTAAAAGTTGTTGGAGTTATTATTTTCGATTTGTTCATTGTTCATTCTTTCTACTTAATATAAGAGTAGTTTACACACCACAGTGACAGTGTTATAATATTCTGTGTTTTTCTGTGTACTTAATATTACCAGCAAATTTTGTACCTTCAGTTGATTATTTATTGCTAATTAGCATCTTTTTCTTTCTGGTTGAAGTATGCCCTTTAACATTTCTTGGAGAATGTCTTGTATTGATGAAACCTCTCATCTTTTGTTTTTCTGGGAAAGTCTTTTTTTCTCCTTTATGCTTGAAGGATTTTTTGGCCAGATATACTATTCTAGGTTAAAAGTTTTTTTTTTTTCCTTAAGCATTTTAAATATATCATGCCACTCTCTCCTGGCCTGTAAGGTTTCTCCTGAGAAGTCTGCTGTCAGATGTATTGGAGCTCCATTGTATATTGTTTGTTTCTTTTCTCTTGTGCTTTTAGGGATTTTTCTTTATCTTTGATCTTTGGGAGTTTGATTATTAAATGCCTTGAGGTATTCTTCTTTGGGTTCAATCTGCTTGGTGTTGTATAAACTTGTATTTTGATAACAATATCTTTTTTTTAGGTTTGGGAAGTTCTCTGTTATTATCCCTATGAATCAACTTTCTTCTGCTGTCTTTTTTTCTACCTCCTCTTTAAGGCCAATAACTTTTAGATTTGCCCCTTTGAGGATATTTTCTAGATCTTGTAGGTGTGCTTCATCATTTTTTATTCTTGTTTCTTTTGTATCCTCTCAATGTATATTTTAAAATAACCTGTGTCCAAGCTTACTCATTCTTTCTTCTAATCACTAATCCTTCAGTTCTGCTACTGCAGGACTTTGATGCATTCTTCAGTGTGCCAATTGCATTTTACAGCTCCAGAATTTCCATTTGATTATCCTTAATTATTTCAATCTCTGTTAAATGTATCTGATAGAATTCTGAATTCCTTCTCTGCGTTATCTTTATTTTCTTTGAGTTTCCTCAAGGCCCTGGGGCTCTGAAGTCAACAGGTGGCAAAGCAAGCCAGGCCTGTGTCTTCCTACTTTATTGAGAGTTTTTAACATGAAGCAATGTTGAATTTTATTGAAAGCCTTTTTTTCATCTATTCAGATAATCATGTGATGCTTCTCCTTAGTTCTTTTTATGTGATGAATTGCATGAATTGATGCATGTGTTGAACCAACCCTGCATCCCAGGGATGAAGCCTACATGATTATGATGGATTCGCTTTTTGATATGCTGCTGGATTCAGTTTGCCTGTATTTTGTTGAAGATTTTTGCATCTATGTTCATCAAGGATATTGGCCTGAAGTTTTATTTTTTGTGTCTCTGCCAGGCTTTGGCATCAAGATGATGCTGACCTCATATAAATAGTTAGGGATGAGTCTCACATTCTTAATTTTTGGAACAGCTTTTGTGGGAGTGGTACAGATTTTTTTTTTTTTTTGTACATCTCATAGAACTCAGCTGTGAATCAGGGCTTTTTGTTTGTTTGTTTGTAGGCTATTTATTACTAATTAAATTTCAGAGCTCGTTATTGGTCTTTCAGGGATTCAATGTCTTTTTTATTTTCAGTCTTGTGAGGTTGTATGTGTTCAGTAATTTATCGATTTCTTCTAGAGTGTCTAGTTTATGTGCATAGAGTTGTTCATAGTAGCTCCTGATGGTTATTTTTACTTCTGTGAGGTCAGTGGTAATGTTCCCTTTGTCATTTCTGATTGTATTTATTTGGATCTTCTTTCTTTTTTTCTTTATTAATGTAGCTACTGGTTGGTCTAGTTTTTTCAACTTTTGGGATCATTGATTTTTTTTTTTTTTTGGTATCTCAATCTCCTTTATTTCATCTCTGATTCTGGTTATTTCTTATCTTCTGCTAGCTTTGAAACTGGTTTCCTCTTGCTTCTGTAGTTCTTGTAATTATGATGTTAGGTTGTTAATTTGAGATCTTTTTAACTTTTTGATGTGGTGTTTAGTGCTATAAATTTCCCTCTTAACACTGCCTTAGCTGTGTCCCAGAGATTCTGGTTTGTTGTGTCTTTGTTCTCATCAGTTTCAAAGAACTTCTTGATGTCTGCTTTAATTTGATTATTTACCCAAGAGTGGTTCAGGAGCCGCTTGTCTAAGTTCTATATAATTGTGTGATTTTGAGCAATTTCCTTAGCCTTGATTTCTATTTTTATTGCATTGTGGTCCAAGAGTGTGGCTGGTATGATTTCTGTTTTTTTTTTTTTTTGAGTTTGCTGAGGGTTGTCTTATGTCCAATTGCGTGGTCGATTTTAGAGTATGTATCATGTGGCAGTGAAAATAATGTATACTCTATTGTCTTTTGGTAGAGAGTTCTGTAAATGTGTTTTAGGTCCATTTGGTCAAGTGTTGAGTTCAGGTCCTGAATTTTTTTGTTATTTTTTTTAACCTCAATGATTTTTTTTTTCATATTGGCAGTGGGGTGTTGAAGTGTCGCACTATTATTGTGTGTGAAACAAAGTCTCTTCATAGGTCTCAAGGAACTTGCTTTATGAATGTGAATGCACCTGTGTTAGGTGCATATAGATTTAGGATAGTTAGATCTTCTTATTAAATTGGACCCTTTACCATTATATAATGCCTTTCTTTGTTCTTTTTGATCTTTGTTGGTTTGAAATCTGTTTTCTCTGAAATTAGGATTGCAACCTCTGCTTTTTTTCAGTTTTTTTTTTTTTTTTTATTTTCTTAGTAGATTTTTCTCCATCCTTCAGCCTGTTGGTGTCATTGTATGGAAGATGGGTCTCTTGAAAACCAGCATACCATTGGGCCTTGCTTCTTTATCCAGCCTGCCTGTGCCTTTTAGTTGGGGAATTTAGCCCATTTCCATTCAAGGTTGATATTGATATGTGTGGATTTTCTCCTGTCATTATGTTAGCTAGTTATTTTACAGACTTGCTTTTGTGGTTGCTTTTTATTGTCACTGGTCTATGTACTTAAATGTGTTCTTGAAGTGGCTCGTAATGATCTTTCTTTTTGATATATAGTGTTTCCTTCAGGAGCTCTTGTAAGGCAGGTCTGGTGGTAACGAATTCCCTAAGCATTTGCTTTTCTGGAAAAGATCTTATTTCTTGTTTGCATATGAAGCTTAGTTTTGCTGGATATGAAAATTTTGATTGGCATTTCTTTTAAGAATGTTGAATATTGGCTCCCAATTTCTTCTGGCTTGTAGGGTTCCTGCTGAGACGTCCACTGTTAGTCTGATGGGCTTCTATTTGTATGTAAACTGACCTTTCTCTCTAGCTGCCTTTAACATTTTTTCTTTCATTTTGACCTTGGAGAATCTCATGGTTATGTGTCTTGATGATGATCTTCTTGTGAATTATCTTGTGTGGGTTCTCTGCATTTCCTGAATTTGAATATTGACCTCCCTAGCTAAGATGGGAAAGTTCTCATGGGTGATATCTTGAAATATAATTTCCAAGTTGCTTCCATTCTCCTCATCTCGGACACCAGTGGGTTATGGATTTGGTCTCTTTACATAATCTCATATTTCTCAGAGGTTTTGTTCATTCCTTTTCATTCTTTTTTCTTTATTCTTTTCTGACTGTCTTATTTCAGAAAGGCAGTTTTCAAGCTCTCAGATTCTTTCTTCCTCTTGGTCCATTCTGCTATTAATACTTGTGATTGCATTAGGAAATTCTTGTATCATGTGCTTTCAGCTCTATCAGGTTAGTTATATTCTTTTCTATACTGGCTATTTTGCCTATCAGTTTCTGTAACATTCCAGTCCACATTTCTAATGTTGTTTCTGTAATTTCAACCATCTCAGCCTGGTTCAGAACCCTTGCTAGAAGGCTAGTGTGATAATTTGTAGCAAAGAAAGCACTCTGGCTTTTTGAGCTGTCAGGTTTCTTGTGCTGGTTCTTTCTCATCTTTATGGGCTGATGTTCATTTAGTCTTTGAGGTTGCTGTCCTATGGATGAGTTTTTTTTTTCATTTATCCTATTTGATGACCTTGATAGTTTGTGGTATTTGGTGGGTACAGTCAACTTGCTTTGTTTCTGAAGATATTGGGGGGGCAGGGCTCACTCTGATGGTTGGTGGCGGCCAGAGAATTTCACAGGGCCGTGGCAGTGAGATCTGTTCTTGTTCACATGTCCTAGCAGCAGTGGCAGCAGCAACATGGTGGGGTACATGCTTGTTGGCTACTATAGGGCATTAGCAGGTGCCAGGGTGCAGGCCTCCATATGGATGTTTGCAGAAGCAGAGGAGGTAGCATGCCTTGGGCACTGGGGAGATCCCTACTTGTTACTGTGCACCTGGTCATGCCAGTGTTGGTGTCAGCACAGAGGTGGGGTGTTGGCAGAAGCAGTACTGTGTGTGCCCCCTGTGCACATTCACACAGGTGGAGGTGGCCTCTCAGGGTGGCAGAGTGTCCTCGGTTTTCTAAGCCTAGTTTCACTCCAGTGGCTGTGTTAGCCCAGAGGCAAGATGCTGATATGAGTGGTGCTGACAGGCTCTGTGCCTGCAAAGACTCTGACTGCAATGGCGGTATGGTTGGGGGATGGGAGGAAGAATGCAATCACACTGGCAGCAGTGGCAGTGCAAGGTGTACATACACACACACACACGCACACACACACATACGCTGGTGGGACAGAGAAGGCAAAGTCTGTCCATGCACATGCATAGTGGCAAAGCAATGTGGGGGTGGCCATGCTCTCGTAGGAAGCTGCAGTGGAGTGTGGGAGGGGACAGGCTGTTATATGTCTGTGGGGGCCACTCTGCTGGAACTCTTTTCTGGTCAGGCATGGTTCACCAGTGCAAGAGCTACAATGTAGGCCCCCAGGGCACCTGAAGCCACACTGCAAGCAAGTGCAGCCAGGCTGGGGCCCTGGGAGAGGCCAGCAGACCAAGGAGTGTTCAGATTGGACTGGTTTTGTGTAATGGGCAAGAAAATTCTGTAGAGTTCAGGTATGACAGTTCCCCTAGAGCTAAAGTTTCCTATGGAAGCAAGTTGAGCCTAGGAAGATGGCCATCCCTGGCTGCACTTCACTATAGATATTCCAGCATCAAACCCTCTGGGCTCTACACCAACTGGAGTGCTCCCCCTACCACTTCTCTAATGGCTTCCCCTGCCAACTCAAGTGTCCATGGTGGGAGAGGGGTCTCATCCTACCAGAACTCCAGAAGCCCATTGTAGAGCATGTTGCTTCTTGCCAGTTCAACTCACCCATTCTCCCAGAGTTGTTGGAGACCAAGAACAAGTCCTGGTGTACTGTAGCCCTGTGCAGGGTTCCCAGCTTCCTCCTCCTTCAGCCAAGCTTCTGGTCTTTCCTCCATCCACTCTTAGTGCCATACCTCTGAAGATCTGCTAGGAGTGCACCAGTTGTCCCAGTCCCTCAGTGGCAGCTGGTTCACCTGGATGCATCTAGTCAGCCATCTTTCCCAGCTTCTCCAGTATTATAATATTTTGTTTTGTCTATATGTTTACTTTTAGCAGTGGAGATTTTATTTTCATTTGTCTTTGTGCTGTTTTCTATTATCTTTTCATATCAACTTCAAAGGACTCACTTTAGCATTTTTTCATGAGGCGCATGTAGTTGTGATGAACTCTCTCTGCTTTTGTTTATATGGGAAATCATTTCTCTTTCTATTTAGAAAGACAGTTTTTCTGGATATAATATTATTAGTTAACAGGGTTTTTTTATTACTTCAAATCTATCATATCATTCCTTTCTGACCTGCAAGGTTTCTGCTGATAAATCTACTGATAGTTTTATGGGACTGTCTTGTGTGTCATGAGCCACTTCTTTAAAAATTTTCTCTTTGTTTTTGACATTTGACAATTTAGTCATAATGTAGTCAGTTTGAAGTCCTTTGGTTTCCTATTAGTTGGGTTCTGTTGGGCTTCTTGAGTCTAGATGTCCATATTCTTTCCTAGATTTGGGATATTTAGGCCATTATTTCTTTAAATAAATGTTTGTCCCTTTATGTCTCTTCTTTTTCTTTTAATATCATAATGTGTATATTGAGTCACTTGATTGTGTCCCATAAGTCCTTTTATTATTTTTGTTTCTCTGACTAATAATTTCAAATTACCTGTATTCGAGTTTGCGGCTTCTTTCTTCTGGTTGATCAAGTGTGATATTGAAACTGTCTAGTGAATTTTTCAGTTCACTTATTGTATTCTTTAGCTCAAAATTTTCTGTTTGGGTCTTTTTATGTTTTCAGTTGATTTGTTATTTTCATTTTATTTATCCTATTGTTCTGAGCTTGTTGAGCATCTTTATGATGGATATTTGAATTGTTTGTCAGATAATTCATGTATCTCCTTTAGTGTCAGTTCCTGGAGACTTATTTTGTTGTTTTGGCTTTGTGCCATGTTTCCTTGTTTCTTCGTTTGCTTTGTACCTTTATGTTGGATCCTTGCATTTAAGAAAATGACCACCTCGCCAAATCTTTATAGATTGGCTTTGTGCAAGGAAAGACCTTCACAAATCAGCCTAATTAGAGATTTTGAGGTCCTCTGAGACATTTTATGTGTATATTTCTTCTCTGGACTTGTATATGCAAATTTTCAATTAAAGAGATTTATTAGTTCACATCTCTCTTTAGTTCTTAGTTTCCCCCAAGCTTCTAGAGTGTACTGAACCATATCAGTGCTTTTAATCTAGTAAAATAGATTAAAGTCTGTTTTAAAGTAAAAGAAGTTTCTTGGTCAGACCCCAAAAAGCTATAATGTTGAACATACACTTTACTCTTCTGTCTCCCCTCCCTGAGGGAGAAGCCTTTGAGCTGTGTTAACATCTGTCTTCTCTACTGCATGTCCTGTGGGATAGCAGCAAATCACTTACATCTCTTTTGTTTTCAGCATCCCCCAGACATCTAGACTATGCCAGCCCTGTCCGCCTTCTGAGAGAGATGAGATAGAAACCCATTTCTCAAGCAGTCCCCCCCAAAAAGACAGAATGTGGGACACATGCCACAACTTTTTCCCTTCCTAGAGAGAAGCTGAGAATTGGGAGTTTTCACCCTCTTGTTCTATGCCAAGTTGGGAGGAGGGAGTATGGTGAGTGATACTCCTGGCTGATTTTTGTTTCATTTTTGCCTAAACTTTTGCCCTTGTTCTCAGTAGCCTTCAATCTAGCACACTTTTTCACGAGTCTCCAGATACAGGGAAGACAGAAATTATTTCCTCAGCCTTCCCCCTAAAAAGTCTTCATGTTGGACATATGTTTCAGCCTTCTTCTTTTTCTCTCTAGGAAGAAGCCAAGAATTGGGAGTTTTCTGCTGATCATGCTATGCTAAGCTGGGCAGAGAGACCATGGCGAGTGAGTACCATGAATTTTCCTACCAGCTTCCGTGTGGCTGGTTTTAGCTTGTCTGTGATGCAGGAGCCTTTTAACTAGTTTCTGGATTTCTCTTGAAGGGAATTGATCTGTGTATTTTTGCTTGTTGACTTGGTGTCTCCTTTGGGGGAAGGAAGTTTTCTTACTTTCTATTCTGCCATCTTCCTGACATCACCAGTCTCTATTTTATTATTTGTTTTCTTTTTGTTTCTTCTTCTCTTCTTTCTTTTTTTTTTCTTCAAGGTCTTGCTCCATCACCTAGGCTGCTGGAGTGCAGTGGTGTGATCAGAGCTAACTGTAGCCTTGAACTCCTGGGCTCAAGTGACCCTGTAGCTAAGACTACAGGCATGTGCCACCATGCCTGGCTGATTTTTGTTTCATTTTTATAGAGATCAGGTCTCACCATGTTGCCCAGGCTGGTCTCAAACTCGTGGCCTCAAGCAATTCTTCCACCTCAATCTTCCAAAGCACTGGGATTACAGGAATGAGCCACCATGCCTGGCTTGTTACCCCTGTTTCTTGTTATTGTTTAAATACTATTTTAGCCCCACATTCTTTCTCATCTCCTACTGGGATTCTGATGATAACAGACAGTTGTCCTGTCTTTTGTTATTGTTCCACAGATCCCTGAGGCTTTCTTCTTTTTCTTTTTCATGCTGTTTTCTCTTTGTTTGGATTGAATAAGTTTTGTTGATATGTCTTTAACTTCACTGATTCTGTTCCTCACCTCTAATCTAGTATTGAGTCCATCTGGTGAGTTTTAAATTTTATTTTGGCTGTTGTATTTTTTTAATTTTATAATTTACATTTGGTTCTTTTTTAAAAATAAATAATTCCTATATCTTTGTTGAGATACGCTGTTTGCATTTGTTTAAAGATATTTTTAATTGTTGAAGCACTTTTATGAAAGTTAACTTTCTTATCAGTTTTAACTTTCTTATTAGGTGACTCCAACTTCAGAATAATCTTGGTATTAGTATCAGTTAATTATCTTTTCTCAGTCAAATTGTAGTTTTCCTAGTTCTTTGCATAAGGAATGATTTTCCATTTTATCATGAATATTTTGGTTACTATTTTAGGAATCTCTTGATTCTTAAATCTATTTTAGCAAGCAATGATCTTGTTTAGGTTTAGAGTACAGGTTCTGGCCTATTTTTTGTGGGTCTTAGGTCTAATGACAGTTTAGTTTTCAGAGCCATTCTGATGTGTTTTGTCTTTCTGATGGTGCTTCAGCTCCCATTTATTCCCTATTAGTGCCATCTGCCATGGCACAAAGCACTCTGCTGGGCCACTTGGTGTCATTGAGCCACCTTATCCTGCAGGGGTTGAGGCAGAAGCTACTGGTACTGAGTCTTGTGTCAATTAATAGAAGACTAGGAGATGGTGGTGCCCTGGGTTTGGAATGGAAATTGGGTGGACCAGCCCTTCTCTGCTTCCACTGCAGGTAGACCAGCCTGCAAGCACTACAGGTGTTGAGCCAGGGTTGGGTTGGACTGCTGGAGCTTCACTGCTACTCCTGTGAGCTGACAGTGTCCTAGTTGTGGATCAGGAGGCCCTTGTGGATCAGGATGGCCCATCAGGATTCTGAAGCTACTTATGTGGACAGATCAGCTCACCTGCTGATGACCTCGTTGTGGGTGGAAGCTGGATTTTCCAGGAGCTTTGCAGCTGCCTCTCTGTGCAAATCAGGTTATTCTCGGGTACCTTGGTTGTAGAACAGGAGTTGGGGCTCTCCACTAGGTCTCTGTTGGGCTTTTTACTAGAACATAGGCCAGAGAAAGCAAGGTTAAATTTGTTTTTGTTTTTGTTTTTGTTGTTGTTGTTTTTTATGCCTGTTGGCAGTTCTGGATTGCAGGTCTCCCCAGTGCCTAGTCTGGGATATTTAGGAGGTAAAAAGAAAACTCAGGGAACTCATAGCATTCTTGTTCCTCAAATCTTTAGGTTGCTAACTCATATAGTTTCTTACCATATTTCAGAGTCATTTTATTTTTTCTGTTCAGTAATTTCCAGAGTATTTAGTTGAATTTAGAGGATGGTAGCATGGAAAAGTAAGTTTACAACATCTTGTTCCAGAGATTCTGGATATATATTAATGGCAAAACTAACAAGATTTGGTGATGGATTGCATTTTGAATGTGAGAGAAAGAGATTCAAGGGTTGTTCCAAGGATTTTATCCTAAGCAGCAAAGTTAGTGGTGGCAGCATCTACCAAGAAGGGAGACAATGGCGGAAGACCAGGTTTGATGGGACTAGGGCTGGAAATTAATGTTAAGTTTGAGATATGTGAGTGATAATGTCTTTTACACAGTTGGATTTACAAATATGTATTTCAAGGATGGAGATATAAATTTAGAAGTCATCAGATTATAAATTGTAAATACAGCTGTGAGACTCAGTACAGACTTAGTGAATAAGTATAGATAGAGAATGAGTCCAAGGACCAGCTCTGGCACATTCCAACATTTCAAGTTCAGGAAGTAAAAGAATCGAGTGAAGGAGATGAGAATGAGTAGCTAGTAAGGTAGGAGGAACATAAGAAGAAATGATTGTCATGAAATCCAAGTGAACTAAGTATTTCCAGAATGAGGGCATAATCAATTGTCACAAATGTTGCTGAGCGATCAAGCTAGATGTGATTTGAGGATTGACTATAGGATATGACAATATGGAGATTATCAGTGACCTTAGTGAGAGAGATCTCAGTGGAGGCTTGAAATCAAAGATTGATTGAGGTGTGACAAGAGAGTGACAATACATGGTGTGGAGACACGGAGAATAGATAACTCTTTGGAGGAATTTTCTTTTGTTTTAATTTTTAATTTTTGTGGGTACATAGTAGGTGTATATAGTAATGTGGTACATGAGATATTTTGATACAGGTATGTAACACATAATAGTCACATCATGGAAAATAGGTCATCCATACCCTCAAGCATTTATCCTTTGTGTTAAAACAATCCAATTATACTTTTTTGGTTAATTAAAAAGGTACAATTATTATTCATTATAGTCACCATTTTTTGCTATCAAATATTAGGGCTCATTCATTCTTTCTAATTTTTATACCCATTAATCATCCCCAATTTCCCCAAAAACCCCTACTACCCTTCTCAGCCTCTGGTAACCATCCTTCTACTCTCTATCTCTACAAGTTAAATTGTTTTGATTTTTAGATACCACAAATAAGTGAAAACATGTGATGTTTCTCTTTCTGTGCCTGGCTTATTTCACTTTACATAATGACTGTGTCATGTGGTTTGAATGCCAACTCAGTGGCAGTAAAAGAGAACACTAGATAGACGTCTAAGGTTTTTTACTTCAGTCCCTGACACCAGGATGGCACCTCTGGACCCACCTGGGACCCGAGGGACCTCACTGCCCTGAAGGGAAGGATGCAGGCCTGGCCTGGCCTGCTTTGCCACCTTCTGATTAAAGAGCTGCAGGGCCTGGAGTGAACATAGGCAGTAACCAAGGAGTGGTTACATCAGGCCTTGGGTGAGACCTAGTGCTATACTGGATTCAGGTCTGACAGAGCACAGTCATAGTGGTTGTGGCCACAGGGGTGCTTGTGTCACTCTACCCCCACCTATAAGTGGCTCAGAGTGCAGGAAGAGAATCTGTGTGGGAGAAAGAAAGGGAAAAGAACAGGTATTTGCCTGGTAATCCAAATAATTTTTCTGGATCTTGTCCAAGACCATCAAGGCAGTACCTCTATAAGTCTGCAAGAACCACTGTGTTACTGGGCTTGGGTTGCCCACAAAAGCAGATACAGATTAGAACACAACACATAAGTACTTTAAAATACCTGGAAAGCCTTCCCAAGAAGGAAAAGAACAAAAGCTCAGACAGTGAAGACTACATTAAATCCTTAATTCTTCAATACCCAGACACCAAAGAACACATACTAGCATCAACACTACCCAGGAAAACATGACCTCACCAAGTGAACTAAATAAACCACCAGGGGCTAATCCCAATAAACAGAGATATATGATCTTTCAGACAGAGAATTCAAAATAGCTGTGTTGAGGAAACTTAGAGAAATTGAAGATAACACAGAGTTGGAATTCAGATTTATCTCAGATATATTTAACAAAGCGATTAAAATAATTTTTAAAAATTAAGCAGAAATTCTGGAACTGAAAAATTCAGTTGACAAACTAAAGAATGCATCAGAGTCTTGCAACAGCACAATTGACCAAGCAGAAGAAAGAGTAATGAGCTTGAAGACAGGCTATTTGAAAGTACACAGTTAGAGAAGACAAAAGAAAAAAAAAAAAAACAATGAAGCACACCTATGGGATCTAGAAAATATCCTCAGAGGGGCAAATCTAGTAGTTATTGACCTTAACGAAGAGGTAGAGAAAGAAAGAGATAGGAATAGAAAGTTTATTCAAAAAGATAATAACAGAGAAGTCTCAAACCTAGAAAAAGATATTAATATCCAAGTACAAGAAGTTTATAGAACACCAAGAAGATTTAACTGAAAGAAGACTACCTCAAGGTATTTAATAATCAAACTCCCAAAGATCAAGGATAAAGAAAAAATCCTAAGAGCAGCAAGAGAAAAGAAACAATTAACATACAATGGAATGCGAAAATATCTGGCAGCAGACATTTCAGTGGAAACCTTACAGGCCAGGAGAGAGGGCATGATATATTAAAAGTGCATAAGGAAAAAAACTTTCACCCTAGAATAGTATATCTGGTGAAAATATCCTTCAAACCTGGAGAAACAAAGGCTTTGCCAGACAAATAAAAGCTAAGGGATTTAATCAATAACAGACCTATCCTACAAGAAATGTTAAAGGGAGTAATTCAACTAGAAAGAAAAAGATGTTAATAAGCAACAAGTAATCACCTGAAGGTACAAAACTCACTGGTAATAGTAAGTACACAGAAAAACACAGAATATTATAACATGTTACTATGGTGTGTAAACTACTCATATCTTAAGTAGAAAGACTAAATGATGAATCAATCATAAATAATAACAAAAACAACTTTTTAGTTGTTTTAGACATAGACAGTATAATAAGATATCAATAAAACAGTAAAAAGTTAAAAAGCAGGGGTACAAAGTTAAGTAATAGAGTTTCTATTAATTTTCTTTTTGCTTTTTTTTTTAATGCAAAGACCATTAAGTTATCAGGTTAGAATAATGGATTACAAGATAGTTTTGCAATCCTAATGGTAAACCTCAAACTAAGAAACATATGGATACACAAAAAATAAAAATAAAATAAAATAAATTATATCACCAGAGAAAGTCACCTTCAGTAAAGAAAGACAGCAAGAAAAGGAGGAAGAAAGGGAAGATCACAGAACAACCAGAAAACAAATATCAAACTGACATGAGTAAGTTCTTATTTATCAATAATAACATCAAATGTAAATGGACTAAACTCCTGAATCAAAAGATGTAGAGAGGCTGATTGGATGAAAAAAGAAGATCCATTGATTGGTTGCCTACATGAAACACACATTACCTATAAAGACGCACATAGTCTGAAAATGAAGGGATGGAAAAAGATATTCAATGCCAATGGAAACCAAAAAAGAGCAAGAATAGCTATACTTACATCAGACAAAATAGATTTCAAGATAAAAACTGTAAGAAGAAACACAGATCACTATAAAATGATAAAGGGGTCAATTCAACAAGATGATGTAACAATTTAAAGTATATATGCACCCAACACTGGAGCATCCAGGTATATAAAGCAAATATTATTAGTGGTAAAGAGAGAGATAGACCTCAATACAATAATAGCTAGACTTCAACATCCCACTTCCAGCATTGGACAGATTTTCCAGACAGAAAACCAACAAAAATAATCAGACTTAATCTAAACTGTAGACCAAATGGATCTAATAGATATTTATAGAAAATGTCATCCAATAGCTGCAGAATACACATTCTTTTTCTCAGCACATGGATTATTCTCAAGGATAGACCGTAAGTTAGGTCACAAAACAAGTCTCAAAAAATTGAAAGAATATCAAACATCTTCTGTGACCACAATGGAATAAAACTAGTAATCAATAACAAGAGGAATTCTGGAAACTACACAAATAACATGGAAATTAATCAGTGTGCTCCTGAATGACCAGTGGTCAATGAAGAAATTAAGAAGGAAATTGAAAAATATCTTAAAACAAATGAAAATGGAAACACAACATACCAAAACCTATGTGATACAGCAAAAGCAGTCCTAATGGGGAGTATATATCTGTAAGTGTCTACATCAAAAAGGAGGAAATCTTTGAAATAAATAATCTAGTGATTCATCTTAAAGGACTAGAAAAGCAAGTACAAACCAAACCCAAAATTAGTAGAATAAAATTGATAATAAAGATCGGAGTAGAAATGAATAAAATTGAAATGAAGAAAACAATACAAATGACCTAAGAAACAAAAAGTTACTTTTTTGAAAAGTTAAGCAAAATTTACAAACGTTTAGCCAAACTAAGAAAAAGGAGAGACGATACTAATAAAATTAGAAGTGAAAAAGGATACATTACAACTGATACTGCAGAAATTCAGAGGATCATTAGTGGCTATGATGAGCAACCAAATGTCAGTAAAATGGAATATTTAGGAGAAATGGACAGTTTCCTAGACACATACAACTTATCCAGTTTGAACCAGAAAGAAATCCAAAACCTGAACAGATCAATAACAAGTAATGAGATTGAAGCTGTAATAACAAGTCTACCAATAAAGAAAAGCCTGGGACCTGATGGCTTCACTGATGAATTCTACCCAATCTTTAAGGAATGAAAAACAATCCTACTCAAACTATTTCAAAAATTAGAGGAAGTGGGGAGACTTCCACAATCATTCTATGAGGTCAGTATTACCCTACCAAAACCAGACAAAGACATATCAAAAAAATAAAACTGGAGGTCAATATTGTTGATGAACGTTGGTGCAAAAATCCTCAACAAACTCTAGCAAACTGACTTCAACAGTATGTTAGAAAGATCATTCATCATGACCAAATTGGATTTATCTCTGGGATGCAAGAATAGTTCAAAATACACATATCAATCAATGATGTACATCATATCAACAGAATGAAGGATAAAAAACATATGGTCATTTCAATTGATGCGGAAAAAGCATGTGATAAAATTCAACATCACTTCATGATAGGAACCTGCAAAATAACAGGGGATAGAAGGAACTTACCTCAAGATAATAAAAGCCATATATGACAGACCCACAGCTGGTTTCATACTAAATGGGGAAAAACTGAAAGCTTTTCCTCTAGACTCTGGAATGCAACAAGGATGCCCACTGCCACCACTGTTACTCAACACATTACTGGAATTCCTAGCTGGAGCAATGAGACAAGAGAAAGATATAAAGGGCATCTACATTGGAATGGGAGAAATCAAATTATCCTTGTTTGCAGATGATATGATCTTATACTTAGAAAAACCTTAAAATTCCACAAGAAATCTACTAGAAATGATGAAAAATTCAGTAAAGTTTCAGGATACAAAATCGACATAACAACATTCAGTAGCATTTCTATATGCCAGCAGTGAACAATCTGAAAAAGAAATGGAAAGAGTAATCCCATTTACAATAGCCACACATAAAATGAAACACCTCAAATTAACCAAAGAAGTGAAAGATTGCTATAATGAAAACTATAAAACACTGATGAAAGAAATTGAAGAGGACAACCAACCAAAATATGGAAAAAATATTCCATGCTCATGGATTGGAAGAATCAATGTTGTTAAAATGTCCATACTACTCCCAGTACTCTACAGATTCAATGCAATCCCTATCAAAATACCAATGACATTCTTTACATAAATAGAAAATACAATCCTAAAATTTATGTGGCATGACAAAAGACCCAGAATATGCAAAGCTATTCTAAGCAAAAAGCAGAAAACTAGAGGAATCGCATTACTTGACTTCAAATTATATTATACTACAGAACCATAGTAACCAAAACACCATGGTACTGGAATAAAAACAGACACACAGACCGATGGAACAGAATAGAGAACCCAGAATTAAATCCGCAATCTTACACTGAACTCATTTTCAACAAAGATGCTAAGAACATACACTGGGGAAAAGACAATCTCTTCCATTAATGGTGCTGGGAAAACTGCATATCCATATGCAGAAGAATGAAACTAGACCCCTACTCTTGCCATATACAAAAATCAAATAGAAATGGATGAAAGACTTAAATCTAAGACCTCAAAATATGAAATTATTTGAGAAAACATTGGAGAAAATCTGCAGGACATTGGTCTGGGCAAAGATTTTTTGAGCAGTACTCCACAAGCACAGGCAGCTAAAGCGAAAATAAACAAATGGGATCACATCAAATTAAAAAGCTTCTGCACTGCAAAGGGTACAACCAACAAAGTGAAGAGACAATCCACAGGATGGGAGAAAATATTTGCAAAGTATGAATCTGACAAGGGATTAATAAGCAGAATATATAAGGAGCTCAAACAACTCTATAGAAAAAAAATCTAATAATCTGATGGGCAAAATAAAAAATGGGCAAAATATTTTAGTAGGCATTTCTTAAAAGAAGACATACAAATGGCAAACAGGCATATGATAAGTTGCTCAACATCATTGATCATCAGAGAAATACAAATAGAAACTACAATGAGATATCATCTCACCCCAGTTAAAATGGCATATATTTAAATGACAGAGAATAACTAATGGTCGTGAGGGTGTGAAGAAAAGGGAACCCTTGTACACTGTTGGTGGGAATGTAAGTTATTACAACCGCTATGCAGAATAGTTTGGAGGCTCCTCACAAAACTGAAAATTGAGCTACTATACGATCCAGCAGCCCCATTGCTGGGTATATACCCAAAGAATGGAAGTCTGTATATTTAAGTGATAGTTGCACTCTCGTGTTTCTTGCAGCATTTTTCACAATAACTGAGTTGAAAGCAACCTAAGTGTCCATCAATAGATGAAGGGATAAAGAAAACATGGTACATATATACAACGGAGTATTATTCAGCCATAAAAAGAATGAGATTAGGAGATATACCTAATGCTAAATGGCAAGTTAATGGGTGCAGCACACCAGCATGGCACATGTATACATATGTAACTAACCTGCACATTGTGCACATGTACCCTAAAACTTAAAGTATAATAATAATAATTAAAAAAAAGAATGAGATCTTCTTATTTGCAACAAGGTAGATGGAACTAGAGGTCATTATGTTAAATGAAATAAGCCAGGCACAGAACGACAAACATCACATGTTCTCACTTGTTTGTGGGATCTAAAAATTGAATCAATTGAACTCATGGACATAGTTGAAGGATGGTTACCAGAAGCTGAGAGGGGTAGTGAGGAGATGGGAGTGGGAAGGTGTAGATGAGTGATGGATACAAAAAATAGTTGAAAGAATAAATAAGACCTACTATTTGCTAGGACAACAGGGTGATTGTAGTGAATAATAACTTAGGTGCACATTTAAAAATAACTAAAAGAGAGTAATTGGACTGTTTGTAACACAAAGAATAAATACTTGAGGAGATGGATGCCCTATTCTCTTTGATGTGATTACTTGACATTGCATGCCTGTTTCAAAACATCTCATTTATCCCGTAAACATATATACCTACTATGTACTCACAAAAATTAAAAATAAAAAAATTCAAAAATGTGAAACCAAATCACCATGGTTTTGTGGTATTTTGTTTTTATTCTTAAGATTTAGAGGCTGGGTGTAATCGCTCACACCTATATTACCCCAGTTTGTGTGGCCGAGGCTGAAGGATTACTTGAAGCCAGAGGTTGAAGACCAGCCTGGGCAACATGGTGAGACCCCATCTCTACAAAAAATAAAAAATTGGCCAGGCCTGGTTTGAAGCACTGGTAATCCCAGCTACTCGGAAATATAAGATGGGAGGATCGCAAGAGCCCAGGTGTTCGAGGTTACAGTGAGCTATGATTGTGCCATTTCACTTCAGTATGGGCTATACCCTGTCTCAAAAAAAGAAAAAAAAAGATTTTGAAAGAATCACATATTTAGGGATACGTTGGACATCTAGTACAAAGAACTTTTTAAAACTACCATTTGAGAGTCAGTTGCTGACCTGATTCATTATCACCCTTGAATATTTTAATGCATATTTCCCACAAACAAGGACATTCTCCTACATGATCACAGAGCATACAGCAAAGTAACAATGATATCAGATATTAGATATTAGATAACAATCTAATCCTCAGATTTAATTCACATTCTACCAATTGTGCTAATAATGTCTTTTTTTTTTTTTGGAACACGGATCACTTCAAAATCATGTGTTACATTTATCTGTCATGTCTTTTTAGTATCCTTCAGTTGGTACAGTTTCCTACTCTTTCTTTGCCTTCTATGACCTTGGCACTTTTGAAGATTACACACACAGTATTTACATCTATATTTATTTTTATCTATAAATATTAAAAACCATGAATTCTAAAGCCAGTCCTATATCACAGGATTTGTTCTTGTTTTCTCTTTTTCTTTGTAACAATAAGAAACCTGACTTCTATTTTCCTTAATATATTTACTTGTTTGAGAAATTTCCTTGTAACCGATCTTCCATTTCCACCAGGATGCAGATAATCTCCTTATCTTGTTCAGCAATTGACCTCTCATTCCAGCACACCCTTTCCACACAGTTACCATTTTCACTGCTGTGGTCTGAATGTTTGTGCCCCCCACCGAAATCCATATGTTGAAACCTAATTACTATTGTGAGGCTGTTAGGAGTTGGGGCCTTTAGGAGGTTATTAAGTTATAAGCACAGAGTTTTCACAAATGTTATTAGTTATCACCATTATAAAAGATCCAAGATAACTTATTTGCTCCTTCTGCTATATGAGGTTACCGAGAAAAGATGGTTGTCTGTGAGCCAGGAAGTGGCCATCGTCAGGCACTGAATTTGTGGGTGCCTTGATCTTGGACTTTCCTGTCTCCAGAACTGTGAGAAATAAATTTATGTTGTTTATAAGCTACCCAATTTATGGTATTTTGTTATAGCAGCCCAAACAGACTAAGACATTCTTCATTCTTTGATGCTGACAACTCATGCCAGGCTTTGCCTCCACAAGGATAGGGTCCTAAGCTTGTTTCAGCTCTGATACACAATGCTGGGCTGGCCTGCAACATGGATACCCACCTTACTCTGCTTGGGCTCTAATATCCCATGCCAGAGCACCCTGAGCATGAATACCTCCCTTATCCTGCTTGGGTTCTGATGCTCTGGCTGGCCCTCTCTAACACACCCAGGCTCTGAGTCTTCTCTTTAGGTCTGCTCTCTGAGTCTAATGGATGACCTCATCATTACATTTAGCTCCGATACCCACAACAGGTGCATTTCCCTCATCATTGATGCCCTTCTCACCTCCCTTGGGCTCTGGCATACCAGGATGCCCTCTAGGTGAATGCCCTCCTCATCCTGTCAGGGCACTGACACCCTATGCTAAGCCAACACAGGCACACCCCCTACTGTGGACATCTTTCTTGCTTTTGCTTTATTCCACCTAATGGCTTTAGTACTGAATTGTTTCAAAAAGGAGAAAGGTTAATTGAATTTAACTGAAGTTGGCAGTTTCCCAAGGCAATATGGCAAAGCCAGAGACTGGCATGGGAATTGAAGATATATACAAGGGATAACTAAGGTGATGGATTGTCGAATCTAAACTGAATAAAGACATGAGAGGACACAGGGGCGATCGAGAGTCAAAGGTGGCAAGGTGAACGGATTAGATGTGAAATCAAAGAATTTTAGGAGTGCTCGTATTCTAGAGAGCCAGTAAAGACAAGGGTGATAGAAAGTAGTATGCATGAAAATGAGACTTTGGAAGTGATCCATTGCAGATAAAGGTCTAGGATCTGACATAGGACAGGGTAGCTAAGCTAAGGTGGAGGAAGATTAGGTCATTAAAGGAACTGAGAGTACAGAAAACTGTTGTTTTTGTCAGTAGAAAACTTCAGAAATACTTGGGAAGCAACAGGTAAATACTACTCTTAGCTCAAAATGTTTCATACCACAAGTTGAAACCCATTGGTTGGAGTCATGAAATCAATTTCATGTGTTATGGTCAGTAATTTTTAAAAGTTGAAATAGGAATAGAAAATATCAGAGTGCATTGGGACATAGTAAGGAGAAGTACTATTTCGGAAACACTTGCACTTAGTAATGATGTAAAATGTATTGGCTATTATGGGTCATGTTTAAAAATATTTGGAAACCATTGCCTTAATATAGTCTGTGGCCTCCAGATATATCGTTGGGATGGTGACGGTGACAGTGTTTACATTAACCTGTGTAAGATTCCTAGCCTGCTGGATAAAATTAACATTCATAAAATCTTTCAAGTTACTGCTGAATCTTATAATCTCTCTTTAAAAATCATCTATGATAGTACTCTCAAAAGAGAGATAAGACTGCCCTTTTGTGTGGTAGTAAAAGGGGGGGGCTTTTGCAAACTACCCAGACTTACTTTCCACCATGGTTGCAATAGTGGGGTTTTCTTTAGTGCTAGCAGTGATTTGTACTCAGAACACCATCTAGATACTAGAACATTTTCAGCAGTGGATGGATGCCCTTACATTCACTTGCCACTCACTCATTGACCCACGCAGAGCAACTTCTAGTCCTGCAAGCTCCATGGATGGTAAAAAATACTATATAAAAGGTTAAAAATGCTACTTCTCCATAGGATACTTACCATGTGTTCTTTTTCAGCTTCTGCTTAATCTTTTCTATTAATGGGAAACTCATAACCTCACAAAGCAGATTCAGAATGACCTGTTGAACTCCTTCAAATTGGTAATTTTCAATGCTTAGTCTTGGTCTTGCTTTCTATAATGACACAGACTAATTCTAATTCCCCTTCTACCTGATAATCCTTCAGTTATTTAAGGATGACTTTTTTCACCTTCTGAAATTGCTCTTCCATTTCCTGGTATGTTAGTAAAGCAATATAGCTAAGTTGTTGGCTCCAGAGCTGGATTGCCTGGGTTTGAATCTGGCCTTGAAGTTTACTATTGTATGTGATTCTGAGCAAGTTACTTAATTTGTGCCTTGGTTCTTCTGGAAAATGGGGACAATTAACACATAGTATCTACATCATAGAGTTATTGAAATAATTAAATTAGCTAATATAAGTAATATATTTAGAACAGTCCCTGGCGTATTTACCATAAATATTAGTTATTTTTTATGGAACAAACTTTTTAGTTCTTTCATGATCATAGTTATTTCCCCCTAGAAATGCATCAGTTTTTCATTGTTTATTTTTAAATTGTGGTAACAAACTACTGTCTTGTGTTACTTAGTGTTGGGAATATATTCTGAGAAGTGCATTATTAGGCAATTTTGTCATTGTTATGAGCATCATAGAATGTACTTACACAAACCTAGGTGGTATAGCCTACTACACACCTAGACTATATGGTATAGCCTATTGCTCCTAGGCTGCAAACCTGTACAGCACGTTACTGTTCTGAATACTATAGGAAATTGTAACACAATGGTATTTGTGTATCTAAACATAGAAAAGGGACAATAAAAGTGTAGTATAAAACATTAAAAATGGTACTTCTCTATAGGATACCTACCATGAATGGAGCTTGCAGAACTAGAAGTGGCTCTAGGTGAGTCAACAAGTGAGTGGTGAATGAATGTGAAGGCCTGTGACATTACTGTACACTACTGTAAGGTTTATAAAACACTGTACACTTAAGCTATACTAAATTTATTAAAAATATTTTTCTTCAGTAAGAATTAGCTTAGTATAACATTTTTACTTTATAAACTTTTAATTTTCTTAAACTTTTTGACTCTTTTGTAATAGCACTTAGCTTGAAATAAAAACACATGTACAACTGTACAAAATATTTCCTTTTTATATTCTTATTGTATAAGCTTTTAAAAATTATTTATATTTTACTTTTTAAACTTTTCTTTAAAAGCTAAGACACAAACACATACATTAGACTAGGCCTATTCAGGATCAAGATAATCAGTTTCACTGTCTTCCCCCTCAACATCTTTTCCCACTGGAAGGTCTTCAGGGACAACAACACACATGGAGCTGTCATCTCCTATGATAACAATGCCTTCTTCTGGAATGCCTTCTGAAAGACCTCCCTGAGGCTGTTTTACAGTTAACTTTTAAAAATAAGTAGATGGGGTACACTATAAATCAATGATAAAAAGTATCATATAATAAATACATAAACTAATAACAGTCATTTATTATTATCAAGTATTATGTACTATATGTAATTGTATGTGCTATATACTTTTATATGCGTGGCAGTACAGTAGGTTTGTTTCCACCAGCATCACCACAAACATGTGAGTAATGCCTTGTGCTACAATGTTGCAGTGACTATGATGTCACCAGGGGATAGGAATTTTTCAGTTCCATTATAATTTTATGGGACCACCTTTGTGTATGTGGTCCATCATTGACTGAAACATTGTTGTGTGGTACATGGCTGTATAATATTCTAAGTGTGATATAGCTAGGCCTCTTGTCTCATATTCTGCACCCTCTACTTCTTTTGATAAATAGATGTAGGTTTTTTTTGTAACCAAGTCACACTAATGATCACATTGATTGCATCTACTAATCTTGTTTTTAAATAATCTGCTGTTTAGGTTTCTTCCCTCCTCTGAACATGAAACATTTTTTTTTAAACAGTTTATTTTGTAACCTAGATGGTGACTTTACATTTATACCTTGTGGTTGGCTCCAGAAGATATCCAGCCCTACTCCCTGGAACCTGTGAATGTTACCTTATATAGTAGAAGGGACTCTGCAGGTGTCCCTTTTAAATCAAGGATCTCGAGATGGGGAGATTATCCTTAGACAATCTGAGTGGGCCCTGTTACAATTTGGATATGTAGTCCTACCTATATCTCATACTGAATTGTAATCCCCAGTATTGGAGATGGGGCCTGGTGGAAGTGATTGGATCATGGGAGAAGATTTCTTATGAATGTTTTAGCACTATCCCTTTGTTGCTGTCCTTGCATTAGTGAGTTTTCATGAGACCTGGTTGTTTAAAAAGTGTATGGCATCTCCCTGCGTCTCTCTCTTGCTCCTGATTTTGCCATGTGATGTGGCTTCTGCCATTTCACACCATGATTATAAGCTTTCTGCGGCTTTCCCAGAATCAGATGCCTCTCTGCTTCTTGTACAACCTGCACAACTGTGAGCTGATGAAACCTATTTTCTTTATAAATTATCCACTCCCAGGTATTTCTTTATAGCAATGCAAGAATGGACTAATACAGCTCTATTGGTGTCATACATGTCCTTATAAGAGGGAGACAGAAGGAGATGTGTGATCAAAGACGAAGGCAATGTGGTGACTAAAACAAGATATGATACTGATGGCTTTGAAGATGGAGGAAGGGGCAAAGGAATGCAATTAAAAATCAAATTAAAAAACGATGATTAATATACTAAGGGTTCTAATGGAAAAATAGACAACATGTAAGAATAGATTAGTAATGTAAGCAGAGACATGGAAATTCTAAGAATCAAAAAGAAAGGCTGGATAGAAATGAAGAATGCTTTTAATGGGCCTATTAATAGAATGGGTATGGTTGAGAAAAGACACTCTGAGCTTGAGGATATATCAGTAGAAAACTGCAAAACTGAAAAGCAAAAAGAAGAAACATTGAAGAAAATGGAGCAGAGAATCATTTTTTGGCCTTTTGGCTAAGAAAGATCAAGTTCAAATGGAGTAGAATATCCAAGAATTTTGCCACAACTACACAAGTGAGACATTGAAGAGATTTGTAAAAGTGTAAAACAGTACCACTTTTCTCTCTAAATTTTTTTTGTAAAAAATAATTGTTTTTATATTAACATGTAAAGGGCTTATTGTTATTGAAAATATATTAATAACTAAAAATTGATCCATTATAATATGGTTACTATTGGTAGAATTCACATAAACAAAAGTTTTGTGGAGTCCTGTAAACTTTTCAAGAGTGTAAAGGGATCCTGAGACCAAAAAGATTGAGAACTATTATACTACACCATGTTGCCTTATGCATCCTACTAGCCATCCAACCCAGATTTGGCAATCGTGCCTCCTTTGTCCATAAGTTGTTAAAATTTTTTAGAAGAAAAGGACAAAAGTGGAGCCTTTACTGGTTTGTTCCTAGATACGTTTCTCCAAGTTGACATGAATTAATTAATCTTATCCTTTCTTTGTAACCTACTAATTACAAATTCATCTAACTTTGGGGCATCTTGAAAAATATGTCAAATCTTTAACTGAACAAGATAGAGCATATCTCTGGTGTGTGTTAGCTCTTTCAGTCTAATCAACCAAAAGAGGTTAATTTAGCATTACTAGTTTTATTGGGTTCATGCTGGCTACTACCAATTTCCATTCTAGGTTATTCATGAATCATCTATAATAGTAATTTATTCTAGAATTTTTCTGGGCTTTCATGTTATTTTTGACATTCTATAGTTTATGTAGTTGTTGGTTTTTCCCTCTTCTCCATTTTAGAAAAGCCAGAAAATGTTATATACAGTGTTCAGGTATCTCTTCTACTTTCAAAGTCCTATCAGCCATTTTATGTGTCCAAGTTTATAATGTATCTGGTCCTGGAAATTATATTATTTTAGAATAGCTGAATATTCCTTTACTCTGTCCTCATATATCATAATGTACTTCAGTTCTCTCATAACCATATTTGTTCACACATTCTAGTTTGATAATCATTTTTGTAGAGAAAATGAAACAAATAGAGGTTGAATAGTCCTGCTTTTTTATCTGATAATGTGATAGTGTATTTTAAAAAGAGTGAGCCCATTACTTATATGGGACTTTTTGGTCTGATTCTTCTTTTAATAAGTCATTTTGTATTGTAATTAGCATCTTTGTAACCCTTATGTCACTCTGGGCTTTAGCCTTAATACAATTCTTAGAGTTACTGCACTGTGACTTTTGTGTTCTCATCCTTTGTCAAATGTCCTTCTTCCATTTTTATATATCTTTCTTTTAAATATGACTTCATTAAAGAGCTGCTTAAGGGCTGTTTGATGGGTCATATGTCTTGTTAAAACACCAATTTTGTTTTTTATCAGGATCCTTTAAAATTATTTTGGGAAAATTTTGCTTTTGAAAAATGCCTTTCTTAAACTAGCTCTTAGAATGTGTGTGCATCTCATTTATTAAGTACCTGATATGAATGAGGGAGAAATTTCAAACTTTTAAACTGTGACCCATAGTTATAAATGCATTTTACAGTCATGTCTTAGTACACACACACACACACACACACACACACACACACACACAACTGGAACAAAAGTTCAGAAAATAATTTTATTGTGTCAAATAACAATCAAGAGATACTAATAGGAACCACAAAGTAATTTGAACACAGACAGTTATTATAAGGAATTAACAACTATAACAAAAGACTGGAGTAGTGGGAGACTGACTGATAGGGGATAAAGAGAATTCCAAAGAATACAGGAACAGGGGGATCTGGCAAGGTGGCAAGGTGGTGGAACAGTCTGCAGCTCCCAGAGAAACCAATGCAGGAGGCAGGTAATTTCTGCATTTCCAACTAACGTACCCTGTTCATCTCATTGGGACTGGTTAGGCAGTGGGTGCAGCCCACGGAGGGCAAGCGGAAGCAGGGTGGGATGTCACCTCACCGGGGAAGTGCAAGGGGCCAGGGACCTCCCTTCTTCAGCCAAGGGAAGCCATGAGGGACTGTGCTATCTGGCCCAGATAATACACTTCTCCCACAGTTTTTGCAATCTGCAGACCAGGAGATTCCCTCATGTGCCTACACCACCAGGGCCCTGGGTTTCAAGCACAAAATGGGGCGGCTGTTTGGGCAGACACAGAGCTAGCTGCAGTTTTTTTTTTCCTACCCCAGTGGTGCCTGGAACCCCAGCAAGACAGAATTGTTCACTCCCCTGAAAAGGGGGCTGAAGCCAGGGAGCTACGTGGTCTCACTCAGTGGGACCCACTCCCACAGAGCCCAGCAAGCTAAGAACCACTGGCTTGAAATTCTCACTGTCAGCAGAGCAGTCTGAAGTCCACCTGAGATGATTGAGCATGGTGGGGGAGGGGTGTCCACCATTACTGAGACTTGAGTAGGTGGCTTTGCCATGACCCTGCTAAGGACTGGGCGGAACTAAACACAGTGAGGCAAAGTGACTGTGGCCAGACTGCCTCATTAGATTCCTCTTGACTGGGCAGGACATCTCTGAAAGAAAGGCAGCAACCCCAGTCAGGGGCTTATAAATAACACTCTCATCTCACTGGTACAGAGCACCTGGGGGAAGGCGTGGCTGTGGGTGCAGCTTCAGTGGACTTAAATGTTCCTGCCTGCCAGCTCTGAGGAGAGCAGCGGATCCTGACAAGGGGAGTTCTCCAACCACAGTGCTCAAGCTCTGCTAAGGGACAGAATGCATTCTCAAGTGGGTCCCTGACCACCGTGCCTCCTGACTGGGAGAAACCTCCCAGTGGGTTGACAGACACCTCATACAGGAGAGCTCTGGCTGGCACCAGACCAGTGTCACTCTGGGACAAAGCTTCCAGAGGAAGGAGTAGGCAGCAGTCTTTGCTGTTCTGCAGCCTCTGCTGGTGATACCCAGGCAAATAGGGTCTGGTGTGGCCCTCCAGCATACTGCAGCAGAACTGCAGAAGAGATTCCTGACTGTTGGAAGAAAAACTAACCAACAGAAAACAATAATTTCAACATCAACAAAAAGGACCCCCCCCCACACACACACACACAGAAACCCCATCCAAAGGTCATCAGCCTCAAAGATAAAAGGTAGATCAATCCATGAAGATGAGGAAAAACCAGCTCAAAAACGCTGAAAATTCCAAAAACAAGACAGCCTCATCTCCTCCAAATGATTGAAACTCATCTCCAGCAAGGGTGCAAACTGGACAGAGAATGAGTTTGACAAATTGACAGAAGTAGGCTTCAGAAAGTGGGTAATAACAAACTCCTCTGAGCAAAAGGAGGATGTTCTCACCCAATGCAAGGAAGCTAAGAACCTTCACAAAAGGTTACAGGAACTGTTAACTAGAATAACCAGTTTAGAGAAGAACGTAAATGACCTGATGGAGCTGAAAAACACAGTACGAGAATTTCGTGAAGGATACAGAAGTATCAATAGCCAAATTGATCAAGTGGAAGAAAGGATATCAGAGATTGAAGTCAGCTTAATGAAATAAAGTGTGAAGACAAGATTAGAGAAAAAAGAACGAAAAGGAACAAACAAAGCCTCCAAGAAATATGGGACTATGTGAAAAGACCAAACCTATGATTGATTGGGGTCACTGAAAGTGATGGGGAGAATGGAAACAAGTTGTTAAATACACTTCAGGATATTATTTGGGAGAACTTCCACAACCTAGAAAGATAGGCCAATATTCAAATTCAGGAAATACAGAAGACACCACTAAGATACTCCTCAAGAAGAGCTGATTGCCCCAATTAAAAGACACAGAGTGGCAAGTTGGATAAAGAGTCAAGACCCATCAGTGTGCTGTATTCAGGATACCCATTTAACATACGGAGACATACATAGGCTCAAAAAAAGGGATGGAGGAATATTTACCAAACAAAGGTAAAGAAAAAAAAAAAAAAAAGCAGGGGTTGCAATCCTAGTCTCCGATAAAACAGACTAAACCAACAAAGATCAAAAAGACAAGGACATTACATGATGGTAAAGGGATCAATGCAACAAGAAGAGCTAACTATCCTAATTATATATGCACCCAATACAGGAGCACCCAGATTCATAAAACAAGTTCATAGAGACCTACAAAGAGACTTAGACTCCCACACAATAATAATGGGAGACTATAACACCCCACTGTCAACATTAGATCCACGAGACAAAATTAACAAGGCTATTCAGTACTTGAACTCAGCTCTGGACCAAGCAGACCTAGTAGACATCTACAGAACTCTTCACCCCAAATCAACAGAATATACATTCTTCTCAGAACCACATAGCACTTACTCTAAAATCGACTTCATAGTTGGAAGTAAAACACTCCTCAGCAAATTCAAAAGAATGGAAATTATAACAAACAGTCTCTCAGACCACAGAGCAAACAAATTAGGACTCAGGATTAAGAAACTCACTCAAAATGGCACATCTACATGGAAACTGAATGTCCTGCTTCTGAGTGACTACTGGGCACATAATGAAATTAAGGCAGAAATAAAGATGTTATTTGAAACCAATGAGAACAAAGTTACAATGTACCAGAATCTCTGGGATACAGCTAAAGCAGGGTTTAGAGGGAAATTTATAGCACTAAATGCCCACATCAGAAAGCGGGAAAAATCTAAACTCAACACCCTAACATCACATTAAAATAACTAGAGAAGCAAGAGCAAACAAATTCAAAAGCTAGCAGAAGGCAATAAATAACTAAGATCGGAGCAGAACTGAAGGAGATAGAGACAAGAAAAACCATTCAAAAAAATCAATGAATCCAGGAGCTGGTTTTTTGAAAAGATTAACAAAATAAATAACCACTAGCTAGACTAATAAAGAAGAAAAGAGAGAAGAATCAAATGGACACAATACAAATGTTAAAGGGGACATCACCACTGATCTCACAGAAATACAAACTACCATCAGAGAATGCTATAAACACCTCTACACAAATAAGCTAGAAAATCTAGAAGAAATGGATGAATTCCTGGACACA
Source organism: Pongo abelii (assembly GCF_028885655.2). Classification (NCBI taxonomy): domain Eukaryota; kingdom Metazoa; phylum Chordata; class Mammalia; order Primates; family Hominidae; genus Pongo; species Pongo abelii. Next base: position 69,729,006 of record NC_072008.2, read on the forward strand.
TACACCCTCCCAAGACTAAACCAAAAAGAAATTGAATCCCTGAATGGACCAATAACAAGTTCTGAAATTGAGGCAGTAATTAACAACCTACCAACCAAAAAAGCCAGGACCACATGGATGCACAGCCTAATTCTTCCAGAAGTACTAGTAGGAGCCATTCTTTCTGATATTATTCCAATCAATAGAAAAAGAGGGACTTCTCCCTAACTCATTTTATGAGGCCAGCATCATCCTGATTCCAAAACCTGGCAGAGACACAACAAGAAAAGAAAAGTTTTAGGCCAATATCCCTGATGAACATCGAGGAAAATATCTTCAATAAAATACTGGCAAACAACGCAGCAGCACATCAAAAAGCTTATTCACTATGATCAAGTTGGCTTCATCCCTGGGATGCAAGGCTGGTTCAGCCTATGCAAATCAATAAGTATAACCCATCACATAAACAGAACCAATGAGAAAAACCACATGATTAGCTCAATAGGTGAAAAAAAGGCCTTTGATAAAATTCAACACACCTTGATGCTAAAAACTCTCCATAAACTAGGTATTGATGGTACATATCTCAAAATAGTAAGAGCTATTTATGACAAACCCATAGCCAGTATCATACCAAATGGGCAAAAGCTGGAGGCATTACCTTTGAAAACCAGCACAAGACAAGGATACTCTCTCTCCCCATTCCTATTCATCACAGTATTGGAAGTTCTGGCCAGAGCAATCAGGCAAGAGAAAGAAATAAAGGGTATTCAAATAGGAGGAAAGGAAGTCAAATTGTCTCTGTTTGCAGATGACATGATTGTATATTTAAAAAAGCCTATCATCTCAGCCCAAATACTCCTTAAGCTGATAAGCAACGTCAGCAAAGTCTCAGGATACAGAAATCAATGTGCAGAAATTACAAGCATTTCTATACACTAATAGTAGACAAACAGAGAGCTAAATCATGAGTGAACTCCCATTCACAATTGCTACAAAGACAGTAAAATACCTAGGAATACAACTTACAAGGCACGTGAAGGACTACTTCAAGGAGAACAAAAACCACTTCTCAAGTATCAGAGGAACCCGTCCCTGATAACTCAATGTAAAAATAAAGGGAAGGACTACAAAAGAGAGAAATTTTAAAGCTGGGTGTCCGGGAGAGACATTACATGTCGGCAGATTCCGTGATGCCCCCTGAGCCGCAAAACCAGCAAGTTTTTATTATGGATTTCAAAAGGGGTGGGGCGTACGAATAGGATGTGGGTCACAGAGATCACATGCTTCAAGGGCAATAAAATATCACAAGGCAAATGGGGGCAGAGCAAGATCACAGGACTGGGGCAAAATTAGAATTGCTAATGAAGTTTCAGGCACGCATTGTCATTGATAACATCTTATCAGGAGACAGGGTTTGAGAGTAGAAAACCCGTCTGACTGAAATTTACTAGGCGGGAATTTCCTCATCCTAATAGGCCTGGGAGCACTATGGGGAACTGGGGCTTATTTCATCCCTCATCTGCAACCGTATAAGACAGACATTCCCAGAGCGGCCATTTCAGAGACCTCCCCCTAGGAATGCATTCTCTTTCTCAGGGCTGTTCCTTGCTGAGAAAAAGAATTCATCAATATTTCTCCTATTTGCTTTTGTAAGAAGAGAAATATGGCTCTGTTACACCTGTCTCTCAGGCAGTCAGACCTGATGGTTATCTCCCTTGTTCCCTGAACATTACTGTTATCCTGTTCTTTTTTCAAGGTGCCCAGATTTCATATTGTTTAAACACACATGCTTTACAAACAATTTGTGCAGTCAACGCAATCATCACAGGGTCCTGAGGTGACATACATCCTCAGCTTATGAAGATGACAGGATTAAGAGATTAAAGTAAAGACCGGCCTAGGAAATCACAAGAGTATTGATTACAGAAGTGATAAATATCCATGAAATCTTCACAATTTATGTTCAGAGATTGCAGTAAAGACAGGTGTAAGAAATTATAAAAGTGGGGAACTAATAAATGTCCATGAAATCTTCAAAATTTATGTTCTTCTGCCATGGCTTCAGCCAGTCCCTCCTTTCGGGGTCCCTGACTTCCCGCAACACTCAATGAAATAAGAGCGGACACAAACAAATGGGAAAACATTCCATTTTCATGGATAGGAAGAATCAGTATCGTGAAAATGGCCATACTACCGAAAGTATTTGTAGATTCAGTACTATTACCATCAAGCTACCATTGACTTTCTTCACAGAATTAGAAAAAACTACTTTAAATTTCATATGGAACCAAAAAAGAGCCTGCACAGCCAAGACAATCCTAAGCAAAAAGAACAAAGCTGGAGGTATCATGCTACCTGACTTCAAACTATACTACAAGGCTACAGTAACCAAAACAGCATGATACTGGCACCAAAACAGATATATAGACCAATGGAACAGAACAGAGGCCTCAGAAATAACACCACACGTCTGCAACCATCTGATTTTTGACAAACCTGACAAAAACAAGAAATGGGGAACTGATTTTTATTTAATAAATGATGCTGGGAAAACTGACTAGCCATATGCCGAAAACAGAAACTGGACCCCTTCCTTATACCTTATGCAAAAATTAATGCAAGATGGATTATAGACTTAAACTTAAAACCTAAAACCATTAAAACCCTAGAAGAAAATCTAGGCAATACCATTCAGGACATAGGCATGGGCAAAGACTTCATGACTAAAACACCAAAAGCAATGGCAACAAAAGCCAAAATTAACAAATGGGATCTAATTAAACGAAAGAGCTTCTGCTCAGCAAAAGAAACTATCATCAGAGTGAACAGACAACCTACATAATGAGAGAAAATTTTTGCAATCTAACCATCTGCAAAGGTTTGATATCCAAAATCTACAAGGAGCTCAAACAAATTTACAAGAAAAAAATCAAACCCATCAAACGGTGGATGAAGGATATGAACAAACACTTCTCAAAAGAAGACATTTATGTGGCCAACAAACATATGAAAAAAAGCTCATTATCACTGGTCATTAGAGAAATGAAAATCAAACTAAAAGGAGATACCATCTCACACCATTTAGAATGGTGATCATTAAAAGTCTGGAAACAACAGATGCTGGGGTGGATGTAGAGAAATAGGAATGGTTGTACACTATTGGTGGGAGTGTAAATTAGTTCAACAGTTGTGAAAAACAGTGTGGCGAGTCCTTGGGGATCTAGAACCAGAAATACTATTTGACCCAGCAACCCCATTACTGTGTATATACCCAAAGGATTATAAATCATTCTACTATAAAGACATATGCACATGTATATTTATTGTAGCAATTTTTACAATAGGAAAGACTTGGAGCCAACCCAAATGCCCATCAATGATAGACTGGATAAAGAAAATGTGGCACATATACACCATGGAATACTTTGCAGCCGTAAAAAAGAATGAGTTCCTGTCCTTTGCAGGGATATGGATGAAGCTGGAAACCGTCATCCTCAGCAAACTAACACTGGAACAGAAAACCAAACACCACAAATTTTTACTCGTAGGTGGGAGTTGAACAATGAGAACACATGGACACCGGGAGGGTAACATCACACACCAGGGCCTGTCAGGGGGTGGGGGACAAGAAGAGGGAGGGCATTAGGACAAATATCTAGAGCATGTGGGGCTTAAAACCTAAATGACTGTTTGATAGGTGCAGCAAACCACCATGGCACATGTAAATCTATGTAACCAACCTGCACATTCAGCAGATGTATCCCAGAACTTAAAGTAAAATTTAAAAAAAGAATACAGGAATAGCGGACATAGGGAGCAGCTACTACTCTTAGTGCTGGGATAGAGTGCCCAGGGAAGGAATAAAACTAGAAGACCATCTTTCCCTTGGCTGAGGGACTGAGGACTGAGATCTAGACCTTGCTGGAAAGGGCGTGGTCATGACTCACTGGTTGGTAGAGAAATTAGCTGAGATGCTACACTGAAATGACTCACGGATAATCTGGGGAAATTTGTTTTCTGGAATCCTATGGGGAATTATTCGTGAAGAGGTACCCTGCCTTGGAGCCTACTTCAAAGCTGCCTGAGAAGGTAGTAGGGGTAGCCATTCATGTGGTGACATGCGAGCAGCATTTTTTGGGAAACTGCTTGGGTGGTGATAGGGAAGCATTTTATGGGAAGAAGCCACACTGATGGCACTCTATGCCTAAAGGTTTGCCAGAGAGAAGCTTCCCATGGGGTGATGCTGCACGCTGCTGTTCACCATTTCCTGGATGAGTCTGCTGAGAAGGGCTCTTGGAACTGAAGTCAATAAATTGATAACTGGCATTTTATTCTTATTACATGCAGTGCTCTCTGATATCCTTTATTCTGTTTTATTTTTTAAAACAATGCTAGTGTGACACACTTAATTGATTTAATTGGTTGTGGCCTGTAGTTTAGAAAATAATGAGATAAAATATATAGAGAGATGTAAGCAATGGTCCTTGACTTTGGGGAGCATTAAAACCCAATATTTCAAGAAAATATTTTCATAAAGAAATGAAATGTAAAGTAATATAGATCAAGGGTTGCACAAATGCTATGGTCTCATGGGCATCCACTAATCATTAATAGCATTGAAAGGTATAAATTAGATAAGTAGATATATTGGTAGATATAGTAATGAATTAGATAAGTAGAGAGGAGCATGGAGGGCATTGTGCTTGGACTTAAACAAGTGTATGGCTTGCCATTACAGAATTGTAAATATAGACATGACTTGGTCAGACTTGCATTTCATTTATTTGTTTTAATTTACCTTTTATGTACATTGCTCTGTGGGTAGAGGATGGATTTGAAGAAGACAAGATCAGAGGAAGGGAGATTGTGTGGGAGGTATTATAGTTCTTAAAGGAGATGAATGCCTAAAATCGAGTATAGGTAATAGTGATAGAGAGAGAAAAAAGACTAAGAATAATACGGGTAAAACCATTTCGTATTGGTTCTTGATTTAATAAGAAGAAAAGGAAGGAGGTAATTAAGAGTCCCAAGTTTTTGGTTGCAGAGCCTGGAGAGATAACAAGGAAAGAACACATGGGAAGGACCAAGTAAGACAGGAAGATGATACATTCAGTTTGGTGAATAATAGTAATTATAATTTAAGCCAACATGAACTGAGCACTTACCACAGTGCAGTCAGTGTCTTAAGCAATTTACATGTATTAATTAATTTAATTCTCATAACAATCCTATAAGGTAGGTACAATTATTAGTATTCCAATTTTCATATAAGATTATGTAACTTTTCCAGGGTCACACAGCACAAGTTGAAGCCGAGATTCAAACTCAGTCTGGTTCCAGAGCCTGTGAAGTGCCTATGGAAGACATTCACGTGGAGATGGATACTCACATGAATGTAGGTTGAGACTGGAGATCTAGATATGGAAGCCATTAGTAACTTAGTTGATAGTTTAAAAAAGAAGAGGTGAATGAGATCACCTGGGGAGTATGTTAAAGAGTGCAAAAGGTTAGGAGGTGATCAGATTAGGAAGGACCTTGAATGACAAACTTTGCATGTTTAGCTCTTGAGAGTGGAGTGCTACTAGAACTTTTTAACTCAAAAGGAGATGAGGCAGGGATGTGCAGGATGGCTGTAAATGTAAGCAAAAGCTTTGTGGGGCAGAGAATAAAAGGAAAAAGACCAATTAGTAGATTTTGGTCATCAGTTATGAGACAATAAAGACCTAGGTCAGTGTTAACAAAGAGGCTACCGCAAAAAAGGGGTGTCTAGTCATCAGGTGGGCACCATTGGAGTACAGTCATGTATCACTTAACTGTAGGGATTCTTTCTGAGAAATGGATTGTTAGGCAATTTTGTCATTATGTGAGTATCATAGAGTATACTTACACAAACCTAGATGGTATACCTTGATATGGTTTAGCTCTGTGTCCCCACCTAAATCTCACCTTGAATTGTAGTTCCCATATCCCCATGTGTCATGCGATGGACCTGGTGGGAGGTAATTTAATCATGGGAGCAGTTACCCTTATGCTATTCTCATGATATTGAGTGAGTTCTCACGAGATCTGATGGTTTTATAAGGGGCTTTCCCCCTACGGCTTGGTACTTTTCCCTTTTGCTGCCATGTGAAGGACATGTTTGCCTCCCCTTCCACCATGATTGTAAGTTTCCTGAGGTCTCCCGAGCCCTGTGAAACTGTGAGTCAAACCTCTTTCTTAGTCTAGGGCAGTTCTTTATAGCAGCATTAGAATGGACTATTACAAGCCTATTACACAACTAGACTATATGGTATAGCCTCGTGCTCCTAGGCTGCAAACTTCTCCAGCTGTTACTATAGTAAATACTGCAGGTAGTTGTAACCCAAAGACAAGTGTTTGTGTCTCTAAACATAGAAAATGGACAGTAAAAATATGGTATAAAAGATTAAAAATGGTACACCTGTCTTTGACACTTTGGGTGAATGGAGCTTGCAGAACTGGAAGTTGCTCTGGGTATATCAGTGAGTGAGTGGCGATTGAATGTGAAAACCTAGGACATTGCTATATATACTGTAGACTTTATAAACACTATATGCTTAGGCTACAGAAAAATTATTTTTAAATTTTTATTTAATAATAAATTAACCTTTGCTTACTATAACTTATAACTTCGTGAATTTTAAAAACGTTTTAACTTTTTAATTTATTTATAGTAACACTTAGCTTAAAATGCAAACACATTGTATATAAGCTTTTCAATTTTAATTTAATTTCATTTTTTTTTAACTTTTAAAACTCTTTGTCAACACAAAGACGCACACACACATTAGCGTAGGCCAACGCAGGGCCAGGATCATCAGTATCACTCTCTTCTACTTCCACATCTTGTGCCACTAGAAGATATTCAGGGGCGATAACATACATGAAGCTGTCACCTACTATGATAACAATGCCTTCTGGAATACCTCCTGGAGGACTTGCCTGAGGCTGTTTTACACTTAACTTTAAAAAAAAAAAACTAAGTAGAAAGTGTACACTCTAAAATAACAATAAAAAGTATAGTGAAGTAAATACAGAAACCAGTAACATAGTTGTTTATTATCATTGTCAGGTATTATTTACTGTATATAATTGCATATGCTCTACATTTGTATGACTGGCAGCATAGTATGTTTGTTTACACCAGCATCACCACGAACATATGAGTAAAATCTTATGCTATAATGTTATAATGGTTGCAGAGTCACTAGGTGATGGGAATTTTTCAGCTCTATCATAATCTTATGGGACCATCATCATATATGTGATCCATTGTTGACCAAAACATGATTATGTAATGCTGACTATACATATCTTCAAGGTTTTCTGGGTTTGCCCCAGCTTTTTCCTGAAACATCCAGTTTCACCATGGTGCCAGTATTTCAGGGTTAATACAGGTACTAGTACAATTCAACATAGGCAACCTCCTTCAGTATATTCCTAGAGTACATAATGACTAAAATACTCTTTTATTATTATTATTATTATTATTATTATTATTATTGTTACACTTTAAGTTTTAGGGTACATGTGCACAATGTGCAGGTTAGTTACATATGTATACATGTGCCATGTTGGTGTGCTGCACCCATTAACTCATCATTTAGCATTAGGTATATCTCCTAATGCTATCCCTCCCCCCACCCCACAACAGTCCCCAGAGTGTGATGTTCCCCTTCCTGTGTCCATCTGTTCTCATTGTTCAATTCCCACCTATGAGTGAGAACATGCGGTGTTTGGTTTTTTGTCCTTGCGATAGTTTACTGAGAATGATTTCCAATTTCATCCATGTCCCTACAAAGGACATGAACTCATCCTTTTTATGGCTGCATAGTATTCCATGGTGTATATGTGCCACATTTTCTTAATCCAGTCTATCATTGTTGGACATTTGGGTTGGTTCCAAGTCTTTGCTATTGTGAATAGTGCCACAATAAACATACGTGTGCATGTGTCTTTATAGCAGCATGATTTATAGTCCTTTGGGTATATACCCAGTAATGGGATGGCTGGATCAAATGGAATTTCTAGTTCCCGGCTGCTTTGTTTACCTAAGCGAGCCTGGGCAATGGCGGGCGCCCCTCCCCCAGCCTCACTGCTGCCTTGCAGTTTGATCTCAGACTGCTGTGCTAGCAATCAGTGAGAGTCCGTGGGTGTAGGACCCTCTGAGCCAGGTGCAGGATATAATCTCCTGGTGCGCTGTTTCCTCAGCCCGTTGGAAAAGCGCAGTATTTGGGTGGGAGTGACCCAATTTTCCAGGTGCTGTCTGTCACCCCTTTCCTTGACCAGGAAAGGGAATTCCCTGACCACTTGTGCTTCCCGAGTGAGGCAATGCCTCACCCTCCTTTGGCTCACACACACTGCTCTGCACCCAGTGTCCTGCACCCACTGTCTGGCACTCCCTAGTGAGATGAACCTGGTACCTCAGATGGAAATGCAGAAATCACCTGTCTTCTGAGTCGCTCACGCTGGGAGCTGTAGACCAGAGCTGTTCCTATTCGGCCATCTTGGCTCCTCCCTCATGACTAAAATACTCTTATTAGCTGCCAGATTATTGTTGCCTTCATCATTATATTTTACTTTGGGGACACCTTTACTGAGATATAATTTATACATCATACAATGCACCTGCTTAAAGTGTACAATTTGATGGCTTTTAATGTTTTCCAAGTTATGATTCCATTACAACAATTCATGTTAGAACATTTTCATTACCCCAAAAATAAATCCTGCATCTCTTAGCCATCATCACCTAATCAACGCATTTCCTCCAGCCCAAGGCAACCACTAATCTACTTTCTGTTTTAACAGATTTGTCTGTTCTGAGTGTTTCATCTAAATGTAATCATAACATTTGTGGTCTTTTGTGACTAGTTTCTTCCACTTTGTATGTTTTCTAGGTTGATGCATGTGGTGGCCTGTATCAGTACTTCATTCATTTTAATGCCCAAACAATATTCCATTTGTAGATATACTACATGTAGTTTATCCATTCACTAGTTAATGAACATTTGGGTTGTTTCTGTCTTTTGATTGTTATGAATAATGCTGCTATGAACATTTTTGTACAAGTCTTTTTGTTGACACATTGTTTCAGTTCTCATGAGTGTACACCCAGGGAGTGGAATTGCCGGGTCATGTGCTAACTTTATATTTAATTTACTGAGAAACTGTCAGACTGTTTTGCAAAGTAGATGTACCATTTTATATTCCCTCCAGCAAATGTATAAGGGTTCTAATTTCTCCACATCTTCATCAACACTTGTTATTATCATTTTGTTAATGGCCATCCTAGTGGGCATGAAGTGTATCTCATGGTTTTGTTTTGCATTTCCCTAATGAGCGATGATGCTGAGCATCTTTTCCTGTGCTTTTTGGACTACTTTGTATTTTAGCCCATTTGACAGGTGTGCAGTGATATCTCATTTGTGTTTTTAATTTGCATTTCCTTTGTGGCTAGTGATGTTGATCATCTTTTTATGTGCGTGTTTGCCATCTGTATATCCTCTTTGCTAAAATGTATTTTCATGCCTTTTACTTACTTTCTAATTTGATTTATTTTTACTCTTAAGTTTTGAGACTACTTTCTAGATACTGGTCCTTTATTGGATATGCAGTTAAATATTTTCGCCTAGCCTGTAGTTTGTCTTTCATCTTCTTAACAGGGTATTTTGCAGAACAAAAATTTTATATTTGAAAAAATTCAGTCTATCGATTTTTCTTTTATGGATTGTGCTTTTGGTGTTAAGTCTAAAAATTCCACCTAGTCCTAGATCCTATGTATTTTCTTCTGCCCTTTTTTTTTTTTGCTAAAATTTTTATAGTTTGTTGTATTACATTTAAGTCTTTGATCCATTTTGAGTAACTTTGGTATAAGACATAAGAATCAGATAGAGGTTTATTACCTATGGATGCACAATTGCTCCAGCATTCCATTTTTGAAAAGGCAACTTGAATTTGCACCTCTGTCAAAAATTAGGCATATTTATGTGGGTCTATTTCTGTTCCACTAGCCTGTCTATTCCAGCATTAATTCCATACAATCTGGATTACTGTTCGAATTAGGAAGAATGTTTCTTTCCAATTTCTTATTTTCAAAATTGTTTTAACTGTTTTCATTTCTTTATCTTTCCATATACATTTTAGAATAATCTTGTCTATATCTACCAAATATCTTGCTAGGGTTATTGTAGGAATTGTGTAAAATTGACATATTTCTATTTTAAGTATTCCAATCCATGAATTCATATCTCTGCATCTATTTAAATCTCCCCTAATACTTTTTCATCAGCCTCGTGTAGTTTTCAGCATACAGATCCTCTCTATAGTTTGTTATATTTATACCTAAGTATTTCAGCCTTTTGGCCAAATGTAAATTATAAATGGTATTGTATTTTTAATTTTGTTGTTCACATGGTCATTGCTAATATTTAGAGATACATTTGATTTTATGTTGATCTTGTATCCTGAGACCTTGCTGAATTCACTTACTAGTTCTGGGAGTGTTTTGTGGGCCCCTTGGGATTTTCTACATAGACAGTATATCATCTGCTAATAGGGATACTATTATTTCTTCCTTTCCAATTTGTATACTGTTATATCCTTATCTTGCCTTATTGCAGTGTCTGGAATGACTAGAACTATATCAATTAGGAGTAGTAAGAGCATACATCCTTGCCTTGTTCCCAATTGTAGGGAGAAAACATTCAGCTTTTCACCATCAAGTATAATGCTAGCTGTAGGCATTTTGTAGAAGTTCTTTATCAAGTTGAGGAAGTTCCCATGTATTCCTGGTTTTCAGAGAGTCTTTATCATGTACATGTGTTGAATTTTAGCAAATGCTTTTTCTGCACTGAAGGATATATATACTTTGTCTTATTGTGCTTCACTTTATTGCAATTTGCAAGTATTGCAATTTTTTTATTTTTTTATTTTTTTACAAATTGAAGGGTTTTGGTAACTCTATGTCAAGCAAGTCTATGGGTGCCATTTTCCAAAAGCATGTGTCACATTTTGATAATTCACACAATATTTCAACCTTTTTCATTGTCATTATATCTATTGTGGTGATTTGTGATTAGTTATCTTTGATGCTATATTCTAATTGTTTTGAGGTGCCACAAACCATGCCCATATAAGACAACAGACTAAATCAATAAATGTGTGTGTTCTGATTACTCCATGGACTGGCCATTAACCCCCTTCCCCTCCCATTTCCTGTCTCTTTCCCTCTCGTCTTGTCTCCCTATTTTCTGAGACGCAATGGCCTCTAAATGTTCAAGTGAAAAGAAGAGTAGCATATTTCTCACTTTAGATCAAAGGCGAAAAATGATTACACTTAGTGAAGAGGGCATTTTGAAAGCCAAGATAGTCTGAAAACAGGTTGCTTGCACTAAACAGCCAAGTTGTGTAAACTAAAAGTTCTTAAAAGAAATTAAAAGTGCTACTCCAGTAAACACATAAATGACACAAAAGTAAAACTGTCTTATTGGTTGTAGGAAGAAACTTCTAATGGTCTGGATAGAAGATCAAATAAGCCACAAAATTCCCTTAAGCCATAGCCTAATTCAGAGCAAGGCCCTAACTGTCTTCAATTATATGAGGGCTGAGAGAGGTGAAGAATCTGCATAATAAAAATTGGAAGATACCAGAAGTTGTTTCATGAGGTTTAAGGAAAGAAGCTGTCTTCATAACATAAAAATACAAGGTGAAGCAGCAAGTGCTGATGGAAAAGCTGCAGCAAGTACTCCACAAGAACTAGCTAAGATAGTTGAGGAAGGTGGTTACAATAGACAGCAGATTTTGAATGTTGATAAACACCCTTCTATTGGAAGGAGCTGCCATCTAGGAGAAGTCAATGTCTGACTTCAAAGCACAGGCTGACTCTCTTGTTAGGGGCTAATGCAGATGGTGAATTTTAAGTTGAAGCCAATGCTCATTTACCATTCTAAAATCCTAGGACCATTAAAAATTATGCTAAATCTACTCAGTGTAAGCTCTATAGATGGAACTATAAAGCCTGGATGACAGCATACCTGTTTACAGCATGGTGTACTGAATATTTTAAGCCCACTGTTGAGACCTACTGCTCAGAAGGACTCCTCTTAAAATATTACTGCTTATTGACAATGCATCTAGTCACCCAAGAGCTCTGATGGAGATGTACAAACAGATTAATGTTGTTTTCATGCTTGATAACAGAATATCCCTTCTACAGCCTGTGGATCAATGAGTAATTCTGACGTTCAAGTCTTATTTAAGAAATACATTTCATAAGGCTCTAGCTGCCAGAGATAATGATTCCTCTGATGGATCTTGGAAAAATAAATTGAAAACCTTCTGGAAATGATTCAGTGTTATAGATGCCATTAAGGACATTTGTACTTCAGGGGAGGAAGTGAAAATATCAACATTAACAGGAATTTGGAATATGTTGATTCCAACCCTTATGGATGACATTGAGAGGTTAAAAGCTTCTGTGGAGGAAACCACTGTTGATGTGCTGGAGATAGCAAGACAAGTAGAATTAGAAGTTGAGCCTGAAGATGTGATGGAATTGCTGCAATTTCATGATACAACTATAACGGATGAAGAGTTGCTTCTTATGGCTAAGCAAAAAAAGTGGTTTCTTGAGAGGAATCTACTCCTGGTGAAGATGCTATGAACACTGTTGAAATGACGGCAAAAGATTTAGAATATTACATAAGCCTAGTTGATTAAGCAGTGGCAGGATTTGAGAGGATTGACTCCAGTTTTGAGAGAAATTCTACTGTGGGTAAAATGCTATCAGGCAAGGTGTGTGGGCTCATGCCTGTAATCTCAGCGATTTTGGAGACCAAGGTGGGAGGATCACTTGAGGCCAGGAGTTTGAGGTTGCAGCGAGCCATGATAACACCACTGCACTCCAACCTGGGTGAGAGAATGAGACCTTGTTTAAAAAAAAAAAAAAATGCTATCGAACAGCATTGCATGCTAGAGAGAAATCTTGCATGAGAATCCATTGATGTTGAAAACTTCATTGTTGTCTTATTTTAAGAAAACGCCACAGCACTCCAACCTTCAGGAACCACCACCCTGATCAGTCAGCAGCTGTCAACATTGAGGAAAGACCCTCCACTAGCAAAAACATTCCAACTCAATGAAGGCTCAGATAGCATTTTTAACAATGAAGTATTTTTAAATTAAGGTATGTACATTTCTAGACATAATGCTATTACACATTTAAGAAACTGAAGTGTAGTATAAACATAACTTTTATATGCACTGGGAAACCGAAAAATTTATGTGACTCACTTTATTGCGATACTTGCTTTAGGCAGTTGTGTGGAACTGAAACCGCAATATCTGAGATATGCTTATATATATATATATATATATATATATATATATATATTCATCTTTAGCCTGTTAATATGGTGAAGTACATTGATTTTTGTTTGTTTGAATATTGAGCAAGTCTTATACCACTGGAATGAAGGCCAGTTGGTCATGATACATATTAAAATTTTCTGCTGAATTTTGTTTGCCAGTAGTCTGCTAAATATTTTTGTATTTTGTTCATGAGGGATATTGGTCTGCAGTTTTCTTCTACTTTTTTTTTCCTAAATTTGATATCAGTGAAATAATAGCTTCATAAAATGAATTGGAAAGAGTTCTTTACATTCTGGAAAATATTATAAACGATTGCTTGTAATTCTTTTAATACTTGGTAGACTTAATTGGTGAAACCATCTGTGATTGGAGATTTCTTTTTGGGAGTTTTAAAATTATGAATCCAATTTTCTCTAGAGTTCTAGAGCTATTCTAATAATATGTTTCATATTGAATTTCTTGTGAGAGTTTCTATTTTATAATAAACAGTTTATTTTACTTAAGTTGTCAGATGACTGTGTGAAGAGCTCATCATAGTATTACCATATTTTTCTTTTCATGTCTGCAGGTTTTATAGTCACATCCCCTGTTTCATTCTTGATACTAATAAATTGTGTTTTTTACTTTTTTCTTTGTCCATCTTGATTGAGATTTACTAATTTTATTGATATTTTCAGAGAACCAGATATTTGTTTAATTGATTTTTCTCTAATATTAAAATAATTTATTCAAGTTCATTGATTTATCTGATTTTATTTACTATTTCCTTTCTTTCACTTGTTTTGGGATTATGTTCTCTTTCTAGGTTCTTGAGGTGGGAGCTCAGATTATGAACTTGAGACTTTTATTCTTTTTTGACTTATTCAATTAGTGCTATTAATTTCTCTTTCAGCACTGCATTAGTTGTATCTCAGGATTTTTTTTTTTTTTTACTTTCCACAGATGTTTACAATGTATTTTCTACGTTAAAAAGTTTTTAAATTTTTGTGAGTACATAATAGGTTTATATATTTAGGGGGTACATGCAATTTTTATTTTTTTTATTTTTCTGTTTCCATAGGTTTTATGGAACAGGTGGTATGTGATTACATGAATAAGTTCTTTAGTAGTGATTTCTGAGATTTTGGTGCACCCATCATCCGAGCCGGGTAAACTGTACCCAATGTGTAGACTTTTATCCCTCGTCATGCCCCAGCCTTTTCCCCGAGTCCCCAAAGTCCAATGAATTATTCTTATGCCTTTGCATCCTCATAGCTTAGCTCCCACATATGAGTGAAAACATGATGATATTTGCTTTTCCATTCCTAAGTTACTTAACTTAAAATAATAGTCTGCACTTCCATGCAGGTTGCTGTGAATGCCATTATTTCATTCATTTTTATTGCTAAATACTATTCAGTGGTATATATTTACCACATTTTCTTTATCCACTCATTGATTGTTGGGCATTTGGGCTGGTTCCATATTTTTGCAATTGCTAATTGTGCTGCTATAAACATGCACGTGCAAGTATCTTTTTCGTATAATGCCTTTTTTTCCTCTGGGTACATACTTAGTAATGGGATTGCTGAATCAAACAGTAGACCTACTTTTAGTTCTTTAAGGAATCTCCCCCACTGTTTTCCATAGTGGTTGTACCAGTTTACATTCCAACCTACAATATAAAAGTCTTCCCTTTTCACTACATTGATGCCAACATGTATTTTTTAAATTTTTTGATAATAACCATTCCTGCAAGAGTGAGATGGTATCACATTGTGATTTCGATTTTCATTTCCCTGATCATTAGTGATATTGAGCATTTTTCCATATGCTTTTTGGCCATTTGTATATCTTCTTTTGAGAATTGTCTCTTTATGTCTTTTCCCTACTTTTTTGATGGGATTGTTTTTTTCTTCTTCATTTGAGTTCCTTTTAGAGTCTTGATATTAGTCCTTTGTCAGATGTATTGCCTGTGAAGATTTTCTCCCAGTCTGTGGGTTGTGTGTTAACTCTGCTGATTATTTATTTTACTATGCAGAAGCTTTTTAGTTTAAGTAGGTCCCATCTATTTATCTTTGTTTCTGTTGCATTTGCTTTTGGGTTCTTGGTCATGAAGTTGTTGCCTAAGCCAATTTCCAGAAGGGTTTTTCTGATGTTATTTTCTAGAATCTTTACAGTTTCAGGTCTTAGATTTAAGTCTTTGAGCCATCTTGAGTTGATTTTTGTATAAGGTAAGAGATTAGATCCAGTTTGATTCTTCAGCATATAGCTTGCCAATTATCCCAGCACCATTTGTTGAATAGGGTGTCCTTTCTTCACTTTAGGTTTTTGTTTGCTTTGTCTAAGATCAGTTGGATGTAAGTATTTGGGTTTATTTATGGGTTCTCTATTCTGTTCCATTGGTCTATGTGCCTGTTTTTATACTAATACCATGCTGTTTTGGTGACTATGGCCTTATAGTATAGTTTGAAGTCAGATAATGTGTTGCCTCCAGATTTGTTCTTTTTGCTAAGTCTTGCTTTGGGTATGCAGGCTCTTTTCTGGTTCCATTTCAATTTTAGGATTTTTTTTTCTTTTTTTATTATACTTTAAGTTCTAGGGTACATGTGTACAACGTGCAGGTTTGTTACATATGTATACATACACCATGTTGGTGTGCTGCACCTGTTAACTCGTCATTTACATTAGGTATATCTCCTAATGCTAGATTCCCCCTCCCCCCTCCCCAAAATAAAGGGATGCAAAATAAATCTAGCATCTCCTAATGCTAGATTCCCCCTCCTCCCTCCTCAAAATAAAGGGATGGAGGAAGATCTACCAAGCAAATGGGAAACAAGAAAAGGCAGGGGTTGCAATCCTAGTCTCTGATAAAACAGACTTTAAACCAGCAAAGATCAAAAGAGACAAAGAAGGCCATTACATAATGGTAAAGGGATCAATTCAACAGGAAGAGCTAACTATCCTAAATATATATGCAGCCAATACAGGAGCACCCAGATTCATAAAGCAAGTCCTTAGAGACCTAGAAAGAGACTTAGACTCCCACACAATAATAATGGGAGACTTTAACACCTGACTGTCAATGTTAGACAGATCAATGAGACAGAAAGTTAACAAGTCTTGTGCCAGTTTTCAAAGGGAATGCTTCCAGTTTTTGCCCATTCAGTATGATATTGGCTGTGGGTTTGTCATAAATACCTCTTATTATTTTGAGATACATCCCATCAATACCTAGTTTATTGAGAGTTTTTAGCATGAAGTGCTGTTGAATTTTGTCATAGGCCTTTTCTGGATCTGTTGAGAAAATCATGTGGTTTTTGTCTTTGGTTCTGTTTATTTGATGGATTACGTTTATTGATTTGTGTATGTTGAACCAGCCTTGCATCCAGGGATGAAGCTGACTTGATCATAGTGGATAAGCTTTTTGATGTGTCGCTGGATTTGGTTTGCCAGTATTTTATTGAGGATTTTTACATCAATGTTCATCAAGGATATTGTTCTAAAATTCTCTTTTTTTTTTTTTTTTGTTTTGTCTCTGCCAGGCTTTGGTATCAGGATGATGCTGGCCTCATAAAATGAGTTAAGGAGGATTCCCCCTTCTTCTATTCATTTGAATACCATGTTTTTTTCTAGTTCTGTTATGAATGATGGTGGTATTTTGATTCCAATTGCGTTGAATTTGTAGAATGCTTTTAGCAGTGTGGTCATTTTCACAATATTGATTCTACCCATCCATGAGCATAGGATGTGTTTCTATTTGTTTTGTCATCTATGATTTCTTTCAGCAGTGTAATATAATTTCCTCGTAGAGTTTTTTCATGTTCTTTGTTAGGTATATTCCTAAGTTGTTGTTTTTTTTTTTTTTTTTTTGCAATTCTTGTGAAAGGGGTTGAGTTATAGATTGGATTTTCAGTTTGTTCACTGTTGGTGTATAGCAGAGCTACTGATTTGTGTAAATTAATTTTTTATACTGAATCTTCACTGAATTCATTCACCAGAGGTAGGAGCTTTTTGGATGAGTCTTCACGGTTTTCTAAGTGCGTGATTATATCATCAGCAAGCAGTGACAGTTTGACTTCCTCGTTACTGTTTTGGATGCCCTTTATTTCTTTCTCTTGTCTGAGTTCTCTGGCTAGACTTCCAGTACTATGTTGAATAGAAGTGGTAAAAGTGGGAATCATGTCTTGTTTCAGTTCTCAGTGGCTATGCTTTCAAACTTTTCCCTGTTCATTATAATGTTGGCTGTAGGTTTGTCATAGATGGCTTTTATTACATTAACGTATGTCCATGCTATACCAATTTGCTGGAAGTTTTCAATGTAAAGGGATGCTGGATTTTTTTTAATGCTTTCTTTGTGTCTATTGAGATCATTATGTGATTTCTGTTTTTGATTCTGTTTATTGGATATATCATCACATTTATTGATTTACATATGTCAAACCATCTCTGCATCCCTGGTATGAAACCCACCAGATTATGGTAGATTATCTTTTTGATATGCTGTTGGATTCAGTTTGCTGGTATTTTTTTGAGGATTCTGCATCTATGTTTTTCAGGGATATTAGTCTGTAGTTTTCTTTTTTTATGTTATTTCCTGGTTTTGGCATTAGGGTGATACTGGCTTCCTAGAATGATTTAGGGAGGATTCCCTCTTTCTCTGTGTTTTGGAATAGTGTCAATAGGATTGTTATCAGCTCTCCATTGAATATCTCATAGAATTCAGCTTTGAATTTGTCTGGTCCTGGACTTTTTTTTTTCTTGGCAATTTTTTAATTACCATTTCAATCTTGCTTCTTGTTATTTGCTTGTTTAGAGATTCTATATCTTCTTAGTTTAATCTAGGAGGGTTGTTTATTTTCAGAAGTTTATCCATATCCTCTGGATTTTCTAGTATATGCGTGTAAAGGTGTTCATAGTAGCCTTCAACAATCTTTTATATTTCTGTTGTATCAGTTTTAATGTCTCCCATTTCATTTCTTATTGACATTTGGATTTTCTCTCTTCTTTTCTTGGTTAATCTCATTAATGGTCTATCAATTTTTTTGTCTTATCAAAGAACCAACTTTTTGTTTCATTTATCTTTTGTAATTTTTTTGTTTTAATTTCGTTTATTTCTGCTCTGATCTTCATTATGTCTTTTCTTCTGCTGGCTTTGGGTTTGGATTTTTCTTCTTTCTCCAATTTTTTGAGGGGTGACCTTAGACTGTTTATTTGTGTTCTTTCAGACTTTTTGATGTAGGCATTTAATGCTATGAACTTTCCTCATAGCACCACTTTTGCTGTAACCCAGAGGTTTTGATAAGTTGTGACACTATTGTCATTCAGTTCAAAGAATTTTAAAATTTTCTTCTTGATTTCATTGTTAACCCAATGATTGTTGAGAAGCAGGTTATTTAATTTCCATGTATTTGCTTTATTTGCATGGTTTTGGAAGTTCCTTTTGGAGTTGATTTGCAAATTTATTCCACTGTGGTTTAAGAGAGTTCTTGATATAAGTTTGATTTTCTTAATGTACTGAGACTTCTTTATGGACTATCTTATATCTTGGAGAATGTTCCATGTGCTGATGAATAGAATGTATATTTGGGTAGAATGTTCTGTAATTATCTGTTAAGTCCATTCGTTGTAGAGTATAGTTTAAATTCATTGTTTTTTGTTAACTTTATGTCTTGATGACTTGTCTAGTGCTGTCAATTGAGTATTAAAGTCCCCCATTATTATTGTGTTGCCATCTGTCTCATTTCTTAGGTGTAATAGTAATTGTTTTATGAATTTGGGAGCTCCAGTGTTAAGTGCATATATATTTAGAATTTTCCTGTTGGATGAGGCCTTTTTATCATTATATAATTTCCTTCTTTGTCTATTAAACTGCTGTTGCTTTAAAGTTTGTTTTGTCTGATATAAGAATAGGTACTCTGGCTCATTTTTGGTGTCCATTTGCATGGAATATCTTTTTCCACCCCTTTATCTTAAGTTTGTGTGAATTCTTACGTGTTAGGGAAGTTTCCTGAAAATAGCATAAACTTGGTTGGTGAATTTTTATCTGTTCCTCCATTCGGTATCTTTTAAGTGGAACATTCAGGCCGTTTACTTTCAAAGTTAGTATTGAGATTTGAGGTACTCTTCTATTAATTGTGCTATTTGTTGCCTGAATACCTTGTGTGTGTTTTCTTTTTCTTTTTTTTTTTTCATTCAGAACCTTTAAGGAGATTGTTTTGGTATATTTTGAGTATATTTGGTATATTTTGAGTCAATTTATTTCAAGATCTAGAGCTCCTTTTAGTAGTTCTTGTAGTGCTGGCTTGATAGTGGCATATTCTCTCAGCATTTGTGTATCTGGAAAATACGGTATCTTTCCTTCATTTATGAGGTTTAGTTTTGCTGGATACAAAATTATTGGCTGATAATTGTTTTGTTCCAGGAGGCTAAAAATAGGATCCAAATCCCTTCTAGTTTGTATGATTTCTGCTGAGAAATATGCTACTAATCTGATAGGTTCTCTTTAATAGGTTACCTGACGCTTTTGCCTCACATCTCTTGAGATTCTTTCCTTCATCTTGATTTTAGATAACCTGATGTCTGTGTGCCTAGGCAATGATCTTTTTGTGAAGAATTTCCCAGGTGTTCTTTGAGCTTCTTGTATTTGGATGTCTAGATCTCTAGCAAGGCTGTAGAAGTTTTCCTTGATTATTCCCTCAAATATTTTTTTCAAAACTTTTTGATTTCTCTTCTTTCTTGGGTACACCAATTATTTTTAGGTTTGAACGTTTAACATAGTCCAAAGCTTCCGGAGGTTTTGTTCAATTATTTTTTTTACTTTTTTTTCTTTGGTTTGATGGATTAGGTTAGTTCAAAAGCCTTGTCTTCAAGCTCTGAAGCTCTTTGTTCTGCTTGTTCAATTCTATTGCTGAGACTTTCCAACATATTTTGCATTTAATCAAAGTGTGTCCTTGATTTCCAGAAATCAAGATTGTGATTTTTTTTATTTATGATATCTATTTCACTGAAGAAATTTCTTTTTATATTTTGTGTAATGCTTTTATTTAAGTTGGACTTCACCTTTTTCTGGTGCTTTCTTGATTAGCTTAATATTCAACCTTCCGAATTCTTTTTCTGGCAATTCAGAGATTTAGTCTTGTTTTGGATCCATTGCTGGTGAGGTGGTATGATCTTTTGGGGCTGTTAAAGAACCTTGCTATGTCATATTAATCAGAATTGATTTTCTGGTCCCTTCTCATTTGGGTAGAATATGTCAGAGGGAAGATCTGGAATTCAAGCGCTGCTGTTCAGATTCTTTTTCCCACAAGGTGCTCCCTTGGTGTGGTGTTCTCCCCCTTCCCCTAGGAAAGGGGCTTCCTTAGAACCGAATTGTAGTGATTGCTTTTGCTCTTCTGGGTCTAGCCATTCAGCAGAGCTGCCAAACTCCGGGCTAGTACTGGGAAATGTCTGCAAAGAAAGCTGTGACATGATTCTTCGTCAGGTCTTGCAGCTGTGGATATCAGCACCTGCTCTAGTGGAGGTAGCAGGAAAGTGAAGTGGACTCTGGCATGGTTCTTGGTTGTGTTTTTGCTTAGTGCATTGGTTTTGTGTTGGTTGACCTCCAGCCAGGAGGTGGCAGTCCTATAGGGAGGATGCAAACTTGCCCTAGGGACACCTGGTTAAGTATTCAGGTTTTTCAGGTGGTGGGTAGGGCCACAGAGCTCCTAAGAGATTATGATCTTTGTCTTTGGCTACCAGGGTAGGTAGAGAAAGACCACCTGGTTGTGGCAGGGATAGGTATGTCTCAGCTCAGCCTCTTCTTGGGTGTGGCTTTCTGTGGCTGCTGTGGAGGATGATGATATGGTTCTCAGTCCACTGAAGTTATATTCCCAGGGAGATTATGGCTGCCTCTGCTGAGTCATACAGTTGTCAGGAAGTGGGGAAAAGCTGGCAGTCACGGGCCTCACCCCCCTCCCACACAGTTTACATTCCCAAAGGTCAGTCTCACTTTAATCATTTTCCCTACCAATAGCACCAGTCTGTTTTCAGGCAGCCAGCTACCAAGACTGAGAACTTGTCTCAGACCATGAGCCTCCTTGTTGAAAAAGCAAGCAGACTCACAGTTTTTCTGGCATTTTAGGGAGCCTGTAGCAGTGACCTAGTTCCTTCAAAAGGTTTGTGGTTTCTTGGCTTTCCTGGTATGCTTCTGTGGTAGTTCTTGGATGAAAGTTCACAATGTCAGTCTCCACATGCTGCTTTGTCTGTCCAAGTAGGAGCTGCAAGCTAGTTCTGCCACCTATCTGCCATCTTAATCCAAGCCCAGAGATGTTTTGATACAAGCATGCAATGTGTAATAATCACATCATGGAGAATGGGGTAGTATCTTAGGAATTTTGATGTTATATTTTTGTTTTTACTCAGTTCAATATATTTTATTTCTACTGAGATTTTCTTCTTGACCTATGGAATATGAAGATTGTTGTTTAACTTCAAAGTGTTTGTAGATTTTCCTATTAACTTTCTGTTATCAATTTCTAGATTGATTTCATTGTGGTTGGAAAACACCCTTGGTATGATTTCAATTCTTTTAAATATTTTGAATTTTGTTTGTGGTCCAGATATGGTCTATATTAATATATGTTTTGTTGGTGCATTGAAAGAATGTGTATTCTGTTTTGGAGTGGATTATTCTAAATAAATATTGATTAATTCCTGTTGGTTTGTAGTGTTCTTGCATTCTCCTATATCCTTGTTTATTTTATAATTGTTCTATCACTTGTTAAGAGAGGGTTGTTGAAGTCTCCAACTAAAATTATAAGATTTGTCTATTTTTCTTTTCAATTCTGTCGGTGTTCACTTCACACATTCTAAAGCTCTATTATTTGGTGCATTCACAATTATGGTTGCTGAGACTTATTGGTGAATTGACCTTTTATAATAGCATAATTTTCTTGTCTCTTGTATTTTCTTTACTCTGACACAGAGGCACTCCTGCTTTCCATTGGTTAAGGTTTGCATGTTGTATCTTTTTCTGTCTTTCTACATTCAACTTGTCTATTATATTTGAAGTGATCATCTTGTAGGTGGCATATTGTTAGGTCATGTTTTTTAATCTACTCTATCAATCTCTCTTTTAGTTGGTGTATTTAATTTATTTCCATTTAATGTAATTATTGACATGTTAGGGCCTATAAGTCTTCCTTTTTATTGTTTGCTTCAGAATGTTCTTTGTTTCTTTTTTTTGTTCACCCTTTCTTGCCTTCTTTGAGGTACTTGAACATTTTTTGGAGTTTCATTTTGATATATCTATAGTGTTTTTTGAGTGTATCTCTTTGTATATCAATTTTAATGGCTCTATTATGTATGTGTGTATATGTGTGTGTGTGTGTGTGTATATATATATATATACGTACACACTAGAGTATATATGTCATATGCTTCTGTGTGAAGAGACCACCAAACAGGCTTTGTGTGAGCAACAAGGCTGTTTATTTCACATGGGTGCAGGTAGGCTGTGTCTGAAAAAAGCGTCAGCAAAGAGAGTTAGGGGTGGGGCACTTTTATAGGATTTGGGTAGGTAATGGAAAATTACAGTCAAAGGAGTTGTTCTCTGGCGGGCAGGGGCGGGGGTCAAAGGTGCTCAGTGGGTTAGCTTCTGAGCCAGGAGAAGAAATTTCACAAGGTAATGTCATCAGTTAAGGCAGGAACCAGCCATTTTTACTTCTTTTGTGTTTCTTCACTTGCTTCAGGCCATCTGGATGTATATGCACAGGTCACAGGGTATATGATGGCTTAGCTTGGGCTCAGAGGCCTGACATTCCTGTCTTCTTGTATTAATAAGAAAAATAACATAAAATAGTGTTGAAATGTTGGGGCAGCGAAAATTTTGGGGGGATGGTATGAGAGATAATAGGCAATGTTTCTCAGGGCTACTTCGAGTGGGATTAGGGGTGGCATGGGAACCTAGAGTGGGAGAGATTTAGCTGAAGGAAGATTTTGTGGTAAGGGGTGATACTGTGGGGTTGTTAGAAGGAACATTTGTCATGTAGAATTATTGGCGATGGTCAGGATATGGTTTTTTATGAATTGAGAAACTAAACAGAAGACACAAGGTCCAAATAAGAGAAGGAGAGAAACAGGTATTAAAGGACTAAGAATTGGGAGGACCCAGGACATTTAATTAGAGAGTGCTCAAGGGGGTTTAGTGTGATTATTTGCTTGGTTGGCGAGTTTTTGGGCTCTGTCCTTGACAGAGTCCTTGTTTTTAAGTTGGAGGCTAAGCTTGGTGAGGTCTGTTTTTAAAAGACCATTAGTCAGTTTTACCTTTCCTGAAGATTGAAGACAGTAAGGGGTATGAAGGTTTTACTGAATACCAAGAGCCTGAGAAACTACTTGGGTGATTTGACTATTAAAAGTGGGTCCGTTATTGGGCTCTATAGAGGTGGGAAGGCCAAACCTAGGAATTATGTCTGACAGAAGGGGAGAAATGACTGTGGTGGCCTTTTTAGACCATGTGGGAAAGGCCTCTACCCATCCAGTGAAAGTGTCTACCTAGACCAAGAGGTATTTTAGTTTCCTGACTCGGGGCATGTGAGTAAAGTCAATTTGCCAGTCCTGGGCAGGGGCAAATCCCTGAGCTTGATGTGTAGGGGAGGGAGGGGGCTTGAACAATCCCTGAGGAGTAGTAGAATAGCAGATGGAAGACTGAGAAGTGATTTCCTTGAGGATAGATTTCTACAATGGAAAGGAAATGAGAGGTTCTAAGAGGTGAGCTAGTGGCTTGTAACCCACATGGAAGAGGTTATGAAATGATAGCAGAATAGAATGGGCCTGTGAGGCTAGAAGGAGATATTTTCCTTGGTCCAAGAACCATTTGCCTTGTATGGGAAGAGATTGATAGGTGGAAGTTTCAGTGGGGGAGTAGGTGGGAGTGACCAATGAGAAGGAGGAAAACTGCCATGAGGGATAGAAGTTGGAATGCTAGCTGCTTTTTTAGCTACCTTATCAGCATAATTGTCCTGAGTGATGGGATCTGATGCCTTTTGATGGCCCTTGCAGTGAATGACTCCAGCTTCCTTTGGAAATAAAGTGGCCTTGAGAAGAGCTTTTATTAAAGATGCATTAATGATGGTGGACACTTGCATAATGAGGAAACCTCTTTCAGCCCATATAACAGCACGGTGGTGCAGGATATGGAAGGCATATTTACGGTCAGTATAAATATTGACCTGTAATCCTTTTATAAGAGTGTGGACTCGAGTTAAGGCAATGAGTTTGGCTTGCTGAGAGGTGTTGGAGTCGGGCAGAGTGGTAGCCTCAATGATAGATGAGGAAGATACTATAGCATAGCCTGCTTTTGCTGGTGAGGGGTGATTAGGCGTGGTGGAACTGCCATCAATAAACTAAGTGTGATCAGTGTGAGGAACAGGAAAGAAGGAAATATGAGGAAATGGAGTGAATGCCAGGTGGATGAGAGAGATACAGTCATGGGGGTGGGGGTCAGCCCAAAACAGTAAGGTTAAGTTGTTTGGACAGAAAGGCTACAGGGTGCGGTCTCAGCTCTTGTGTAAGAATTTTGACTGCACTGCTCTGCACTTTGGCTCTATGTAATGAAAAGGATTGGGATGAGTTAGGGAGAGTTAGTGTGGGAGCAGCTTCTAGGGCCGTTTTTACAGAATGGAAAGAGGAGTGGCGAAAAGATTTATGATCTGTTGGGTCAGCTACGTTTGCTTTTGTGAATTTATATAATGGTTTAGTCAGGATGGTAAAACTAGGTATCCAAAGGTGGAAGTAACTAACCATGCGTAGGAAGGAAAGGAATTGTTGTTTTGTAGAAGGGGTTGGTGTTTGGGAGATTAGCCAGACATGATCAGCAGGGAGAGCATGTGTACTTTCATGAAGAATTATGCCAAGGTGGGTAACGGATGGAGAAGAAATTTGAGCTTTGGAGGGGGATACCCAATATCCCCCTCCAAAATAATGGAGAATAAATGTTGAAGGAGCTGGAGGATGTCTTGTTGAGAAGATTCAAAGGAGGGGCTACAAAGTAGAAGGTCATTGATATATTGAATAAGGTGAGAAGCGGAGGGATGGAAAGAAAGTAAATCACGAGAAAGAGCTTGGCTGAAGTAATGAGGGCTGTCCCTGAAGTCTTGTGGCAGTACAGCCCAGGTAAGCTGCTGGGACTGATGGGTGTCAGGGTCAGTCCAGGTAAAAGCAAAGAGAGGCTGGGATGAGGGGTGTAGGGGAATAGTGAAAAAATCATCTTTAAGATCAAGAACAGAATAGTGAGTTGTGGAGGAAGGTATTGAGGACAAAAGAGTGTACGGGTTGGGCACCCCAGGGTGGATAGGCAAAACAATTTGGTTGATAAGGCACAGATCCTGAACTAACCTGTAAGACTTGTCCGGTTTTTGAACAGGTAAAATGGGAGAATTGTAAGGAGAGTTTATAGGTTTTAGAAGCCCATGCTGTAGCAGGTGAGTGATAACAGGCTTTAATCCCCTTAAAGCCTGTTGTGGGATGGGATACTGGCATTGAGTGGGGTAAGGGTGATTAGGTTTTAATAGGATGATAAGGGGTGCATGGTCGGCACTAAGGAGGGAGTAGAAGTGTCCCATAGTTGTGGATTGAGGTGGGGAGATACAAGGGGAGGATGTGAAGGAGGCTTTGAACTGGGGAAAAAGGGCAGCAATGAGGTGTGGCTGTAGCCTAGGAATAGTCAGGGAAGCAGATAATTTAGTTAAAATGTCTCAACCTAATAAGGGAGCTGGACAGGTGGGGATAACTAAAAAGGAGTGCATAAAAGAATGTTGTCCAAGTTGGCATCAGAATTGGGGAGGTTTAGAAGCCTGGCTGTCAATACCCACAACAGTTATGGAGGCAAGGGAAACAGGCCCTTGAAAAGAAGGTAATGTGGAGTGGATAGCCTCCGTATTGATTAAGAAGGGGACGGACTGACCCTCCACTGTAAGAGTTACCCACAGTGTCTGTGATGGTCTAGGAGGCTTCCGAGGTGATTGGGCAGCGTCGGTCTTCAGTCGTTAAGCTGAGAAGATCTGGGAAGGAGTCAGTCAGAGAGCCTTGGGCCAGAGTTCCAGGGGCTCTGGGAGTGGCTGCTGGGTGAGTTGGACAGTCCGATTTCCAGTGGGGTCCTGCACAGATGGGACATGGCTTAGGAGGAATTCCAGGCTGCAGGCATTCCTTGTCCCAGTGGCCAGATTTCTGGCACTTGAAGCAAAATCCTCAGGCAGGCCGTCCTGGAGGAATGCCTGGCCACTGTGGTTCAGGTGTTTGGAAGTTCTTGTGTACTGGAGATGTGGTTGAGGTTTGTCTCACAGTGGAGGCAAGGAATTGCAACTCAGAAATACATTGCTACTTGGCTGCCTCTATTCTATTATTGTACACCTTGAAGGTGAGGCTAATTAAGTCCTGTTGTGGGGTTTGAGGGCCGGAATTTCATTTTTGGAGATTTTTCTAATGTCGGGAGTGGATTGGGTAATAAAATGCATATTGAGAATAAGATGGCCTTCTGGCCCTTCTGGGTCTAGGGCGGTAAAGTGTCTAAGCGTTGTTGCCAAATGGGCCATGAACTGGGTTGAATTTTTATATTTGATGAAAAAGAGCCTAAACGCTATCTGATTTGGGAGAGGTCGGATAAAGAAAAAGGAACATCAACCTTGGCTATGCCTTCAGCTCCAGCCACATCTTTAAGAAGAAATTGTTGGGCAGGTAGGTGACGGCAAGTTGTGGAAAGAAACTAAGCCGGACTGGGTGTGAGAAGGAGAGGTGATAAAAAGATTATAGAGTGGGAGAGCGGAGGCTGAGGAAGAATTGAGACCTGGCTTGGCCTAGCGAGGAGCAGCCTGGGGAGGAGGGTAGAGGTCAGATTGGTCTGTAGAAAAGGAGGATTCAAAGGACTCAGAGCTTGGGATGGAGACTGAAGGAACAGACAGGAGAGAAAGAAGAAAGATTTGGGATGAGTCACACTGGGAGTAGAGATGAGGGAGGGACCAATGTGTAAAAGAATGCCTGGACGTCAGGCACCTCAGACCCATTTGCCCATTTTTTCGACAAAAATCACACAGGTCTTGTAAAATGGAGAAATCAAAAGTGCCGTTTTCTGGCTATTTAGAACCATTATCGAGTTTGTATTGGCACCAAGCGGTGTTGCAGAAGAAAATAAGATGCTTAGGTTTTAGGTCAGGCAAGAGTTGAGGTTTTAAGTTTTGGAGAACACAGGCTAAGGGAGAAGAAGGGGGAATGGAGGGTGGAAGGTTGCCCATAGTGAAGGAGGCAAGCCCAGAGAAAAGAGAGGGTAGAGACACAGAGAAGAGGGGTGGTGAGCAGCCCTGGGCTGCAATGTGGGTGCGCAGCCAAAGCAAGCATCCCTGCAATTGACTTGCCACAAAGGGAACGTGGGTGAATGACCAAGGCAGCTATCCCCTCAGTGATCAGACACCAATGGAGTGTGGATGAAGAATCAGGCAGGCGTCCCTGCAGTGATTAAACACCAACAGAAGACTGTCTTCCCTAGTCCATGACCAGCACCGGAGTTTTCGGTCCATGGATAAAATGTGTCTCCTTTGTCTCTACTAGAGAGGAAAAATAACTGGAATTGGAAGGACAGGGAGATTGAAGGGTAGCGAAAGAGGGAGATTGAAGGGTAGCAAGAGAGGCTGGAGAAGAGAGTGAAAAGACCACTTACCCAATTTGAAATTCATGAGATGTTCCTTGGGCTGGTTGGTCTGAGGACCCAAGGTCATAGGTGGATCTCCTCACAGAGTAAGGGTGAGGACACAGGACCGGTCTCCCGAAGGAGTCCTCCTGTCCCGAGTCTTCGCCACCAAATGTCATGTGCGTCCGTGTGAAGAGACCACCAAACAGGCTTTGTGTGAGCAACAAGGCTGTTTATTTCACCTGGGTGCAGGCGGGCTGAGTCTGAAAAGAGTCAGCAAAGGGAGTTAGAGGTGGGGCAGTTTTGTAGGATTTGGGTAGGTAATGGAAAATTACAGTCAAAGGAGTTGTTCTCTGGTGGGCAGGGGCGGGAATCACAAGGTGCTCAGTAGGGGAGCTTCTGAGCCAGGAGAAGAAATTTCACAAGGTAATGTCATCAGTTAAGGCAGGAACCAGCCATTTTTACTTCTTTTGTGATTCTTCACTTGCTTCAGCCACTTCGTATGCGCAGGTCACAGGGTATATGATGGCTTAGCTTGGGCTCAGAGGCCTGACAATATATATAATGAAGTATGTATACACACATATATGCAAAAACAGTCTACCAGTGTTATTATTTTTTTCCTAGTGAAGTGTATAAAGTCTACCAACTTTTATGTTCCTTAACCTTCCCACATTTATAGTTTTCTTCCCTCTATGTAAATTTAGAAGCACATCACACAATGTTGTAATTTCTGCTTAAACTCTCAAACATAATTTGGAAAACTCAAGAGGAGAAGGGAAACCTATTTACTCATATTTTTTGTTACTAGGTTGTTTTTTCTTTTTCCTGAAAGTCCAAATTTTATTTTTTTTAATTTCTTTTCTGTTTAGAGACTTCCTTCATTCATTCTTTTGGACTTACCTTAAATAAGGTGTTCTTTTTCTTTGGTTGCTTTCAGGATTTTTTTGTCTTAATTTTCACATGTTTAATTATAATGTATATTATAATGGATATATTTGAGCTTATTTTTTCTGGGTTTTCCTCACCTTCTTGAATCTGTAATTTTGTAACGCTGGCTAAATTTGGGATGTTTACAGCCAGTTATTTCTTGTAGTACTTTTTCAGACCCAGCCTTTTTCTTCTCTCCTTTTGAAACTTCAATGATACAAGTGTTGGTTAGATATTTTTTTTTTTTTTAGCCACACATGTCTCTGATGCTCTATTTGTTTGTTTTCTTTTTTTTTGAGTAATTTTTTCTGCCTTACAGTTTACTGATTTTGTTTTTATTTCATCATCCTTTTCATTCTGTTGAGCACATCCATTGGCCTTATTTCAGTTATTTTTCAGTTCTAAAATTCCCATTTGGTTCTTCATTATATCTTCTGTTTCTTTGCTGAAGTTCTCTATTTTCATTTCTTTCAAGTGTTTTCATAGTTGTTTACTGAAGCATTTCTATTATATCAGCTTTCAAACGTTTGTCAGTTTATTGCAATTTCTCTATTTTCTGAGTGTTGTCATCTATTAATTGTCTTTTGAAATTCTGGTTGAGACCTTTCTGGTCTTAATATGATGAAAGATTTTCAATTGAAACCTCAGAATTTTTGCTTTATGTTATGAGACTTTGGGCCTTGGTTAAGTGTTCTGTTTTAAAACTGGACTTCACTGATACTACAACAGCTAATGGGAGAACTACCTCATTACTTATAGGTGGAGGTAATAGTCCAGGTTTCTCACTGAGCCTCTGTTGACAGAGGACCAATGGGGAGGGCCATTCATGACTCCTGGGTAGGGGTGAGAGTTTTGTATCCCCATATAGCCTTTACTGACACTGTGTGTGTTTGGTGGGAGAGGTTTATTACTGGCTGATGAGATGAAAGTCTTGGCTTCCTACTTGGCCTTCTGAGACACTGTCTTGGTAGGAGTGTTGAGGCTACTTGTTATAGACTTGCAAGAGTGGCTATCTAGGCCCCCCATTCAATTTTTGCTTGCATGGTTTGGGGTAATCTCACAGTTTTTTTCTGTGGTGTTTTGCTAAAAGATTTTTGTCCTGCTAGACTGCCCCTTTTATGATCTTTTGGCTAGAGAGAGCAGGCTTTTGTTGAGACTTTTATTGTCTGTCCCAATGGCATTTTTGGAATGCTGGCTTCTTCATTTCCAAGTCTGGGCTATAACAGACAAAATGAGAACCCAGGGGAACTCATTGCTATGTTGTCCCTCAACTCATGAAGTCCCTAGCTAGGCGGCCTTCTTTTCATTACCTTTCAGTCTTCTTATTTTTGTTTTATATATAATGTTCAAGAGTTTCGTTTGTACTTAGCAGGAGAAATAGGGAAAAGAATGTCTGTTTTGTCTTCCTGAAAGCAAAAAGTGGACCATGTGATTTAAAGATTTTCATTTAAAGAAATGTTTATAAAATTTATAAAATTTATTAGCAAAAATAAATTTTTTATAAATAATTTTATTTATTTATAATTTATTTATTTATAATGTATATTATAAATATATTTATAATATAAATAAATATATAAAATATATAAAATTTATAAAAAATTTATAAAATATCAGCTGTGAGGCTATAAAGACAATCACATGCACTTTAGATTTTCTAATGAAAATGTTTAAATCATTTAAATTTAAAGATAAGTAAAAATTTAAAGATTCATTTCTCATCAGGTCTATGGTTTACAAATGTTTTATCCCATTTCATAGGTTGTCTCTTCACTGTGTTGATTGTTTACTTAGCTGAGCAGATTTTTAGTTTCACATAGTTTCATTTGTCTACTTTGTTTTTGTTGTCTGTGCTTTTGGTATTATATTCAAGTAATCATTGCCAACACCAATGTCAAGAAACTAGTCTTCTATGTTATCTTCCATTACTTTTAGAGTCTCCTGTCTTATCTTTAAATCTTTAATCCATTCGAGTTGATTTCTTCATATTGTGTGAAATAAGAGTGTAGTTTTATTCTTCTGCATATGGATATGCAATTTTGCCCACACCATTTATGGAGGAGACTTTCCTTTTTCCATTATGCATTCCTGGTACATTTGTGGGAAATTATTTGACTATAAATGTGTGGATTTATTTCTAGACTATTTTTCTGTATTGGCTTATATGTCTGTTTTAATGCCAGTAGCATGCTGTTTTGGTTGCTATAGCTTTGTGGTATACTTTGAAGTCAGGTAGTGTGATGTCTCCAGCTTTGTGATTTTTGCTTAAGATTCGTTTGTGTGTTTGGCACCTTTTGTGGTCCCTTATGGGTTTTAGGATTCCTTTTAATATTTCTGTGAAAAAATGTCATTAGAATTTTCATAGGGATTACATTGAATATATAGATTGCTTTGAGTAGTATGGACATTTTAACAATATTAATGATTTCAATCTATGAATACAGGATAGCTTTTCATTTATTCATTTGTATCATTCTCAGTTTGTTATCAATGTTTTATAGTTATTAGTATAGAGGTATTTGACCTTCTTGGTTACATTTATTCCTAAGCATTTTACTTTTTGTGTAGCTATTATAAATTGGAATGCTTTCTAGATTTATTTTTCCTGATAATTTGTTGTTAGTATATAGGAATGCAATTAACGTTTGAACATTGATTTTGTATCCTGCAAATTTACTGAATCCTTATATTAGTTCTAAAAGTTTTTTTTTGTTGGAATCTTTAGCTTTCTCTCTATATAAGACCATGTTGTCTATAAACAGGGACAGTTTAGCTTCTTTCTTTCCAATTTGGATGCTTTTTATTTATTTTTCTTGCTTAATTGCTCTGACAAGGACTTCCAGTACTATGTTGAATAAAAGTGTTGAGAGTAGGCATTCTTGTCTTGTTTTTGATCTTAGAAGAAAAGCTTTCATCTTTTTACTGTTGAGAAGAGTATGATGTTAGCTGTAGGTTTTTCATATATGGCCTTTATTTATTGTCTTCTGGTACCTCCCTTCTATACCTACATTGATGAGAGTTTTTATTACGAAGGGATGTTGAGTTTTGTTGAATGCTTTTTCTGCATCTATTCAGATGATCAACTGGTTTTTGTCTTTTTGTCTGTCATTGTGGCATATCACATTTATAAATTTGTATATATTGAACTATCCTTGAAGTTCTGTGATAAATCACACTTGATCTCGATGAATAAACCTTCTAATGGGCTGCTGGATTTATTTTGCTAGTATTTCATGGAGGACTTTTTACATCTATATTCATCAGAGATTTTGGCCATAATTTTCTTTTCTATTATTTTCTTGTGTCCACTGTAGTGTCCACTGGCTTTGATATTACGTCTTCAATTTTTTGGAAAAGTTTGAGAAGGATTAATATTAGTTTCTCTCTAAATATCTGGTAGAATTCAGCAGTAAAGCCATCAGTTCTTGGGCTTTCCTTTGATTGGATAATTTTTATTAGTGATTTAATCTCCTTACTTGTTATTGATCTGTTCAGATGTTATGTTTCTTCCTTATTCAGACTTGTTAGGTTGTATGCATCTAGGAATTTACCTATGTTTCTAGGTTGTCTAATTTGTTGGTACATAGTTGTTCTTAGTGGTCACTTATGATCCTTGCAGTTTTATCATATTGTTTGTAATGTCTTCTCTTCCATTTCTGATTTTGAACCTTCTCTTTGTTTATTTGTTAAACTAAAAGTTGTTGATTCTGTTTTATGTTTTCAAAACCCAAGTCTTACTTTCATTGATTTTTTTTCTTTTACTGTTTTCTAGTCTCTTTTTCATTTCTTTCTTTTCTAATCTTTATTATTGATCTCCTTTTACAATGGGCTTTTTTAAATCTTCTTCTAGCTCCTTGAGGTGTAAAGTTATTTATTTAAGAGCTTTCTTCCTTTTAATGTAGGCATTAATTACTAAAAGCTTTTCTCTTAGAACCGTTTTTACTGAATTTCATGTTTTGGTATGTTGCATGTCAATTTTCATTTGTCTCAAGATTTTAAAAAAATTTCCTTTTAATTTCTTCTTTGATGCATTTTTGTTCAGGAGCATGTTGCTTACTTTTTAAATTTAATTTATAATAATTTATTAATATAAATCACAATAGCATTTTGAAGGCATACTACACATACATGGGCTCTTTAGTTTACCCTCATAATAGTGTTGTTATAATAAGAGTTCTATTTATTTCCCTTCAGTAGCTACATATGCCCTCTGTTTTTTTTTCTATTATTATTATTTATTTTTTATTTCCATAGGTTATTGGGGAACAAGTGGTGTTTGGTTTCATGACTAAGTTCTTTAGTGATGATTTGTGAGATTTTGGTGCACCCATCACCTGAACAGTATACACTGCACCCTATTTGTAGTCTTTTATCCCCCTTCCCACTCTTTTCCCCTAAGTCTCCAACATCCATTGTGTCATTCTTATGCCTTTACACCCTCACAGCTTAACTCCCACATATGAATGACAACATACGATGTTTGGTTTTCCATTCCTGAGTTACTTCACTTAGAATAATAGTCCACAATCTCATCAAGGTCGCTGTGAATGCCATTAATTTATTCATTTTCATGGCCGAGTAGTAGTCAACTATATATACACCACAGTTTCTTTATCCACTTGATTGATAGGCATTCGGGTTGGATTCACATTCTTGCAATTGTGAATTGTGCTGCTATAAACATGCGCGTGCAACCAATTTTACTGTATAATGACTTCTTTTCCTCTGGGCAGATACCCAGTAGTGGGATTGCTGAATCAAGTGGTAGTTCTACTTTTAGTTTTTTAAGGAATCTCTACAGTTTTCCATAGTACTTGTACTGGTTTACATTCCCACCAGCAGTGTAGAAGTATTCCCTGTTCACCACATCCATGCCAAAATCTACTATTTTTCTTATTATAGCCATTCTTGCAGGAGTAAGGTGGTATCACATGCTGGTTTTGATTTGCATTTCCATGATCATTAGTGATGTTGAACATTTTTTAAATATGCTTGGTGGCTATTTGTACATCTTATTTTGAGAATTGTCTGTTCATGTCCTTAGCCCACTTTTTGATGGGATTGTTTTTCTTGTTAATTTGTTTGAGTTCATGGTAGATTCTGGATATCATTTCTTTGTCATATGTATGGATTGTTAAAGAATTTTTGCACTCTATGAGTTGTCTGTATACTCTGCTGACTGTTCCTTTTTCTTTCTTTTTTTATTATTTTTATACTTTTAAGTTTTAGGACATATGTGCACAAAGTGCACGTTAGTTACATATGTATACATGTGCCATGCTGGTGTGCTGCACCCATTAACTCGTCATTTAGCATTAGGTGTATCCCTTAATGCTATCCCTCCCCCTCCCCACACCCAACAACAGTCCCCAGAGTGTGATGTTCCCCTTCCTGTGTCCATGTGTTCTTATTGTTCAATTCCCATCTATGAGTGAGAACATGCAGTGTTTGGTTTTTTGTCCTTGCGATAGTTTACTGAGAATGATGATTTCCAATTTTATCCATGTCCCTACAAAATACATGAACTCATCATTTTTTATGGCTGTATAGTATTCCGTGGTGCATAGGTGCCACATTTTCTTAATCCAGTCTATAATTGTTGGACATTTGGGTTGGTTCCAAGTCTTTGCTATTGTGAATAGCGCCGCAATAAACATACGTGTGCATGTGTCTTTATAGCAGCATGATTTATAGTCCTTTGGGTATATACCTAGTAATGGCATGGCTGGGTCAAATGGTATTTCTAATTCTAGAAAACTGAGGAATCACCACACTGACTTCCACAATGGTTAAACTAGTTTACAGTCCCACCAACAGTGTAAAAGTGTTCCTATTTCTCCACATCCTCTCCAGCACCTGTTGTTTCCTGACTTTTTAATGATTGCCATTCTAACTGGTGTGAGATGGTATCTCATTGTGGTTTTGATTTGCATTTCTCTGATGGCCAGTGATGATAAGCATTTTTGCATGTGTCTTTTGGCTGCCTAAATGTCTTCTTTCGAGAAGTGTCTGTTCATATCCTTTGCCCACTTTTTGATGCGGTTGTTTGTTTTTTTCTTGTAAATATGTTTGAGTTCATTGTAGATTCTGGATATTAGCCCTTTGTCAGATGAGTAGGTTGCAAAAATTTTCTCCCATTTGGTAGGTTACCTGTTCACTGTGATGATAGTTTCTTTTGCTGTGCAGAAGCTCTTGAGTTTAATTAGATCCCATTTGTCAATTTTGGCTTTTGTTGCCATTGCTTTTGGTGTTTTAGACATGAAGTCCTTGCCCATGCCTATGTCCTGAATGGTAATGCCTAGGTTTTCTTCTAGGGTTTTTATGGTTTTAGGTCTAACGTTTAAGTCTTTAATCCATCTTGAATTAATTTTTGTATAAGGTGTAAGGAAAGGATCCATTTTCAGCTTTCTACATATGGCTAGCCAGTTTTCCCAGCACCCTTTATTAAACAGGGAATCCTTTCCCCATTTCTTGTTTTTGTCAGATTTGTCAAAGATCAGATAGTTGTAGATATGCGGTGTTATTTCTGAGGGCTCTCTTCTGTTCCATTGATCTATATCTCTGTTTTGGTACCAGTACCATGCTGTTTTGGTTACTGTAGCTTTGTAGTATAGTTTGAAGTCAGGTAGCGTGATGCCTCCAGCTTTCTTCTTTTGGCTTAGGATTGATTTAGCGATGCAGGCTCTTTTTTGGTTCCATATGAACTTTAAAGTAGTTTTTTCCAATTCTGTGAAGAAAGTCATTGGTAGCTTGATGGGGATGGCATTGAATCTATAAATTACCTTGGGCAGTATGGCCATTTTCACAATATTGATTCTTCCTACCCATGAGCATGGAATGTTTTTCCATTTGTTTGTATCCTCTTTAATTTCATTGAGCAGTGGTTTGTAGTTCTCCTTGAAGAGGTCCTTCACATCCCTTGTAAGTTGGGTTCCTAGGTATTTTATTCTCTTTGAAGCAATTGTGAATGGGAGTTCACTCATGATTTGGCTCTCTGTTTGTCTGTTATTGCTGTATAAGAATGCTTGTGATTTTTGTACATTGATTTTGTATCCTGAGACTTTGCTGAAGTTGCTTATCAGCTTAAGGAGATTTTGGACTGAGACGATGGGGTTTTCTAGATATACAATCATGTCATCTGCAAACAGGGACAGTTTGACTTCCTCTTTTCCTAATTGAATACGCTTTATTTCTTTCTCCTTCCTAATTTCCCTGGCCAGAACTTCCAACACTATGTTGAATTGGAGTGGTGAGAGAGGGCCTCCCTGTCTTGTGCCAGTTTTCAAAGGGAATGCTTCCACTTTTGCCCATTCAGTATGATATTGGCTGTGGGTTTGTCATAGATAGCTCTTATTATTTTGAGATACGTCCCATCCATACCTAATTTATTGAAAGTTTTTAGCATGAAGTGTTGTTGAATTTTGTCAAAGGCCTTTTCTGTATCTATTGAGATAATCATGTGGATTTTGTCTTTGGTTCTGTTTATATGCTGGATTACATTTATTGATTTGCGTACATTGAACCAGCCTTGCATCCCAGGGATGAAGCCCACTTGATCATGGTGGATAAGTTTTTTGATGTGCTGCTGGATTCGGTTTGCCAGTATTTTTTTGAGGATTTTTGCATCAATGTTCATCAAGGATATTTGTCTAAAATTCTCTTTTTTGGTTGTGTCTCTGCCTGGCTTTGGTATCAGGATGATGCTGGCCTCATAAATGAGTTAGGGAGGATTCCCTCTTTTTCTATTGATTTGAATACTTTCAGAAGGAATGGTACCAGTTCCTTTTTGTACCTCTGGTGGAATTCAGCTGTGAATCCATCTGGTCCTGGACTCTTTGGTTGGTAAGCTATTGATTATTGCCACAATTTCAGATCCTGTTATTGATCTATTCAGAGATTCAACTTCTTCCTGGTTTAGTCTTGGGAGAGTGTATGTGTCGAGGAATTTATCCATTTCTTGTAGATTTTCTAGCTTATTCACGTAGAGGTGTTTGTAGTGTTCTCTGATGGTAGTTTGTATTTCCGTGGGATTAGTGGTGATATCCCCTTTATCTTTTTTTATTGCGTCTATTTGATTCTTCTCTCTTTTTTTCTGTATTAGTCTTGCTAGCGGTCTATCAATTTTGTTGATCCTTTCAAAATACAAGCTCCTGGATTCATTAATTTTTTCAAGGGTTTTTTTGTCTCTATTTCCTTCAGTTCTGCTCTGGTTTTAATTGTTTCTTGCCTTCTGCTAGCTTTTGAATGTGTTTGCTCTTGCTTTTCTAGTTCTTTTAATTGTGATGTTAGGGTGTCAGTTTTGGATCTTTCCTGCTTTCTCTTGTGGGCATTTAGTGCTATAAATTTCCCTCTACACACTGCTTTGAATGTGTCCCAGAGATTGTGGTATTTTGTGTCTTTGTTCTCGTTGGTTTCAAAGAACATCTTTATTTATGCCTTCATTTCATTATGTACCCAGTCATTCAGGAGCAGGTTGTTCAGTTTCCATGTAGTTGAGCGGTTTTGAGTGAGTGTCCTAATCCTGACTTCTAGTTTGATTGCACTGTGGTCTGAGAGACAGTCTGTTATAATTTCTTTTCTTTTACATTTGCTGGGGAGAGCTTTACTTCCAAGTATGTGGTCAATTTTGGATTAGGTGTGGTGTGGTGCTGAAAAAAATGTATATTCTGTTGATTTGGGGTGGAGAGTTCTGTAGATGTCTATTAGGTCCGCTTGGTGCAGAGCTGAGTTCAATTCCTGGATATCCTTGTTAACTTTCTGTCTCATTGTTCTGTGTACTTTTGACAGTGGGATGTTAAAGTCTCCCATTATTATTGTGTGGGAGTCTAAGTCTCTTTGTAGGTCACTCAGGACTTGCTTTATGAATCTGGGTGCTCCTGTATTGGGTGCATATATATTTAGGATAGTTAGCTCTTCTTCTTGAATTGATCCGTTTACCATTATGTAATGGCCTTCTTTGTCTCTTTTGATCTTTGTTGGTTTAAAGTCTATTTTATCAGAGACTAGGATTGCAACCCCTGCCTTTTTTGTTTTCCATTTGCTTGATAGATCTTCCTCCATCCTTTTATTTTGAGCCTATGTGTGTCTCTGCACGTGAGATGGGTTTCCTGAATACAGCACACTGATGGGTCTTGACTGTATCCAATTTGCCAGTCTGTATCTTTTAATTGGAGCATTTAGTCCATTTACATTTAAAGTTAATATTGTTATGTGTGAATTTGATCCTGTCATTATGATGTTAGCTGGTTATTTTGCTCGTTAGTTGATGCAGTTTCTTCCTAGTCTCGATGGTCTTTACATTTTGGCATGATTTTGCAGCAGTTGGTACCGGTTGTTCCTTTCCATGTTTAGTGCTTCCTTCAGGAGCTCTTTTAGGGCAGGCCTGTTGTTGACAAAATCTCTCAGCATTTGCTTGTCTATAAAGTATTTTGTTTCTCCTTCACTTATGAAGCTTAGTTTGGCTGGATATGAAATTCTGGGTTGAAAATTCTTTTCTTTAAGAATGTTGAATATTGGCCCCCACTCTCTTCTGGTTTGTAGAGTTTCTACCAAGAGATCAGCCATTAGTCTGATGGACTTCCCTTTGTGGGTAACCCGAACTTTCTCTCTGGCTGCCCTTAACATTTTTTCCTTCATTTCAATGTTGGTGAATCTGACAATTATGTGTCTTGGATTTGCTCTTCTCGAGGAGTATCTTTGTGACCTTCTCTGTATTTCCTGAATGTGAATTTTGGCCTGCCTTGCTAGATTGGAGAAGTTCTCCTGGATAATATCCTGCAGAGTGTTTTCCAACTTGGTTCCATTCTCCTCGTCACTTTCAGGTACACCAGTCAGACGCAGATTTGGTGTTTTCACATGGTCCCATATTTCTTGGAGGCTTTGTTAGTTTCTTTTCATTCTTTTTTCTCTAAACTTCCCTTTTCACTTCATTTCATTCATTTGATCTTCCGTCACTGATACCCTTTCTTCCAGTTGATCGCACCGGCTCCTGAGGCTTCTGCATTCTTCATGTATTTCTTGAGCCTTGGCTTTCAGTTCCATCAGCTCCTTTAAGCACTTCTGTGTATTGGTTATTCTAGTTATACATTCATCTAAAGTTTTTTCAAAGTTTTCAAC
The DNA here is from genome assembly GCF_028885655.2 of Pongo abelii. Classification (NCBI taxonomy): domain Eukaryota; kingdom Metazoa; phylum Chordata; class Mammalia; order Primates; family Hominidae; genus Pongo; species Pongo abelii. Next base: position 69,768,061 of record NC_072008.2, read on the forward strand.
TTCTTTTCCTTTGGTTTGAATTTCTTCCTGTAGCTCGGAGTAGTTTGATCGTCTGAAGCCTTGGTCTCTCAACTCGTCAAAGTCATTCTCCGTCTAGCTTTGTTCCGTTGCTGGTGAGGAATTGTGTTCCTTTGGAGGAGGAGAGGCGCTCTGCTTTTTAGAGTTTCCAGTTTTTCTGCTCTGTTTTTTCCCCAACTTTGTGGTTTTATCTACTTTTGTTCTTTGATGATGGTGATGTACAGATGGGTTTTTGGTGTGGATGTCCTTTCTGTTTGTTAGTTTTCCTTCTAACTGAGAGGACCCTCAGCTGCAGGTCTGTTGGAGTTTGCTAGAGGTCCACTCCAGACCCTGTTTGCCTGGGTATCAGCAGTGGTGTCTGCAGAACCGCAGATTTTCGTGAACCGTGAATGCTGCTGTCTGATCGTTCCTCTGGAAGTTTTGTCTCAGAGGAGTACCCGTCCGTGTGGGGTGTCATTCTGCCCCTACTGGGGGGTGCCTCCCAGTTAGGCTGCTTGGGGGTCAGGGGTCAGGGACCCACTTGAGGAGGCAGTCTGCCCGTTCTCAGATCTCCAGCTGCATGCTGGGAGAACTACTGCTCTCCTCAAAGCTGTCAGACAGGGATATTTAAGTCTGCAGAGGTTACTGCTGTCTTTTTGTTTGTCTGTGCCCTGCCCCTTGAGGTGGAGCATACAGAGGCAGGCAGGCCTTGAGCTGTGGTGGGCTCCACCCAGTTCGAGCTTCCCTGCTGCTTTGTTTACCTAAGCGAGCCTGGGTAATGGTGGGGGCCCCTCCCCCAGCCTCACTGCTGCCTTGCAGTTTGATCTCAGACTGCTGTGCTAGCAATCAGTGAGACTCTGTGCACATAGGACCCTCCAAGCCAGGTGCAGGATATAATCTCCTGGTGCACCGTTTCCTAAGCCCGTTGGAAAAGTGTAGTATTCAGGTGGGAATGGCCCGATTTTCCAGGTGCTGTCTGTCACCCCTTTCCTTGACCAGGAAAGGGAATTTCCTGACTCCTTCCACTTCCAAAGTGAGGCAATGCCTCGTCCTGCTTCGGCTCGTGCATGGTGCGCTGTACCCACTGTCCGGCACCCACTGTTCAGCACTCTCTGGTGAGATGAACCTGGTACCTCAGATGGAAATGCAGAAATCACCTGTCCTCTGCATCCCTCACGCTGGGAGCTGTAGACCGGAGCTGTTCCTATTCGGCCATCTTGGCTCCTCCCCTCCGACTGTTCCTTTTTTTGTGCAAAAGTTCTTTAATTCCCAGCAATTTATCTTTGTTTTTATTACGTTTGCTTTTGGCTTCTTAGTCATGAAATTATTGCCTAAACCAGTGTCTTGAAAGGTTTTTCCAATGCTATCTTCCAGAATTTTTACAGTTTCAGGTCTTAGATTTAAGTCCTTAATCCATCTTGAGTTGATTTATGTATAAGGTGAGAGATGAGGATCCACTTTCATTCTCTTACATGTGGTTAGCCAATTATCCTAGAAACATTTGTTGAAAAGGGTGTTTCTTTCCCACTTTGGGTGTTTGTTCACTTTGTCAAAGATCTGTTGGCTGTAACTATTTGGCTTTATTTCTGGGTTCTATATTCTGTTTCATTGGTCTATGTGCCTATTTTTATACCAGTTCCACACTTTTTTGGTGACTATGGCCATATAGTATAGTTTGAAATCAGGTAATGTGATGCCTCCAGATTTGTTCTTTTTTACTTACTCTTGCTTTGGCTACATGGAATCTTTTTTTGTTCCATAAAAATTTTAGAATTGTTTATTTTTCTAATTCTGTGAAGAATAATGGTGGTATTTTGATGGGAATTGTGTTGAATTTGTAGCTTGCTTTTGTCAGTATGGATATTTTCACAATATTGATTCTACGTATCCATGAGCATAGGATGTGTTTCTATTTGTTTGTGTCATCTGTGATTTCTTTCAGTAGTGTTTTGTAGCTTTCCTTGTAGAGCTCTTTCACGTTCTTGATTAGGTATATTCCTAAGATTTTTTTGTTTGTTTGTTTTTGCAGCTATTTTAAAGGGGGTTGAGTTCTTTATTTGAATCTCTACTTGGTCGCTGTTGGTATACAGCAGAGCTACTGATTCGTGTACATTAATTTTTTATGCAGATATTTTGCTGAATTCTTTTATCATTTCTAGGAGTTTTCTGGAGTAGTCTTTAGGGTTTTCTAGGTAAACAATCATATCATCAGCCAACAGTGACAGTTTGGCTTCGTCTTTAATAATTCAGATGTTCTTTGTTTCTTTCTCTTGTCTGATTTCTCTGGCTAGAACTTCCAGTACTGTGTTGAAGATAAGTGGTGAGAGTGGGCATCCTTGTTTTGTTCCATTTCTCAGAGGGAATGCTTTCAACTTTACTCCATTCAGTATGATCTTGGCTGTGGATTTGTCATAGATGGCTTTTATTATATTGAGGTATGTTCCTTGCATGCCGATATTGTTGAGAGCTTTAATCATAAAGGGATGCTGGATTTTGTCAAACTCTTTTTCTGCCTCTACTGAGATGATCAAGTGATTTTTTTTAATATTGTTTATGTGGTGTATCACGTTTATTGACTTGTGTATGTTAAACCATCCCTGCATCTCTGGTATGAAACCCACTTGATCATGGTGAATTATCTTTTTTTTTTTTTTTTGGAAATGGAGTCTCCCTCTATTGCCCAGGTTGGAGTGCACTGCTGCGATCACGGCTCACTGCAACTTCCACCTCCTGGGTTCAAGTGATTCTTCTGCCTCACCCTCCTGAATAGCTGGGACTAGAGGTGAACACCACCATGCCCAACTAATTTTTTTTTTTTTTAATTTTTAGTAGTGATGGGGTTTTTCCATGTTGTCCGTGCTGGTCTGGAACTCCTGACGATGGGTAATCTGCATGTCTTGGCCTCCCAAAGTGTTGGAATTACAGGCGTGAGCCACTGCACCTGGCCTTGAGTTATCTGTTTTATATGTTTTTGGATTTGGTTAGCTAGTATTTTTGTTAAGGATTTTAGCATCTATGTTCATCTGGCATATTGGTCTTTAGTTCTTTTTTGGGTTATGTCCTTCTCTGGTTTTCTTATTAAGGTGATACAGGCTTAATGTAATAATTTGGGGAATGTTCCCTCTTTATTTTGTGGAATTGTGTCAGTAGGATTGGTTCCAATTTTTCTTTGAATGTCTGGTAGACTTCTGCTATGAATCAGTCTGGTCTTGGGATTTTTTTGTTGGTAATGTTTTAATTACAATTTCAATCTCACTGCTTTTTATTGGCCTGTTCAAGGTATCTGATTCTTCCTGATTTAAGCTAGGAGGTTTGTATCTTTCCAATAATTTTTCCATCTCTTCTAGGTTTTCTAGTTTGTCTACATAAAGGTGTTCATAGTAGCCTTCTTTTGTATTTCCATGGTGTCACATGTAATATCTCCTGTTTTGTTGCTTATTGAGCTTATTTCGATTTTCTCTCTTCATAGTTAATCTTGCTAATGGTCTACCAATGTTATTTATCTTTTCAAAGAACCAGCTTTTTGTTTTATTTATCTTTTGTATTTTTTTATTTCAATTTTATTTACTTCTGCTCTGATGTTGGTTTTTTCCTTTCTTCTCCTGGTTTTGGGTTTGGTGTGTTCTTGTTTGTCTAGTTCCTTGAAGTGTGACCTTAGATTGTCTGTTTGTGCTCTTTCAGACTTTTGTATGTAGGTGTTCTGGTCTATGAACTTTTCTCTTAGCACTGCCTTTGCTGTGCCCCAGAGGTTTTGATAGGTTGTCACTATGGTCATTCAGTTGAAGAATTTTTTTTAATTTCCATCTTGATTTCATTTTTTACCCAGTGATCATTCAGGAGCAGGTTATTTAATTTCCTTGTATTTGTATGGTTTTGGAGGTTCCTTTTGGAGTTTCCAGTTTTATTGCACTGTGGTCTGAGAGAGTGCTTGATATAATTTTGATTTTCTTAAATGTATTGAGGTTTGTTTTGTGGCCTATCATTTGGTCTATCTTGGAGAAAGTTCCATGCGCTGTTGAATAGAATGTATATTCTGCAGTTATTGAATCGAATGTTCTGTATTTGTCAGTAAGGTCCATTTGTTCCAGGGTATAGTTTAAATCCATTGTTTCTTTGTTGGCTTTCTGTCTTGATGACCTCTCTAGTGCTGTCAGTGGAGTATTGATGTCCCTCACTATTATTATGTTGCTGTCTAATTTCTTCGGTCTGCTATTAATCGTTTTATAAATGTGGGAGCACCAGTGTTAGGTGCATATATAGTTAGGATTAGGATTGTGGTATTTTCCTGTTGGACAAGGCCTTTTATCATTATATAATGTCCCTCTTCGTTTTTTCTTTTTTTTTTTTTAACTGCTGTTGCTTTAAAGTTTGTTGTGTCTGATATTCCTGCTCACTTTTGATGTCCACTTGCATGATATCTTTTTCCACCCCTTTACCTTAAATTTGTGTGAATCTGTATGTGATAGATGAGTCTCTTGAAGGCAGTGTATAATTGGTTGGTGAATTCTTATCCATTCTGCAATTCTGTATCTTTTAAGTTGAGCATTTAAGCCATTTACTTTGCATGTTAGTATTGAGATGTGAAGTACCATTTTATTCTTCATGCTATTTGTTGCCTGTATACCTTCTTTTTTGTTGTTTTATGTTTTTGTTTTTTAAATTGTATTTTTGTTTTATAAGTCCTGTGAGATTTATGCTTTAAAGAGGTTCTGTTTTGATGTATTTCCAGGATTGACTTCAAGATTTAAAGCAGTTCTTGTAGTGCTGGTTTGGTAGTGCTGAATTCTCTTAGCATGTGTTTGTCTGAAAAAGACTGTATCTTTCCTTCATTTATGAAGCTTAGTTTTGCTGGGTACAAAATCCTTGGCTGATAATTGTTTTGCTTGAGGAGGCTGAAGAGAGGGTCCCAATGCCTCTTAGCTTGTAAGGTTTCTGCTGATAAATCTGATGTTAATCGCATAGGTTTTCCTTTATAGGTTACCTCGTGCTTTTGTCCCATAGCTCTTAGGATTTTTTCCGTCATCTTAACTTTCGATAACCTCATGGCAATGCCTAGGTGATTATCTTCTTGCAATGAATTTCCCAGGTGTTCTTTGTGCTTCTTGTATTTTGATGTCTAGGTCTCTAGCAAGTCCAGGGAAGTTTTCCTCGATTATTCCCCCAAATATGTTTTCCAAACTTTTAGATTTCTCTTTTTCCTCAGGAACATCAATTATTTTTAGGTTTGGTCATTTAACATAAACCCAGGGTTTTGGGGGTCTTTGATCATATTTTCTTATTCATTTTTCTTTGTCTTTGTTGGATTTGGTTAATTCAAAGACCTTGTCTTCAAGCTCTGAAGTGCTCTATTTTACATGTATAATTCTATTGCTGAGACTTTCCAGAGCATTTTGCATTTCTATGTGTGTCCATTGTTTCCTGATGTTTTGTTTTTTATTTATGCTATTTCCTTGAATGTTTCTCCCTTCACTTGGATTTTCTTACATTGGGCTTCACCTTTGTCTGATGCCTCCCTGATTCACTTAATAACTAACCTTCTGAATTCTTTTTCAGGTAAATCTGGGATTTCTTCTTGGTTTGGGTCCATTGCTGATGAGCTAGTGCGATTTTTGGGGGGTGTTAAAGAACATCTTTTTGTCATATTACCTGAGTTGGTTTTCTAGTTTCTTCTCATTTAGGTAGTCTCTGTCAGAAGGGAGGTTTTGGGCCGAAGGCTGTTGTTCAGATTCTTTTGTCTCATGGGGTGTTCCTTTTATGAAGTACTCTCCCCCTTTTTGTATTGATGTGGCTTCCTGGGAGCCAAGCTGTAGTGATTATTATCTCTCCCCTGGATCTAGCTACCCAGCAAGTTTGCCAGGCTCCAGGCTGGTATTGGGGATTTTTTTCAGAGTCCTGTGATGTGAACCATCTGTGAGTCTGTCAGCCATAGATACAAGCACAGTATTTGGAATGTCTCCCAGGTCCTGCAGGAGCAATTTGCTTCCTTCAGCAGGGGTCTGTGGGTCCTCTCAGGTTTTCTGATTTATTCTTGCAGCTGTTCTGGAGCAAAAGTTCATGATACAAGCCTCCACATGCCGCTGTGTCCATCCGAGTTGAAGCTGAAATCTAGTCCTGTTTCTCATCCGCAATGATCCCTCCTTTCGCATGTTGTTTACTTTTTATGTATTTGTAAACTTTCCAATATTCCTCCTGTTATGGAATTTGAGTTTTATACTATCGTGGTTGGAAAAGATGCTTGATATGATCTGCACATTTGAAGAAGTGGCGTCTTATTCCAGTTTTTACATACTGACTTTGGGAAAGCCCTTCACCAGTCAGCTCATCCAGAGATTCTGGGCAGGCTGTCTGGTACAGTCTGCTGGCAGGCTTGCTGCTGCAGTCTTCAGGAAGGCTGATCTGGTACCTTTGTCAGAATTTGGATGGGCCCAGTGCCTGAGTATGTGGAATTGGATCTTAAGCCTGAATCTATTAGGATGTACCTGTTGACTGGGTGTGTGTGGTTGGGCTCAGAGCTTGGGCCTATGAGAGTGGGCCTGGAGCCTGTGTCCTTAGGAGCCAGCCTGAAGCCTGGGTCTATAGGGGCTGACCTGGTTCTTTGATGGTCCTTGAGCATGAGTCTGCAAAAATAAGGTAGGTCTTGGGATTGACCTGGCACCTGGGTCCACTGGGACAGGCCTGCAGCTTGAATCCATGTTTGTTGGCCTAGTTCTAGGGCAGGTCTAAAGCCTGAGTCCATGGAGGCAGTGCTGAGTTTTGTGTCTGTGGGAATTGGCCTAGAGCCTGAGTCATCAGGGATGATCCTGGACCCTTGATCTACTGGAGTATCCCTGAACCCAAGGTCTACTGGAGTCTGGGGCCATAGAGATCATCTTGGAGCCTGGATCTTGCCTGGTGCTGGGGAAAGCATGGAGCCTGGGTCTGTGGGGGCTTATCTGGAGCCTGGGTTCATGGGCTGGCCTTCAGCATGGGGCTATGGGGACAGGCCTGGAGCCTGAGTTTCCTGGGGGGAGCTTGCAGGCTGGGTATGTGAGTACTTGCCTGGAGGCTAGGTTTTCAAGGCCTTGGTAATGAAGCCATGTAGGCTGGCCTGGAACCTGGGTCTCTGGAGGCTGGTCAAACACTGGGGTCTAATGGGATAAGCCTGGACCCTAAGTCTGTTGGAGCATGGGGCTATAGGGGCCAGCCTGGAGGATAGGGCCACAGGGACTGGCCTGGCATTGGGCAGTCCAGGGACTTATATCCACAGGTGCCAGCCTGGTTCCTGAGGCCAGGAGTACCAATCTGATGCTAAGGTGGGCCTGAAGTGTGAGGCTATGTCGGCTGACCTGGCTCTGGGCTGATCTGAAATCTTGGACGGGCCTGGAGCCTGGGACTGTGAGGGATGGCATAATGCTCCGTGGGCTTGGAGACTGTATTTGCAGAGCTAGCCTGGAGGCTGGGTTCATGGAGGCTGGCCTGAAGCCTGGGGCTGTGGGATCAGCCTAGTACTGCTGGTGGTCCAGAGCCCAAAGCTGCTGGGGCCAGTCTGGTCCTGGGGCATGCCTAGACCCTGAGTCTTTGGAGGCAAGCCTAGTGTTGGCATGCATCTGGAGACCAGGTTGGGCTTGGAGGCTCAGTATATGGGTACCAGTCTGGAGTCTGAGTAGTCTAGCCTGCACAGCACTGGCTTTGTTAGGGCAGACCCAGTGCTGGGGTCCAAGGCGAAGTCTAGTGCTCATTTCCCTCTTCTTCTCCCAAGCAGAGGGTATCTCTCCCTGTGCACTATGCTGCCTGGGGTTTGGGGAGGGGTTACATGGATAATGCATAACTGTCTTTACTACCCTTTTATTGCGTCTTTTCTTATTTCTGTGCTACACCCAGATGTTGTAATGTCTCATCTGGTTTCTTTAGTTCTTGTGAAGATGTTTTCATGTATGGACAGTTACTCAAATTGATGTTACTGTGTGGGGATAAGCACTGGAAAATTTTATTCCGCCATCTCGCTGATGTCTGGACCTGTCAGTGCTCTTTTTCTTCTTCTTCATGTCTCCTGTCTCTCTCTCTTTTTTTATTTTGTCTCCTTTTATGTTTCCACAAATCCATACTAGTGTTAACTGGTTAATAGAAGCTTTAGTTGTTTGGGTTTAAAGTGTGTTTCTCTGTGTTTTTTTGGTTAGGACTTGTGAAGGAGAGACTACCTGGCCCCATTGCTCTCATTTCCCACACTATCCATCCTGTCTCAGGCCCCCAAGGTATCTAAAATCTCAGAAGCCTTAAGCTTGGAGGAAAGATGCATCAAGTGTTCCCTATGAGACATCTACCTGTGCTTTACCAAGCCCACATAATCTCCAGTCCTGTGACAAAGCATTTGCTTTTCTGAACACCAGCTGGGCTGCATCCTCACCTGGTCTCTGCCTCTGATGAATGTGTGAACTTGAGTTATTTGATTTTTCTGTGCGCAGGTTTCTTTGTCAGTTATATAAAAATGTGAATAACACTTTTCTAGCTCTTGAGGTTGTTATTAGGTTAAAATTACATAGCAGATAGTTATTTAACATTCCCTTAGGACAAAAGCACTTTTAAAAGTAAAGTATTATGTGCCGGGTGCAGTGGCTCATGCCTGTAAACCCAGCACTTTGGGAGGCCAAGACAGGCGGATCACGAGGTCAGATCAAGACCATCCTGGCTAACACAGTGAAACCCCGTCTCTACTAAAAATACAAAAAAAAAAAAAAAAAATTAGCTGGGCATGGTGGCAGGCACCTGTAGTCCCAGCTACTCAGGAGGCTGAGGCAGGAGGAGAATGGCGTGAACCCGGGAGGCGAAGCTTGCAGTGAGCCAAGATCGCGCCACTGCACTGCAGCCTGGGCCACAGAGTGAGACTTCATCTCAAATAATAATAATAATAAATAAAACGTAAAGTATTATGGGCATCTTCAGTAACTACCCTTGTATAATGCTACTTATAGTAATGTTTAGATCTTACTTCTGAAACCACTTAACAATATACCACACATTGTCCAAGTAAAAATCAACAGAAAGCCAGTAAACTGATTGAGTTCCTTAAGTACCTGACTTTATTATAAACTATTACCATAACAACTTAAATATCTATGAGCATATTCTTTCTTCATTTGAAACCCCAGTGTCATATTTTATTTTTATTTTACTCCACTATATCTAATAAGTTGAGAAGTCCTTTGAATTTTAACTTTGTCGTATCTCTTTTCCCTTTCCTTTCCTATTGCTGCAGTTTTACTATATGTTATTATTACTGCTTATATTTATTATATTTATTATATTTATATATATAATATATAATATATAATATATTTATTATATAAATTTATTATATTTATACTGTTATTATTACTGAACATAAAGGTGGCAGGAATCTTCAAGGAGATTTCATAATGAAGCAATATGAACATTACTCATTTATTGCTAGAAATAAATATTTTCTCAGCACCTACATCAAATGAACCCACTCCTTCTGGACCTTCATAGTTGCTGAGACAAAGACTGAATATTTCTTTTTTTTTTTTTAATTCTACTTTAAGTTCCGGGATACATATACAGAACGTTCAGGTTTGTTACATATTCGTGTGCCATGGTGATTTGCTGCACCTATTGACCCATCCTCTAAGTTCCTTCCCTGCCCCCGACCCCCCAACACGCCCTGGTGTGTGTTGTTTCCCTCCTTGTGTCCATGTATTCTCATTGTTCAACTCCCACTTATAAGTGAGAACATGCAGTGTTTGGTTTTCTGTTCTTGTGTTAGTTTGTTGAGGATGATGACTTCCAGCTTCATCCATGTCCCTGCAAAGGACATGATCTCATTTCATTTCATGGCTGCATAGTCTGAATATTTTAGTTTTGTAAAACCACACAGGATTTTCTATTTTTCATGTCTTGTGCCATTTGTCTTACCTTCCTGCTTCCCCTTTCTTCTTTGCAGATGAGATTTTGCTTGCTTGCTTTTACTAATGAAACCTATCACTACTCTTTCTGTCTTTTGGCATTCTAGTCTCCATAAATCTGGCTGCAAAGTGGCTATGTACTCTCCCCTGCCTTCCCATCCTAGTTGTTTCCAATGATAAGCACACAATCCCATTTTATTATGGGGTTTTATTCTGATCACTCTGGAGGACAGAGAATTGAAAAATAACATGTATAATGATTCATTTATGCAAGCATTTGTTATTGAATGTTTTTTGACATCAAAATTTAGTCCTTTGTAATTTTGTTTTCATAACTATGAAGAAATTTGTTATGCAGTTAATTTTTGTTTAAGATTTCTATGTCTTGTAAAAACAACATCACTAAAAAATATAACAGACTTCTTTTTCAGTAGAATATTTCAAAATGAGGGTTACATTTCTTCCTACAAATACAATCAGAAACCAAGAAACAAATTTTTCCATTCAGAATCTCAATGCAATTTACAAAATGATAAAAGTACAAATAAAGGCTTAAAACATTGTTCAACTGAAAATATGTCACTCCAAAATGTGGAGACTTTCTTGTTAATAAGGTATTCGGAATAAACCAAGTTTATAGAAAAAATTGACATGTAGGGTATGTTCATCCTGTCAAAATTAACTGTATGTGACAGCATCAAATTGTGTTATACCCACTAATAGCAAGAAATAAGTTTGTTTAATGGAAATGAAGCTATCCCTATAAATTTTAAATTTTTAATTACTCAGATTACCAAGGAATCTAGCAATTCCCTTAATCTTTAAAGGTGTGACTTCAGATATAAACTCCTAAAAGATATAATTTTGCCGTTTTTTTCTTCAATTCGTCAACAGTGAATACCAAGGGCACACTGGCTTCTTCCACAAAGCTTCTCTGCTTGGAAACCTGAGTAGTAGATGGAGAATAATATCCTAGTCTCAACTGGGTTTTTTCTCCAAGAATAATATACTAGTCTGAAATGGGTATTTTCCCCAACTCTAAGATCATTTGGATGGGTTTATATCCATCTCTTGAGACCTCTACCCTTCCTAAGATTGCTACTTTCGGAATGTTTCCTCACATTATGTTATTTTCTCAAGCATCAAAAATATTTAATAAATTATGACCCAATATACTGCAAATTTGTTTCTTTTACCATTTTGAGAATTATTTCTCTTCCCCTGAAAACCTAAATAGTCCACTATTATAATTTGAATATTGCATCATATAAATACTGCATTTGAAACTATAATTATGTAAGGGAATCATATAAAATTTCATGTAATTAGAACATTTGCTTCTAAGAAATTTATGGTATAAGTCAGGACAAAGTATTTATCTTTACTCCTGGTATTCTACAGGTAGTTAAACTGAATCCTAATAACCTGACAAATAGAAAGGATTCATGGGAAGCTTCTGTTAATGGCCCCCACCCAAACTGGAAAGTTAATATTCTGAAACTAAATATAATTAATTAAAAATAGCTATTTATAAAAAAAGTACAAAAGGAGAGGTGATGTTTTATATAAACCACCTATGGAAAATATCTTTTATTTTTATGTTTGAGCATCATATTACTGTATTCCTTTATGAAAAGTATTTTTTTTGTTAAAAAAAATTCCCAGAATGCATTTCCTTCTTTGTAGTGCTTCCTCAATGATATTAAAATTAATTATTTATCTGGTTTACCAATGTTTAATTTTTAAAAGCCTAACCTATATTTTAATAAATATTACATTTCAATGTGTATCCGTGAGGTTATAAAATACCTGAAGAATTTCATTGCATAGCATAATGCCTCTATTTCTTATAAACATAGGTATAAAACTATTATTTACAAGAAATGCCATACCTTGATTGTATTCTTATTGTTACAGTTTTCATTCCTGTTTCTTTCTTCACTTTTAGAAAAGGATGGAGAAATTGTCTAGTCAACCTTCCTAACTAAACTATTAATATAAGATAAAAGATTAACAGGAGAGGAAGAACAGTTTTCACTGAACTCCTAACACTGTCCCACCTAGTCTTCCTCCTCATACCGTGTTGAATTTGGGGGAAATGCCCAGAATTTACCATTTAACCATAAACATCACCAACTAATATATACTGAATTTCCTTGTTTTTTTTTTTTCTTTTTTTTCTCTTTCCTAGCTTTCCACCACTGATATAAATTGATGGGTTTCTTTTATCAGATTCAGGGGAAGTAGGAAGTGATACACTGATTTAAGAAAAGCATACAGAGAAAATAAAATATCTTTTATTATATAGGCAGATTTTTAATGTAAGCAAATATTTTATTTCATTTGAATATTAAATTTATCCTAGCTTGTTAAAAACTACCTATTGTTATAGCCTGATGATTTCTCTTTGCTCACTGCCCATAAAAATCAATACACTGAGAATCACAGGTGTTGCAACAAAGAAATAGTTTAATAATTGCAAGGTAGCCAAGTGAGAGGATGGGAGATATTTCTCAAATCCACTTCTCCAAGAAGTTGGAGGCTAGGGTTTTTCAAGGACATTTTGGTGGCCAGGGACTAGGGAATAGAGAATGCTGATTGTTTGGGTTGGGAATGAAATCACAGGGGGTCAAAGATGTCTTTTTGCACTGAATCAGTTACTGGGTGTGGGTTACAGAACCGGTTGAATCAGTTTTTTGGTGTGGTTACTTGGCTGGGTGGTATCAGTTGATCCATCAGAATGCAAGATCTGAAAAACACCTCAAACACCACTCACGTTTTATAATAATGATAATATCTATAGGAGCAATTAGGGAGGATATAACTCTTGTGACCTCTGGCTACATGACTCCTGAAGCATGATTCTAACTTTTTTGCCAATTTGTTCATTTTACAAAGGTGGTTTCAGTCCCTGAGAAAGGAAGTAGGTTAGTTTTAGGAAGAGATTAGTATCTTTGTTTCAAAGTTGAACGAATTAAATGCTTCTTATAGTTAGCTTTGTTTTGTCCAGGAATGAGCAAGGACAGCTTATAAGGTTAGAAGCAAGGTGGAGTCTGCTATGTTAGATTTCTTTTACTGTCATAATTTTTGAAAAGACACTTTCATCAACATCTATCATAAAGAGTTTTCAAATTGTTGGTCTGGCTTATGTACTCTGAAAAAAGAGATACTGGCACTTTCCCCTCAAAAGTAGCCCTGTGTGAATACTGATGTGCCCATAGTATGTTTAAATAATGTTAGAGCACAGGATTAGGAAGCTTTCTTGAAAATATTAACAAGAGTCTCATAGCAAAGTTTCTCACATAAATCAGAAAATAAAATCAATCATACTATTTGTCCTCAGGCATTATGCAGTTTAGTTGGGGAGGGAGATGAGAAAACTTACAAGAAAAACTTAGAGAACATAGAGGAAATGAAGTGCTTTAAACAAAGTTATATTTTGATGTTATAAAACTAGACATTTGTTGTAGAAATTTTCAAACAAAAAAATTTGCATTTCTTTTTTTTTCTTTCTTTTTTATTATCCTTTAAGTTCTAGGGTACATGTGCACAACGTGCAGGTTTGTTACATAGTTATACATGTGCCATGTTGGTGTGCTACACCCATTAACTCATCATTTACATTAGGTATATCTCCAAATGCTATCCCTCCCCCTCTCCCCACCCCACGACAGGCCCCAGTGTGTGATGTTCCCCACCCTGTTTCCAACTGTACTCACTGATCAATTCCCACCTATGAGTGAGAACATGCGGTGTTTGGTTTTCTGTCCTTGCAATAGTTTCCTCAGAATGGTGGTTTCCAGCTTCAACTACGTCCCTACAAAGGACATGAACCCGTCGTTTTTTATGGCTGCATAGTATTCCATGGTGTATATGTGCCACATTTTCTTAATCCAGTCTATCATTGATGGACATTTGGGTTGGTTCCAAGTCTTTGCTATTGTGAATACTGCTGCAATAAACATTCGTATGCATGTGTCTTTATAGCAGCATGATTTATAATCCTTTAGGTATATACTCAGTAATGGGATGGCTGGGTCAAATGGTATTTCTAGTTCTAGATCCTTGACGAATCGCCACACTGTCTTCCACAATGGTTGAACTAGTTTACAGTCCCACCAAAAATGTGAATGTGTTCCTATTTCTCCACATCCTCTCCTGCACCTGGTGTTTCCTGACATTTAATGATCGCCATTCTAACTGGTGTGAGATGGTATCTCATTGTGGTTTTGATTTGCATTTCTCTGATGGCCAGTGATGATGAGCATTTTTTCATGTGTCTTTTGGCTGCATAAAGGTCTTCTTTTGAGAAGTGTCTGTTCATACGCTTTGCCCACTTTTTGATGGGGTTATTTGATTTTTTCTTGTAAATTTGTTTAAGTTCTTTGTAGATTCTGCATATTAGCCCTTTGTCAGATGGGTAGATTGTAAAAATTTTCTCCCATTTTATAGGTTGCCTGTTCACTCTGATGGTAGTTTCTTCTGCTGTGCAGAAGCTCTTTATTTTAATTAGATCACATTTGTCACTTTTGGCTTTTGTTGCCATTGCTTTTGGTGTTTTAGCCATGAAGTACTTGTCCATGCCTATGTCCTGAATGGTATTGCCTAGGTTTTCTTACACGGTTTTTATGGTTTTAGGTCTAACATTTAAGTCTTTAATCCATCTTGAATTAATTTTTGTATAAGGTGTAAGGAAGGGATCCACTTTCAGCTTTCTACATATGGTTAGCCAGTTTTCCCAGCACCGTTTATTAAATAGGGAATCCTTTCCCCATTTCTGGTTTTTGTCAGGTTTGTCAAAGATCAGATGTTTGTAGATGTGTGGTATTATTTCTGACGGCGCTGTTCTGTTCTATTGGTCTATATCTCTGTTTTGGTACCAGTAGCATGCTGCTTTGGTTACTGTAGCCTGGTAGTATAGTTTGAAGTCAGGTAGCGTGATGCCTCCAGCTTTGTTCTTTTAGCTTAGGATTGTCTTGGCAATGCAGGCACTTTTTTGGTCCCATATGAACTTTAAAGTAGTTTTTTTCCAATTCTGTGAAGAAAGTCATTGGTAGCTTAATGGGGATGGCATTGAATCTATAAATTACCTTGGGCAGTATGACTATTTTCATGATATTGATTCTTCCTATCCATGAGCATGGGATGTTCTTCCATTTGTTTGTGTCCTCTTTTATTTGAGCAGTGGTTTGTAGTTCTCCTTGAAGAGGTCCTTCACATCCCTTTTAAGTTGGATTCCTAGGTATTTTATTCTCTTTGAAGCAATTGTGAATGGGAGTTCACTCATGATTTGGCTCTCTGTTTGTCTGTTATTGGTGTATAAGAATGCTTGTGATTTTTGCACATTGATTCTGTATCCTGAGAATTTGCTGAAGTTGCTTATTAGATTAAGGAGATTTTGGGCTGAAATGATGGGGTTTTCGAAATATACAATCATGTCATATGCAACAAGGGACAATTTGACTTCCTCTTTTCCTAATTGAATACCCTTTATTTCTTTCTCCTGCCTGATTGCCCTGGCCAGAACTTCCAACACTATGTTGAATAGGAGTAGTGAGAGAGGGCGTCCCTGTCTTGTGCCAGCTTTCAAAGGGAATGCTTCCAGTTTTTGCCCATTTAGTATGATATTGGCTGTGGGTCTGTCATAAATAGCTGTCATTATTTTGAGATATGTCCCATCCATACCGAATTTATTGAGGGTTTGTATCATGAAGCGCTGTTGAATTTTGTCTATTGCCATTTCTGCATCTGTTGAGATAATCATATGGGTTTTATCTTTGGTTCTGTTTATATGCTGGATTACATTTATTGATTTGCCTATGTTGAACCAGCCTGCATCCCACGGATGAAGCTCACTTGATCATGGTGGATAAGCTTTTTGTTTTACTGCAGGATTCGGTTTGCCAGTATTTTATTGAGGATTTTTGCATCTATGTTCATCAGGGATATTGGTCTAAAATTCTCTTTTTTGTTGTGTCTGCCAGGCTTTGGTATCAGGATGATGTGGGCCTCATAAAATCAGTTAAGGAAGATTCCCTCTTTTTCTATTGTTTGCAACAGTTCCAGAAGGAATGGTACCAGCTCCTCCTTGTACCTCTGGTAGAATTCGGCTGTGAATCCATCTGGTCCTGGACTTTTTTAGTTGGTAGGCTATTAATTATTGCCTCAATTTCAGAGCCTCTTACTGGTCTATTCAGCAATTCAACTTCTTCCTGGTTTAGTCTTTGGAGGGTGTGTGTGTCCAGGAATTTATCCATTTCTTCTAGATTTTCTAGTTTATTTTGTAGAGGTGTTTATACTATTCTCTGATGGCAGTTTGTATTTCTGTGGAATCAGTGGTGATATCCCCTTTATCATTTTTTATTGCATCTATTTGATTCTTTTCTTCTTCTTTATTAGTCTTGCTAGCGGTCTGTCAATTTTGTTGATCTTTTCAAAAAACCAGCTCCTGGATTCATTGATTTTTTAAAGGGTTTTTTGTGTCTCTATCTCCTTCAGTTCTGCTCTGATCTTAGTTATTTCTTGCCTTCTGCTAGCTTTTGAATGTGTTTGCTCTTGCTTCTCTGGTTCTTTTAATTATGATGTTAGGGTGTCAATTTTAGATCTTTCCTGCTTTCTCTTGTGGGCATTTAGTGCTATAAATTTTCTTCTACACACTGCTTTAAATGTGTCCCAGAGATTCTGGTATGTTGTGTCTTGGTTCTCATTGGTTTCAAAGAACATCTTTATTTCTGCCTTCATTTCTTTTTGTACCTAGTAGTCATTCAGGAGCAGGTTGTTCAGTTTCCATGTAGTTGAGTGGTTTTGAGTGAGTTTCTTAATCCTGAGTTCTAGTTTGATTGCACTGTGGTCTGAGAGACAGTTTGTTACAATTTCTGTTCTTTTACATTTGCTAAGGAGTGCTTTACTTCCAACTATGTGGTCTATTTTGGAATAAGTGCAATATGGTGCTGAGAAGAATGTATATTCTGTTGATTTGGGGTGGAGAGTTCTGTAGATGTCTATTAGGTCTGCTTGGTGCACAGCTGAGTTCAATTCCTGGATATCCTTGTTAAGTTTCTGTCTTATTGACCTGTCCAGTGTTGACAGTGGGGTGTTAAAGTCTCCCATTTTTATTGTGTGAGAGTCTAAGTCTCTTTGTAGGTCACTCAGGACTTGCTTTATGAATCTGGGTGCTCCTGTATTGGGTGCATATATTTTTAGGATAGTTAGCTCTTCTTGTTGAATTAATTCCTTTACCATTATGTAATGGCCTTCTTTGTCTCTTTTGATCTTTGTTGGTTTAAAGTCTGTTTTATCAGAGACTAGGATTGCAACCTCTGCTTTTTTTGTTTTCCATTTGCTTGGCAGATCTTTCTCCATCCCTTTATTTTGAGCCTATGTGTGTCTCTGCACACGAGACGGGTCTCCTGAATACAGCACACTGATAGGTCTTGACTCCTTATCCAATTTGCCACTCTGTGTCTTTTAATTGGAGCATTTAGCGCATTTACATTTTAGGTTAATATTGTTATGTGTGAATTTGATCCTGTCATTATGATGTTAGCTGGTTATTTTGCTCGTTACTTGCTGCAGTTTCTTCCTAGCACCAATGGTCTTTACAATTTGGCATGTTTTTGAAGTGGCTGGTACCAATTGTTCCTTTCCATGGTTAGTGCTTTTTTCATGAGCTCTTCTAAGGCAGGCCTGTTGGTGACAAAATCTCTCAGCATTTGTTTGTCTATAAAGTGTTTTATTTCTCCTTCACTTATGAAGCTTAATTTGGCTGGATATGAAATTCTGGGATGAAAATTATTTTATTTAAGATTGTTGAATATTGGCCCCCACAGTCTTCTGGCTTTTAGAGTTTCTGCCGAGAGATCTGCTGTTAGTCTGATGGGCTTCCCTTTGTAGATAACCCGAGCTTTCTCTCTGGCTGCCCTTAACATTTTTTCCTTCATTTCAACTTTGGTGAATCTGACAATTATGTGTCTTGGAATTGCTCTTCTCGAGGAGTATCTTTGTGGCGTTCTCTGTATTTCCTGTATTGGAAAGTTGGCCTGTGTTTCTAGGTTGGGGAAGTTCTCCTGGATAATATCCCGAAGAGTGTTTTCCATCTTGGTCCCATTCTCTCTGTCACTTTCAGGTACACCAATTAGACATAGATTTGGTCTTTTCGCATAATCCCATATTTCTTGGAGGCTTTGTTCATTTCTTTTCACTCTTTTTTCGCTAAACTTCTCTTCTCACTTCATTTCATTCATTTGATCTTCAATCACTGATATCCTTTCTTCCTGTTGATCAAATCAGCTACTGAAGCTTGTGCATGTGTCACATAGTTCTCTTACCACGGTTTTCAGCTCCATCAGGTCATTTAAGGTCTTCTCTATGCTGTTTATTCTAGTTAGCCATTCATCTAATATTTTTTAAAGGTTTTTAGCTTATTTGCAATGGGTTTGAAGATCCTCCTTTAGCTCGGAGAAGTTTGTTATTACCAATTGTCTGAAGCCTTCTTCTCTCAACTTGTTAAAGTCATTCTCCATCCAGCTTTGTTCCATTGCTAGAGAGGAGCTGTGTTTTTTTGGAGGAGAAGAGGTGCTCTGATTTTTAGAATGTTCAGCTATTCTGCTCTGGTTTCTCCTCATCTTTGTGGTTTTATCCACCTTTGGTCTTTGATGATGGGGAAGTACAGGTTGGGTTTTGGTGTGGATGTCCTTTCTGTTTGTTAGTTTTCCTTCTAACAGTCAGGACCTTCAGCTGCAGGCCTGTTGGAGTTTGCTGCAGTTCCACTCCAGACCCTGTTTTCCTGGGTATCACCAGCAGAGGCTGCAGAATAGCAAATATTGCAGAACGACAAATAGTGCTGCCTGATCCTTCCTCTGGAAGCTTCGTCTCAGAGGGGTACCCAGCTGTATGAGGTGTCAGTCGGCCCCTATGGGGAGGTGTCTACAAGTTAGGCTACTTGGGGGTCTGAGACCCACTTGAGGAGGCAGTCTGAACGTTCTCAGATCTCAAACTCCATTCTGGGAGAAGCACTACTCTCTTCAAAGCTGTCAGACAAGGACGTTTAAGTCTGCAGAAGTTTCTGCTGCCTTTTGTTCAGCTATGCTGTGCCCCTAGAGGTGGACTCTACAGAAGTAGGCAGGCCTCCTTGAGCTGCGGTGGGCTCCACCGAGTTTGAGCTTCCCAGCTGCTTTGTTTACCTTCTCAAGCCTCAGCAATGGCGGACGCCCCTCCCCCAGCCTTGCTTCCACCTTGCAGTTTGATCTCAGACTGCTGTGCTAGCAATGAGTGAGGCTCCATGGGCATGAGACCCTCCGAGACAGGCGATGGATATAATCTCCTGGTGTGCTGTTTGCTAAGACCATTTGAAATGCACAGTATTAGGTTGGGAATGTCCCGATTTTCGAGGTACCATGTGTCACAGCTTCCCTTGGCTAGGAAAGGGAATTCCCCGACCCCTTGCACTTCCCGGATGAGGTGATATCCCGCCCTGCTCTGTGGACTTCACCCACTGTCTGACAAGCCCCAGTGAGATGAACCCGGTACCTCAGTTGGAAATGCAGAAATCACTCCTCTTCTGTGTCACTCACACTGGGAGCTGTAGACTGGAGCTGTTCTTATTTGGCTATCTTGGAACCTCTTGATTTGCATTTCTATAATGACCAGTGATGACGAACTTTTTTTCATATGTTTATTGGCCACATAAATGTTTTCTTTTAAGAAGTGTCTGTTCATATCCTTTGCCTACTTTTTGATGGGGTTGTTTTTTCCTGGTAAATTTCTTTAAGTTCCCTGTAGATTCTAGATATTAGACCTTTTTCTGGTGGGTACAAAATTTTTCCATTCTATATGTTGCCTGTTCACTCTGATGATAGTTTCCTTTGCTGAGCAGAAGCACTTCAGTTTATTTAGATCCCATTTGTCAATTTTGGCATTTGTTTCAACTGCTTTTGGTGTTTTTGTCATGAAGACTTTGCCCATACCTATGTCTTGTATAGTATTAAGTTTTCTTCTAGGATTTTTATGGTTTTGGGTTTTACACTTAAGTTTTTAATCCATCTTTAGTTAATTTTTCTATAAGGTGTAAGGAAGTGGTCCAGTTTCTGTTTTCTGCATATGACTAATCAGTTTTTCCAGCACCATTTATTACATAGGGAATCCTTTCTACATTGTTTGTTTCTGTCAGGTTTGTCAAAGATCAGATGATTCTAGATGTGTGGCATTACATCTGAGTCCTCTGTTTTGTTCCATTGTTCTATGTATTTGTTTTCCTACCAGTACCATGCTGTTTTCATTACTGTAGCCTTGTAGTATACTTTAAAATCAGGTAGTGTGATGCCTCCAGCTTTGTTCTTTTTGCTTAGGATTGTCTTGGCTATATGGGCTCATTTTTTATTCCATTTAAAATTTAAAGTAGTTTTTTCTAATTCTGCCTACGAAGTCAGTGGTAGTTTGATGGTAATAGCATTGAATCTATAAATTACTTTGGGCAGTATGGCCAATTTCACGTTATTGATTCTTCCTGTCCATGAGCATAGAATGTTTCTCCATCTGTTTGTGTCTTCTCTCATTTCCTTGAGCAGAGGTTTGTAGTTATCTTTGAAGAGGTCCTTCATGTGCCTTGTAAGTTGTATTCCTAGGTATTTGATTCTTTTTGTAGCAATTCTGAATGGGAGTTCACTCATGATTTGTCTGTCTGCTTATCTATTGTTGGTGTATAGGAATGCTTGTGGGTTTTGCACATTGATTTTGTATCCTGACACTTTGCTGAAATTGCTTATCAGCTTAAGGAGTTTTGGGGCTGAGATGATGGGGTTTTCTAAATATAACATCGTGTCGTCTGCAAACAAAGACGATTTGTCTTTCTCTCTTACTGTTTGAATACGCTTTATTTTTTTTTTTTCTTGCATGATTGTGCTAGTCAGAACTTTCAATACTATGTTGAATAGGAGTGGTTAGAGAGGGCGTCCTTGTCTTGTGCCAGTTTTCAAAGTGAATGCTTCCAACTTTTGCCCATTCAGTATGATATTGGCTATGGGTTTGTCATAAACAGCTCTTATTACTTTAAGATATGTTCCATCAATACATAGTTTATTGAGAGTTAATAGCATGAAGGGATGTTGAATTTTATCAAAGGCCTTTTCTGCATCTATTGAGATAATCATGTGATTTTTGTCATTTGTTCTGTTTATGTGACTGATTACATTTATTGATTTTTGTATGTTGAACCAGCCTTACATCACAGGGATGAAGCCAGCTTGATTGTAGTGGATAGGCTTTTTGATGTGCTGCTGGTGTTTTATTGAGGATTTTTGCATTGATGTTCATCAGGGATATTGGCCTGAAGTTTTTCTTTTTTGTTATGTCTCTGATTTTTGAGGCTGATGACCTTTGGATGGGGTTTTTATGTGGGGGTCCTTTTTTTTGATGTTGATGTTATTGCTTTCTGTTTGTTAGTTTTTCTTCCAGCAGTCAGGCCTCTCTTCTGCATGTCTGCTGCAGTTTGCTGGAGGTTCACTCCGGAAACTATTTGCGTGGGTAACACCAGTGGAGGCTGCAGAATAGCAAAGATTGCTGCCTGCTCTGTCCTCTGGAATCTTCGTCCCAGAGGGGCACCACCCTAATGCCAACCAGAGCTCTCCTGTATGAGGTGTCTGTTGACCCCTGCTGGGAGGTGTCTCCCAGTCAGGGGGCACAGGATCAGGGATGCACTTGAACAGGTAGTCTGTCCATTAGCAGAGCTCAAGTCCTGTGTTGGAAGAATACTCCTTGTTTTTCAAAAGTGACGTTGTGTAAAAATGGACTTTTTTCCATCCAAGGATTGAAAGATTTATCTAAATTTCCACTTCCTTTTGGCAGAATAACAGTAGCTGCTCTGAAGATGTGCCAAGATCTGCTTCTCTCTTCAGAGCCGGCAAGCAGGAATGTTTAAGTCCACTAAACCACTGAAGCTGTGCCCACATCCGCCCCTTCCCCAGGTGCTCTGTCCCAGGGAGATGGGAGTTTTATCTATAATCCCCTGTCAAGGGCTGCTGCCTTTCTTTCAGAGATGCCCTGCCAGTGAGGAGGAATCTAGAGAGGTACTGTGTTCACAGCCGCTTTGCTGCGCTGTGGTGAGTTCTGCCCAATCTGAAGTTCCTGGCCTTCTTAGCACTGTCAGGGGAAAACCGCCTACTCAAACCTCCCTAATGGTGGACACTTCTCTTTCCACCAAGCTCAATTGTTCCAAGTTGACTTCAGACTGCTGTGCTCGCAGTGAGAATTTCAAGCCAGTGGTTCTTAGCTTTCTGGGCTCCATGAAAGTGGGACCTGCTGAGTGAGACCACTTGGCTCCCTGCCTTCAGCCACATTTCCAGGGGAGTTTATGGTTCTGTATTGCGGGGGTTCCAGGTGCCAATGGAGGGAAAAAAAAAAAAAAAACTCCTGCAGCTAGCTCACTTTCTGCCCCAAAAACCACCCAGGTTTGTAGTTGAAACCCAGGCCCCTTCGGTGTAGGCACATGAGGGAATCTTCTGGTCTTGGGTTTCCAAAAACTGTGGGAAAAGCACAGTATCTGGGCCAGATAGCACAGTTCTTCGTGGCTTCCTTTGGATGGGGGACAGAGGTCCCTAACTCCTTGCACTTCCCAGGTGAGGTGACACCCCACCCTTCTTCTGCTCACCCTCCGTGAGCTGCACCCACTGCCTAACCAGTCCCAGTGAGATGAACTGTATACCTCATTTGGGGATGTAGAAATTACCCCCCCTCTGCATTGGTCTTTCTGGTAGCTGCAGAGCAGAGCTGTTCCTTTGGCCTTCTTGCCACATCTCTCTTCATTTTGCATGTAACATTTTTTTTTTTTTACTTAAAAATTTCCCCCATGTCATGAAATTTATTTGTAAACATTTTTGATGGCTATATAAGAACCAATGTAATGACTATCCAGCTCAAGAATTGCTAATCTGAAAATATAAAGATTGAGATGTTCCAAAATCAAAAACTTTTTTGAGCAAATGAAATATTCTATACCTGAACTCATGTGATGGGTTACAGTCAAAATGCAGTCAAACTGTTAGCTGGCAAGATGGCCGAATAGGAACAGCTTTGGTCTGCAGCTTTCAGGGAGATCAATGCAGAAGGTGGGTGATTTTTGCATTTTGAACTGAGGTACGTGGGTCATCTCATTGGGACTGGTTGCACAGTGAGTGCAGCTCACAAAGGATGAGCCAAAAACTCATGAAGCACGATGGGGCGTTGCCTCACCTGGGAAGCTCAAGGGGTTGGGAAACAATAGAAAAGATTAACTCAAGATGGATTAAAGACCTAAATGTAAGACTTAAAACCATAAAAACCCTAGGGGAAAACCTAGACAATACCATTCAGGACATATGTATGGGCAAAGACTTCCTGATGAAAACACCAAAAGCAATGACAGCAAAAGCCAAAATTGACAAATGGGATCTAATTAAACTAAAGAGCTTCTGCATAGCAAAACAAACTATCATCAGATTTAAGAGGCAACCTGCAGAATGTGAGAATATAATTGCAATCTATCCATCTGACAAAGGGCTAATATCCAGAATCTACAAGGAACTTAAACAAATTTAGAAGAAAAAAACAACCTTATCAAAAAAGTGGGTGAAGAATGTGAACAGACACTTCGCAAAATAAGACATTTATGCTGCCAAGAAACATATGAAGAAAAGCTCATCAGCACTGGTCATTAGAGAATTGCAAATCAAAACTGTAATGAGATACCATCTCATGCCAGTTAGAATGGCGATCATTAAAAAGTCAGGAAACAAGAGATGCTGGAGAGGATGTGGAGAAATAGGAACACTTTTACACTGTTGGTGGGAGTGTAAATTAGTTCAACCATTGTGGAAGACAGTGTGCGATTCCTGAAGGATCTAGAACCAGAATTACCTTTTGACCAGCAATCCCATTACTAGGTATATACCCAAAGGATTGTAAATTATTCTGCCATAAAGACACATGCACATGTACGTTTATTGCAGCACTATTTTCAATAGCAAAGACTTGGAACCAATGCAAATGCCCGTCAATGATAGACTGGACAAAGAAAATATGGTACATATACACCATGGAATACTATGCAGCCATAAAAAAGATGAGTTCCTGCCCTTTGAATGGACATCAATGAAGCTGGAAACCATCATTCTCGCAGACTAACACAGCAACAAAAAACCAAACACCACACATTCTCACTCATAAGTGGGAGTTGAACAATGAGAACACATGGACACAGGGAGGGGAACATCACAGAATGGGACCTGTCGGGGTGTTTGGGGTAAGGGGAGGGATAGCATTAGAAGAGATACGTAATGTAGATGACGGGTTAATGGTTGCAGCACACCACCATGGCATGTGTATACCTGTGTAACAAACCTGCATGTTCTGCACATGTATCTCATAATTTAAAGTTATTTTTTTTTAAAAAAAGATCTAAAAAATGGGCTAGAGAAGCAAGTGCAAACAAATTCAAATGCTAGCAGAAGACATGAAATAACTAAGATCAGAGCTGAACTGAAGGAGATAGAGACACAAAAATCCCTTCAAAAAATGAATGAATCTAGGAGCTGGGTTTTTTAAAAGACTAACAAAATAGATAGATCAACAGCTAGACTAATAAGAAAAGTGAGAAGAGTGAAATAGACACAATAAAAAATGATAGGATATCACCACTGATCCCAGAGAAATACAAACTATCATCAGAGAATACTATAAAAAACCTCTATGCAAATAAACTCTATGCAAATTGCTACAAAGAAAATCTAGGAGAAGTGAATAAATATCTGGACATATTCTCACTCTCAAGACTAAACTAAGGAAGAAGTCAATTCTCTGAATAGACCAATAACAATTTCTGAAATTGAGAAATTAATTGTCTATCTACCAAAAAAAGCCCAGGACCAGACGACTTCACAGGCGTATTCTTCAAGAGGTATAAAGAGGGGCTGGTACCATTCATTCTGAGACTATTTTAAACAATAGAAAAAGAGGGACTTCTCCCTAACTTATTTTATGAGGCCAGCATCATCCTGATACCAAAACCTGGCAGAGACACAACAAAAAATGAAAATTTCAGGCCAATATCCCTGATTAACTTTGATGCAAAAATCCTCAATAAAATACTGGCAAACCAAATCTAGCAGCACATCAAAAAGCTTATCCACCATGATTAAGTTGGCTTCATCTCTGGGATGCAATGCTGGTTCAACATATGCAAATCAATAAACATAATCTGTCTCATAAACAGAACCAATGACAAAAAACACATAATGATCTCAATAGATGTAGAAAAAGATTTTGATAAATTTCAACATCTCTTTATGCTAAAAACTCTCAATAAACTAGGTATTGATGGAACATATCTCAAAATAATAAGAGGTATTTATGTCAAATCCATAGCCAGTATCATACTGAATGGACAAAACCTGAAAGCATTCCTTTTGAAAACTGGCACAAGACAATAGGAAGAGAGGAATTCAAATTGTCTCTCTTTGAAGATGACATGATTGTATATTTAGAAAACCCCATCGTCTCAGCCAAAAATCTCCTTAAACTGATAAGACACTTCAGCAAAGTCTCAGGATACAGAATCAATGTGTAAAAATCACAAGCATTTCTATACACCAATAATAGACAAACAGAGAGCCAAATCATGAGTAAACTCCCATTCAGAATTGCTACAAACAGCATAAAATACTAGGAATACAACTTAGAATTTACGTGTAGGACCTCTTCAAGCAGAACTACAAAACACTGCTCAAGGAAATAAGAGAGGACCCAAAGAAGTTGAAAAAAAATTTCAGGAAGAATCAAGATCGTGAAAATGGACATAGTGATCAAAGTAATTTATAGATTCAATGCTGTTTCCATCAAGCTACCATTGACTTTCTTCGCAGAATTACCAGAAACTACTTCAAATTTCATATGGAACCAAAAAAAAAAAGTCCATGGAGCCAAGACAATCTCAATCAAAAAGAACAAAACTGGAGGCACCACGCTACCTGACTTCAAACTATACTACAAACCTACAGTAACCAAAACAGCATGATGCTGGTACCAAAACAGACACATAGGCCAATGGAACATAACAGAGGCCTCAGAAATAACACCACACATCTACAATGATTTGATCTTTGAGAAACCTGACAAAAACAAGCAATGGGAAAAGGATTTTCTATTTAATAAATGGTGCTGGGAAAACTGGCTAGCTATATGCAGAAAACTGAAACTGGACCCCCTTTTTATACCTTATGCAAAAAATTAACTCAAGATGATGTAAATAGTTAAATATAAATCCTAAAATTATAAAATTCCTAGAAGAAAACCTAGGCAATACCATTCAGGACATAAGAATGTGCAAAGGCTTCATGACTAAAACACCAAAAGCAATTGCAACAAAAGCAAAAATTGACAAATGGGATCTAATTAAACTAAACAGCTTCTGCACAGCAAAACAAACTATCATCAGAGTGAACAGGTAACCTACAGAATGGGAGAATTTTTTTTTTTTTTGCTATCTATCCAACTGAAAAAGGTCTAATATCCAGTATCTACAATAAAAGTAAACATATTTACAAGAAAAAAAAATAACCTCATCAAAAAATGGGCAAAGGATATGAGCAGACACTTCTCAAAGGAAGACATTTATGCTGCCAACAAACATATGAAAAAAAGCTCACCATCACTGGTCATTAGAGAAATGCAAATCAAAACCACAATGACATACCATCTCAGACCAGCTACAGTAGTGATCATTCAAAAGTTAGGAAACAGCAGATGCTGGAGAGGATGTGAAGAAATAGTAACGCTTTTACACTGTTGGTAGGAGTGTAAATTACTTCAACCATTGTGTAAGACAGTGTGGCGATTCTTCAAGGATCTAGAACCAGAAATACCGTATGACCCAGCAATCTCATTACTGTGTATATAACCAAAGGATATAAGTCATTCTACTATAATGAAATATGTGCACGTATGTCTATTGCAGCACTGTGTACAGTAGCAAAGACTTGGAACCAACCCAAATGCCCATCTATGATAGACTGGATAAAGAAAACGTGGCACATGTATACCATGGAATACTGTGCAACCATCAAAAAGAATGAGTTCATGTCTTTTGCCTGGACATGGATGAAGCTGGAAGTCATTATTCCCAACAAAGTAAAACAGGAACAGAAAGCCAAACACTGCTCAGTCTCACTCATAAGTGGGAGTTGAACAATGAGAACACATGGACACAGGGAGGGGAACATCACACACTAGTGCCTGTTGGGAGGTGGGGGCAAGGGGATGGAGAACATAAGGACAAATACCTAATGCATGTGTGGCTTAAAACCTAGATGATGTGTTGATAGGTGTAGCAAGCCACCATGGCACATGTTTACCTATGTAACGAACCTGCACGTTCTGCACATGTATCCCAGAACTTAAAGTGAATTAATTAAAAAATAAATAAATAAATAAAAATAAAATGGCAGTGCTTGTCCAAGATCATGATGCTCCTGCTCTGTCAGTACCATTCTGTACATAGGCCATGGCAAAGATTTCATGATGAAGACACCAAAAGCAATTGTAACAAAAACAAAAATTAAGAAATATGATCCAATTAAACTAAAGAGCTTCTGCACAGCAAAGAAGCTATCAGTAGATAGACAACCTACAAAATTGAAGAAAATATTTGCAATGTGTGCATTCACAAGGGTCTAATATCCAGAATCTTTAAGGAACTTTATCAGTTTCATAAACAAAAAAAACCCAAAATACCCTATTTAAAAGTTTGCAAATGACATGGACAGACACATTTTAAAAGGAAGCATAAATGCAGCCAACAAGCATATGAAAAATTGCTCAATATTACTAATTACTAGAGAAATGCAAATCAAAAGCACAACGAGATATCATCTCATACCAGCCAGAATGGCTATTATTAAGAAGTCGAAATGAACAGTTGCTGGCTAGGTTGTGAAAAAAAGGCAACACTTATACACTGCTGATGGGAGTTTACATTAGTTGAGCCATTGTGGCATGCAGTTTGGCAATTTCTCAAAGAACTTAAAACAGAATTGCCATTTGCCCCAGAGATTCCATTACTGTATTTGTACCCAAAAGAATGTAAATCAGTCTAAAGACACATGCACACATATGTTCATCACAGTACTATTCACAATAGCAAAGACATATAATCAATCTAGATGCCCATCAGTGGTAGACTGAATAAAGAAAATAAAGAAAATGGAATTCTATGCAGCCATAAAAAAAGAATGAGATCATGTCTTTTTCATCAACATGGATGGAGTTGGGTATTATTATCCTAAGCAAACTAACACAGGAACAGAAAAACAAATACCACGTGTTCTAACTTACATGTGGAAACTAAACATTGAGTACATGTGGACACAAAGAAGAGAACAACAGACACGGGTCTATTTGAGGTTGGAGGGTGGGAGGGGGTGAGGATCGAAAAACTACTTAATTGGGTACTATACTCATCATCTGAGTACACCAAACCCCAGTCACACGCAATTTACCTACATAACAAACCTACACATGTACCTTTGATCCTGAAATAAAAGTTAAGAAGATTATACATATATGAAGAAAACAGTCTTATGGTTGTAGAATCAACGTTACACTTGGAGAAGTTATTTTTATTGGTGAGATACTTATGTTTTCCTGATGGAAATAAAGGTAGTAAAGATGAATATATTTTTATAGTTACAGGTTTGGTTGTTTATTATCTGTCTTCCCAAATAGAATATGTAAGGTACTTATCCCTATTGTTCATTGTTGAATCCTTGGTGTCTTGATCATACCTAATATGTAGTAAATGCATTCAAGTAAATGGTTCAAGGAATATTTATAGATAAGTTGGAAATTAGGAAATAATTTGGGGAAGTTTTTACCTGATGCCCTTTATTATGTTGGCAAAGTAGAAAAGAGGCATTCTGTGGGTAAATGAGGGTGGTGTGTGGGATAATTTTAAAGTCAACTCTGAGAAGAATTGAAATAGGAAGTAAATGGACTGCCCAGCATATTTGGAATTCCAGGTGAGGTTGAACTTGTTCAGTTTTGAACTCCTATTGATATTATGTATGTAAAGCATACAACACATTAATATATAGTAAGTATCAGATAAATGTTAGTTGCCTTCCTCTTCCTTTTCCTGATACCATGAGGCATTTTAGAATTTAACTTGTTTGAGGTATGTTATCTTGATATTTCTACGTTGTTTATATCTTGATAGCAGAGAACATGTCTTATATTATTTTTTGTTTTCTCAACCCCCTTTCCCCTTTTGACAGAATAATGATGACAATAGCAACATTAGCAAACTCATGTATAGTATACCATGTTGTATTTTACAGAGTCTTTTTGCAGATCATCTCATTTGATCTTTAGAGCAACATTGCTGTGGGTTTCACAGCAAGCAGATGGATGAACAGAACTCCACATCCTGCTAGATAATAGATCTCAATACATACCAACTGACTGAATCTGTGAGATATTGCAGAAGGTGGATTTTGTGATGGATGGAATTTGTAAACTAGTAAAAAGGGCAGTCAGAGATTGGTGGATACTAGGACCTTTTAAACAGTAATATGTAAATTGAGAATAGAAACCTTTGGGAAAGGGATTAGAGAGGGGTTATTAAAGGTATGTATAGTTTGGAACTGTTGAAGTGTACTTGAGTTGTAAAAAGTGCTGCACTACAAATCACATGTAAAAAGAGATCTTACTAGAGAAACATGGTATACAGCAAACTATTTCATTAGTAATATGTAAAACTGAAAGTCTAAGGCGTATAATCCTGAACTGTAGCCCATCAGCAATAGATTTTGACATAATATTCATTTTTATGTTTTACTTTGTTTTTAATTGACACCTAATAATTGTACCTATTTATGAGGTACTGAGTGATGTTTTCATACATATGTGCATTGTATATATTATTTTCTTCATTTATACAGAAAATGTCTCAATTAAGCTTAATGAAATCTACATAGACTTTTTCTCCGGTTTTGAAGAGCTTCAGTTTTGTCCAGATCTCCATGCTCTTCACCGTACTAAGATTTTTTTTTTCCAGTTTCAGCTAGTTTCTCAACAGCTGTAAAGCATAATTAGGACAATCACAATATATTTTAAACTTCAAAGGTTTTTTAGTGGTTCCATCATGCCATAATGGATATGGATGGTATACAATCTGTTCACCTATTTCTTCACTTGTATAAATAGTGACTAACCATACAGCTTGTTTGTGTATCTTCAAATCTGCCTTTAAGAGAAGGTCAAAATAGCCAACAAATAATGACTAGAGGAAAGCAAAAAGAATGGAACTTGTATGGGGTCCTGACAGATAGCTGTGATTTTTGACATTGTTCTTGCAGCTTTCTTCAAAATATTAGTTTTTGCTTTAGTAAGCAGGCTAGGGAAAAGTGAAAGTGCATCTACAACCTGATTCTGTTAGTCTGTTCTAGTGACAGTATTTCCTATGTCTCTTTAGACTAGTTGCATAGTTGGTAATTCAGTAGCTCCTAAAACCTTTATGAGCTATGGCAAAACTCTTGTTTTTAAAACAATTTAAGTTGGTTCATTTGCACCATCAGTGAGGTAGGAAATAGTCTCCAAATATCCATAAATACCTCAAGATCAATATGATGCAGAAGATAAACTAAAGTACAGAGAATTTGCTTAACAGCATCTTATAGTAGAGTTGGATTTTTTATGACAACAAAAGTTGGAAAGTGTCCAGGTAAAATTATATAAATAACCACACACCAAAGATGGCATATCAGGAACTGCAAGCAGAATTAGTAAAGTATCTATTGCACCATTCTTGATAACCAAATCTTGAAAGATTTCCTAAAGCTCATATAGCTTATTTATTGATGTGTGAATGGTAAGATGCCAACAGAGCAATGAATGTGCTTCATCTACCACAGCTTTGGTCTATTGTGATTTCCCAAAATCTATATTAGCAAGTGCACCTAAACAAATTAAAGTTTAACAGTACTACAATCAGAGAAAGGCACGCA
This sequence comes from Pongo abelii, assembly GCF_028885655.2. NCBI lineage: Eukaryota > Metazoa > Chordata > Mammalia > Primates > Hominidae > Pongo > Pongo abelii. Next base: position 69,798,983 of record NC_072008.2, read on the forward strand.
TTTCGGAATCAAACCAGTCTGGATTATATTGTTTATGGAGGGTTTTCCATAGAAAATAACTTTCTAGCACCTTGGGTAGCTTGGAGTTGGAGTACCAAATTATTACTCTTTGTGTCTTTCACAGTGACATCAACAGAACAATTTACAAAGCCCTAGTTGCTATGGTTTTTCTGTGATAGAAAAGTAGCAGGTGCTGGGTGCAGTGGCTCACACATGTAATCCCAGCACTTTGGGAGGCCGAGGTGGGTGGATCACTTGAGGTTAGGAGTTCAAGACCAGCCTGGCCAACATGGTGAAACCCCATCTCTACAAAAAAATACAAAATTAGTTGGGTATGGTGGAGGGTGCCTGTAATCCCGGCTCCTCAGGAGGCAGAGGCAGGAGAATCCCTTGAACCCAGGAGGCCGAGGTTGCAGTTAGCCAAGATCTCACCACTGTACTCCAGCCTGGGCCACAGAGTAAGACTCTGTCTCAAAAAAAAAAAAAAGTGACAGGAAAATAGCTTATATTTCTTTCTTTTTTTTTTTTAAATTTCAATACGGTTTTGTGGAACAGGTGGTGTTTGGTTACATGAATAAGTTCTTTATTGTTGATTTCTGAGAATTTGGTGCACCCATCACCCAAACAGTGTACACTGTACCCAATGTGTAGTCTTTTACCCCTCACCACCCTCCACCCTTTTTCCAAAGTCCCTGAAGTCCAGTGTATTATTCTTATGCCTTTGCATCCTCATAGCTTAGCTCCCACATATGAGTGAGAACATATGATATTTGGTTTTTCATTCCTGAGTTACTTCACTTGGAATAATAGTCTCCAATTCAATGCAGGTTGCTGCGAATGCCATTATTTCGTTCCTTTTTATTGCTGAGTAGTATTCCATGGTATATATATACCACATTTTCTTTATCCACTCATTGATTGGTGGGCATTTGGGCTGGTTCCATATTTTTGCACTTGCAAATTGTGCTGCTATAAACGTGTGTGCAAGTATCTTTTTCGTATAATGCCTTCTTTTTCTCTGGGTAGATACCTAGCAGTGGGATTGCTGGATCAAATGATTGATCTTCTTTTAGTTCTTTAAGGAATCTCCCCACTGTTTTTCATTTTTTAGCATCCCACCTATCTTTCTTAGCTTTCCTCAGTTTCATATTAACTTCTATGCACTATTGTGTGATTTCTCTTCTTTCTCTTTGTTCTTGCACCTGTTAAGGTGGACAGCTGGTGAATTGCCCTTCACATTGGTGGATGTAATTTTAGACCATTGGGAAAAAGTTAGAAGATAGTGTGGATCTGGCTCAGTTTCTATGGGTAAAAGGGTCAGGGCTCACAGGCCTCAGGTCAGCTCTTTCTGGATGGCTGAAAAAAAAATGCTTTAAAATTCTAAACTATAAAAGTTTTCAGAGCTAATCTTTTGATTTTCTAATGATGTACGGAAAATGGTAAGAGACTCTACCATGGTGGGAAAATACATTTCTAATTCAGAGGAGATTACCGAAGAGAGAAAAATATCTACCAAATGGAAAAAGTGATTTGGACAGTATTTAGTCAAGTCTATGGTAGAATGACTTTATAATTATTAATGGCAAAAAACCGCAATTACTTTTGCACCAACCCAACCTAAATATTTTTATTGATTTTACTTTTTTTTTTTTTTTTTTTTACTTTTTTCTGGTACGTAGTAGGTATACATATATGGAGCACATGAGATGTTTTGATACAGGTATACAATGCATAATAATCACATTAGAATACATGGGGTATCTGTGATCTCAAGCATTCATTCATTCTTTGTGTTATAAACCGTCTAATTATATTTTTAGTTATTTTAAAATATAAACTGTTGTTGACTGTAGCCACCCTGTTGTGCTATCCAATACTAGATGTTACTCATTTTATCTAATTATAATTTTGCATGCATTAATCATCCCTAACCTTACCCTCCAACCACTATCTTTCTCAGCCTTTGGTAACCATCAGTCTACTCTTGATCTACATGAGTTCAATTGTTTTAATTTTAACACTCAGTAATATGTGAGAGCATGCATAGTTTGTCTTTTGGTACCTGGCTTTTTTCACTTAACATAATGACCTCCAATTCCAGCCACATTGTTGCAGATGATAAGATCTCATTCATTTTTATGGCTGAATATTATTCCATTGTGTATATGAACCACATTTTTAAAAATCTATTCATCTGTTGATGGACACTTAGGTTGCTTCCACATTTTGGCTATTGTGAATAGTGTTGCAATAAACACAGGAGTGCAGCTATCTTTTCAATATACTGATTTCCTTTCTTTGGTCTATATACCTAGCAGTGAAATTGCTGGATCATGTGGTTGCTCTATTTTTTTTTTTTTTTTTTGAGAAGCCTTCAAACTATTATTCATAGCAGTTGTACTAATTTACATTCTCAATAACGGTGTACAACGTTTCCCTTTCCTCCATGTTGTTGCTGGTATTTGTTATTGCCTGTCTTTTGAATATAAGCCATTTTAACTGGGGTGAGATTATGTCTTATTACAGTTTGGATTTGCATTTCTCTGATGATCAGTGATATTCAGCACCTTTTCATATACCTGTTTGCCATTTGCGTGTCTTCTTGTGAGAAATGTCAGTTACATTTATTCTTAGGTATCTTATTTTATTTGTAGCTACGGTAAATGAGTTTATTTCTTGGTTTCTTTTTTAGATTGTTATTGGCATGTAGAAATACTACTGGTTTTTGTATGTTGATTTTATATGCTGCAATGTTGCTGAATTTTAATATTAGTTCTAAAGTCTTTACGTTTTTTCAAATATAAGATCCTATAATCAAACAAGGATAATTTGACTTCTTCCATTCCAATTTGGATACCCTTTGTTTCTTTTTGTTGTCTGATTGCTGTAACTGGGACATTCAATGCCATTTTTAATAATAGTGGTGTTAAGTGGGAATCTTTGTCATGTTTTAGATCTTAGATAAAAGGCTTGCAGTTTTTCCTCAGTATGATAGTAGCTGTGGGTCAGTGGTATATGGCTTTTATTTTGTTGAGGTATGTTTATTCTATACCCAGTTTTTTGGGGGGTTTATTTAGGATTGATGTTGAATATTATCAAATGCTTTATCAGCATCAGTTGAATTTATCATATGATTTTTGTCCTTCATTCTTTTGATACAATGGATTACATTGGCTGACTTGCATATGTTGAACCATTCCTCCCTCCCTAGGATAAATCCCACTTGGTCATGATGAATGATATTTTTATGTTTTTTAATTTGTTTTGCTAATATTTTATTGGGGATTTTCCCAGATAGACAAATTAGATAGATAGATAGATAGATAGATAGATAGATAGATAGATAGATAGATAGTTTTTGAGATGGAATCTCGCTCTGTTGCCAGGCTGGAGTGCAGTGGCGCAATCTCGACTCAGTTCAAGCGATTTTCCTGCCTCAGCCTCCTGAGTAGTTAGGACTACAGGTGCGTGCCACCACGCCAAGCTAATTTTTGTATTTTTAGTAGAGACAAGGTTTCACCATGTAGGCCAGGATAGTCTCGAGCTCTTGACCTCGTGATCCACTCGCCTCAGCCTCCCAATGTGCTGGGATTATAGTTGTGAGCCACCACACCTGGCCTTTTGCATCAATATTAATCAGTGATATTGGCCTGAAGGTTTTTTTTTTTTTCTTTTAATGTGTCTTTGTCTGATTTTGTTATCAGGGTAGTTCCGGCCTCATAGAATGAGTATAGAAGTCTTCCTTCCTCCTCAATTTTTTGGAATAGTTTAAGGAGGGTTGACATTAGTTCTTTAAATGTTTGGTGAGATTCAGCAGTGAAGCCAATTTGCTGGAAGATGTTTAATCTTGTCTTCAATCTCATTACTTGTTATTAGTCTGTTAAGTTTTGAATTTTTTCATGGTTCAATCTTGGTTGGTTATATGTGTCTAGGAATTTATCCCTTGCTTCTAAATTTTCCAATTTATTGGCACATAGTTGCTCAATGTAACCTCTAATAATCCTTTTACTTTCTGCAGTATTGGCTGTAATGTTTCCTTTTATCTCTAATTTTATTTATTTGGGTTTTCTCTCTTTTTTCTTATTCTAGCTAAAGGTATGTCAATTTTGTTTGTCTTTTCAGAAAACCAACTTTTCCTGTCATTGATCTTTTGTGTTGTTGGTTTTTTTTTTTTCATTTTAATTTCATTTATTTCTGCTCTGATTTTTATTATTTCTTCTACTAATTTGGGGTTTCAATTGTTCTTACTTTTCTAGTTTTTTAAGGTGAATCATTAAGTGGTTTATTTGAAATTTTTCTACATTTTTGATGTAGGAATTTTTACCTATAAGTTTTCCTCTTAGTGTTGCTTTCTCTATATCTCATTGTATTAGTCTGTTCTCACATTGCTATAGAGAAATACCTGAGAATGGGAAATTTATAAAGAAAATAAGTTTAATTGGCTCATGGCTCCACAGGCTGTACAAGAACCATAGTGGCTTCTGCTTCTGAGGCAGCCTCAGGGAGCTTTCAATCATGGCAGAAGGCAAATGGGGAGCCAACACTTCATGTGGCTGGAGCAAGAGGAAGAAGGATGGAGGTGTCACATACTTTTAAACAACCAGATATCACTAGAGCAGTGGCACGGGGGTAATGCACCCCCATGATCCTATCAACTCCCACCAGGCCCCACCTCCAACACTGGGAATTATAATTTGACATGAGATTTGGGCAGAGACAGAGATCCAAATCATATCACCCATGGATTTTGATGTGTCACATTTCCATTATAATTTGTTTCAAAAAATTTAATTATCTTCTTAATTTATTTATTGACTCACTGATCATTCAGGGAAATATTTTGTTTAATTTCTGTGTTTGCATAGTTTCCAAACTCCTCTAGTAATTGATTTCTAGTTTTATTCCTTTGTGGTCACATAAGATAGTTGATGTAATTTCAAATTTTGTGAATGTTTTAAGACTTGGTTTTGACCTAATATATGGTCTATCCTTAGGAATTATCCATGTGCTGAGGAGAATCATGTCTATTCTGCAGCCTTTGAATGAAATGTTCTGTAAATATTTGTTAGGTCTTTTTGGTCGATAGTGCAGATTAACTCCAATGTTAGTTGATTTTCTGTCTGAATGATCTGTCCAGTGCTGAACTTCGGTTGTTGAAGTCTCCAGTTATTATTGTATTGTCTCCTGTCACTTTAGCTCTAATAATTTATTGGTTTATATATCTGGGTACTCCAGTGTTGGATGCATATATATTTAAAATTGTGATATCTTCTTTCTCAACGAATCCTTCATCATTATATAGTGACCATCTTTATCTTTTTTATAGTTTTTGTCTTGAAATTTATTTTGTCTGCAATAATTGTAGCTACTCCTTGTCTTTTTTTGTTTCTATTTGTATGGAATATCTTTTTCCTTTATTTTCAGTCTAGTGCGCCTTTAAAGATGCAGTGTATTTGTTGTAGTGAATAGATCATTGGGTATTTTTTTTTAATGCATTCAGCCACTCTGTCTTTTTAATGGAGAGTTTAATCAAGTTCCATTTGATGTTATTATTGATGAGTAAGGGTTTACTTCTGCTATTTTGTTATTTGTTTTCTGGTTGATTTGTGGTCTTCTTTCTTTTCTTTCTTCCTACCTGTCTCCTTTTCAGTGGAGGTGATTTTCTGTGGTGTTATGCTTTAATTTGTTACTTTTTACATTTTGTGTATCTTTGTGGGTTTTTTTATTTGAGGTAACCATGAAGCTTGCAAATACCTGTAACCTATTATTTTAAATTGATGACAAATTGGCACTGATTGTATAAACCAACAAGCAAAGAGAACACTAATAAAAACTCTACACTTTAACTTCATACCCTGCTTTTTAACTTTTTGTTGTTTCTATGTATGTCTTATTGTACTATCTATGTCTTGAAAAGTTACTGTATTTTGTTGGGATTCGATCAGGCTGGTGGAAAAAATATTAAAGGTAGTTATAGTAATAGTCAAAAACTCTCTCGGAATGCCTGAGAGTTTGCATAGCTTCAGATTGCTTGGCTGAAAGCAGCCAGGGTCTCTTTGCAGGAGCCAGAAAGATTAGGTTGCAAGTACAAAGGAATGTGGGAAGTTTACCTTACTAACCTGTTTACTTATATGGGCTTAAGACTAACACCTTTGTCCTATTGACTGTTACTTTACTGCCTCCTACTCAGGTAGTTGGCAGAAGTTTATTGCCCCCAAATGCTGTTTGCTTTAGGCCTGGAACCTGGCCTTTAATCTTTACTCTCTAGTGGTGTTTACTCACAGCTTTTATTAATTAGTCTTACTGAATAAATGCAAGCCTCACTTTTTGATGAGGGCCAAGTGGAACTGTTTACAGAACTCAGCTTGCAGCCAGTAAGTGGCTCAGACCCTCAGCTAGACTGGCAGAGCAGAATATCTGTGTGTCAGCGGACTTTACTCATCGGTCGCTGAATCAAGGGTCTGCAGGAACAGCCCCTTCCCCCCACCCCCCACAGCTCGTGCCCCCCCGAAAGGAGCACTGTCTCAGCTGGTGCCCCCTGTGAGGACATCCAGGGGTCTGCAGAAACAGTCCCCCTGCAGTTGGAGCCCCTCGTGAGGCAAGCTGGGAAGGAAGTGTGAGGACCGCCCTCATGAGGAAAGCTATGAAGGAAGCGTGAAGGAAATGCGACCCCCCGAAAAATGAGGGTAAAAAAAGGAACTGCGGGGTCCAGTCAGTGAGTAATCAGTAAGTCATAGGTGCCCACTCGAAGTTACCAAATTCTGGGGGGAAGTTGGGTCAAGCTGAGGTTTTATCATGGGACAACAGTTATTAGCGCAACATAAACAGTATATAAAAGTGTTGAAGCAGTTGCTTAAGGCTAGCAGAGCATCAGTTTCACAGGCTCAATTATAATGCCAACTGTTGTAACCCAAAGCCCATGGTTCCCAGAAGAAGGACCACCAGACATAGAACTCTGGGAACAATGGGGAGAAATCTTAAACAACATCAGGCACAAAGACAACAGGTCCCAGTAACAGCTTTAATGTTATGGGCTTTAATTAGAGTAGCCCTGGCTCCGTTACACACACAAGAGCCTAAAAAGGGAGATGAGGAGAAAATGGCACCTGCCTTATCACCTCCTCTTCCCTCAGCCCTAATATCACCAGGCCAAAATAACAAAGAGGAAACGGAGGTTTTACCGGAGCTTCCTCCTCCAATAGACAGAAAAAAAGACAGAGGATATGCTACAGCTATCAGTCCCTGTCTTAAGCAGGCTGAATTAAAAGGAAGGCTCTTAGCCTGCCCAATAATGCAAGATTGGCAAAGCGATCAGGTACCTAAAGGGTTAAGAAAAGGCATTAGAAGCCAAAGCCAAAGCAGAGCAAGCAGTAAGTAAAAAAGAAAGGCTTGGCAGCAGGGAAGTTCACAGAAATGGAGCCAGCAAGTGCCCCCAGGAACTCCACCCACAGGGCAGCAGCTGCAACAAAGAGCCTACTGGGGAAAGGCAAAAGGCGCGAGACAAAGTCCACCCCAGCAGAGGCGTGCACTACGGCGTCCGCCCTGGCTGGCAACAGCCACCCGGCGGCTGGGGGAGGGAGCCAGCACAGGCAAAAAATGGCACAGGAAAAAAGCTGCGCCTTCACAAACCTAAAACAGCTGCCGCCCAGGGACCCGCCTGCTCAGCTCTCTAGCTCAGCAGGCAACCCAAGGCAAAATCTCCTGTGCTCCTTGTTTACAAGCGACATCCCAGATTATAATTCTCTGCCAAAATTTAAGTAAAATGTAAGAATTTGAAAGACCTGTTTCTAATAATGGCCACTATTATTATCTGTCTCCAAATTCAATTTAAGTAAACCAACCTCTAAAGGGAGAGACATTACAAAAGGCCAATGAGTTAATTAAGGACTAATTAAAAGCAAACTTTGCTCCCCAGTAAGAAAAGTTTCCTAATTACAGGTTTATTCATTTTATGGGTGATATTCTACTAACAGCCCTTGAAATTTACCTATTTATGTCATTCCCCAAAAGTCTAGTAAATGTTTTACCTACAAAAATAGTTTACTGTCCCATACTTAATGCGTTAACACTGTTTACTGATGGGTCTGGTAAACATGGAAAAGCGGCATCCTGATGGAGACCACACAATTCAATCACTCGATCTAGGTTTACTAGCACTCAGAGAGCTGAAACTGGGGCTCTGATTCTGGCCTTGGGAAATTTTTCCTCTCAGCCCATAAATATGGCTAGTGACTCTGCATATTGTTTATTTACTACAAAACCTTGAGACAGCACTGATTTAGTCCAGTCTTTGAGCCAGCCCTGTTCACTCTTTTTCTCCAACTTCAGCAATTGCTAGATCAACGTACACAGCCGTTTTTATTACACACATTCGATCCCACAGCTCTCTGCCTGGCCATTGGCTTATGGCAGTGATTAAGCCGACCTTCAGGTTATGATATCACTGCTAGACCAAGCCACCCAATCGCATCAATTTTTCCACCAAATTTGGAGAAACTTATCTAAACAATTTCAACTTACCAAGAGGCTGGCAAAACAAATTATCCTACAATGCCCAGATTGCCAGCTCACTTTATTATTTTTTATTGGATTTTTTATTGGATTATCTGACTTCCGACTCAAGACATGAATAGTTTACACATTATATTTACAGTTTTATAGCATTCTGTGTTTTTCTGTGTACTTACTATTATCAATAAGTTTTTGTACCTTCAGATGATATCTTTATTGCTGATTAACATCATTTTCTTTCAGATTGAAGAATTCCCTTTAATATATCTTGTGGGATACGTCCAGTGTTGATGAAATTCCTCAACATTTTTGTGGGTGGGAAAGTCTTCATTTCTTCTTCTTGTTTGAAGAATATTTTTGGTGCATATACTATTCTGGGATAAAAGTTATTTTCGTACAGATTTTTAAATATGTCATGCCACTGTCTCCTGGCGTTTAAGGTTTCTACTGAAAAGTCTGCTGCCAGATGTGCTTTTGGGATCCTTTCTTTATGTTTGACCTCCGTGAGTTTGAAAATCAAATGTCTTGAGGTTGTCTTCTTTGGATTAAATTTGCTTGCTGTTCTGTAACCTTCTGGAACTTGGATATTGATTTCTTTCTCTAGGTTTGGGAAGTTCTCTGTTATTATCCCTTTTAATAAAGTTTATACACCAATCTCTCTCTCTGCCTCCTCTTCAAGACCAATAACTTTGTTTTTTTCTTTTTGAGACAGTCTCACTCTTGCCCACACTGGAGTGCAATGGCATGATCTCAGCTCACTACAACCTCAGCCACCCAGGTTCAAACGATTCTTATGCCTCAGCCTCCCGAGTAGCTGAGATTACAAGCATGCATCGTCATCTCACCTAGATAATTTTTGTATTTTTAGTAGAGATGCGGTTTGGCCATTTTGACCAGGCTGGTCTCAAACTTTTGGCCTCATATGATCTGCCCACGTTGGCCCCCCAAAGATAAGACTAATAACTTTTAGATTTGCCCTTAAAAGGCTATTTTCTAGATCTCATAGGCATACTTAATTGTTTTTTATTAATTTTTTTCTTTTGTCTCCTCTGACTGTGTATTTTCAAGTAGCCTGTCTTCAAGTTTAGTAATTCTTTCTTCTGCTTGATCAATTCTGCTGTTAAGAGACTATGATGCATTCTTCAGTATTTCAACTGCATTTTTCTTCTACAGAATTTCTCTTTGATTCTTTTAAATATTTCAATCTCTTCATTAAATTTATCTGATAGAATTCTGAATTCCTTTTCTGTGTTATCTTGAATTTCATTGAGTTTCCTCAAGGCAGCTATTTATTTTTCTTCACTTTTATATTAAGTTCAGGGGTACATGAGCAGGATATGCAGGTTTGTTACATAGGTAGACATGTGCCATGCTGGTTTGCTGCACAGATCATCCCATCACCTAAGTATTAAGCCCATCATCCATTAGCTATTCTTTCTGATGCTCTCCCTAACCCCACCTCCCCCAACAGGTCCCAGTCTGTATTGTTCTCCACTATGTGTCCATGTGTTCTCATCATTCAGCTCCCACTTATAAGTGGGAACATGCAGTGTCTGGTTTTCTGTACCTGCATTTGTTTGCTGAGGATAATGGTTTCCAACTCCATCCATGTTTCCGCAAAAACTTGATCTCATTTTTTTTTTTTTTTTTTTTGTAGCTGCAGTATACCATGGTGTATATGAACCACATTTGCTTTATCCAATGTATCACTGATGGACATTTAGGTTGATTCCATGTCTTTGCTATTGTGAATAGTGCTGCAGTGAACATATGTGTGTGTGTATCTTTATAATAGAGTGATTTATATTTATCTGGGTATATACCCAGTAATGGCATTTCTGGGTCAAATTTCAAATGATATTTCTGCCTCTAGGTCTTCGAGGAATCACCACACTGCCTTCTACAATGGTTGAACTACACTCCCACCAATGGTGTAAAAGCATTCCTTTCTCCACAACCTCGCTGGTATCTGTTATTTTTTGACTTTTTAATAATAGCCATTCTGACTGGTGTGAGATGGTATCTCATTGTGGTTTTGATTTCCATTTCTCTAATGATCAGTGATGTTGAGGTTCTTTTCCATATGTTTGTTAGTCGCATGTGTGTCTTCTTTTGAGAAGTGTCTGTGCATATCCTTTGCCCACATCTTAATGGGGTTGTTTTCTTCTTGTAAATTTGTTTAAGTTCCTTGTAGACTCTGGATATTACACCTTTGTCAGATGGACACATTGCAAAAATTTTCTCTTATTCTGTAGGTTGTCTGTTCACTCTGATGATAGTTTCCTCTTTTTTTTTTTGACACAGAGTATCACTGAGTTGCCCAGGCTGGAGTGTAGTGGCATCATCTCAGCTCACTGCAACCTCCACCTCCTAGGTTCAAGCAATTCTCCTACCTCAGCCTCCCGAGTAGCTGGGACTACAGGTGCACACCACCACACCAGGCTAATTTTTTTTTTTTTTGTATATTTAGTAGAGATGAGGTTTCACGATATTGGCCAGTCTGGTCTAGAAAACCTGGTCTCAGTGTATCCGCCCACCTCAGCCTCCCAAAGTGCTGTGTTTACAGGCATGAGCCACCTTGCCTGGCCTCTGATTATAGTTTCTTCTGCTGTGCAGAAGCTCTTTCATTTAATTAGATCCCATTTTTCAATTTTTGTTTTTGTTGCAATTGCTTTTGGCATTATTGTCATGAAATCTTTGATATGTGTGTATTGAACCAACCTTGCATCAAGAGGATGAAGCCGACTTGATTGTGATGGCTAAGCATTTTGATGTGATGCTAGATTCGGTTTGCCTGTATTTTATTGAGGATTTTTGCATCGATGTTCATCAAGGATGTTGGACTTAAGTTTCTCTTTTTGTTGTATGTCTGCCAGGTTTTGGTATCAGGATGATCCTGGCTTCATAGAATGAGTAAGGGAGGAGTCCCTTTGTTTCAATTTCTTGGAATAGTTTCAGAAGAAATAGTACCAGCTCTTCTTCATACCTCTGGAAAAGTTCAGCTATGAATCCTTGTGGTCCTGAGCTATTTTTATTTTTTTGGTTGGTAGGCTATTACCACCTCAATTTCTGAACTTGGTATTGGTCTATTTAGGGATTCAATCTGTTCCTTGTTCAGTCTTGAGAAGGTGGGTGTGTCTAGGAATTTATCCATTTCTTCTAGATTTTCTAGTTTATGTATATATAGATGTCTATAATATTCTCTGATGGTTGTTTGTTTTTCCGTGTGGTCAGTGGTGCTATCCCCCTTATCATTTTTGTTCTTGTTTATTTGATACTTTTTTCTTTTATTCTTTATTAGTCTAGCTAGTGATCTATTTTATTAATTTTGTCTTAAAAACAGCTTCTTTATTCCTTGATTATTTGAAGGGATTTTTTGTGCCTCTATTTTTTTCAGTTAAGTTCTGATCTCGGTTATTTTTTTGTCTTCTGCTAGCTTTGGGGTTTGTTTAAACAGCTATTTCGAATTCTCTGTCTGAAAGATCACATCTGTCTCTCTCTCTCTCTCTCGAAGATTTGTCCCTGGTGCCTTAGTTTGTTTGTTAAGGTCCTTGAAATGGTTTAGCTCTGTCCCCCCCACAAATCTCATCTTGAATTGTAGTTCCCATAATCTCCACATGTTGTGGGAGGGGCCCAGTGACAGGTAATTGAATCATAGGGTTGGTTTTCTCCATGCTATTCTCGTGTCATCAAGTTCTCAGGAGATCTGATGCTTTCATAAGGGGCTTCTCCCTTCGCTCAGCTCTTATTCTCCTTTTGCCACCCTGTGAAGAGGTGCCTTCTACCATGATTGCAAGTTTCCTGAGGCCTCCTTAGCCATACAGAACTGTGAGTCAATTAAACCTCTTTCCTTTATAAATTACTTTATAACATATATTATATATATTATATTATATTATATGGTTTATATTAATATATATTATATTATATATTATATATTATATAATACATATTATATATTATATATTATATAATACATATTATATATTATATATTATATAATACATATTATATATTATAATATATATTATATATTATATTATATATTGTATATTATATAATATAATATAAGTTTTCTTTATAAATTACAGTCTTGGGTATGACTTTATTAGTAGTGTGAAAACAGATGAATACAGTCTTTTTATCCCGGATAGTCTTGAAGCTTGTGAATGTTCATCAGTCTCTGGGCTTTGAAGAGTTAGAAATTTATTTTAGTCTTCACTGTCTAGTATTGTTTGTACCTGTCCTTCTTGGGAAGGCTTTTCTAGAATCCAAAGGCACTTGGTTGTTGTGATCTAAGGTTTTGGTCGTTGTAGCATAAGTGGACACTCAAATCCCAGTGGTGTTGTGGCTTTGCAGACTCAGAATACAGCCTTGGTGGTCTTGGATAACAACCAGAAGATGTGTCTGGGTTACCAGGCAGATACTCTTGTTCTCCTCCCTGTCTTTGAAAACAAACAAACAAAAAAAAATGGAGTCTGTGTCTTTGTTCTGAGCTTCCTGGAGATTGGGCAAGGGTGACACAAGCACTCCTGTAGTCACTACCACTGAGACTGTGCTGGTTCAGACCTGAAGCCAGCACAGCATTGGATCTTACCTAAGGCCTGTGGTAACCACTGCCTGGCTACTGCCTATATTCCTGCAAGGCCCTAGGACTCTACAATCAGAAGTTGGTGAAGCCAGCTAGCCTTGTGTCCTTCCTTTCCAGGTGGCAAGTTCCCCCCAGCCCTGGGAAGGTCTAGAGCTGTAGTCCAGGAGCTTGGGCCTGGAGTTAAAAACCTTAGGAACCTACCTGGTTCTCTGTTCTACTGTGACTGAGCAGGCACCCAAGCCACAAACAAAGTCCTTCCCACTGTCCCCTTTTTTTCAATCAGAAGAATCTCTGGCCACCACTGCCCCAGGACCATGACAAGTTCTGCCTGGCTACCGCCAATGTTCACTCAAGGCCCTAGTGCTCTTCAGTCAGCTTTTGTTGAAAGCTGCCCAGCCTGGAACTTTCTCTTCAGGGCAGTGAGCTCCTCTCTGCCTCAGGGCATGCCAGAAATGCCATACAGGAGCCAAGGCTTAAAACTGAGGACTCCAGGAGTTGCTTACAGCTCTTCCACCTCTTGTACCTAAGGTGTGAGACAAGGTCCCCTTTACTTTTTCCTCTCCTTTTCTAAAACAGAAGGAATCTCTTTCCATAGCCACCACAGCCCAAAATGTTCTGTGTTACACCTGAAGCCAGCACACCTTAAGTTACAGCCAAGGCCCATGCAAGTACTGCCTGGTTATTACTGCTGATCATTCAGGGCCCAAGGGCTCTTTAGTCAGCAGGTAATGAATTCTGCCAGGACTGAGTCCTTTTCTTCAAGGTGGCACATTCCTTTCTGGCCCAGAGTGGGTCTAGAAGTGTCGTATAGGAGTTGGGGCCTGGAATGGGAGCCTCAAGACTCTACCTGCTGCCCTATCCTACTGTAGCTGAGCTGGTATCCAAGTTGCAAGACAAAGTCCTCTTTACTGTCCCTTCTCCTCCTCTCAAGCAGAAGGAAGGATTACCTCCTGGAGCTGCAAACTGCACTGCCTGGAGCTGCGGGATTGGGGTGGCAAGCACTTTCTTGGTCACCCTGGCTAGAGTTTTACTAGGTTGCATGCCCTGCAAGTGCGCTGGCACTAAGCCCAGCACAGCACCAGGACTTGCCCAGGAATTCCAGTCCTTATGGTCTAGGCTGCCTTTCACATTATGTTGAGGACCATAGAGCACTGTAGCCTGTCATGGTGGGGCTTTCCTGAACTGAGGTTCCAAATGCTGGGATGAGTGATGCTCCTCTAGCTAGGGATGTTATAAATGGTTCCTCCATGTGTTCCAGCTTTGTTATGTCTCATGTTGCTTTCCACTGTTACAGTACAACACTGAGTTCGAATGCAGAGTCCCACAATCATTGTGTTCTCTCTCCCTCAAATGCACATTCTCTCTCTATCCCCTGTGGCTGCTGCCAGGATATGGAGGAGGAGCAGTGTTGTCAATTCAAAACTGTATTTTCTACCCTCTTCAGTGCCTTTTTAAGGAATATGAAGCTGAAAACAGGTATTGCATTTATTCATCTGATTTTTGGTTCTCATGAAGGCGCTTTTCTATGTGGATACTTGTTCAATTTTGTGTTCCTGTTGGGAAGCTGATCGGTGGATCCTTCTATTCAGCCATCTAGTTCTCCCTCTTTCATCTGAATTATTTTATTCTTAAATGGGTAAGTTAGAGGTTTGGAGAGAGCGAGTTTAGATTTAACTAGAATTATGTGCTTTATTTTTTGCTCCTTCTAAAATGCCTGTCATTTTTCAAAAGTATAGTATTATCAATGATTAGTATCTATTATAAAATAATGATAATTATTGACAGAGAAAATCACATTTTCATTCTTCCTAGACTTTAGCTTAAAATACCTATAAAGACACAACACAAACTCATATCAGCAAACTGTGGATGTTCTTTTCCCTGGCTTGTTAACACAGTGAAAATTAAGATGGGTAGGCAACATGTAATTAAGATTTATTTACAAAGTGGTAGACTTACCTTTTGAGATATATTTTCCTGGTTATAAAAGTAGCTCGATTTCTAAACTGAACATGCATCATCAATGTTAACAAAATTAGCTCTTAAAAACCTCACATATTTTGGAAATAACTCTTTTCTTTCTTTATTTCTTAATTGTGTTTCAATGGATTTTCTATATATTTGAATTTGAGAAACTGTCAGTAAGCTGTTATCTGCTGATCATTTCCTACTTCTTTTCTCTGCAGCTTTTATACGAAAGATTTTGGGAAGGAGCAAGATCTTATTTTTAAGACAATTTAGTGTTAGTATTTCACAGTTGTTATTCAAAACTACTATTCTTCCGGCCTTGGAACTGTAGTAATCCATTATCTGCCTAGCTTAATTGTAGAATAACTTGTTACATGTAAATATATGTATTGTAGGAATGGTAGCTTTTCACTTCATGGAGAAAATATTTTCAATTTTGATGAGCACTTATAGAATCTTTGATTTAACAATAGAAAATACCAAATGTATTTTGACTTTTTTTTATTCAGCCAGATTATCATTAACATTCTTTAATGCTATTTTCCAGTTTCTCCCTTCTTTCATAGCTGTCACTTGTCATTGTCATTAAACCCAATTCTAGTTTGTTTAACTAAATCTAGCACTTACCAGCAAAAGAAGTAACCAGAATTTTAAAGAGTTGTATGTTAATAAAAGTGAATAGACTTGAATGACAGTCAAAGGGCTCCTTGGTACACAACATAAATAGAATTAAAAACAAAAATCTCGTGATCATCTCAATAGATGAAGGAAAGGCATTTGACAAAATCCAGCATCCTTTATGATTAAAACCTTCAGCAAAATCAGCATAGAATCGACATACTTTAATGTAATAAAAGCCATATATGACACATCCTCAGCCAACATGCTACTGAATGGGAAAAGTTGAAAGCATTGTCCCTGAAAACTGGAACAAGACAAGGATGCCTACTCTCACCACTCCTCTTCAACATAGTACTGGAAGTTCTAGCCAGAGCAAGTGAAAGTAATAAAGACCATCCAAGTTGGTAAGAAGGAAATCAAACTGTCACTGTTTGCTGGTAATATAATTATATACCTAGAAAACCCTAAAGACTCATCCAAAAAGCTCCTAGAGCTGATAAATGAATTCAGCAAAGTTTCTGCATGCAAAATTAATGTACACACATCAGTAGCTCTGCTCTACACCAACAGCAACCAAGCTGAGAATCAAATCAAGAACTCAACCCCTTTCACAATAGCTGCAAAAAAAGTAAAATACTTAGGAATATACCTAAGGACGTGAAAGACCTTTACAGGGAAAACTACAAAACACTGCTGAAAGAAATCATAGACAACACAAACAAATGGAAACACCATGCTCATGGATGGCTAGAATCAATGTTGAGAAAATAACCATACTGCCAAAAGCAGGCTACAAATTCAGTGCAGTTTGAATCAAGATACCAACATTATTCTTCACAGAGCTAGAAAACAATCATCCTAAAATTCACGTGGAACCAAAAAAGAACCCGCATAGCCAAAGCAAGACTAAGCAAAAAGAACAAATCTGGAGGTATCACAGTACCTGACTTTAAACTGTAGTATAAGGTCATAGTCACCAAAACAGCATGGTACTGGCATAAAAATAGGCACATAAAACAATGGAACAGAATAGAGAACACTGAAATAAAGCCAAACACTTACAGCCAACTGATCTTTGACAAAGCAACAAAAACATAAAGTAGGGAAAGGACACCCTATTCAACAAATGGTGCTTGGATAATTGGCAAGCCACATGTTGAAGAATGAAACGGATCCTCATCTCTCACCTTACACAAAAATCAATTCAAGATGGATTAAGGATTTAAATGTAAGACCTGAAACTATAAAGATTCTAGAAGGTAACATCAGAAAAATCCTTCTAGGCATTGGCTTAGGCAAAGACTTCATGACCAAGAACCCAAAATCAAACACAACAAAAACAAAGATAAATAGATAGGACTTAATTAAACTAAAAAGCTTCTGCACAGCAACAGAAACAATCAGCAGAGTAAACAGACAACCCACAGAGTGGGAAAAAATCTTTGCAATCTGTACATCTGACAAAGGACTAATATCTAGAATCTACAAGGAACTCAAAGAAATTAACAAGAAAAACACAATCCCATCAAAAAGTGGGCTAAGGACATGAAGAGACAATTTGCAAAAGAAGATATAGCAGTGGCCAACAAATATATGAATAAATACTCAACAACACTAATTATCAGGGAAATGCAAATCAAAACCACAGTATGATACCACCTTACTCCTGCAAGAATGGCCATAATCAAAAAATAAAATAAAAAAAAAAATGTTGGTATGGATGTGGTGAAAAGGAAACACTTTTACACTGCTGGTGGGAATGAAAACTAATACAGCCATTATGGAAATCAGTATGGGGATTCCTTCAAGAACTAAAAGTAGAACTATCATTTGATCCAGCAATCTCACTACTGGGTTTCTACTTAGAAAAAAAGAAGTCATTATACAAAAAAGGTACTTGCACACACGTTTATAGCAGCACATATATGTGTGTGTGTATATATATATATATATATATATATATATATATACACACACACACACACCATGGTCTACTACTCACCCATAAAAAGGAATAAAATAATGGCATTTGAAGCCACCCAGATGGAATTGGAGACTATTATTCTAAGTGAAGTAAATCTGAATTGGAAAACCAAACATCATATGTTCTCACTGATATGTGGCAGCTAAGCTATGAGGATGCAAAAGCATAAGAATGATAACAATGCACTTAAAGGGCTCAAGAGAAATGGTGGGAAGGGAGTGAGGGATAAAAGACTATACATTGGGTACAGCGTACACTGCTCGGATGATGGGTGCACCAAAATCTTAGAAATTACCACTAAAGAACTTTTTAGAAGTGTCTGTTCATATCCTTTGCCCACTTTTTGATAGGGTTGTTTGTTTCTTTTCTTGTAAATTTGTTTCTTTATAGATTCTGGATATTAGCCCTTTGTCAGATGGATAGATTGCGAAAATTTTCTCCCATTCTGTAGGTTGCCTGTTCAGTCTGATGATAGTTTCTTTTGCTGTAAGAATTTATTCATGTAACCAAAAACTACCTGTTTTCCAAAAACCTATGGGAATAAAAAATAACAATAATAAAATAAAATTTAAAAACCAAAGAGTTGCTAGGTAATAATAATAATAATAATTGTTGCCATTTACTGAGCACTTAGTATGTTCTAGGCACCATGCTAAATTCTTTAATATGCATTATATTGTTTAATCTTCACAACAGCCTTATCAGTTAGTTGGTACTATTTCCATCTTAGAAACAGAGAAACTAAATTCCAGAAAGGTTAATTAACTTGCTCAAAGTCATACATCTAGTAATTGATAGAGTTGGATGCCAAACACAGATTGGCGTAACAACTTAAAATTATAATTATGCCTGTAATTATGTACATATATTTCTCTTAATGTTTTTCTGTCTCCCTTAGTTAGACTATTAGCTCTATGAGAACATCGACTATATCTGGTTTGCTCAACATTGTATCTCCAGCATCTAGCACAGTGCCTGGAATGTACTGAATAGTCTGTAAATATTTTATGAACTAATAAATGATAATAAAGTCCAACCAGTTTGTTCACTTAATTATTCTTAGTTCATGGCACTTACCGTCATTGGTCTGTGTAATGCCATTATTTGTTTTTGTTTTTGTTGGTTTTTGAATTTTCTTCACTTATTTATCTTTTATCCATTCCCTACTCTCTTCTCCACCTCCCCATATTATACTATTCTGATATGTACTATATTCTTATGTGTGAATCCTTGTAAATTGTTTATTTTTTTCTGTGCATATATTATAAAATTTATACGAATGATATTATATATCTAATTGTTGCTTTTTATTCAGCACTTAAAAAAAATCTATCAATGTGTCCATGAGTATACCAAGTCCATTGTTTGGCTTGCTGCCTAATATTTTTTATACTCTATCTACCACATTTTATTTATTCACTACTTTAGTGATGGGCACCTAATTTGCTTCTAACACTCCAACACCACAAATATTATTGCAATTAAAATTCTCATATGTGTCCCAATACTCTGTGAAAATTTCTCATAACGGGATCACTTGGCTCATAGGGTATACAGGTTGAGTATCTCTTATCTAAAATGCTTGGGACAAGAAGTGTTTCAGATTTCAGATGTTGAGGATTTTGAAATATTTGCACTATACATGGTTGATATAGTTTGAATGTTTGTCCCCTCCAAATCTCATGTTGAAATGTGATCTCAATGTTGGAGATGGAGTCTGGTGGGAGGCTCCACCTTTCTAGTTTTTTCTAGTCAGATAACTATAAAGTGGTTACTTTGTTTTTGTGTATATTTCTCAAATTACTGATGAATTTCAGCATGTTGTCACGTTTTTAGTTTTAATGATTACTTATTTTTTGAAATACCTGTGGCTCTTCATCTTTATTACTGATTTGTAGGCATTCATTAAATATACAGGCATACCTTAGAGATATTGCAGGTTTGCTTTCAGACCACTGTATTAAAGCTAATGTCACTATAAAGTAAATCATTTGGAGGCAACAAGGTAAAAAATATATATATACACACATATATATATACACATACACATATATGTACACACACACACACGCACACACATATAACAAGTCACATGAATATTGTGATTTTCCAGTACAAATAAAAGTTATGTTTACACAATATGGTATTCTCTTAGTGTGAAATAGCATTGTGTCTAAAAAATGTACATATCTTATTTCAAAGGTACTTTATTGCTAAAAATGCTAATGATCATCTCAGTCTTCAGTGAGTTGTAATATTTTTACTGGTGGAGGGTTCTGCCTCAGTGTTAATGGCTGCTGACTGATCAGGGTGACTGATAAGGGTGGCGGTTGCTCAACATTAGGGTGGCTGTAGCAATTTCTTAAAATAAAACAACAATTAAATTTGCCACATCAATGGACTTTTCCTTTCATGTAAAATTTCTCTGTAGCATGTGATGCTGTTTGATAGCAGTTTATCCACAGTCAAACTTCTCTCAAAATTAGAGTCAATCTTCTAAAATTTTGCTGCTTCTTTATGAACTGAGTTTCTGTCGTATAAATTTATGTAATATTCTAAATATTTTGTGTCATTTCAACAATGCTCACATCATCTTTACCAGGAGTAGATTCCACTTCAAAAACTTCTTCATTTTCTCAGTCATAGGAAACAAATTTTCATCCGTTTTACCATGAGACTGCAGCAATTCAGTCACATCTTCAGTCTCCACTTCTAATTGCAGTTCTCTTGCTATTTCTACCACATCTTCAGTGACTTCCTCCACTGAAGTCTTGAACACCTCAAAGTCATCCATAAAGTTTGGAATAAACTTACCTAAATCTCTGTTAATGTTGACATTTTTACGTCTTCTCATGAATCATGAATGTACTTTATGGCATTTGGGATGGTGATTTTTTTCCAGAGGGTTTCAGTTTAATTTATCCAGGTGCATCAGAGGAATCACTATCTCTGACAGCTATAGCTGTGCAAAATATATTTCTTAAATAATAATACTTGAAAGTTAAAAATACTTCTTGATTCATGAGTTGCAGAATGGATGTTGTGTTAATATCACACACACCATGAAAACAACATTAATCTCCTTATAGCTGTCCGTCAGAGCTCTTGAGTGACTAGGTGCATTGTCAATGAGCAGTAATGTTTCGAAAAGAATTCTTTTTTCTGATGAGTAGGTCCCAAAAACGGGCTTAACATGTTCAGTAAACAATGCTATAAACAGATGTACTGTCATCCAGGCTTTGTTGGTCCATTTACAAAGCACATGTGGAGTAAATTTGACATAATTCTTAATGGCCTTAGAGCTTTTGGAATGGTAAATGAGCATTAGCTTCACCTTAAAGTCATCAGCTGCATTAGCCCCTAACAAGAGTCATCCTGAAGCTTCAAAGCTTTAAAGTCAGGCATTGACTTCTGTCTATCTGTGAAAGTCGTAGACGGCAGCTTATTCAAATAGAAGACTGTTTCGTCTACACTTTCAGTGTAGCCACCATCATCTATTATCTAGATCTGGGAAACTTGCAGCTTCTCCATTAGCATGTGCTGCTTTACCTTGCACTTTAATCTTATGGAGATGGCTGTTTTACTTCAACCTCATGAATCAACTTCTGCTTGCTTTTAACTTTTCTTCCTCACCTCTCTCAGCCTTCATAGAGTTGGAGAGAGTTGCAGCCTTGCCCTGTATTGGGTTTTGGCTTAAGGGAATTTTGTTGCTCGTTTGATCTTCAATCCAGACCACTAAAACTTTCTCACTAACATCAATAAGGCTGTTTCAATTTTTTATCATCTGCATGTTCACTGGAGTAACACTTTAATTTATTTCAATGTCTTTTGTTTTGCATTCACAACTGCTAACTGTTTGGCAGAAGAGGCCTAGCTTTCAGCCTATCTAAGCTTTCAACATGCCTTCTTCACTAAGTGTAATCGTCTCTAGCCTTTGATTTAAAGAGAGAGATGTGCTTCTCTATCTGTTACTTGAACACTTAGAGGCTGTTATAGGGTTATCAATTATTTTAATTACAATATATTTTTGTATCAGGGAATAGAGAAGCCTGATGAGAGGAAGAGAGATGTGGAAATGGCCGGTCATTATAGCCCAACAATTAATGATTAAGTTTGCCACATATGGGTGTGGTTTGTAGCACCCATATAATTGTTATATCATCAAAGAACACTGATCAAGGAAGAAGGCAGAGCAGCATGGTCAAATAAAATCCTCCAGCCGTTGTCTCCCCACAGGAACACTGAATTAAACAACGATATATGCAAAAGAAAGCACCTTCATATGAACGCAAAGCCAGACAAGTGGTCACAGTATCTGGTTTCAACATAACAACAAGGAAAGGGTTATTGGAAAGGGTAGGAAGGACAGTTTTATATTGCCTATACCACAATCCTAGGCAGTAAAGCACTGAGAGAGTATATGTGTTCTTGAGGGAGAGAGAGCAAAGTGAGTGTGGGACTTCACACTGGAACTCAGCATAGCCCTGTCACAGAACTCAACACTGGGCAGAACCTTGCTGGTGTCCATGGAGGGAGCATTTATAACAGCCCTGGGGCAGAGGGGAACCTTCCACCCCAGAGGAAGGAATTTGAGTCCTAATACCACTGGCTGACTAAAGTGTCCTGGGGCTCTAAATGAGTTTGAGTGTCAGTCAGGCTACAGAGAACGTTGTCCTTGGAAAAGCCCTGGTACGGCATTGGTCTCTGAGGCAGTGGGCTTGAGATACAACCCAGTGCAACACCTGCTGCAGTAATCACAGGAGTGCCCACTTCACTCTTTCCTCACCACCAGGCAGTGCAGTGCAGGGAGAGACTCCTTCAGCCTGAGGGAAGGAGAAGGAAGAGATCAGAAGACTTTTTTCTTACAACATGTGTACTAGCTGAGCCATGCTAAAAATATCAGAGGGATTCCTTAATCCCCATATTCCAGGTCTTTTCCTTTGGATGGCATTTCTAGACCCACCCCAGGCCATAAGAGAATATGCTGCCTTGGTGGGATGGATATAGTTCAGGGAGTATTTACCACGTGCCGACTAAAATGGCTTTGGGGCTTGAATTAGTGGCAGTTAGGTAGTATCAGCCACAGGCCTTAGACTGGTGCCCTTACTTGGCTGGTCCAGGTCATAGGCTTCAGGAGCAACCCAGGGCAGTACCAACTGTTGTGGCCACAGGAGTGCTTATATTGCTTCTCCTCCAACTCCAGGCAGCCCAGCACTGAGAGAGACTCCTGCTTGGGGGAAGAGATGGAAAAAAGCAAACCTTTGTCTGGGAACCCAGGGAATTCTTCTTTATCATTTCGAAATCCACCAAGCCTGCATATCCAGGAATCTGCATGAGTCGCAGTGTTTCAGGGTTTAGGAGGGTTCTCCTAGTGCTGAAATGGCTGCAGGAACCACAGGCGTAGGTTAACAATACTCATTGTCCTTTGAATTTTTGGAAAGCCCTCTCAAGAAGTACGGGTACAAAGAAGCCCAAACTGTGAAGACTGGAATAAATACCCAACTCTTCATTGCCCAGACATCTATGTACATCCACAAGAACCAAGAATATACAAGAAAAAGACCTCAACAAACAGACTAAATAAGGCACCAGTGACCTATCCTGTAGTTATGGAGATATGTGACTTCTTGGACATGGAATCTGAAATGGCTTTCTTCAGGAAGTTTGACAAACGTCAAGATAACAGACAAGGAAATCAGAATTCAATCAGATAAATTTAACAAAGATATTAAAATAATTTTAACAAGTAGAAATTCTGAAGCTATAAAATTCAACTAAACCGAAAAATGCATCATTGTCTTCCAACAGCAAAGTTAATCAAAAGATGAAATAATTACTGCGCTGTAAGATGGGCTGTATGAAAATGCACAGAAAGAAAAGAAAAATGGAAAAAGAATAGAAAGAATAAAGCATGCCTATAAGATCTAGAAAAAGCCCAAATGGGAAAAATTAAGAGCTATTGGCCTTAAAGAGGATGTGGAGAATTGATGGGGGTAGAAACTTTATTCAAATAAATAATAACAGAGAACTTCCCAAAGCTAGAGAAACGTATGAAGACCCAGATACCAGAAAGTCAAGAAACACCAAGAAGATTCAACACAAATAAGACTAACTCAAGACTATATCAAATGTTCAATGTAATAATCAAACTCTCAAAGATAAAATAAATAATTCTAAAAGCAGCAAAAGAAAAGCAAGTAACATATAAAGGGACTCTGTTACATCTTACTTCTCAGCAGAAACCTTATGTGCCAGGAGGGAATGATGTGATGTATTCTAAGTACTGAAGGAAAAGAAGGAAGAAAGTGGCAGATAAGAGGCAGGGCTAACTTGCAGCTCCCTCTTAGATGGACAGAGCAGCATGTGGAGATCTACATCATGAAATTTTGCTCCAAGAATTACCGCATGAACATACAAAGAAAGCCAAGAGAATTCACAGACCCTTTGAAGGAAGTGGATTGCCACTGCAGGCTACATGGGACAGCCGAGGAACTGAATCAGCTTGCTTTCTCAGCTAGGAGGCTTGTAGCTTGGTAAAAGTTCTCAGCCCTCCTCACTGGCTGCTGAGAAATAAACTTGGTGCTGTTCGTGGGGTGGGGGGGAGTGAGACAGGACTTTTGGGGTATAGGCTGCATGGGAGCTGGGTGAGGCCTGTGGCTGCTGGCTTTCCCCATTTTCTCTAGTGACCTGTGTGACACAGCAGAGGCAGACATAATCTTCCTGGAAACATAACTTCATTGCCCCAGGAACCACACCCCCATCCCCCACAGCAGCCACAACAAGCCCTGCCCAAGCAGAGTCTGATCTGAGACTCACCTAACCCTGCTCCCACCTGATGGTCTTTCTCTACCCACCCTGGTAGGAAAAGAAAAAGGACATATCTCTTGGGAGCTCTATGGCCCCACCTGCCACATGATTCTTTCTATCCTACTGCAGCTGATGCACTCTTGAAAGTGCCACCTCCTGGATGGAAGACAACCAACACAAAAACAGTGCACTTAATAAAAAATGAAATCAAGGACCCTCACAGAGTCCACTTCACTCCCATGCTACCTCCAACAGAGCAGGTGCTGGTATCCATGGCTTTAACACTTGAAGACAGATCATATTACAAGATTCTTTGCAGATGCTTTCCAGTAGCAGCCTGGAGACTAGTAGCTCCACTGGGTGGCTAGATCCAGAAGAGAAATAGCAGTCACTGCAGTTTGGCTCTCAAGAAGTTCCATCTCTAGGGGAAAAGGTAAAGCACCATATCAAGGGAGCATGCTGTGGGACAAAAGAATCTGAATAGTAGCACTTGAGCCCCAGATCTTCCCTCTGACATAGTCTACCCAAACGAGAAGGAACCAGAAAAACAGTTCTGGTAATATGACAAAACAAGGTTATTTAACTCCCCCAAAAGATTACACTAGCTCACCGGCAATGTGTCCAAACCAAGATAAAATGTCTCAATTGCCAGAAAAAGAATTCAGAAGGTCAACTATTAAGCTAATCAAAGAGGCACCAAAGAAAAGTGAAGTCCAACTTAAAGAAATCAAAAAATGATACAGGATATGAAGGGGAAAAAGTCCAGTGAAATAGATAGCATAAATTTAAAAAATCACAACTCTGGAAATGAAGGACACACATAGAGAATTGCAAAATGCACTGTAAAGTCTCAGAAGTATAATTGAACAAGTAGAAGAAGGAACTTCAGAGCTCAAAGACAAGGCTTTTGAATTAACCCAGTCCAACAAAGACAAGAAGAATTGTAAAAAATGTAAAAAGCCTCCAAGAAGTTGGGGATTTTGTTAAATGACAAACCTAAGAATAATTGGTGTTCCAGAGGAAGAAAATAAGTGTAAAAGTTTGGAAAATATATTTGAGGAAATAATAAAGGAAAACTTCTGCAGCCTTGCTAGTGATCTAGACATCCAAATACAAGAAGCACACATACACACACATACACACACAAACACACACACAAAACACCTGGGAAATTTTTTGCAAAAAGATTATCACATAGGCACATAGTCATCCGCTTATCTAAATTCAAGATGAAGGAAAGAATTTTAACAGTTGTGAGGCAAATGCATCAGGTAACCTGTATAGAAAAACCTATAAAATTAACAGCAGATTTCTCCGCAGATACCCTACAAGCTGAAAGGGATTGGGGTCCAATCTTTAGCCTCCTCAAACGTAACAATTATTAGCCAAGAATTTTCTATCCAGCAAAACTAAACATAAATGAAGGAAAGATATAGTCCTTTTCGAACAAATGCTGAGAGAATTCACCATTATGAAGCCAGCACTGCAGAACCTGCTAAAAGGAGCTCTAAATTTTGAAACAAATCATCAAAATACACCAAAACAGAATTTCCCTAAAGCATAAGTTTCACAGTACCTATAAAACAACTACACAATGAAAAAAACCCAAGGTGCTGAGACGGCAAATAGCATAATGAATAGAATAGGACCTCATATCTCAATACTAACATTGAATGTAAATGGCCTAAATGCTTCACTTAAAAGATACAGAATGGCCGAATGGATAAGAACTCACGAACCAAATATCTGCTGTCTTCAAAAGACTAACCTGACACATAAGGACTCACATAAATTTAAAGAGGTGGAAAAGATATTTTATGCAAATGGACACCAAAAGGGAGCAGGAGTAGCTATTCTTATATCAGACAAACAAAGTTTTAAGCAACAGCAGATAAAAAAGACATAGAGGGACATTATGTAATGATAATAGGACTAGTTCAACAGGAAACTATCACAATCCTAAATATATATGCACCTAACACTGGAGCTCCCAAGTTTATAAAACAATTACCACTAGACATAAGAAATGTGACAGACAACAACAAAATAATAGTGTGGGTCTTCAGTACACCACTGATAGCAGTAGACAGGTTATCAAGACAGAAAGTAAACAAATGAACAATAAACTATACCATAGAAAAAATGGACTTAACAGATAGTGCAGAACATTCTGCCCAACAACTGCAGAATATACATTCTAATCATCAGCACATGGAACATACTCCAAGATAGACCATATGATAGGCCACAAAACAAGTTGCAGTACATTTAAGGAAACTGAAATTATATCAAGTACTCTTTCAGACCACAGTGGAATAAAATTGAAAATCAACTCCAAAAGGAACCCTCAATACCATGCAAATACATGGAAATTAAATAACCTACCCTTGAATGATGCTTGGGTCAACAATGAAATCAAGATGGAAATTTAAAAAACTAATTGAACTGAATTATAATAGTGACACAACCTATCAAAACCTCTTGGATACAGCAAAAGGTGGTGCTAAGAGGAAAGTTCATAGCATTAAATGCCTACATCAAAAAATCTGAAAAAGCAGAAATAGACAATCTCAGGTCACATTTCAAGAAGCTAGAGAAGCAAACCCAAATCTAGCAGAAGAAAATAAATAGTTAAGATTAGAGCCAAGCTAAGTGAAATCGAAACAAACAAACAAAAAACTATACCAAAGATAAATAAAACAAAAAGCTGATTCTTAGAAAAGATAAAATTGATAGACCATTCACAAAATTAACCGAGAAGAGAGAAGTTCCAAATAAGCTCAATTAAATACAAAACGGGAGATAATACAACCAATATCACAGAATTATAAAAGATCATTCTAGGCTACTGTGAACACCTTTATGTACACAAACTAGAAAACCTAGAGGAAATGGATAAATTTGTGGAAATATGCAACCCTCCTAAATTTAACCAAGAAGAAATAGAAACTCTGAACAGATCAATAACAAGGAGCAAGATTGAAATTTTAATTAAAAAAAAAATTTCCAACAAAAAAAATCCAGGACTAGATGGATTCAGAGCTGAATTCTGTCAGGCATTCAAAGAAGAATTGGTACAAGTCCTGTTGACAATATTCCACAAGATAAAAACACGGAAGTCCTTTCTAAATCATTCTATGAAGCCAGTATCACCCTGATACCAAAACCAAGAAATGACATAACAAAAAAAAAAAAAAAAAAAAAAAACTACAGACCAATATTCCTGATGAACATAGATAGAAAAATCTTCAACAAAATACAAGCTAACAAAAGCTACTAGCATACCAAAAAGATAATCCACCATGATCAAGTGGGTTTTATATCAGGGACACAGGAGTAGTTTAATATCTGCAAGTCAATAAATGTAATACACCACATAAACAGAATTAGAAATAAAACTCACATGATCATCTCAATAGATGCAGAAAAAGCATTTTACAAAATCCAGCATCACTTTATGATTAAAACCCTCAGCAGCAGCATCATAGAAGGGGCATCCTTCAAGGTAATAAAAGCCATCTATGACAAATCCACAGTTAACATGATTCTGAACAAGGTAAAGTTGAAAGCATTGCCTCTGAGAACCAGAACAAGACAAGGATGTTCACTTTTACCACTTCTATTCAACATAGTAGTAGAAGTCCTAGCCAGAGCAATCAGAAAAGAGAAAGAAATCAATGGCATCCAAATCAGTAAAGAGGAAGTCAGACTGTGACTATTTGCTGATGACATGGTTGTATACCTTAAAAATTCTAAAGACTTATCCACAAAGCTTCTAAAGCTGATAAATGAATTCAGCAAAGTTTTTGGATACAAAATTAATGTACACAAATCAGTAGACATGCTGTACACCAACAGCAACTAAGCTCTGAATAAATTCAAGAATTCAACCCCTTTTACAATAGCTGCAAAATAATAATAATAATAATAATAATAAAACATTTAGGAAATTACATAACCAAGGCTGTGAAAGACCTCTACATGGAAAAACTACAAAACACTATTGAAAGAAATCATAGATGACACAAAGAAATGGAAACATCCCATGCTCATGGATGGCTAGAATCAATATTGTGAAAATGACCATACTGCCAAAAGCAGTCTACAACTTCAATGCAATTCACATCAAAATACCAGCATCATTCTTTACAGAACTAGAAAAAAAAATCATCCTAAAATCCATATGGAACCAAAAAAGAGCCCACATAGCCAAAGCAAGACTAAGCAAAAAGAACAAATCTGGAGGCATCACATTACCCAACTTCAAACTATAGTATAAGGTTATAGTCACCAAAACAGCATAGTCCTGGTATAAAAATAGGCACATAGACCAATGGAACAGAATAGAGAACCCAGAAATAAAGTCAAATACGTACAGCCAACTGATCTCTGACAAAGTAAACATAAAGTAGGGAAAGGACACCCTATTCATCAGATGGTATTGGGTAATTGGCAAGCCACAGGTAGAAGAATTAAACTGAATCCTAATCTCTCACCTTATACAAAAATCAACTCGGCTGGGTATTGTGGCTCATGCCTGTAATCTGAACGCTTTGGGAGGCCAAGGCAGGCAAATCATGAGGTCAGGAGTTCAAGACCAGCCTGACCAATATGGTGAAACCCTGTCTCTACTAAAATTACAAAAATTAGCCAGGTGTGGTTGTGCATGCCTGTATTCCCAGCTACTCGGGAGGCTGAGGCAGGAGAATCGCTTGAACCTAGGAGGTGGAGGTTGCAGTGAGCTGAGATCGTGCCACTGCAGCCAACCAATCTTTGACAAAGCAAACATAAACATAAAGTAGGGAAAGGACACTCTATTCAACAAATGGTATTGGGTAATTGGCAAGCCACAGGTAGAATAATGAAACTGAATCCTAATCTCTCAACTTATACAAAAATCAACTCGGCCGGGCATTGTGGATCACTGCAGATCACTGCACTCCAGCCTGTGTGATAGAGGGAGACTCCGTCTCAAAAAAAAAAAAAAAAAAAAAAAAAAAAAAAAAAAAAAAGATCAACTCAAGACAGCTGAAGGAATTAAATCTAAGATCTGAAACTATAAAAATTCTGGGGGATAATATCAGAAAAACCCTTTTAGGCACTGGCTTAGGCCAAGACTTCATGACCAAGAACCCAAAAGTAAATGCAACAAAAACAGATAAATAGATGGGACTTAATTAAATTGAAAAGCTTCATCACGGCAAAAGAAATAATCAGCAAAGTTAACAGACAACCCACAGAGTGGGAGAAAGTTTTATAGTCTATACTTCTAACAATCAATGCTCAGACTCTACAAAGAACTCAGACAAATTAGCAAGAAGTAAACAAACAATACCATCAAAAAGTGGGCCAAAGATATGAAGAGACAGTTTTCAAAAGAAGATATAGAAATGGCCAACAAACATATGAAGAAATGCTCAACATCACTAATGATCAGGGAAATGCAAATCAAAACCACAATGTGATACCATCTTATTCCTTCAACATCGGCCATAATCACAAAATCAAAAAATAATAGATGTTATTGTGACATGGATATGATGATGAGGGAATGTAAACTCATACAACCACTATGGAAAATGGTGTGGAAATTCCTTAAAGAACTAAAAGTAGAGCTACCATTTGATCCAGCAATCCCACTCCTGGGTATCGACCCAGAGGAAAAGAAGTCATTATATGAAAAAGATACTTGCACATGCATATTTATAGCAGCACAATTCACAATTGCAAAAATATTGAACCAGACCAAATGCCCATCAGTCAATGAAGGTGTAAAGAAACTGTGGTATTTATATACAATAGAATATTACTCTGCCATAAAAAGGAATGAAATAGTGGAATTCCCAGCATCCTGGATGGAATTGCAGATTATTATTTTAAGTGAAGTAACTCAGGAATGGAAAACCAAACA
This sequence comes from Pongo abelii, assembly GCF_028885655.2. NCBI lineage: Eukaryota > Metazoa > Chordata > Mammalia > Primates > Hominidae > Pongo > Pongo abelii. The sequence continues at coordinate 69,829,376 of NC_072008.2, forward strand.
TCATATGTTCTCATAAGTGGGAGCTAAGCTATGAGGATGCAAAGACATAGGAATGATACAATTGCCTTTGGGTACTCGGGAAAGGGTCGGAAGGTAGTGAGGGATAAAAAACTATGAGTTGGGTACAGTCTACACTGCTTGGGTGATGGGTTCCCCAAAATCTCTGAAATCACCAGTAAAGAAATTATTCTTATAAACAAATGTCACCTTCCCCCAGCGCCAAAAAAAAAAAAAACAATTGAAATTTTAAAAAGCATAGAAAAAAAATTCTAGCCTAAATATTATATTCAGCAGTTATTCCTCAAACATGAAAGAGAAGTAAAGATTTCCCCAGACAAATAAAACCTATGGATTTATATCAACATCAGACCTTTATTATAGGGAAATGCTTAAGGAAATTCTTGAGTCTGAAAGAAAAGAATGCTAATGAACATCACAAATTTTTCTGAAATTATAAACTCATTATCAAAAGTAACTACACAGGCCAAGATAGACTACTTTAATGCTGTAATTTTGGTGTGTCAACCACTTCTATCTTTAGTATGAAGACTTAAGGATAAACCTATTTGAGATAATAACTATAACAATTTGTTAGAAGGTGGGCAATTATTGGGGGAAGCAGCCTCCAATATTTCACCATAGGTCCTTTGTATTTTCCCTAAGTGTTGGCCGGTCTGAGAAATAAAGAGAAAGAGTACAAAGAGATAAATTTTACAGCTGGGCCTCCGGAGGTGCCATCACATATTGGTAGGACCATGATGGCGGACCCCGAGCCACAAAACCGGGAAGTTTTTATTAGGGATTTCAAAAGGGGAGGGGGTGTATGAATAGGGAGTGGGTCACAGAGATCACATGCTTCAAAGGGCAATAAAAGATCACAAGGCAAAGGGCAGAGCAAGATCACAAGGCAAGGGCAAAATTAGAATTACTGATGAGGGTCCATGTCTCACTGGGCGCGCGTTATCTTGATAAACATCTTAACAGGAAACAGGGTTCGAGAGCAGACAACCAGTCTGAGGAGAATTTACCAGGCTGCAGTTTCCCAATCCTAGTAAGCCTGAGGGCACTGCAGGAGACCAGGGTGTATCTCAATCCTTATCTCAACCGCATAAAACGGATACTCCCAGAGCGGCCATTCATAGACCTACCCCCAGGAATGCATTCCTTCTGCAGGGTTTCAATTATTAATATTCCTTGCTGGGAAAAGAATTCAGTGATATCTCTCCTACTTGCACATCCATCTATAGGCTTTCTGCAAGAAGAAAAATATGGCTCTATTCTGCCCGACCCCACAGGCAGTCAGACCTTATGGTTATCTTTCCTTGTTCCCTGAAAATTGCTGTTATTCTGTTTTTTTCAGGGTGCACTGATTTCATATTGTTCAAACACCCATGTTTTACAATCAAATTTCATATTGTTCAAACACACATGTTTTACAAACAATTTGTATAGTTAACGCAATCATCACAGGGTCGTAAGGTGACATACATCCTCAGCTTACAAAGTTGACGTGATTAAGAGATTAAAGTAAGACAGGAGGTCGAGTGTGGTAGCTCATGCCTGTAATCCCAGCACTTTGGGAGGCCAAGGCGGGCAGATCACGAGGTCAGGAGATCGAAACCATCCTGGCTAACACGGTGAAACCCCGTCTCTACTAAAAATACAAAAAAAAAAATTAGCCAAGCATGGTGGCGGGTGCCTGTAGTCGCAGCTACTTGGGAGGCTGAGGCAGGAGAATGGTGTGAACCCAGAAGGCAGAGCTTGCAGTGAGCTGAGATTGCACCACTGCACTCCAGTCTGGGTGACAGAGCAAGACTCTGTCTCAAAAAAATAATAAAATAAAATAAAGTAAGACAGGTGTAAGAAATTATAAAAGTATTGATTTTGGGAACTAATAAATGTCCATGAAATCTTAACAATTTATGTTCTTCTGCCATGGCTTCAGCTGGTCCCTCCATTCAGGGTCCCTGACTTCCCGCAACAGGCAATATAAAAAGATGAAGAAAGAACAAAAAATCAGAAGGTGGTACGGATGGAATTAAAGTGCAGGGTTTTTAGTATTTTCATTGCTTGTTATTCTGCTTTTCATTGTGATCAAAGTTATCCTCAGTTTAAAATAATTGCTTATAACATGTTATTTGCAAGCCTCATGGTAGTCACAAAGCAAAAATTATAATAAATTCACAGGAAATAAAAAGCAAGAAATTAAAACATGCTACCAGAGAAAATCACTCATACATAAAGGAGGACAAGAAGGAAGGAAGAGAGCGCTAACAAAACAACACTAAAACAAATAACAAAATAGCGGTAGTAAGTCCTTACATATCAATATTAACATTGAATGTAAATGAACTAAATTATCCAACCAAAAGACATAGAGTGGCTGAATGTATGGGAAAAAAAAAAAGACTCAACTATATGCTGTCTAGGAGAAACTTACTTCAACTGTAAAGATGTATATAGTCTGAAAATTAAGGATGGAAAACATATTCCCTGCAAATGGAAACCAGAAATGAGGAGGAGCAGCTATACTTATATCAGATAAAATAGTTTTTATGCCAAAAATATTAAAAAAGACAAGGATGTGATTTATATAATGATAAGTGGGTCAAGTTAGCAAGAAGATATAACAATTGTAAATACTTATGTGCCCAACACCGGAGCACACAGATGTTTAAAGCAAATATTATCAATGCTAAAGAGAGAGATATACACCCCAATACAGTTACAGTGGGGGACATTGAAACCCCTCTTTCAGCACTGGATAGATCATGTAGACAAAAAATTAGCAAAGAAACATTGTACTTAATCTGGAGTATAGACCAAATGGGCCAAATAGACATTTACAGAACATTTTATCCAACAGCTACAGAATACACACTTGTCTCCAGTATATGAAACATTCTCAAGGATAGGCTATATGTTAGGCCACAAAGCAAGTCTTAAGTAATTCAAAAAAATTGAAATCATATTAAATATCTTCTCTGACTACAATGGAATAAAACTACACATCAATAATAAGAAGAACTTTGGAAATTATACAGATATTTGGAAATTAAACAAATGTGCTCCTGAATGACCATTGGGCCAATGAAGAAATTAAGAAGAAAATTAAAAAAAAATCAACAATGAAAATTAAAACAAAACATACCAAAACTTATGGGATATGGAAAAAGCAGTACTAACAGGGATATTTATAACAATAAACATCTACATATTAAAATGTAAACTTCAAATAAACAACCTAATAGTGCATTTTAAAGAACTAGAAAAAGGAGAGCAAAGCAAACCCAAAGTTAGTAGAAGAAAAGAAATAATAAACATCAAAAAAGAAATACATGAAATTGAGAGAAAAAATATAGGATAAATGGAATGAAAAGTTGTTTTTTCAAAAGATAAACAAAATTGATAAACTTTTCACCAGACTATGAAAAACAGGGAAGACAAAAATAAAACCAGAGACAAAAAAAGAGACATTACAGTGGATACCACAGAAATTGAAAGCATCATGAGAGAGTATTATCAACCCAATTATTTAAAGAAGAACTGATATCAATCCTTTTCAGACTATTCTGAGAAGGGACTAATTCTAAATTCATTCTACCAGTACAGTATTACCCTGATGCTAAGACCGGACAAAAACAAAATAAACAAAACTACAGGCCAAGATCTCTGATGAATATGCATGCAAAAATACTAGCAAACTCAACTCAACCCACAAGAAAAAGATTATCCATCATCATGTAGTGGAATTCATTTCAGGGATTCAAAGATTGTTCAGCATATGCAAATCAATAAGTGTGATACATCACATCAACAGAATAAGGGCCAAAAAACATATGGTCATTTCAATATATGCCAAATAAATACTTGATAAAATTCAACATTTCTTCATGATAAAAGCTCTTTAAAGAACTTGGTACAGAAGGAACATACCACCATATGATAAAGTCAATATATAACAAACCCACAACTAGTATCATACCGAATGGGGAAAAACTGAAAGCCTTTTCTTTAAGATCTGGAGGAAGACAAGGATGCCCACTTTCACCACTATTATTCAACATAGTATTGAAAGTCCTAGCCACAGCAGTTAGGCAAGAGAAATAAACACAAGGTATTTAATTTGGAAAGGAGGATGTCAAATTATTTTTGTTTTCAGATAGTATGATTTCATATTTAGAAAAATCTAAGGACTCTACCAAAAGAATAATAAAAAAAAGGAGTCTATTAGAACTGACAAAGAGAACCAGTAAAGTTTCAGTATACAAAATCAGTAGCATTTATTAAGTTCCAGGATACATGTGCAGGATGTGCAGGTTTGTTACATAGGCAAATGTGTGCCATGGTGGTTTGCAGCGCAGATCAACCCATCATCTTGGTATTAAGGCCAGTATCCATTAGCTATTTTTTTTCTGATGCTCTTTCTCCCCCCACCACTTCTCCAAAAAGGCCCCAGTGTGTGTTGTTTCCTCCCCATGTGTTCTGATCATTCAGCTCCCACTTATAACTGAGAACATGTAGTGTTTTATTTTCTGTTACTGCGTTAGTTTGCTGAGGATAATGGCTTCCAGCTCCATCCATGTCCCTGCAAAGGACATGACCTTGTTCCTTTTTTTGGCTACATAGTATATTTTTCATGTATATGTATTACATTTTCTTTATCCAGTTTCTTATTGATAGCTATTTGGGTTTATTTCATGTCTTTGTTTTTGTGAATAGTGCTGCAATGAACATATGCATGCATGTATCTTTATACTACAATAAATTATATTTCTTTGGGTATATACCCAGTAATGGAATTGCTGGGTCAAATGGTATTTCTTCCTCTAGATCTTTGAGGAATTACCATTTTGTCTTCCACAGTGGTTGAATTAATTTACACTCCAACCAACAGTGTAAAAACGTTCCTTTTTCTCCACAACCTCACCAGCATCTGTTGTTTTTTGACTTTTTAATAATTGCTATTTTTACTGGCATGATGTGGTTTTGATTTGCACTTCTCTAATGGTCATGTTACAGGATTCCTTTGGTGCAATTTCACCAGCTGGAAATCTCTCCAGCCACTGCCATCTCTGCCTGGGCCTCCCTCAGGGCCTGCTGGGCTCACTTTGCCCACTCAGCCTGGCAGGCTGAGTTCAGCTTGCATCCCCGCCTGGATTGCTTGCCTGCTGTGGCTCTGCACTCAGCCCACAGCTAGCCTGGGCATGCTGCAAGCAGATTCCAACTTGGGTGCCTATATCTATATCAGGGAAACATGGTGGTGCCCCAAAACTTGAAGATGCCAGCAATCACGGTGCTTCAAGGGTGTTACAGCTCTTGATCAGGGAATCCTGAGGTCTGAGCTTCCAAGAGATGTCACAGCTCTTTACTTCCATAGCTCAGCAAGTGGGACGGTGTTACCTCAGTTTTTACTTCCACCTTTTGTCACGTTCTGGGTTCTTGTTTCATGACCAAGTGGAATAAAGTACATGGACACCAGAGAGTTAGTAACACAGAGCAGAATTTTATTGAGCAACAGAAGGAAAGCTCTCAGCTCTGAGAGTGGACCTGAAAGCATGCAGTAGTCTTTGAAGCTGAGTCTAGCATTTTTATGGGCTTAGAATGGAGGAATGCCTGCTGATTGGTTTATGGTTGGGCTTTGGGAAAAACACCATTTTATTTTGTAAAAGGTATCTATCAGAAGGAAATAAACAAGAGAGGGAGGCTAAGACAGGGATAGAAGTTTTCACTCTGGTTGTGGGCTGTATCTGGAACAGGCAGCTCAGATTTCAGGCTTTCAGCTCTCTTTGGTTTGAAGGTCGAGTTTCACCAGGGACCTGTTCCTGTCTGCCTTGGAATTTCTCTGTTTCCTGTGGCTATCAGTCACTGATGTTTAGCTTTTTTTTCATATGTTTCTTGGCCACATGAATGTTTTATTTTGAGAAGGGTTTGTCCATGTTTTTTACCCACTTTTAAATGGGGTTTTTTTTTCTTTTATATTTGTTTAAATTCCTTTTAGAATCTAGATATTAGACTGTTGTCAGATGGACAGATAGCAAAAACTTTCTCTTACTCTGTAGGTTGTCTATTCACTCTGAAGATAGTTTCTTTTGCTGTGCAGAAGCTCTTTCACTTAAGTAGGTCCCATTTGTCAATTTTTGCTTTTATTGCAATTCCTTTTGGCATTTTTATCATGAAATCTTTGCCCATGCCTATTTCTTGAATGGTATTTCCTAGATTTTCTTCTGGGTTTTTATAGTTTTGGGTTTTACATTTAAGTCTTTACTCCATCTTGAGTTAATTTTTGTATAAGGTGTTAGGAAGGCTTCCAGTTTCAATTTTCTGCATATGGCTAGCCAATTCTCCCAACACTATTTATTAAATAGAGGATCATCTTCCCATTGCTTGTTTTCATCAGGTTTGTCATAGATCAGATGGTTGTAGGTGTGTTGTTTTATTTCTGAGTTCTCTATTATCTTCCATTAGTATATGTGTCTGTTTTTGTACCAGTACCATGTTGTTTTGCTTACTGTAGCCTTGGAGTATAGTTTGATGTTGGGTAGCATGATGTGTCTGGCTTTGTTCTTTTTGCTTAGAATTGCTGTGGCTGTTTGGGCTCTTTTGTGGTTCAGTATGAATTTTGAAGTAGTTTATTCTAATTCTGTGAAGAATGTCAATGGTATTTTAATGGGAATAGCATTGGATGTATAAATTACTTTGTGCAATAAGGCCATTTTCATAATATCAATTCCTATCCATGAGCATGGAATGTTCTTCCATTTGTTTGTGTCCTCTATGATTTCCTTGAGCAGTGGTTTGTAGTTTGTTTGTTTGTTTGTTTTGAAGAGGTCCTTCACCTCCCCTGTTAGCTGTATTTCTAGGTAATTGATTTTTTTGTAGCATTTGTGAATGGGGGTTCATTTGTGGTTTCACTCTCTGCTTGCATGTTGGTGTGTAGAAATGCTAGCAATTTTTGCACATTCATTTTGTATTCTGAGACTTTGCTGAAGTTGCTTATCAGCTTAAGATGCTTTTGGGCTGAGATGATGGGATTTATTAGATATAGGATTATGTCATCTGCAAACAGGGATAGTTTGACTTCCTGTCTTTCTAGTTGAATGCCTTTTTTTTTCTCTTGCCTGATTTTCCTGTCCAGAACTTGCAATTCTCTATTGAATATGAGTTGTGAGATAGGACATACTTGTCTTGTGCCAGTTTTTAAGGGGAATGCATTTAGCTTTTGTCCATTCAGTATGATATTGGTTGTGGGTTTCTCATATATGGCTGTTATTATTTTGAGGAATGTTTCTTTAGTACCTAGTTTATTGAGAGTTTTTAACATGAAGTGATGTTGAATTTTATTGAAGGCCTTTTCTGTATCTATTGAGATAATCTTGTGTTTTTTGGTTTTATTTCTGTTTATGTGATGAATTACATTTGTTAATTAGTGTATGTTGAACCAACCTTGCATACTGGGGATGAAGCCAGCTTGATTGTGGAGGACAAGCATTTTGATGTGCTGCTTGATTCAGTTTGCCAGCATTTTATTGAGGATTTTTGCATCGATGTTCATCAGGAATGTTGGCCTGAAGTTTTCTTTTATCTCTTTCAGGTTTTGATATCAGGATGACGTTAGCCTCATAAAATGAGGAAGAGTCCCTCCTAAATTTTTTGGAATAGATTTAGTAGAAAATATGGAGGAGTCCCTCCTCAATTTTTTGGAATAGATTCAGTAGAAAAGTTGCCAGCTCTTCTTTGTACCTCTGGAACAATTTAGCTGTAAATCTGCCTGGTCCTTAGCTTTTTTGTCGGTTGGTAGGATACTTATTACTTTCTCAATTTCAGAACTTGTTATTGGTTTATTTAGGGATTCAATGTCTTCCTCATTCAGTCTTGGGAGGTGTGTGTGTCCAGGAATTTATCCATTTTTTCTACATTTTCTATGTTATGTGTATAGAGGTGTTCGTGGTATTCTCTGATGGTTGTTTGTATTTCTGTGGAGTCAGTGGTGATATCTCCTTTATCGTTTTTGCTTGTGGCTATTTGATTCTTCTGTCTTTTCTTCTTTATTAGTCTAGCTAACATATCAATATTTTTTTCAAAAAACCAGCACTGGGATTCACTGAGTTTTGTGAAGTTTTATTTGTGTCTCTATCTCCTTCAATTCCACGCTGATCTTGGTTATGTTTTGTCTTCTGCTAGCTTTGGGGTTTGTTTGCTCTTAATTTTCTAGTTCTTTTAGTTGTAATGTTAGATTGTTAATTTGAGATTCTATAGCTTTGTAATGTGGGCATTTAGTGCTATAAATTTCCCTCTTAACACTGCTTTAGCTGCATCTCAGATTCTGGTGCATTGTCTCTTTCTTCTCACCAGTTTCAAAGAATTTCTTGATATCTGCCTTAATTTCATTACTTACCCAGGAGTGATTCAGGAGCAGATTTTTCAATCTTCATGTAGTTGTTTGGTTTTCCATGAATTTCTTGATCTTGAGGTCTAATTTGATTGTGCTGTGGTCTGAAAGACTTTCTTATGATTTCAGGGTTTTTTTTATTTGCTGAGAAGTGTTTTATTTCCGATTATGTTATCAATTTTAGATTAAGTGCCATGTGGCAATGAGAAGAATGTGCATTCTGTTGTTTTTGGGTTTAGAGTTCTGTAGATGGTTCTGCTTGATCCAGAGGTGAGTTCAGATCCTGAATATCTTTGTTAATTTTCTTTTTCAGTGGTCTAATATTGTTATTGGAGTGTTTAAGTCTCTCATTATTATTGTATGAGAGTCTAAGTCTCTTTGTAGGTCTCTAAAAACTTGCTTTATGAATCTTGGTGCTCCCATATTGGGTGCATATGTATTTAGGATAGTTAGCTCTTGTTTAATTGACCCCATTTACCATTATGTAATGCCCTTCTCTGTCTTTTTTGGTTTATCTTGGTTTAAAGTCTGTTTTTTCAGCAACTAGGATTGCAACCCCTGCTCTTTTTTTTTTTTTTTTTCCATTTGCTTGATATTTTTTCCTCCATCCCTTTATTTTGAGTTTATTTGCACGTGTGTTTATTTGCACATGTGGTGGGCCTTTTGAAGACAGCATATGGATGGGTCTTGACGCTTTATCCAGCTTGCCATTCTATGTTATTTAATTAGGGCATTTCTCCCATTTACATTTAAGGTTAATATTTTTATGTGTGAATTTGATCATGTTATGATGGTAGCTGTTTATTTTGCACACTTGTTTATGTGGTTTCTTGATAGTGTCACTAGTCTGTGTACTTCAGTGTGTTTTTGTGGTGGTTGATAGCAATTTTTCTTTTTCTTATTTAGTGCTTTTTTTGGCACCCTTGCAGGCTTGCTGGTAGTGACAGGTTTTCTTAGCATTTGCTTGTCTTAAAGGGATCTTATTTCTCTCTCACTTGTGAAGCTTAGTTTGGGCTAATATAAATTTCTGGGTTAGAATTTTTTTTTCTTTAAGAGTGTGGAATATTGGCCCCCAATCTCTTCTTGTTTGCAGGGTTTCCAATGAGAGCTCTGCTGTTATTCTGATGGGTTTCCCTTTGCAGGTGACCTGGCATTTCTCTCACTTCCCTTAACATCTTCTATTTCATTTCAATCTTGAAGAATCTGATGATTATGTGTCTTGGGGTTGATTTTCTTGTGGAGTTTCTGACTGGAGTTCTCTCAATTTCCTAAATTTGAATGTTGGCACCTCTTGTTAGGTTTTGGAAGTTTTCCTGGATGATATCCTGAAGTATGATTTCCAAGTTTGTTCCATTCTTCCCATCTCTTTCATGTACACCAATCAGTGATAGGTTCAGTCTTTTTACATAGTCCCATATTTTTTGGAGGTTTAGTTTGTTTTTTAATTTTTTTTCCTCTCTTTGTTTTGTCTGTCTGGTTTCAGAAAGATAGTCTTCAAGCTCTGAGATTATTTTCTTTGCTTGGCCTATTCTGCTTTTGATACTTGCGATGGCATTGTCAATTTCTCATATGTTTTAAAGCTCCATCAGGTCTTTTATATGCCTGGGTAAAGTTGCTATTCTGGTTTTCAGCTCCTGTATATTTTTTATGATTCTTAGTGTTTTTGCATTGGGCTAGAACATGCTTCTTTAGCTCAGCAAAGTTTGTTATTACTTACTTTCTGAATCCTACTTCTGTCAATTCAGCCACCTCAGCCTCAGCCCAGTTGTGAGCCCTTGCTTGAGAGCTGTTGTGGTCATTTGGAGGAGAAGAGGCACTCTGGATTTTTTCATTTTTCAGCATTTTCACACTGATTCATTTTCATCCTTGTGGGCTTATTTATCTTTGGTTTTTGGTACTGCTGACCTGTGAATGGGATATTTGTAGCAGTTTTTGTTAATAATGTTTTTGTTGTTGCTTTCATTTGTTTGTTTTTCTTTTAACAAGCCACTTTCCTATAGGGCTCTTGTGTTTTGTAGGGTGATCATTCCTGACCCTAGTTGCCTCGGTTTTCCCCTTACCTGGAGTTATCACCAGTGAAGGGTGCTTCTTTCCCTGGGAGCTCTGTCCCAGGGGAGGTACTGACCTGTTGTCACCCAGATGCTCCGGTAGGAGGTATCTGGAGACCCCTTTTGGGAGCTCTCACCCAGTCAGGAGAGACAGAATCAGAGGCCCACTTAAAGAAGCAGACTGGCTGGTTTTGGGTAGAGCAGGTATGCTGCATTGGGTGTTAACTCTTCCTTGTCCAGACCTGTTGGACTCTCCAGAGCCAGCAGTCTGGAAAGGCTGAGTTGACTGAACTGCAGAGGTGTCAGCCACCTCTTCTCCTGGGGGCTTTTATTTAGGAAGAGATCAAAGTTCTGTTTGTATAACCCTAGCTGGAGTTGCTGAAATTCCCACAGGGAGGCCCTGCCCAGTGAGGAGGGATGGATTGCGGTCCTACTTAAAGAAGCAATCTAGTCACCATTTGGAACAGCAGCAGTGCTGTATTGTGGCGGGACTCCTCATGAGGACCACCTGGACTGCCTGGAGCCAGCGGACTAGAACTGCCTAGTTGACTGAACCACAAAAATGGCAGCTGCCCCTCCTTCTGGGGCTTCATCCCTGGAAGAGGTCAGAGTTCTGTTTGTATAATCCTGGCTGGAGTTGCTGAAATTCCCACAGGGAGGTCGCCCCTGAGTGAGGAGGAATTGATTGGAGTTCCACTTTAAAAATTAGTCTGGCCATGATCTGGCACAGCAGCTGTGCTGCATTGTGTGGGATTTGTTTTCAGGCAGACTGCCTGGAACCCCTGGATCCAGCAGGCTAGAATGGCTGATTCAACCTAACCACAGAAATGGCAGCCGTCCTTCTCACCAGAAATTCATTTGTGTCAGGCAGTCTCCAGCCTATTGTCCAATCCAGTGGGTCTTAACTTGTGAGGTACCATGGAGGTGGGACCTACAAAACAACAATGCTTGGCTCCCTGGATTCAGCCCTTTTTTCAGTAGAATGTACCAATGGATCTCCTACCTTGCCAGCATTCGTGGAGCTAGAGTCAGTAAAACTCCTGGGTTTCTGTGAGCCTGAACTAGTGTTCTGCCAAGACTCTGCACACTTTTTTGTATTGGACCCAAGGCCTTGGTGGAGTGAGTTCACGAATGGATCTCCTTATCCGTGGGTTGCAAAAATTTGTGGAAGAAGTGTGGTTTCCCGAGTAAGGTTACACAATCACTCACCACTTTCCTTGGCTATGGGCGTGGGTTACTTTGGGTTGGTGCCACTCCCAGGTGGGCTATCACCCCACCCTGCCTTTTTTCATTCTCTGTGGGTTTAGCCATTCACCTAGTCACCAGGTCCCAATGCGAGGACCTGGATATTTCAGTCTAAGGTGCTGAATTCACTTGAAGTTTTCATTCTTCTCTGTGAGAGCCGCGGACGGCAACTGCTTCTAATTTGCCATTTTGGCTTGTTTCCCCAAGTCAGTAGCATTTCATAAACCAATAGTGAACAGTCAGAAAAACCAAGAAATTAATTTCATTTACAATAGCTACAAATAAAATAAAGTACCTAGAAATAAACGTAATCAAAGAAATGAGAGATCTCTATAATGAAAAGTATAAAACAATGAACAAAATTAAAGAGGACATAAAAATGGAAATATTCTGTGTTAACAGATTGGAAGTATCAATGTTGTTAATATATCCATACCATCCAAAGTGATCTACAAATTTAATGCAGTTTGTGTCAAAATACCAATGACATTTTTTGCAAATATTAAAAGATGCTGAAATTTATATGGAACCACGAGGACCCAAAATATCCAGACCAATCCTGAGCAAAAAGAACAAAGCTGGAAGCATCATATTACCTAACTTCAAATTATACTATAAAGGTATAGTAGCCAAAACATCATGATGCTGTCATAAAAGCATACACATAGACTAATGGAATAGTTTATACAAACCCAGAAATAAATCCACACATTTGCAGTCAACTCATTTTTGCCAAAGGTTTCAAGAACATATTTGAAAAAGGACCATTTCTTCAATACATGTTTCTGGGAAACTTAGATGTCCACATGCAGAAGAAAGAAAATAGTCTCCCGTCTCTTGCCATATATGAAAATCAAATCACAATGGATAAAGGACTTAAATGTAAAACCAGGAACTATAAAACTCCTAGAAGAAAACACTGGGGAAATTCCCAAGTACGTCAGTCTGGGCAAAGATGTTTTGAGTAAGACCCAAAAAGTACAGGCAATCAAATTATAAATGGACAATTGATATCATATCAAGGTATTAAGCTTCTGCACAGCAATGGAAACAATCAACGAACGGAAGAGATAACACATAGAATTGGAGAAAATATATGCAAACTATACAACTGACAATGGATTAATAACCAGAATATGTAAGAAAATAGGAAAAACAAATGTTCTGTTTTACAAATGGGTGAAAGATCTGAATACACATTTGTCAAAAGAAGACATAGAAATGACCAAGAAGTATATGAAAAATGTTCAACATCACTATTTATCAGAGAAATGCAAATGTAACCCACAATGATATATTATCTTACTCCAGTTAGAATGTCTTTTATCAAGAAGACAAAAAAATAATAAGAGATGCTGGCAAGGATGCAGAGAAACGGGGAATTTTGTACATTCTTTGCGGGAATGTAAATTAGTATAGCCACTATGGAAAAGAGTATAGAAGGTCATCAAAAAACTAAAAATAGAATTATTATATCATTCAGCAATCCTACAATTGGGAATATATTCAAAAGGATGAAAATCAGTATATTGAAGAGATATCTGCACTTCCATGTTTATTGCAGCACTTTTCACAATATCCAAGATAGGAATCAACCTAAGTGTCTATCAATGGATAAACGAATAAAGAAAATGTGCCAAAAATACACAATGGAATATTATTCACCAATAAAAATAATGAAGTTTTTTTTTTTATTTTCAGCAACATGGATGGAATTAGAGAACATTATATTAAACAAAGTTAGGCAGGAACAGAAAGTCAGATACTACTTATTGATGCTCATATGTTGGAGCTAATACAAAATTAAACTCATTGAGACAGAGAGCAGAATGATGCTTACCATAGGCTGGAAATAGTAGCAGGAAGGAGTTTTAAAGAAAAATTTGTTAATGAGGACAAAAATATAGTTAGAGGGTAAAAGATCTAGTGTCCAATAGCACAATAGCATGACTATAGTTAACAGTAATTTATTACCTATTTCAAAATAACTGGAAGAGTGGAATGGTACTATCCCTAACACAAAGAAATGATATATGTTTAAGATGATAGCTACCCCAGTTACCCTGATTTGATCATTATACATTGTATACTTGTATCAAAATATCAAATATACCCCCAAAATATTTATGGCTGTTATGTATCCATAACAGTTAAAAAAATAAAAAATACAAATAACGGTAATCAAAGATCACCATAACAGATGTAATGATAATGAAAAAATATCGTGAGAATTACCGAAACATAACACAGAAACATGAAGTGAGCATATGCTCTTGGATAAATGGATCCAATAGACTTGCTCATCACGGAGTTGCCACAATACTTAATTCTTAAAAAAAAAAAAAAAAAAAAATGCTGGGTGTGGTGGCTCACAAATGTAATCCCAGTACCTTGGGAGGCTGAGACAGAAGGATCGCTTGAGCTCTGGAGTTTCAGACCAGCCCAGGTAACATAGTGAGGTTCTTTTTGTACAAGAAAAAAAAAAATAGCCATGTGTGATGGTGTGCACCTGTGGTGTGCACCTGTGGTCTCGAGAGTGAAGCAGGAGAATTGCTTGAGCCTGGGAAATTGAGGCTGCAGTGGACCATGACTGCACTGCTGCACACCAGTCTCCGTGACAGAACAATACCTTGCCAAAAAAAAAAAAAAAAAAAAAAAAAAAAAAAAAAAAAAAAAAAAAGACGCAAATTCTTTGAAGTGCTATAAAGCAAATTATGATAAAACAAGGTATGTCTGTATTGTAGATTATAGTTTCTAATACTTATTATGTGTATTCGATTAAGAAATGGCAACAAAGTCCAAACTTTTCAGTGTTTTACCATGATACCTGATATGGTTACAAAGCTCAGTCTTTAGGATAGCTATCTTAGGGTCTTCATTTGAAGTCTTTTTTCTCTTTACTATTGGTTACAGTTGCCTGAAATATGACATCTTGATAGGTAGAGAAGATTCAGATCATCACAATCAGAAATGACAAGAGTGATGTTAATACTGACCCTCCCCTGAAATACATACAATCATCAGACAATATTATGAACCCCTCTATCTACATAAACTCAACAATCTAGAAGAAATGGATAAAATCCTGAACACATACAGCCTCCCAAGACTAAACCAGGGAGAAATTGAGTCCCTGAACAGATCAGTAAGAAGTTCTGAAATTGAGGCAGTAAAAAATAGCCTACCAACCGAAAGCAGCCCAGGACCATTCCTACTGAAACTATTCCAAGAAAGTAAGGAGGAGGGATTCCTCCCTAACTCATTCTATGAGGCCAATATCATCCTGATACCAAAATCTGGCAGAGATACAATAACAGAAAAGCTGCAGGGCAATATCCTTGATGAACATAAATGCAAAAATCCTCTAAAAAATAACTGGCAAACAGAATCCAGCAGCACATCAAAAAGCTTATTCACCACGACCAAGTAGGCTTCATTCCTGGAACGCAAGGTTGGGTCTACATACGCAAATCAGTAAGTTTGGTTCATCATACAAACAGAACTAAAGGCAAAAACCACATGATTATCTCAATAGATGCAGAAAAGGCTTTTGATAAAATTCAACATCCATTCATGTTAAAAAAAAATTCTCAATAAATTAAGCATCAAAGGACCATACCTCAAAATAATAAGACCTATGTATGAGCAACCCCTAGTCAACATCATACTGAATGGGCAAAAGCTGGAAGCAGTCCCCTTGAAAACTGGCACAAGACAAGGTTGCCCTCTCTCACCGCTCCTATTCAACATAGTATTGGAAGTTCTGGCCAGTGCAATCAGGCAAGAGACATGTATACATATGTAACAAACCTGCACATTGTGCACATGTACCCTAGAACTTAAAGTATTAAAAAAAAAAAAAGAAAGGGCATCCAAATAGGAAGAGAGGAAGTCAAACTATCCCTGTTTGCAGGTGACATGATTCTATATTTAGAAAACTTCATAGCCTTCACCCAAAAGGTACTTAAGCTGATAAACAACTTTAGCAAAGTCTCAGGATACAAAATCAATGTGCAAAAATCACTAGCATTCCTATACACCAACAATAGTCAACCCAAGATCATGAATGAACTTCCATTCACAATTGCCACAAAAAGAATGAAATACCTAGGAATACAGGTAACTAGGGAGGTGAAAGATCTCTATGGAAGAACCACAAACCACTGCTGAAGGAAATCATACATGGCACAAAAAAATAGAAAAACATCTAATGCTCATAGATAGGAATAATCGATATTATTAAAATGGCTATGCTTCCCAAAGCAATTCATTGATTCAATGCTATTTTTATTAAACCACCATTGACATTCTTCACAGCACTAGAGAAAAGTAATTTAAAATTCACATGAAACCAAGAAACCTGAATAGCCAAGGCAATTCTAAGCAAAATGAATAAAGCTGGAGGCATAATGCTACCTGACTTCAATCTATACTACAGTGCTACAGCAACCAAAACAGCATGGTACTGGTACAAAAAATCACATGCAGACCAATGGAACAGAATAGAGAACCCAGAAATAAGATTGCACACTTGCAACTATTCAATCTTCAACAAACCTGACAAAAGCAATGGGGAAAAGATTCCTCGTTCAATAAATAGTGCTGGGGAACTGGCTAGCAATATGCAGAAGACTGAAACTGAACCCCTTCCTTATACCATATACAAAAATTAACTTAAGATGGATTAAAGACATAAATGTAAAACCCAAAACTGTAGCAACCCTGGAAGACAATCTAGGCAATATCATTCAAGACATAGACACCGGCAAAGATTTCATGACGAAGACACCAAAAGCAATTGCAACAAAAACAAAAATTGACAAATGGGACCTAGTTAAACTAAAGATTTTCTGCACAGCAAAATAAACTCAACAGAGTGAACAGACAACCTACAGAATGGGAGAAAATGTTTGCAAATTATGCATTTGACAAAGATCAACATCTAAAAGGAACTTAAACAAATTTACAAGCAAATAACAACCCCATTATAAAGTGGGCAAAGCACACAAACAGACACTTCAATACATGCGACCATCAATCATATGAGAAAAAGCTCAACATCATTGATCATTAGACCAAAACCGCAATGAAGGCCGTGTAACAATAATCAGAATGGCTATTATTAAAGTCAAACAATTACAGAGGCTGGTGAGGTTGTGTAGAAAAAGGAATGCTTATACAATTTTGGCAGGAGTGTAAATTACTTCTGCAATTCTGGAAGACAGTGTGGTGATTTTTCAAAGACCTAAAGACAGAAATACCATTTGACTCAGCAATTCCATTACTGGGTATATACCCAAAGGAATATAAATCACTCTGCTATAAAGACACATGCACACGTATGTTCATTGCATTACTAGTTACAATAGCAAAGACATGGGATCAACCTAAATGCCTATCAATGGGATACTGGATTAAGAATATGTGGTTCATATTCACAATGGAACACTATGAAGCTGTAAAAAAGAATGAGATAATTTCCTTTGCAGGAAAATGGATGGATTTGGAAGCCATTATTTTCAACAAACTAATGAAGGAACAGAAAAGCAAACACTGCATGTTCTCACATATAAGTGGGGGCAGAATTATGAGAACACATGGTTGGAAACAACACAGACTGGGGACTGTTGCTGGGGAGGAGAGAGAGTGAGCGAGCATCAGGAAGAATAGCTGATGGATGCTAGGCTCAGTATCTAGGAGATGGGATGATCTGTGCAGCAAACCTGCATGACACAGGTTTACCTGTGTAACAGATCTGTACTTGTAGCCTTGAAATTATAATAAACGTTTAAAAAGTGTTTAGTGTACTTTTATTTTTGCCTATTTGAAATTGCTAACATGCCTTAAAAACTTATAATAAAAGGCAAGTTTGAAAATGTTTGAAAATTGACAGAATTGTTTTGAAATTCTGTTTGGAAGATCAAATAGGAAAGATTAGCCACGAATTTTTTTTTTTTTTTTTTGACGTGGAGTCTCGCACTGTCGCCCAGTCTGGAGTGCAGTGGCATGATCTCTGCTCACTGCAACTTCTCAGTTTCAAGCGATTCTCCTGTCTCAGCCTCCTGAGTAGCTGGGACCACAGGCCCGCCACCACGCCCAGCTAATTTTTGTATTTCTTGAAGTAGAGATGGGGTTTGGCCGTGTTGTCCTGGCTGGTCTCGAACTCCTGTTTCCAGGTGACCTTAGCCTCCCAAAGTGCTGGGATTACAGGCGTGAGCCACTGCACCAAGCCAGAACATTTTTTAGAAAGGAGTATTTGGGAAAGCTTCCCTCATCAGGTATTAAAGTGACTTTTCAGGCTAAAATACTCAAAAAATGTAGTCTTGGAATAAGAACTGATATATTACTCAATGGATACAATATTTAGCCTGGATAGAAACCCTAGCATATTAAATCAGCAAATATTTATTCAGTGCTTACGATGCTGGCACTATTTAAAAGGCACTATGGACACAACAGTGAGTATAACAAGATCTCTGCTCTCATTGAGCCTACATTTCATGGCATGTCAAACTATCATATGGTAGTTCTACTTTTAGTTCTTTAAGGAATCTACACACTGTTTTCCATAGTGGTTGTACTAGTTTACATTCTCACCAAGAGTGTAGAAGTGTTCCCTGTTCACCGCACCCATGCCAACATCTACTATTTTTTTGATTTTTTGATTATGGCCATTCGTGCAGGAGTAAGGTGGTATCGCATTGTGGTTTTGATTTACATTTCCCTGATCATTAGTGATGTTAAGCATTCTTTTATGTTTGTTGGTCATTTGTATATCTTTTGAAAATTGCCTATTCATGTCATTAGCTGACTTTTTGATTGGATTGTTTGTTTCGTTCTTGTTGATTTTTTTGATTTCATTGTAGATTCTGGATATTAGTTTTTGTCAGATGGTTAGATCATGAAGGTTTTTTACTCACTCTGTGGGTTTTCTGTTTATTCTGCTGACTGTTTCTTTTGCAGTGCAAAAGCTCTTTAGATTAATTAAGTCCTAGCAATTCATCTTTGTGTTTATTGCATGTGCTTTTGGATTCCTGATTATAAAATCCTTGCCTAAACCAACATCTAGAAGGGGTTTTTCAATGTTATCTTCTACAATTTTTATAGTTTCACTTCTCATATTAAAGTCTTTAAGTCATCTTGATTTTTGTGTAAGGTGAAAGATGAGGATCCAGTTTTATTCTACATGTGGCTAGCCAATTATCCCAGCACTATTTGTTGAAAATGGTGTCCTATCCCTACTTTATGTTTTTGTTTCCTTTGTCAAAGATCAGTTAGCTTTACCTTTGGGTTCTCCACTTTGTTCCATTGATCTAATTGGTACTTTTATACCAGTACCATGCTGTTTTGGTGACTTTGGCCTTATAGTATACTTTGAAATCAGGTTATGTGATGCCTCCTGTTTTGTTCTTTCTGCTTAGTCTTGCTTTGGCTATGTGGGCTGACTTTTGGTTCCATATTCATTTTAGAATTTTTTCTAAGTCTGCGAAGAATGACGGTGATATTTTGATGGGAATTGTGTTGAATTTGTTGAATGCTTTTGGCAGTATGATCATTTTCACAATATTGATTCTAGCCATCCACGAGCTTGGACTATGTTTCATTTCTTTGTGTTGTCTATGATTACTTTCATCAGTGTTTTATAGTTTTCTTTGTAGAGGTCTTTCAAGTTCTTGCTTAGGTATATTCCTAAGTAATTTTTTTTTTGCAGCTATTGTAAATGGGGTTCAGTTCTTGACTTGATTCTCCACTTGGTTGCTCTTGGTGTATAGAAGAGCTACTGATTTGTGTACATTTGTCTGATTTTTGTATGAAGAAACTTTGCTGAATTCTTTCTTTTTTATTATACTTTAAGTTCTAGGGTACATGTGCACAACATGCAGGTTTGTTACATATGTATACATGTGCCATGTTGATGTGCTGCACCCATTAACTCATCATTTACATTAGGTATATCTCCTAATGGTATCCCTCCCCCCTCCCCCCATCCTACAGCGGGCCCCAGTGTGTGATGTTCCCCTTCCTGTGTCCAAGTGTTCTCATTGTTCAATTCCCACCAGTGAGTGAGAACGTGCAGTGTTTGGTTTTTTGTCCTTGCGATAGTTTGCGGAGAATGATGGTTTCCAGCTTCATCCATGTCCCTACAAAGGAAATGAAGTCAACTTTTTTATGGCTGCATACTATTCCATTGTATATATGTGCCACATTTGCTGAATCCAGTCAATCATTGATGGATATTTGGGTTGTTTCCAAGTCTTTGCTATTGTGAATAGTTCCATAATAAACATACGTGTGCATGTGTCTTTATAGCAACATGATTTATAATCCTTTGGGTATATACTCAGTAATGCGATGGTTGGGTCAAATGGCACTTCTAGTTCTAGATCCTTGAGTAATCGACACACTGCCATCCACAATGGTTGAACTAGTTTACAGTCCTACCAATGGCGTAAAAGTGTTCCTATTTCTCCACATCCTCTCCAGCACCTGTTGTTTCCTGACTTTTTAATGATAGCCATTCTAACTGGTGTGAGATGGTATCGCATTGTGGTTTTGATTTGCATTTCTCTGATGGCCAGTGATGATGAGCATTATTTCATGTGACTTTTGGCTGCATAAATGTCTTCTTTTGAGAAGTGTCTGTTCATATCCTTTGCCCACTTGTTGATGGGGTTGTTTGTTTTTTTCTTGTAAATTTATTTGAGTTCTTTGTAGATTCTGGATATTAGCCCTTTGTCAGATGACCAGATTGCAAAAATTTTCTCCCATTCTATAGGTTGCCTGTTCACTCTGATGGTAGTTTATTTTCCTGTGCAGAAGTTCTTTAGTTTAAATTGATCCCATTTGTCAATTTTGGCTTTATTGCCCTTGCTTTTGGTGTTTTACACATGAAGTCCTTGACTATGCTGATGTCCTGAATGGTA
This sequence comes from Pongo abelii, assembly GCF_028885655.2. NCBI lineage: Eukaryota > Metazoa > Chordata > Mammalia > Primates > Hominidae > Pongo > Pongo abelii. Next base: position 69,849,985 of record NC_072008.2, read on the forward strand.
TTGCCTAGGTTTTCTTCCAGGGTTTTTATGGTTTTAGGTCTAACATTTAAGCCTTTAATCCATCTTGAATTAATTTTAGTATAAGATGTAAGGAAGGGATCCAGTTTCAGCTTTCTACATATGCCTAGCCAGTTTTCCCAGCACCATTTATTAAATAGGGAATCCTTTCCCCATTGCTTGTTTTTGTCAAGTTTGTCAAAGATCAGATAGTTGTAGATGTGTGGCATTATTTCTGAGGGCTCTATTCTGTTCCATTGATGTATATCTCTCTTTTGCTACCAGTACCATGCTGTTTTGGTTACTATAGCCTTGTAGTATAGTTTGAAGTCAGGTAGCGTGATGCCTCTGGCTTTGTTCTTTTGGTTTAGGCTTGACTTGGCAATGTGGGCTCTTTTTTGGTTCCATATGAACTTTAAAGTAGTTTTTTTCCAATTCTGTGAAGAAAGTCATTGGTAGCTTGATGGGGATGGCATTGAATCTATAAATTACCTTGGGCACTATGGCCATTTTCACAATTTTGATTCTGCTATCCATGAGCATGGAGTGTTCTTCCATTTGTTTGTGTCCTCTTTTATTTCATTGAGCAGTGGTTTGTAGTTCTCCTTGAAGAGGTCCTTCACATCCCTTGTAAGTTGGATTCCTAGGTGTTTTATTCTCTTTCAAGCAATTGTGAATGTGAGTTCACTCATGATTTTGCTCTCTGTTTGTCTGTTATTGGTGTATAAGAATGCTTGCGATTTTTCCATATTGATTTTGTATCCTGAGGCTTTGCTGAAGTTGCTTATCAGCTTAAGGAGATTTTGGACTGAGACAATGGGGTTTTCTAGATATACAATCATGTCATCTGCAAACAGGGACAATTTGACTTCCTCTTTTCCTAAGTGAATACCTTTATTACTTTCTCCGGCCTGATTGCCCTGGCAGAACTTCGAACACTATGTTGAACAGGAGTGGTGAGAGAGGGCATCCCTGTCTTGTGCCAGTTTTCAAAGGGAATGCTTCCAGTTTTTGCCCATTCAGTATGATATTGGCTATGGGTTTGTCATAAATAGCTCTTATTATTTTTAGATACTTCCCATCAATTCCTAATTTATTGAGAGTTTTTAGCTGTTGAATTTTTTTTTCTTTTTTATTGTTACACTTTAAGTTTTAGGGTACATGTGCACAATGTGCAGGTTAGTTACATATGTATACATGTGCCATGCTGCTGTGCTGCACCCATTGACTCATCATTTAGCATTAGGTATATTTCTTAATGCTATCCCTACCCCCTCCCCCAACCCCACAACAGTCCCCAGAGTGTGATGTTCCCCTTGCTGTGTCCATGTGTTCTCATTGTTCAAGTTCCACCTATGAGTAAGAACATGTGGTGTTTGGTTTTTTGTCCTTGCGATAGTTTACTCAGAATGATGATTTCCAGTTTCATCCATGTCCCTACAAAGGACATGAACTCATCATTTTTCATGGCTGCATAGTATTCCATGGTGTATATGTGCCACATTTTCTTAATCCAGTCTATCATTGTTGGACATTTGGGTTAGTTCCAAGTCTTTGCTATTGGGAATAGTGCCACAGTAAACATATGTGTGCATGTCTCTTTATGGCAGCATGATTTACAGTCCTTTGTGTATATACCCAGTAATGCGATGGCTGAGTCAAATGGTATTTCTAGTTCTAGATACCTTAGGAATCGCCACACTGACTTCCACAATGGTTGAACTAGTTTACAGTTCCACCAAGAGTGTAAAAGTGTTCCTATTTCTCCACATCCTCTCCAGCACCTGTTGTTTCCTGACTTTTTAATGATTGCCATTCTAACTGGTGTGAGATGGTATCATTGTGGTTTTGATTTTCATTTCTCTGATGGCCAGTGATGGTGAGCATTTTTTCATGTGTCTTTTGGCTGCATAAATGTCTTCTTTTGAGAAGTGTCTGTTCATGTCTTTTGCCCACTTTTTGATTGGGTTGTTTGTTTTTTTCTTGTAAATATGTTTGAGTTCATTGTAGATTCTGGATATTAGCCCTTTGTCAGATGGGTAGGTTGCAAAAATTTTCTCCCATTTTGTAGATTGCCTGTTCACTCTGCTGGTAGCTTCTTTTGCTGTGCAGAAACTCTTTAGTTTAATTAGATCCCATTTGTCAATTTTGGCTTTTGTTGCCATTGCTTTTGGTGTTTTAGACATGAAGTCCTTGCCCATGCCTATGTCCTGAATGGTAATGCCTAGGTTTTCTTCTAGGGTTTTTATGGTTTTAGGTCTAACGTTTAAGTCTTTAATGCATCTTGAATTAATTTTTGTGTAAGGTGTAAGGAAGGGATCCACTTTCAGCTTTCTACATATGGCTAGCCAGTTTTCCCAGCACCATTTATTAAATAGGGAATCCTTTCCCTATTGCTTGTTTTTCTCAGGTTTGTCAAAGATCAGATGGTTGTACATATGTGGCATTATTTCTGAGGGCTCTGTTCTGTTCCATTGATCTATATCTCTGTTTTGGTACCAGTACAATGCTGTTTTCGTTACTGTAGCCTTGTAGTATAGTTTGAAGTCAGGTAGCGTGATGCCTCCAGCTTTGTTCTTTTGGCTTAGGATTGACTTGGCAATGCGGGCTCTTTTTTGGTTCCATATGAACTTTAAAGTAGTTTTTTCCAATTCTGTGAAGAAAGTCATTGGTAGCTTGATGGGGATGGCATTTAATCTATAAATTGCCTTGGGCAGTATGGCCATTTTCATGATATTGATTCTTCCTACCCATGAGCATGGAATGTTCTTCCTTGTTTGTATCCTCTTTTATTTCATTGAGCATTGGTTTGTAGTTCTCCTTGAAGAGGTCCTTCACATCCCTTTTAAGTTGGATTCCTAGGTATTTTATTCTCTTTGAAGCAATTGTGAATGGGAGTTCACTCATGATTTGGCTCTCTGTTTGTCTGTTATTGGTGTATAAGAATGCCTCTTATTTGTGTACATTGATTTTGTATCCTGAGACGTTGCTGAAGTTGCTTATCAGCTTAAGGAGATTGTGGTCTGAGCCAATGGGGTTTTCTAGATATACAATCATGTCATCTGCAAACAGGGACAATTTGACTTCCTCTTCTCCTAATTGAATACCCTTTATTTCCTTCTCCTACCTAATTGCCCTGGCCAGAACTTCCAACACTATGTTGAATAGGAGTGGTGAGAGAGGGCATCCCTGTCTTGTGCCAGTTTTCAAAGGGAATGCTTCCAGTTTTTGCCCATTCAGTATGATATTGGCTGTGGGTTTGTCATAGATAGCTCTTATTATTTTGAAATACGTCCCATCAGTTCCTAATTTATTGAGAGTTTTTGGCATGAAGGGTTGTTGCATTTTGTCAAAGGCCTTTTCTGCATCTATTGAGATAATCGTGTTGTTTTTGTCTTTGGTTCTGTTTATATGCTGGATTACATTTATTGATTGTTGTATATTGAACCAGCCTTGCATCCCAGGGATGAAGCCCACTTGATCATGGTGGATAAGCTTTTTGATGTGCTGCTGGATTCAGTTTGCCAGTATTTTATTGAGGATTTTTGCATCAATGTTCATCAAGGATATTGGTCTAAAATTCTCTTTTTTGCTTGTGTCTCTGCCTGCCTATCACAATGATGCTGGCCTCATAAAATGAGTTAGGGGGGATTCCCTCTTTTTCTGTTGATTGGAATAGTTTCAGAAGGAATGGTACCAGTTCCTCCTTGTAACTCTGGGAGAATTCGGCTGTGAATCCATCTAGTCCTGGACTCTTTTTAGTTGGTAAGCTATTGATTATTACCACAATTTCAGAGCCTGTTATTGGTCTATTCAGAGATTCAACTTCTTCCTGGTTTAGTCTTGGAGGGTGTATGTGTCGAGGAATTTTTCCATTTCTTGTAGATTTTTCTAGTTTATTTGCGTAGAAGTGTTTGTACTATTCTCTGATGGTAGTTTGTATTTCCGTGGGATCGGTGGTGATATCCCCTTTATCATTTTTTATTGTGTCTATTTGATTCCTCTCTCTTTTTTTCTTTATTAGTCTTGCTAGTGGTCTATCAATTTTGTTAATCCTTTCAAAAAACCAGCTCCTGGATTCATTAATTTTTTGAAGGGTTTTTTGTGTCTCTATTTCCTTCAGTTCTGCTGTGATTTTAGTTATTTCTTGCCTTCTGCTAGCTTTCGAATGTGTTTGCTCTTGCTTTTCTAGTTCTTTTCATTGTGATGTTAGGGTGTCAATTTTGGATCTTTCCTGCTTTCTCTTATGGGCATTTAGTGCTATAAATTTCCCTCTACATACTGCTTTGAATGTACCCCAGAGATTGTGGTCTGTTGTGTCTTTGTTCTCGTTGGTTTCAAAGAACATCTTTATTTATGCCTTCATTTCGTTATGTACCCACTAGTCATTCAGGGGCAGGTTGTTCATTTTCCATGTATTTGAGCGGTTTTGAGTGAGTTTCTTAATCCTGAGTTCTAGTTTGATTGCACTGTGGTCTGAGAGACAGTTTGTTATAATTTCTTTTCTTTTCTATTTGCTGAGGAGAGCTTTACTTCCAACTATGTGGCCAATTTTGGAATAGGTGTGGTGTGGTACTAAAAAAATGTATATTCTGTTGATTTGGGGTGGAGAATTCTGTAGATGTCTATTTGGTCCGCTTGTTGCAGAGCTGAGTTCAATTCCTGGGTATCCTTTTTAACTTTCTTCTCGTTGATCTGTCTAATGTTGACAGTGGGGTGTTAAATTCTCCCATTATTATTGTGTGGGAGTCTAAGTCTCTTTGTAGGTCACTCAGGACTTTCTTTATGAATCTGGGTACTGCTGTATTGGGTGCATATATATTTAAGATAGCTCTTCTTGTTGAATTGATCCCTTTACCATTATGTATTGGCCTTTCTTTGTCTCTTTTGATCTTTGTTGGTTTAAAGTCTGTTTTATCAGAGACTAGGATTGCAACCCCTGCCTTTTTTTGTTTTCCATTTCCTTGGTAGATCTTCCTCCATCCTTTTATTTTGAGCCTATGTGTGTCTCTGCACGTGAGATGGGTTTCCTGAATACAGCACACTGATGGGTCTTGACTCTTTATCCATTTTGCCAGTCTGTGTCTTTTTATTGGAGCATTTAGTCCATTTACATTTAAAGTTAGTAGTGTTATGTGGGAACTTGATCCTGTCATTATGATGTTAGTTGGTTACTTTGCCCATTAGTTGATGCAGTTTCTTCCTAGCCTCAATGGTTTTTACAATTTGGCATGATTTTGCAGTGGCTGGTACTGGTTGTTCCTTTCCATGTTTAGTGCTTCTTTCAGGAGCTCTTTTAGGGCAGGCCTGGTGGTGACAAAATCTCTCAGCATTTGCTTGTGTGTAAAGGATTTTATTTCTCCTTCACTTATGAAGCTGAGTTTGGCTGGATATGAAATTCTGGGTTGAAAATTCTTTTCTTTAAGAATGTTGAATATTGGACCCCACTCTCTTCTGGTTTGTAGAGTTTCTGCTGAGAGATCCGCTGTTAGTCTGATGGGCTTCCCTTTGTGGGTAACCCGACCTTTCTCTCTGGCTGACCTTAACATTTTTTCCTTCATTTCAACTTTGGTGAATCTGACAATTATGTGTCTTGCAGTTGCTCTTTTTGAGGAGTATCTTTGTGGCGTTCTCTGTATTTCCTGAATCTGAATGTTGGCCTGCCTTGCTAGCTTGGGGAAGTTCTCCTGGATATTATCCTGCAGAGTGTTTTCCAACTTGGTTCCATTCTCCCCGTCACTTTCAGTTACACCAATCAGACATAGATTTGGTCTTTTCACATAGTCCCATATTTCTTGGAGGCTTTGTTCATTTCTTTTTCTTCTTTTTTCTCTAAACTTCCCTTCTCGCTTCATTTCATTCATTTCATCTTCCATCACTGATGCCCTTTCTTCCAGTTGATCTCATTGCCTCCTGAGGCTTCTCCATTCTTCACGTATTTCTCGAGCCTTGCCTTTCAGCTCCATCAGCTCCTTTAAGCACTTCTCTGTATTGGGTATTCTAGTTATACATTCATCTAAATTTGTTTCAAAGATTTTTACTTTTTTGCCTTTAGTTTGAATTTCCTCCTGTAGCTCAGGGTAGTTTGATCGTCTGAAGCCTTCTTCTCTCAACTCGTCAAAGTCATTCTGCGTCCAGCTTTGTTCCGTTGCTGGTGAGGAACTGCATTCCTTTGGAGGAGGAGAGTCACTCTGCTTTTTAGAGTTTCCAGTTTTTCTGCTCTATTTTTTCCTCATCTTTGTGGTTTTATCTACTTTTGTTCTTTGATGATGGTGATGTATAGATGGAGTTTTGGTGTGGATTTCCTTTCTGTTTGTTAGTTTTCCTTCTAACAGAGAGGACCCTCAGCTGCAGGTCTGTTGGAGTTTGCTAGAGGTCCACTCCAGACTCTGTTTGCCTGGGTAACAGCAGTGGTGGCTGCAGAACAGTGGATTTTTGTGAACCGTGAATGCTGCTGTCTGATGGTTCCTCTGGAAGTTTTGTCTCAGAGGACTACCTGGCCGTGTGAGGTGTCGGTCTGCCCCTATTGGGGGGGTGCCTCCCAGTTAGGCTGCTCGGGGGTCAGGGGTCAGGGACCCACTTGAGAAGGCAGTCTGCCCATTCTCAGATCTCCTGCTGGGTGCTGGGAGAACTACTCCTCTCTTCAAAGCTGTCAGACAGGGACATTTAAGTCTGCAGAGGTTACTGCTGTCTTTTTGTTTGTCTGTGCCCTGCCCCCAGAGCTGAAGCCTACAGAGGCAGGCAGGCCTCCTTGAGCTGTGGTGGGCTCCACCCAGTTCGAACTTCCCGGCTGCTTTGTTTACCTAAGCAAGCCTGGGCAATGGCGGGCACCCCTCCCCCAGCCTCGCTGCCGCCTTGCAGTTTGATCTCAGAATGCTGTGCTAGCAATCAGCGAGACTCCGTGGGCATAGGACCCTCTGAGCCAGGTGCGGGATATAATCTCCTGGTGTGCCGTTTTTTAAGCCCGTCGGAAAAGCGCAGTATTAGGGTGGGAGTGACCCGATTTTCCAAGTGCTGTCTGTCACCCCTTTCTTTGACTAGGAAAGGGAACTCCCTGACCTCCTGCGCTTCCTGAGTGAGGCAATGCCTCGCTCTGCTTCGGCTCGCGCACGATGCACTGCACCCACTGTCCTGTGCCCACTTTCTGTCACTCCCTTGTGAGATGAACCCGGTACTTCAGATGGAAATGCAGAAATCACCCGTCTTCTGTGTTGGTCACGCTGGGAGCTGTAGACTGGAGCTGTTCCTATTCAGCCATCTTGGCTCCCTATCGAGCTGTTGAATTTTGTCGAAGGCCTTTTCTGCATCTATTGAGATAATCATGTGGTTTTTGTCTTTGGTTCTGTTTATATGCTGGATTACGTTTATTGATTTGTGTATGTTGAACCAGCCTTGCATCCCAGAGATGCAGCCCGCTTGATCATGGTGGATAATCTTTTTGATGTGCTGCTGGATTCGGTTTGCCAGTATTTTATTGAGAATTTTTGCGTCGATGTTCATCAGAGATGTTGGTGTAAAATTCTCTCTTTTTATTGTGTCTCTGCCAGCGTCAGGCACTATTCTAAGCATTTTATCTGTATTAAAAAATTAATACACACAAAATCCCTATGATGTAAATACTATTATTACCCTCTTTTTCCAGATTGGGAAACCAAAGCACAGAAAACTTAAGGGAATTTCCAAAGGTCAAATATCAAGCAAGTGTTAGGGCTGTATAGTGAGCTCAGCCTGTTTCTGGAGTTTGCCCTTGTCTCTATTATAGCCTTTCACCTCTCCATTTAGCCTCTCAATATAATACCAGTCAGTTTTTAAATTGGCCATTTACATTGGTCTAATACAGATCTTTTTGGTGGCTTTTTTCTCATTATTATATGTTGTCAGTGATTAAAAGTACCCTGTACCATTACGTGTATGTGTTTTAGGAGAAAGTTCAGAAAAGTACTGTGAGTATATGATCATTTACATAAACTCCCATGGTAAATTTCCTCAAGAATAAATAAAATAATATTGTTGTTAACATTATTCTTCCATTAGACCTTATTTGCTTTGCCTTTAAATTATACTTTTTTGGGATTATGTTAGAAGTTAGGTGAACATGTAGAGCAGCAATAAATTAGTAAATTCATTAAGAAATTTTAATTTTTGAAGCAAGAAACTAATGAAGTATTTATTATAGCCAATTTATCCCCTCACATAAAAGTAAAATTCATTCTTGAGGGAAGTAGTCTGACTAAATGCAGCCGGAAGGAACATCTGCCACCGAGGGACCAGGACATCAGGAAGCCTGGTGAACTCAAACCAGATCTTCAGAGAGGAGTCATTGAGAATGGAGAGAGGGAGAACACAGATACTGGGCTGAAGGAGAAGGAAGCAGGGAACCCTGCATAGATCTCTCATGCACCGGGATTCATTCCTGGTCCCCAACAACTCCTAGGGAAAGAGTAAGTTGAGCAGATGGGGAGCAACCTTTTCTCACCACTACCTCTAGAATACTGGCAGCAGGAGAACCCATGACCCCCACAGACACTTAAGTGGCAAGGAAACCTGCTTAGAGAGTTGACAGGGGCAGAACTCCAGCTGGCGCACAGACCAGAGGGCTTGGTGCAGGAATAACATCCGTGGTGAAGCACAGCCAGGGACTCCCATAACCCCAAGGTTTTCCATGCTCCCCTAGTACACTTCAGCATTAGGGGAACTGTCTGACCTGAACAGAACAAGGGAATCTTCCTGATGAGATGTGACCCCTTCTACCTGACAGCCCCCCGTCTGCTGGCCTCTTATGGGGCCCCAGCTTGGCCATGCCTGCTTGCAGTACAGTCTTTGATGCCCAAATAGGGTGTCTGCCAAGGGCCCGCATCATAGCTTTGTGCTGGAAGACCATGCCTGACCATGAAAGAGCTCCAGCAGAGTGGCCCACACCGATGTGCACCAGCACACTGGCATCTTTCTCCCACTGCAGCCTCCCCCAAGCTGTTTTGTTGGCACACACCCACAGCCAGGCCCCAGATCATTTTGGCAGTGCACCGTGAGCAGAGGCAGACATTGACTCCAGTTCTCCACCAGTTCAGGTCTTCCTGTGCACCCCACCATGCTGCTGCTGCTAGCGCGAGTGCACCCTGCCCTACCCCACTCCACCCTGCTGCACCACCACTGCCTGTGGAAATGCTCACAAGGAGACCAGCGGCCCCAGCTCCACCGTGCACTGCCATTGCTGCCAGAGTGAACACACAAATGGAGACCTCCATCTCAGTGCTTGCCAGCACTCCACCCCCCCCCCAGTCACTGCTGCCAGCACAAATGTGCACAGACACCAGTGGCCCCTTGCCACCATGCCACTGCCACTGCTGGAAACACCTGAATGGATGCTAACACCCTTGCACCTGCTAGTATCCCGCCCCAGGTGACAAGCAGGTACCCCACCTTGCCATGCTGCTGCTGCTGCAACCACATGCTAACAACTATGGATGCCACTGCAATTACTCAATGGAGCATATTGACTGTCACCACCCATTGCACTGTTGTGGCCAGTGGTCTGGAAACACGTCAACCCTTCCATCAGAGCAGGTTTCTAATCTCAAGGAGCTAGAGAACTAAGTTCGGGGCCAACACTAGCCTCGCAGAATTACAGCAGGCAGCACAACAGTGTTGAGCTGAGCCTTAATCTGATAAACTCTTCCAGAAACCAAGCCAGTCAACTGAACCCATCTTATAATACAATAAAACCACCAAGGACATCAAAGAAGATAAAAGCAAAAGGAAAAACACATTCAAAAGATAGCAACTTCAAAGATTGAAGGAACATCAGCCTATACAGAGAAAGAAGCAGCACAGGAACCCTAGTAACTCAAAAAACCAGAGTGTCTTCACACTTCCAAAAGAATGCACAAGATGCTGAGCAATAACTTTTAACCAGGATGAAATGGCTGAAATGACAGAAATCGAATTCAGAATATGGATAGGAATGAAGATCACCAAGATTCTGGAAAAAGTCTAAACCAAATCCAGGAATTCTAAGAAATACAATAAAATGATACAGGAGATAAAAGATGAAATGACCATTTTAGGAAAAAACCAAGCTGACCTGATAGAGCAGAAAAACCTCACTTCAAGAATTTCAGAATACGGTCACAAGTATTAACAGCAGAATCAACCAAGCTGAGGAAAGAATCTCAGCTTGAAGAAAAGTTCTCTGACATAACTCAGACCAAAAAATAAAAATAAAAAATAAATAAAGAAGGATAAAAAACAACTCTGAGAAATATGGAATTATATAAATAGACCAAATCTGTGATTCATCAGTGTCCCTGAAAGAGAGGAAGAGAAATTGAGCAACTTGGAAGACATATTTCAGGATATCATCTAATAAAATTTTCCCAACTTCACTAAAGAGGCCAACACTGGAAATGGAGAAAACCCCTGTGAGATACTATACAAGATGACTATTCCCAAGACACATAGTCATTAGCTTCTCCCAGGTCAAATTGAAAGAAAAAACGTTAAGTCAGCTAGAAAGAAGAGGCTGGTCACCAACAAAGGGGAAAGTATCAGGCTAACAGTGGAACCTTCAATAAAAACCCTACAAGCCAGAAGAAATTGAGGGCCTATAAGCAATATTTGTAAAGAAAAGAATTCATATCCTGCCAGACTAAACTTCATAAGTGCAGAAGAAATAAGGTTCTTTTGAGAAAAGCAAATACTAAAGGAATTTATTACCACCTGGACTGCCTTAAATAAAGTCCTTAAGAGAGTGCTAAATATAGAAATGAAAGACCCGTTACCAGCCACCACAAAAATACACTTATGCACATAGACCATTAACACTATAAAGCAACCATACAAAAAGTCTGCATAATAACCAACTAGCAACATAATAGAATCACACCCATACCAGTCAGTACTAACTTTAGAATGTAAACAGGCTAAATGTCACAATTAAAAGGCACAAAGTGGAAAGTTCGATAAAGAAGCAAGACCCAACAGTAAGCTGTGTTAAAGAGACCCATTTCACATGCAATAGCACACACAGGTTGAAAGTAAAAGGATGGAGAAAAATCTATGAAATGAATGGAAAACAGAAAAAATCAGGGGTTGCTATTCTAATTTCAGACAAAACTGACTTTAAACCAACAATAATCAAAAAAGTCAAAGAAGGCCAATTCGTAATAGTAAAGGGCATAATTTAACAAGAAGACATAGCTATTTTAAATACATATGTGCCCAACACAGTAGGACACAATTCATGAAACAAGTTCTCAGAAACCTATGAAGATATATACATAACCACACAATAATAGCAGGGGACTTCAACACCTCATTGAAAATATTAGACAGATAATTGAGGCAGAAAACTAACAAAGATATTTGGGAACTGATCTTGACACTTGAACAAATGGGCCTGACAGACATCTACAGAACTCTCCATCCTAAAACAACAAAATATACATTTTTCTCATCTACATATGGCACATAGTCTAAAATTAACTACACAGTTGGACATAAAACCATTTCCAGCAAATTAAATACAAAACTGTAATTATACCAAACACATTCCAGGACAACAGCACAATAAAAATAGAAATCAATAATAAGAAAATCAATCAAAGTCATATAATTACATTGACATTAAACAACCTGCTCCTGAATGACTTTCAGATAAATAATTAAATCAAAGCAGAAAATAAGAAATTCTTTGAAACTAATTGGAACAAAGATACAACATACCAGAATCTCTGGGACACAGCTAAAGGAGTGCTAAGAGGAAAGTTTATAGCTCTAAACACTCACATTAAAACTTAGAAACATCTCGAATTAACAACGTAACATTACACCTAGAGGACCTAGAGAAACAAGAGCCAACCAACACCCAAGCTAGCAGAAGACAAAAAACAACTAACATCAGAGCTGAAATGAAGGATATTGAGACAAGAAAAACCATACAAAAGATTCAAGAATCCAGGCATTTGTTTGTTGAAAGAATTAATAAGATAAGACTGCCAACAAGGATATGAACAGACATTTCTCAAAAGAAGACCTTTATGCAGCCAACAAACACATGAAAAAAATGCTCATCATCACTGCTCATCAGAGAAATGCAAATGAAAACCACAATGAGATACCATCTCACACCAGTTAGAATGGCGATCATTAAAAAGTCTGGAAACAACAGATGCTGGAGAGGATGTGGAGAAATAGGAATGCCTTTACACTGATGGTGGGAGTGTAAATTAGTTCAACCATTGTGGAAGACTGTGGCAATTCCTCAAGGATCTAGAACTAGAAATACCATTTGACCTAGTGATCCCATTACTGGGTATCTACCCAAAGGATTATAAATCATGCTACTATAAAGACCCATGCACGTGTCATGTTTGTTGCAGCACTATTCACAATAGCAAAGACTTGGAGCCAACCCAAATGTCCATCAATGATAGACTGGATTAAGAAAATGTGGCACGTATACACCATGGAATACTATGCAGCCATAAAAAAAGGATGAGTTCATGTCCTTTGCAGGGACATGGATGAAGCTGGAAACCATCATTCTGAGCAAACTATCGCAAGGACAGAAAACCGAACACCGCATGTTCTCACTCATAGGTGGGAATTGAACAGTGAGAACACTTGGACACAGGGCAGAGAACATCACATGCCAGGGCCTGTGGGGGGTGGGGACCTTGGGGAGGGATAGCATTAGGAGAAACACCTAATGTGAATGACGAGTTGATGGATGCAGCAAACCAACATGGCACATGTATACCTATGTAACAAACCTGCACATTGTGCACATGTACTCTAGAACTTAAAGTATAATAATAAAAAAAAGAACCTTTAAAAAAAAAGATAGACTGCCAGCTAGACTAATAAATAAAAAAGAGAGGTTGAAATAATCATAAATGACTAAGGGGATGTTACCACTGACCCCACAGAAATACAAAAAACAAACAAACAAAAACCTCAGAGACTACTAAAACACTCCTATGCACACAAACTAGAAAACCTAGAAGAAATGGGTAAATTTCTGCAAACATACAACCACCGAAGATTGAACCAGGAAGAGACTGAAGCCCTGAACAGACTAATAATGAGTTTCAAAATTGAATCAGTAATAAAAAGACTACCAACTGGAAGAAGCCCAAGAGCAGGCAAATTCACAGCTGAATCCCACCAGATATGTATAGAAAAAAGAGTTGGTACCATTCCTACTTGAAACTATTCCAAAAATTTGAGGAGGAGAAACTCCTCCCTAACTCATTTTGTGAGGCCAGTGTCATCCTGATACCAAAACCTGGCAGACACACACACAAAAAGGAAAACTTCAGGCCAGTTTCCATGATGAGCGTAGATGCAAAATCCTCAACAAAATACTAGCAAACCAAATCCAGCAGCACATCAAAAAGTTAATCTACTACAATCAAGCACATCAAAAAGCTAATCCACCACAATCAAGCAGGCTTTTTGTCCCTAAGATGCAAGCCTGGTTTGATATACTCAACTCAGTAAATGATTCATCACATAAACAGAACTGAAAACATAAATCACATGATTATCTCAATAGATGTAAAAAAGGCTTTTGATAAAATTAAACATTCCTTCATGTTGAAAACCCTCAACAAACTGGACATTAAAGGAACATACTTCTAAATAATAAGAGCCACCCATGACAAACCTACAGCCAACATCATACTAAATGGCCAAAAGCTGTAAGCATTCTCCTTGAAAACTGGAACAAGACAAGGATGTGCTTTCTCAACACTTCCATTCCCCATAGTACTGGAAGCCTTAGCCACAGCAATCAGGCAAAAGAAAGAAATAAAGGCTTTTAAATAGCAAGAGAGGAAGTCAAACTATTTCTCCTTGCAGACTATATGATTCTATACTAAGAAAAACTCGTAGTTTCTTTCTTAAATCTCTTCAATCTTATAAACAACTTCAGCAAAGTTTCAGGATACCAAATCGATGTACAAAAATCAGTAGCATTCCTATACACCAACAATATGCAAGATGAGAATCAAATTAAGAACACAATTCCATTCGCAATAGCCACAAAAAGAATAAAATACCTAGGAATACAGCTAACCAGGGAGATGAAAGAACTCTACAAGGAAAATTACAAAACATTGCTCAGAGAGATCAGAATTAACACAAATCAATGGAGAAGCATTCCATGCTCATGGGTAGGAAAAATCTATATCATTAAAATGCCCATACTGCTCAAAGCAATTTACAGATTCAATGTTATTCCTATCAAACTACTAGTGACATTCTTTACAGAATTAGAAAAAAATTAAAAATGCTGTGGAACCAAAACGAAGCTTGATAGTCAAGGCAATCCTAAGCAGAAAGAACAAAACTGGGGGCATCACAGTGCCCAGTGTCTAACTATACTACAAGGCAACAATAATCAAAACATCATAGTACTGGTACAAAAACAGACACATAAACTAATGGATCAGAATAGAGAGCACAGAAATAATGCTGCACACCTACAACCATCCAATCTTCTATAAAGCCAATGAAAACAAGCAATGAGGAAAAAATTCTCTATTCAATAATTGTGCTGAGATAACTTTATAGCCATATGCAGAAGATTGAAACTAGATTTCCTCTCTACACCTTATATGAAAATCAACTCAAGATGGATTAAAGACTTAAATGTAAAACCTAAAACTATAAAACCCTGGAAGATAACCTAGGGAATACCATTCTGGATATAGGACCTACCAAAGAATTCATGATGAAGATACCAAAACCAAGTGCAAGTGAAATAAAATTGACAAATGGGACCTAATTAAACAAAAGGGCTTCTGCACAGCAATGGAAATACTTTTACACTGTTGATGGGAATGTAAAGTAGTATAACCATTATGGAAAACAGTGTAGAGATTCCTTTAAAGAACTAAAAGTAGATCTACTGTTTTATCTAGCAATCCCACTACCAGGTATCTACCCAAAGGAAAAGAAGTCATTATACGAAAAAGATGCTTGCACACACGTGTTTATAGCAGCACAATTTTCAATTGCAAAACCATGGAACCAGCCCAAATGCCCATCAATGAATGAGTGGAAAAAGAAAATATATATATACACAGTGGAGCACTACTCAGCCATAAAAGGAAATGAAATAATGGCATTTGCAGCAACCTGGATGGAATTGGAGACCATTATTCTAAGTGAAATAACTCGGGAATGGAAAACTAAATATCATATGTTCTCACTCATATGTAGGAGCTGAGCTATGAGGATGCAAAGGCATAAGAATGATACACTGGACTTTGGGAACTCGGGGGAAAGGGTAGGAAGTGGAGAGGGATAAAAAAACTAGACATTGGGTACAGTGTAGATGGCTCAGGTGATGGGTGCAGCAAAATCTCAGAAATCACCACTAGAGAACTTATTAATATAATAAAACACCACCTGTTCCCAAAAACCTATTGAAATAAAAAAAATTTTAAGCAGTAGCATTCATTTACACCAAGAATGTGCAAGATGAGAACTAAATTAAGAACACAGTAGCCACCAAAAAGAAATAAAATACCTAGGAATACAGCTAATCAGGAAGGTCAAAAGAACTCTACAATGAAAATTAGAATGGGGTTGTATTCTTAATTAGTAGACACTAGGGACTACTTGAGGGTGTAGGGCGGGAAGAAGGTTAAGGATCAAAAAACTACCTGTAGATTACTATGCTTATTACCTGGCTGTCAAAATAAACCTGCACATCAAATCTTTGTTACATGCAATTTACCTATATAGTAAACCTGTACGTGTACCCTGAACCTAAAATAAATGTTTAAAAAGACAAAGCATAACAGATATTGGTGAGGATGTGGAGAAAAGAGAATGCTCATACACTGTTTGTGGAAATGTAAACTAGTGCAACATCTATAGATAACTGTGGGGAGATTTTTAAAAATTAAATATAACTAAAATTTCTTCTCTTTAAATCCTTTTGTTGATGTTCTACCTTTTTACATGGAGGTTAGTATAATATACTGAAAAGAAATTCACCTTTGCATTCAGAGACTGGGATAAATTCACAACTGTGTCACTTATTAGCTGTTTGACTTTGGACAAATTAGAAAATTATCTGAATCTCATACTGCTTATCTATAGAGTTAAGAAAATAGTATGTGCCTTGTAGAATTATTAAGCAATGAATGAGATAACTAATGTAAAGTCATAGCACAGTGCCTGTTATATACTATAAGCATTCAGTAATATTTTCTTTCTCTGCTTTTCATCACCTTTTCTTACAAGAATGATTTTAAGTGCTTAAAATAAAACATATAAAGTAAATTCATTAAATCAAATTATAAAAACCACATTATGCTAACCACAGAGATTAACATAGTTGCTAAGACTGAGCATCAGAGGTGTTGTAGAGCTTCTTAGCAACCAAGTTAAAAAAAAATGTATAGTAACAGAGCTTTCATTATGAAAGAGAACAGAGATAACTAAGTGTTTTCTGACACTAAATTTGAAAGTAAAGTTTTCATTTGGGACCTTGCACAGATATTAAACAAGATAATCAGCAATGTCTTTAACCCTTTCACAGCAATTTCAATTTGTATGTCTAGTCATTTTATATGACTATTTCCAGAAATAGCCTTCCATAATGTTATGGCAGCATAGCATTAAAGTACACTTTCCAGTGATGATTCTCTAAGACATTGACTTAATATGGGCAAAGTATATAGACTTTCAGTGATCTCTCTTAATCTGAGGCAGTGTTGCCCAGAGTGTGGTATACATCCATACCACTGCTGGCACCTGAGATGATTTGAAGTAATACTTAGATGGATTTATTTTGTTTTACCTATAATAGTTATGTGTTTATTTAATATTTATTAGGAAAAATTATCTACCTATCACATCAAACCCATAATTTCATGAATGAAATTAACAAAAGGCTAAGCAAAAGATTTAAGAAAAGTATTTTAAGGAAAGTTTAAGAAAAGGTTAAATAAAAGTGAGTCAACTCAAAAAAATATCATAATACAGGTAATACCCAGATACTATAATGCAGGTAGTAAATATCTAGATATGTCAAAACTTGGGAAGGTGGTTTGAAAAAAACTGAAACATAGGAGTCACTTATCTAAAGAGAAAAGTGCCTAAATATGCAGATGCTTAGCACATATCTTAGGTTTCACTCCCTAGATGTAATTTAGTATAGCTCATTTTTTTGGTCTGTCAGTCTTTGAAGAGTTCATGTGTCCTTAGTAAATTTTATAGTATTCATTTCTACCGGCACCCTCTTTTATTATAGGCTCCTTTTTTATAGGGTCTTTAAAGTCTATGGTTAGAAGTAGACTTATTTGAAAGGAAGTACTTTCACACTATCTCTTTCCCAAATATAACCTACTATATAATCAATTTAGTATTTTAATTGTTTTAAAATGCAAAGTTTTCTGATAACCAGGAAACTCAGTTTTTCAAGTCATTCATTTGACCTCAATTATATGGACTTGGTACCTACCTACAGATCTTAATTGGCATTAAGTTAGGTTACTAAGTTGAGTGAAAAACCTTCAGTAGTGACCATCTGGAAGGAAGTCGATATTATCTTCTGAGGAATCATTCATGTTCCCAAATAAATAAGCAGATTCTGCCAGCAGCAGCCTCTGGCAGACTACTTATGATTTCAATGGTTCTCTATTTTCTGAGCCTGCAGTGTTTGAAATTTAATCATTTTGGTCAATTTGGGTGATGTTGTGTAACTTGTTTGATAGTTTTATCGTGGTAAGGATAAAAACATAATAAGTTCCATCTTCCTACTATAAAAACAAATTCCTGTCAATACCATGATATAGAATGGAAAAATAAACTATGTAGGTTTTTAAATTATTTTATCTAATTCTCACAACATTGGAATATAAATAGTAGCTATGTTTTAAGACTTGAAGACACAGGCTCCAAGAGGTGACACAATGTGTCCAAGATCACAATGCTAGTAAAGCAAGGTCATTTTCTCCCTCATTAAACAGTCTATTGTATTCATTAATTTTCATGCATTGTTATTTTTATTCAGTCAGTAAATATATTAAATATCTGCTGTTTGCTAGATTCTCTTTCTCTCCCACTCCACCCCCTGTTACTCGCTCTGCCTCACTCCCTCCCCTCCTTATAATATATGTTATAGGGATACAACTAAGACATGGTCTACATAGTTTGTAAAATATTACATAGTGGTTAAGAGTACCATTTTTGAAGTCATATAAACCTGAGTTCACGTCCTAGAGCTTACTAACTGTATGACTTTGGGCAAATTCATTAGTTTCACTAAGCTTTTTTTCTCTCACCTTTAAAATGGGATAATATTCTTTCTCATGAGACTTTTATGTGCCTAAAAATAAATAATATGCATAAGGTTCATTTGTACAATGGTTGGCAGATAATCACTTGATAAATAGTCATGCTATTATCAATAAAAAAATTTTGGAGCAATTCACAGACTAACAGAAGCAACACATATATAATTATAATATCTTGTGATAGGGCTTTGATAGGTATCTTTTTAAAACTGCTTTGGGATCATAAAAGAGGGATGGTTAATTGTGCTTAGTAGGGAGAGTATATGTCTCGTATAGAAATTACATATTATCTGGGACTTAATAGATGAGTTTGCAAGCAAAAGAGCATCCTAGGTAGAGCAAACAGCATGAGAAAAGTCCTCAAATTAAAAAAATGCATGGGCTGAATTAATGGAACCATGGTAACATGGATAAATATTCCAGGAAACTGGAACATTTACTTTTACTCTGTAAAGTAAAAGAGTAATTGTAATGAGGAAACTAGAAGAATAGGAGATTATGGCCTAAAAATGTAATATAAGATAGTAATATCAGAATATCAAGATTTTTAATATGCAGGTAATCTGAGTGATAGCAAGATATTACAGGGATATGGCCTTAAAAGTGGATGTTTCCTGCTGTTGGGAATGTAAGTTAGTACAACTTCTATAGAAAACATTGTGCAGATTCCTTAAAGTAGATCTATTATTCAATCCAGAAATCTTACTACTAGCTATCTAACAAAGGAAAATAAATCAATATATCTAAAGGACACCTGCACACATATGTTTATCACAGTACAATTCACAATTGCAAAGATATGGAATCAACCTAAGTGCCCATCAACCAATGAGTAGAAAAAGAAAATGTACTCTATATAAACCATGAAATACTACTCAGCCATAAAAAAGAATGAAATAATGTATTTTGCACAACTTGAAGGGAGCTGGGAGGCCATCCTTCTAAATGAAGTAACTCAGGAAAGAAAAGCCAAATACCCTGTCACTTATAAGTGGGAGCTAAGCTATGGATACTCAAAGGGTTCCAGAGTGGTATAATGAATATTGGCAACTCAGAAGCAGGGAGAGTGGGATGAAAGTGAGGAATAAAAGATGACATATTTGGTACAATGTCCACTACTCAAGTGATGAGTGCACTGAAATTTCAGACTTCACCACTATACAGTTCATCCATGTGAACAAAAAGCACTTGTACCCCAAAAGCTATTGAAGTAAAAAAAAATTGAGTGTTTTAAGTGTAATGGAAATGAAGACAAGTGCATACAATTCATTCAGTCAGTTTCAAGTTCAAATTTTATTTTGCTTACTGTGAATTTGTCATTGCTTTAAATTTTTACAAAACATTTATGTACTCAGTTTGTTATTTACCTAATTTTTATCTATACAGAATTGACCCATATCTCATTTCCACACCAGAAGGGAAGTGGCAGACATAGGTAAAAAAAAATTTTAAATAACCAATAATATTCATTAAACATCTTATAGCTCATTGCCTATGTTTATATTCATTGTATCATTTGGTCCTGCCAACTACTTTGTGAAGAAGTCAGAGATTATTATTATTTTCATTTTACAGATGAAAAAACTGAAGTCCAGAAAAGTGACACTTGCTGGAGGTCACACAGGGTTAAATAGTAAAAGCAAGTCTTGTGCCCACATTTTCTAAGTCAAAATGTCTGTGTACTTTCCACTATAGTACACGTCTGCTGGTAGAATTAGTTGTGATCAGGTTAGGATCATTTTCATGTGTATAAATGTTTCTTCTCATTCATATTAGTCAAGGAGACCCCCAAATAAATAGAATCATAGAATGTACAAGTTGAATACAGCATCAGACCATTTAGTGTATGGATGGGAAACTGAGATTTAGGGAGGAGAAATAGTCACACAGCAAAACAGTGGTAGAGCGAACACTAGAATTCGGGGCTGCAGACTTCCTCTCTGCGATTAAGACGGCCTTAGGCAAAACCTTCCAGAGGCATAATAATTACGATCTCTAACATAATCAGTGTCAAGTACTATTTTATGTAGATATGTACATTTTATCTTCTGAGGTAAGTAATATTATCTCCTTCGCTGTTCAGAGAAACCTGATGCTCAGAGAAGTTAATTAGCTTGTACAAGAATAAAGGTAGGCAGATAATCAAGATTTAAACATAGGAGCCTAATTCCAAATTTACAGACTAATGAAATAACAAATATCTGATACAGTGTGTCTAAGAAAATAAGGATTATGGGCAACTGGAGTGCGCATGGTCCACCAAAAGACATTGAAATTCAAGTTTTTAAATTAGTGTACTGGTCAAACAAAATTAATTAGTGAGCCATATCCAGCCTACTGGCAGCCAGGTGGCAGCCTTTATACTACTTCTTAGTAGGAATTTTAGTGAAAATTGAATGTCTGTATTATGGCAACCATTAGCGGTCTCATCTCATGAGCAAAGGAAAGGCTTGTAAACATTTCCTAATGTATGAAAATAGGTCTATAGACCATTTACATCGTTGCCACCATTCCACATACTGTAGCTGTATTTCTGCCAGTTTTTTTAACCTTCTGAAGTCCTAATCAATTTATTTTAATGTCAAAGATATTAAGTGAGCACATCATTTGTTATTGTTACTGTTGTTTGTAACTTTCTGCTTCTGGCCATGACAAAGTAATTGGAATTCAACTTGCCTTGTTGACATAAATAATAAGAAAACCAGCAGGGAGAGGGGAATAAATGAAACCTGTTATCAGATATTGGACAACCAACAGCACAAGACCATAATCCCTGAGAAAAGGGAAACAAATCAAGTGAGCCCAATGTTCACCCTAACTTTGTACATGAAGGCAGTTTCCAGACTGTGGCATAGTGGGTGGTAACACAACTAGAGCACAGTGGTCTCCCTGAGTTGAGAAGCTAGATCAGAATTTGAGGAGGCTGAAATGGCTGGGAATTTTGCAGGAGAGTATTAGAGAGGCCATAACTATAGAGAGAAAAAGCTCCAGAAAATTGGTTAAAAATTCTCTTGAGTATTTGGCCAAATAAAAAGCTGCATATACATGTAGTGAAATTCAGCAATGCCTGGTAAAGACAACTACCAGGAACTGTAATCTACTTCTCAGAACTCACACAGAGGTACATGGAACTAAAATTCCAATTAGACAGATTAGAAATATCCTTATTACAGTCTCAGGCATTCAGGAATGAGATCCCCAAAGAGTCAAGTCTTAATTGTAATACCAAACTATCCCAAGAATGAAAGCCACTCCAGATCTGCCCTGTCAAAGCTTTAAAACAAACCTAGAAGGGGCTGACATCACTGGAAATGGCAAATTAGGAAACTCGAGGGCTCTATTACTCCACAAAAGCAACTGATGAGCTGAAGATAACCATCAGAATCAACTTTTGCAAAGTTAGGGAATTTATGAAAAAACTTAAAACAACCAAAAAGAGGCTTGAATAAATAAGCTGTTGTTTTGCAGTAACAACAGCTTATTTGTTGAATAGTTACCTACCATACCCCACACCTTAGATTAGTAGTGGCCGTGAGGGCAAAAGCTTATGTTCCTGATGCAAGTTGCTACTGCCAGAGGGAGCACAACAAACCCTATTCTCAAAGAATTGTGTTTGTGGGTTTTCCACCTCTCTGACAACTACTTGACCAGTGCAAGGGCTTGCCTTTGTTTCCTCTCAATCAGAATTTTAATGGTTGAGGTGGCTTCATGGGCAGCTTTTGTTGAAAGGATTTAAAGGTACAAATATTGGTCACAGCACACCAGGGCAAGGAACAATACTCAGGACAAGCAATAGACTGAAAAGCCTGGAAGGAAGAGTCTGTGAGAGGCAACACATAGAGGAATAAGGACGTTTGAAAGCTCCCTGGGAAATTAAGAAGTCCACATGCATCCTCAGAGCTTGACAAATGCTCAGAAAAGGCCTGAGAAGACACTAAGCTTTCACCTCTGGCTGACATTCGGGCTCCACACGAGCAGGATATGAAAACTAAAGCAGGGTTGTAAAAAGCCTGCCTAAGTTTTGAAGGAGTACCCCAAAACAGACCAATCTGCAAAGAGTGAGAGTATTTTCTTTTTCTTTCTTTTTTTTTTTTTTTTTTTTTTTTTGGCTTTAGTTGTTTAAGAAAACTATGTTTAAAATACTAGCTGGCTGCTAAGCTAACAAAACAGAATTCACTGGCTACACAAGAAAAAGAATTCAGAATTTACAAACTTAGTTTAGAAAAGCCACTAAACAGGCTAATACCAACCCACAAAAAGCAGCAACAACAAACGCTGTAGAAGGGAGTGAACCTAAGTTCCAGGGTTACCACATTACAACATGAAAAAATGCTCACCATCACTGGCCATCAGAGAAATGCAAATCAAAACCACAATGAGATACCATCTCACACCAGTTAGAATGGCAATCATTAAAAAGTCAGGAAACAACAGGTGCTGGAGAGGATGTGGAGAAATAGGAATACTTTTACACTGTTGGTGGGACTGTAAACTAATTCAACCCTTGTGGAAGTCAGTGTGGCGATTCCTCAGGGATCTAGAACTAGAAATTCCATTCGACCCAGCCATCCCATTACTGGGTATATACCCAAAGGACTATAAATCATGCTGCTATAAAGACACATGCACACGTATGTTTATTGCGGCATTATTCACAATAGCAAAGACTTGGAACCAACCCAAATGTCCAACAATGATAGACTGGATTAAGAAAATGTGGCACATATACACCATGGAATACTATGCAGCCATAAAAAATGATGAGTTCACGTCCTTTGTAGGGACATGGATGAAATTGGAAATCATCATTCTCAGTAAACTATCGCAAGAACAAAAAACCAAACACCGCATATTCTCACTCATAGGTGGGAATTGAACAATGAGAACACATGGACACAGGAAGGGGAACATCACACTCTGGGGACTGTTGTGGGGTGGGGGGAGGGGGGAGGGATAGCACTGGGAGATATACCTAATGCTAGATGACGAGTTGGTGGGTGCAGCGCACCAGCATGGCACATGTATACATATGTAACTTACCTGCACATTGCGCACATGTACCATAAAACCTTAAGTTTAATAATAATAAATAATAATAAAAGAAGAAAAAAAAAAAAAAAAACAAAGAGAGACTCTGGTCATATAAATAGAAAGCTTAACCATATTTAAACATATTTTCATTAATTGAAAAAATACATGATGGAATTTGACTACACTGGACTCTCAAGTCTCACAAATTTAGAAGCGCTAGTTGTAGGGAATAAAGAGGAAATCATAATGTGACTCTACTCCCTGAAGGTGGCCATTGTTCAAAGTATGGAGTTTCATGTCTCAACAATTACGATGTGATCTGTTTGATTCATTACCAATGGAAATTGTCTGAGTCAAGCATGGTCAAAGCCAAGACTATTCAAGCAATACGCTGACTTATTTTAAATTACTGTTCCAGCAAAATGTATTAATTTTTAAATTGCCATAAAAAGGTGTTACGTTTGGAGAAAGTGCTCTCAAATTGATGATGTGATATAGAAGAGAGTCGTGAAAAGTTAGTGAACTGACATGGCTTATAAAGTTAACTTGTATCTAGAATAGCACAATATTGTCTTAATATTGTCTAGAATAGCACAATATTGTTTTCTCTTCCTCACCTCTGGGAAGATCTTGTTTTTTCCTTGTTTCTTACATGACAGAATTATTGAATTATTTCCAAACATTTAAATCTAGGAGACTTTTTTTCATGTCAGATAGAACGAGTCTAGTTAATTACATAATTTGGAGGGAGAAACTAAGATATATTTGGTAAGTTAGATATATAAATTATTGTGATTATTTAATTTTTCATGTTTTTCTTTAAAAATATGTGTATACTAATGTTACCAATGAGAAATCAGCTTTATAAAGTGGAAATTACAACAAATACAAAATTATTACATTTAAAAAAAAAAAAAAAAAAAAAAAAAAACAATATGCAAAAATTTCAGGTTTCAACAAAAAATGAAGAAGTATGCTATAAAAATATGGTCTATACACAGGGGAAAAAAGGAAAAAAAAAAACCTGTCTATAAGGAAGCTCAGATATGGGACTCATTAGAAAAAAAATTAAATCGTCTGTGCTAAATATGCCTAAAGATCTGAAAGGTACAGTATACAAAAATCTAAATATAACCACAAGAGCAATGTCTCACTAAATATAGAATATCTCTCCTGTACAACCAGTGAGTCAAAGAAGAAATCAAAAGGGGAATTTTTAAGTATCTTGAGAAAAGTGACAGTGGAAACACAACATATCAAAATCGCTATGATTCAAGAAAAGCAGTTCTAAGAAAGAAGTTTGTAGCAATAAATGCCTAATTTTTTAAAGGATATTATAAATAAGCTACCCTTATATCTCAAGGAGATAGGAAAAGAAGAACAAACTAAACCTAAAGTTAGCAGAAGGAAGGAAATAATAAAGATCAGAACAGAGCAAAAAATCAAGTAGCAGGAAAACCACAGGAAAAAATGATAATCCTGTGAGTTGGTTCTTTGAAAAACTAAAATCGATAAGGCCCTAGCTAGAATAACAAAGAAAAAAAGACATGACACTCAAATAAATAAAACCAGAGATGAAAATGGAGACATTACAACAGATACCTCAGAAATAAAAAGGAATATAAGGGAGTATTATGAACAGTTATATTTCAACAAATTGGATAACCTAGAGGAAACAAATACGTTTCTAGAAAAATATAACCTACCATGATTGAATGAGGAAGAATTAGAAAGCTCGAACATGTCAATAACAAAGAGATTGAAGAAGTAATTTTAAACCTTTCAAAGAAAAGCCCAGGGACATATTATTTTATGGCTGAATTCTACCAAATGTTCAAAGAAGAATTGTTACCAATAATAATTTTTAAACTCTTTCAAAAAAGAGAGCTACAGGGAACACTTTCAAGCACATTTTATGAGGCCAACATCACCTTGATACCTAAACCAAAAAAAAGACACCAAAAGAAAACAAAACTACAAGTCAATATATTTAATGAACATTGATGCAAAAATTCTCAATGAAATATTAGCAAACCAAATTCAATATATAAAAAACATTATACATTGTGATTATTTGAAGCTTATGTCTAGCATGCAAGGCTGCATTAACATATGCAAATCAATGTGATACATTACATTCACCAAATATAAAACTCACATTATCATCTCAATTGATAACAGAAAAATAATTTGACAAAATTCAGCACCCTTTCTTGATGAAAACTTTTGACAATTTAGGTATAGAAGGAAAGTCCTTCAACATAATAAAGGCCATATATTAAAAACCTACTATAATCATTGGGAAACAACTGGAAAGTTTTTCACTAGGATATAATACAAGGCAAAAATGCCCACTCTCACTACTTCTATTTATCATAGTATTAGTAAGAGCAATCAGACAAGCAAATGCAAAAAGGCATTCAAATTAGAAAGAAATAAAAGTATGTCTGTTTGCAGATTACATGACATTAAATTTAGAAAATCATAGAGATAAAAAGCCTGTTAGAATTAATAAATAAATTCAGTAACACTGCAGATACAAAATCAACATAGAAAAATCAGTATTATCTCAGCCAGGCACAGTGGCTCATGCCTGTAATCCCAGCACTTTGGGAGGCCGAGGCAGGTGGATCACAAGGTCAAGAGATCAAGACTATCCTGGCCAACATGGTGAAACCCCATCTCTACTAAAAATACAAAAATTAGCTGCACGTGGTGGTGCACGCCTGTAGTCCCATTGACTCAAGAGGCTGAGGCAGGAAAATCGCTTGAAACCGGGAGGTGGAGGTTGCAGTATTTTAATTTTTTAATTTAAATATTTTAAATTTAATTTAATTTAATTTAATTTATTTCTTTAAATTTAATTTAAATTTAATTAAATTTAATTTAAATTCAATTAAATTTTATTTATTTAAATTTAATTTAAATTTAATTAAATTTTATTTATTTAAATTTAATTTAAATTTTATTTATTTAAATTTAATTTAAATATTATTTATTTAAATTTAAATTAAATTTAAATAAATTATATTTAAATTAAATTTAAATAAAATTTAAATACTATTTTAATTTAATTTAAAATAGTATTTAAAGTTAAAATATTAAAAATAAAAATTTTATTTTTATTATTATTAGTTTTTTTTGACAGGATTTTACTCTGTCACCCAAGCTGGAGTGCAGTGATGTGATTATGACTTACTGTAGCCTCAACTTTCTGGCCACAAGCAATCCTCCTGCCTCAGCCTCCTGAGTAGGTGGGACTACAGGAATGCACCACCACACCTGGCTTTTTTTTCTTCTTTTGTAGAGACAAGGTTTTGCTATGTTGCCCAGGCTGGTCTTGCACTCCTGGTCTCAAGCAATTCTCCTGTCTCAGCCTCCCAAAGGGCTGGGCTTAAAGGAATAAGCCACCATACCCACCATAGGAATAATTTTTTTAAAAAAAGGAAGTGAAAGATTTATATACCTGAAACTATAAAACTAATATTGTTGAAATAAAATAAAGAAGACATGAATAAATGGAAAGATATCTCATGTTCTTGGATAATAAGAATGAATATTATTAAAATGTTCATATTACCCAAATCAATATGTAGATTTAAGGTAGTTTCTATCAAATCTCCATGTTGTTTTTCATAGAAATAGAACAAAATTCTAAAATTTGCATGGTACCACAAAAATCCCTGAATAGCCAAAGGAATTCTAAGAAAGAAAATCTAAGTAGGAGGCATCATAATTTCTGATTTAAAATTATATTACAAAACTATAGTAACTAAAATAGTATGGTACTGGCATAAAAACAGAAATATAGACCAAGTGAATCAGAATAGAGAGCCCAGAAATAAATCCAAACACATATGATCAACTAATTTTTGATAAGAGCACCAAGAGGACACAATGAGGAAAGGAGAATGTTTTCAATAAATGGTATTGGGAAAACTAAATTTCAACATGCAAAAGCAAGAAATCGGACCCTTAACTTACAAAATACACAAAAACGACTCAAAATGGATAAAAGACCTAAATGTAAGACCTGAAATTATAAAATTTCTAGAAGAGAACATAAGGAGAATAGTCCTTGACACTGGCATTGGCAATCATATTTTGGATATCATACCAAAAGCTCAGACTTCCGGTGCAAAAATAAATAAATGGGACTACATCAAACTAAAAACCTTCTGTGTAGTAAGGAGAATAATCAACACAATAAAAAGCCAACCTACAGCCTGGGAAAATATTATTTGCAAACCACATAACTGATAGAGGGTTAAAACTGTACAACTCAATAGAAAAAAATGCATGAACAAAGTGAGAATTTTAACAAAGAGATAGAAAATATTAAAAAATACAAAACATTCTCCTCTTGGCATTGGCACTGACTTCTGGAAGAGTCATGAAGGCAATAGGATTATACCACTATTTTATGGCTGGCTGGAATCCATGTCCATCTATCATTTCCAAGCCCATGAAGACCCAGCCAAGTTTGTCATGCCTCAGACCATGGCATCCTGGAGCACCATCCCCACCAGGACTGCTGGAGGCTACAGGAAATGTTCCTATAAAGACTGAAAAGTCATTTCAGATCAATTTGGGAAACATCTACATGGTAAAAGGGTTGCTAATGCTCTTAGAACAAGCTTTCAACCAAAAGGAAAGGATAAAAAAGTAAAAATAGAGAAGGTGATATGACCATTACATATGATGCTGCCACCATTCTGAAACAAATGTTAAGTGTTACATGCAGCAGCCAGAATCCTAGTGGTGCTGTCTAAGGCTCCAAGATATAGAAGCCAGAGATGACACCACATCAGTGGTCATTATTGCTGGATCTCTCTTATATTCCTATAATAAGCTTCTTCAGAAAGGGATTAATCTAGCCATCATCTCTGAGTCATTCTAGAAGGCTTTGGGAAATGGTATTAAAATTATAACTGACATGTCTTAACCTATGGAAGTAAATGACAAAGAAACATTTTAAAATAGTACAACCAATTTATTGAACTCAATGCTTATTATTCAGCATTCCAGTCTAATTTCTCCAATGAGTGTAAATCCAGTGATTAAAAAGGTTAGCATTCTTAACATTGTAGAAAAAATTATTGCCCAACCTTTGTTGGTTTCAATTGGTGATCTGACTTTAGCAACTGAAAGTCTCTGAGGCATTCTGAAACTGGATGATATGGTAAACATTTAACATTCTGGATAACACTGGCTGACTGTTCTGTTATGGCCACTAACAGTGTGACTTCAGTGGAAGAAGAGTATCTTGGTTATCCTTGATTTTGACTTTACAGATGATATGGATCTAGCCACAGCTACCATTGTGGATCTTAGGGATATTAAAGTAGTTAAGTAACTTGGCAGGACAATTGATTGCAATGAGTTAGTGAAAGGGATTATCACCCAAAAGGTGGAAAATTCTGGGATAGCCAGAGTTGAAAAGGCTAAAATTGGGCTTATTCAGTTTTGCTTCTCTGTTCCCAGAAGAGATGGATAATCAAATGGTTTCAGACTTACCCACATGGAACAAGTGCTGTGAAAAGAAAGAGCCTAGGCCGGGTGTGGTGGCTCACGCCTGTAATCCCAGCACCTTGGGAGGCCAAGGCGGGCAGATCACAAGGTCAGGAGATCGAGACCATCCTGGCTAACACGGTGAAATCCCGTCTCTCCTAAAAATACAAAAAATTAGCCAGGCGTGGTGGCAGGTGCCTGTAGTCCCAGCTACTAGGGAGGCTGAGGCAGGAGAATGGCGTGAACCTGGGAGGCGGAGCTTGCCATGAGCCGAGATCACGCCACTGGACTCCAGCCTGGGCGACAGAGGGAGACTCTGTCTCAAAAAAAATTAAAAATAAAAGAAAGAGCCTAATACTAAATTTAGTAAAAAAAAAAAAAAAAAAAAAAAAAAAACTGGAGATAACATCTTGCTCACACAGAAGTCTCTTCTAATTGGTGCTCTTAGTGATCTTGAATTACACTTTCTAAACAAAATGAAGATTATGGTGATTAAGGATATTGGAAAAGAGGGCATCGAATTTATTTGTAAAACAATTGGAAACAAGCCAGTTGCTTATATTGACCAATTCACTACTAACATGCTGGGTGCTGCTCCTTTAGCCAAAGGGGTCCATTTAAATAGTTCGGCAAATTGCTCAAGACTGCAGGATGTGCAGGCCCTGGAAAAGCAGTTATAGTTGTTGTTCATGATTCTAATAAACTGATGATTGGAAAGCTAAATGCTCCATTTATGATGCCCTATGTTTTATTTCCTATTTAGTGAAGAATAGAGCTCTTATTACAAGATATGGTGCTCCAGAAATCAGAGCTAGCTCTAAAATTACCTGAATATTCATGAACATTGAGAGGTATAGAATCCTACTGCATTTATGACTTTACAGATGATATGGAGGTAACTTCATTTACACTATCTAAAAACACTGCCCTGAATCACATTTCTTCATTAGCAGAACTAGGAAATCAATATCTACAAGAAGTAAATACTGTAGGCATTACTGTCCAAAAAGGTGGCATTCTTAACATTTTAGAAGAAATTACTGCCCAACCTCTGTTGGTTTCAATTGGTGTTCTGACTTTAGCAACTGAAAGTCTCTGAGACATTCTAAAACTGGATGATATGGCAAACACTTAACATTCTGGATAACACTGGCTGACTGTTCTGTTATGGCCACTAACAGTGTGACTTCAGTGGAAGAAGAGTATCTTGGTTATCCTTGATTTTTGGAATGATATTTTCTCTATGAATTTCCAGGATTGGTCTTCCAGTTAGCACTTACTTGAAATTATATTGACACAATCTAAAGAAAAGATTAAGTGTTTAGTTCCAAAATGTTAAAAGAAATGTAGCAAATATTTCCAAAGTTTTAAAAAGAAATGTATCAGATAGACATCTGGGAGCTGAAGCATACAATAACTGAACTGAAAAATTCACTAGAGGGTTTCAACAGTGGACTAGATCAAGCAGAAGAAATGCCAGTGTAGTAGAAGACAGGTCGTTGGAAATTATCCTGTCTGAATAGAAAAAAAATGGAAAAGAGTAAAGAAGCTTAAGGGACTTGTGGCACATGATCACACAAGCAAATATATGCATAATGGAGTCTCAGAAAGAGAAGAGAAAGAGAAAGGGGTAAAAATTTTATTTAAAGGCATAATGGATAAAAACTTCCCAAGTCTGGAGAAACAAATGGCCAGTCAAGTCCAGGAAACTCACTGTGTCCCATATGAGATGAACCCAAAGACATCCACAGTAAGACACATTATAATCAAATTGTCAAGTTAGAAACAAAGAGTTTTGAAAGCGGCAAGAGAAAAATGACTTGTGACATAAAAGAAAACCCATAAGATAATCAGGAAATTTCTAATCAGAAACATTGCAAAACATAAGGGAGTGGAATGATAGATTCAAAATACTGAAAGGAAAAAAAAACTTGCCAAATATGGATACAATGCCTGCCAAAACTAAACTTCAGAAATTAAAAATAGGAGTAACATCAGCAAGATGGCTGACTAGAGATGACTTGTATTCATCCTCCTTACCCAAGAAGGGAACACAGCAATTAATAAACAGCTAAGATTTTACTGCAGTGTCAAAGGAGATTGTTGGAGTGCAGCAGGAGAGTGGAGATGCAGCTGTGGTTATTGGAAGTATAGGAGGACAGCATGGAGTCACCCAGTCTCTGCAGCTTTGTCTCCCCCACTCAGACTGGATCTTCCTGGAGTCAGGAGGGACTCCCCATTGTGGGGAAAAAGTAAGCAGAAGATCCTCATTACTCCCCATTTCTACTGCAAACACTTACAGTCCTTACATTAGGAGAATTCCACAATCCTTGCATGTCCTGGGCCAAGTTTGGAGAGTTGCTGAGAATTCATGCAGCTGCATTGCCCCAGATTAGGAGCCCAAGATGTGCACTTCCCCTGCTCTGTGAGCTAAGCTGCAACAGCTCAGCACCATCTTGAGACCAGAGCCCGAGTGCAGCCTGCTCTAGGGGCCAGTAGCTACTGCATCTCTCCAGCACTGAGGCTCCATCTTTATTACTCCCAAGCCCACGTGGGTAACTGAATGCCACAACCTCAGCTGTGTGGAGCCTGAGTCCAAAATAGGCTTTGAC
Organism: Pongo abelii; assembly: GCF_028885655.2. Lineage (NCBI taxonomy): Eukaryota > Metazoa > Chordata > Mammalia > Primates > Hominidae > Pongo > Pongo abelii. The sequence goes on from NC_072008.2 coordinate 69,881,450, forward strand.
TCTGGTTCTACACAGCAAGAAAACCAACCCCCATTGCCACACTTCTATCAAGAGCTGCAGTCCCACACATGATGAACCCACTCTTGAGCCAGACAGATTGCTGCATACCCAACCCCAAGCAGAAGAGACCTCTGAGACTCCAAGAAGCTGACATGCTCCTGGACCAGTGAAGTGGCTATGTGCTCCCACTCAGAACCTGATAAACATCCCCACAGCACCCTCCCAACTCAGACACACTCCTATCCTGTCCAATGGCCATGTGCCCCCAAAAAGGGCTGAGAAACAGTCCTGCAGGTTACCTCTTGCAGGCAGTCCCCCAGTCTGACCAAGCATCCAATACCCTATGTCCTGGACCTAAGAAACAGCCCCGAGGGACTGTTGGCAGACAAGCTCCAGGCCAACCAAGCAGCCTAGCACCTACATCCAAGACCTGAGAAATAGATCCTTGGGCCACCCCTGGTAGACACACCCACAGGCTGGCCAGCAGCAGTGTATCCATATTCCATGACTGAGAAACAACCCTGGAGGCCGCCTGTGGTGGACACATCTTCAGATTACTCAAGCAGCTCTGTGCCCACATCCAAGGTCTATAAGACAGCCCTGTGGACTACCTTCCATAGAAATGCCCCACTGGCCAGCTAAGCAGCTGTGCAACTGTGTCATGGGTCTGAGAAAAACAACCCTCTGCTCACTTCAGGCAGACATGACTTCAGGCTGGCTACGTAGTCTTGAACCCATGTTCCAAGCCAGAGAAACAGCACGATAAGCCACCACTGGCATATAAGCCCCCAGGCCAGCCAAACAGCCTTCAGTCCAAGTGCCAGAACTGAGAAACAGCCCTGCAGGCTGCTCCTGGCAGGCATATCTCCAGGCAGGTCAAGCAACTGTGTGCCTATGCACCCAATCAGAGTAATAGCACCATGTCCCAAGTGCAGTGAAGCAGGCTAAAGTTGACTGACCCACTATCTTCATGCATGTATTCCTGACCTGAGAAATAGTTTAGCAAGCTTATGCCTAGCAAGCTGCCCAACTGCCACCACACACTCAGCCTAAGCAACTGAGAAACTCACAGATGCTACTAGTTTGAAATACAGCTGAAGAAATTACAGAGGCCACACTACTGTGTCCACCTGGAAGAAAGGTGAGTGCACTTCACAAAACCAACACTTCAAGACCCATTTATACAAATCTCTTTTCCTACAAAATATAATCCATAAAATTGAAAGAGACAACTTTTACACCAGATGCATGAAAATCAACATAGGGATACATCAAACATGAAGAAGCCAAATAACATGACACCTCCAAAGGAAAAGAGTAATTCTGCAGACTCCAATCATCGGAAAACATACACGATTTCAAAAAAAGTATTCAAAATAATAATCTCAAGGAAACTCAATGAAATACAATAGAATGCAGTTAGACAGTTCAATAAAATCAGGAAAACAATCCATGATTTTAATGAAAAATTCAACCAAGAGATAGATGTAGAGAAAACCCAAATAGCAATTCCGCAGTGATTAATTCAATGAATTAAGTAACAAATACAGTTAAGAGCTTCAACAACAGACTAGACCAAGCAGAAGAAAGGTTTTCTGAACTTGTAGATAGGACTTTTGAAATAACGCAGGTAGACAAAAAAGCAAGAAAAAGGAATAAAAAGAATTAAGAAAGCCTACAGGATTTATAAATTACCATTAAGTGAACAATTATTTGTATTACAGGTGTTTCAGAAAGAGAAGGGAAAAGCTGAGGAAAACATATTGAATGAAATAATAGGAGAAAACTTTCCAAATCTTGGGACAGATATGAACATCTATGTCCAGGAAGCTCAAACAACCCCAAACAGATTGAACCCAGACAGGTCCTCTGCAAGACACATTAGAGTCAAATTGTAAAACATTAAAGAAAAAGAAAGAATTCTAAAACCAGCAAGAGAAAAGCATCAAGTCACGTATAAGGGAATCTCCATTAGACTAACAGTGAATTTCTCAGCAGAAACTTTACAGGCCAGGATAAAGTGAGATGATATATTTAAAGTGTCTGGCAGAAAAAAAAACTATAAGCCAAGGATTTTATTTCCAGAAAAGCTATCCTTTGGAAATGAAGGAGAAATAAAATATTCCATAGACAAGCAAAAACTAAGGAAATTCATCACCACTAGACTAGTTTTAGAAGAAATGCTCAAGTGAGTCTTACCTCTGGAAACTATAAAACTCACTGGTAGAGCTGACACACAAAGGAGAAAGGAAAAGGAATCAAAACTTATCACTACAGAAAGAAACCCAACTTCAAAAATAAATAATAGGAGAGTGAGTAAAGAACAAAAGGTGAGACCACAATCAATAAAATGACAAGCACAAGTCCTCATCTATCAATATTAACCTTGAATGTACATTTCTCATTGAAAAGATATACATTGGCTGAATGGATGAAAAAACAAGACCCAACTATATTCTGACAAGAAACTCACCTCATCTGTAAAGACACACATAGACTGAAAGGGAAGAAATGGAAAAAGGTACTACATGCAAACAGAAACAAAAAGCGAGCAGAATAGCTATAATTATGTCAGACAAAGTTGATGTCAAGAAGATTTAAAAAGAGACAAAAAATGAGTTATATAGTAATAAAGAGATCGATTAAGAAAGAGAAAATAGCAGTTGTAAATATATGTGTATCAACACTGGAGCCCTTAAGTGTATAAAGCAAATATTACTAAATCTATAGAGAGAGATAGACTATAATAGGGTAATAGTTGGGGAGTTCAACACCCTAATGTCAGCATTGGACGGACCATTTAGACAGCAAATCAACTAAGATACATCAGATTTAAACTGTAACATAGACCAAATGGACCTAAGAGACGTTTACAGAATATTTCACCCAATAGCTGCAGAATACACATTATTTTAATCAGCAAATGGAACATTCTACAGGATTGGCCATATGTTAGGACAGAAACAAGTTTCAAAAAAAATTTAAAAAATCAAAATCATGTCAAATATCTAATCTAATAACAATAAAATAAAACTAGTTATCCATAACAAGAGGAACATTTGAAATGATACAAGTGCATGGCAATTAAACAGCATGCTTTTCAATAAGCAATTAGTGAAGGAAGAAATTAACAATTAAATATAAAAATTTTTTGAAACAAATGAAAATAGAAACACAAGATACTAAAACCTATGAAAAACAGTAAAAGCAGTATTAAGAGGCAAGTTTATGGCAATAAATTCTCACATCAAAAAACTGGAAAGATTTCAAATGAACAATTTAATAATACACTTCCAGTAAATAGAAAAACAAAAGTAAACAAAATCCAAAATTAGTAGAAGGAAGGAGCTAATACAGATTACAGCAGAAATAAATGAAATTGACAATAAAGAATGTAAGAGATCAATGAAAGGAAAGTTGTCATTTGGAAAAGGTAAACAAAATTGACAAACGTTATTTATAGAATAAATAAGAAAAAAAATGAAAGACCTAAATAAAATCACAAACTAAAAGAAGGCAACCCAACTTCAAAAATAAATAATATCCATCACAATAGATAACACTGTGTTTTCAACATTGTGTGTGATCCATCACAATGGATAACATGAAAATACAAAAGAGTAATGAAGACTAATATAAACAAATACATGCCAATAAATTTGAAAACCTAAGGAAATGGATAAACTCCTGGACACATACAACACATTGAGTGACCTCTGTTGTCCTCGTGGCTCATTATATGCTAATTATAATGCATTAGCATGCTAAAAGACACTTCCACCTGTACCATGACAGTTTACAACTGCCATGACGACATCAAGAAGTTACCCTATATGGTCTAAAAAGGGGAGAAACCCACAGTTCCAGGAATTGCACACCCCTTTCCCAGAAAACTTATGAATAATCTCCCTGTTTAGCATATAATCAAGAAATAATAATAAGTATCCTTAGTTGAGCAGCTCAAGCCTTTGCTCTGCCTACGGAATAGCCATTTTTTATTCCTTTACTTTTTTGATAATCTTGCCTTCACTTAAAAAATAATTGAACTAAGATGAAATAGAAAACCTAAACAGACAATAAAAATGAAACTGAATCAGTAATGTAGTCTTTCAACAAGTAAAGTCCAGGATCATGTGGCTTTTATTTTAATGTTTATTTTAGCTGCAGGGATTCATGTGAAAGTTTGTTACATAGGTAAACAGATGTCACTGGGGTTTGTTCAGATTATTTTATCATCCAGGTATTAAGCCCAGTACTCAATAGTGATCTTTTCTGCTCCTCTCCCTCCCCCTGCCCTCCACCCTCAAGTAGACCCCAGTGTCTATTGTTTCCTTCTTTGTGTTCATAAGTGCTTATTTAGCTCCCACTTATAAGTGAAAACATGCAGTATTTGGTTTTCTGTTTCTGCATTAGTTTGCTAAGGATAATAGCCTCCAGCTCCATCCATGTTCCCACAAAAGACATGATCTTCTTTTTTATGGCTGCATAGTATTCTATGGTGTGTATTACCACATTTTTTTATTTAATCTATCATTGATGGGCATTTAGATTGATTCCATTCCTTTGCTATTGTGATTAATGAACATTTGTGTGTGTGGGTCTTTATGGTAGAATGATTTCTATTCATCTGCATATATACTCAGTAATGGGATTGCTGGGTCGAATGGTACTTCTGCTTTTAACTCTTGAAGAAAACTTGCCAAAGTGCTTTCCAAAGTGGTTGAAAAGTAATTTCCACTCTCACCAATGGTGTCTAAGTGTTCCCTTCTCTCCACAACCTTACCAGCATTTTTTTTTTTTTTTTTTTTGCTTTTTAACAATAGCCATTCTCAGTGTTGTGAGATGGTATTAATTTTGGTTTGATTTGCATTTCTCTCATAATTGGTGATATTGAGCTTTTTTCATATGCTTGTTGGCCACATGTATGTCTTTGACAAAGCTGACAAAAACAAGCAATTGGGAAAAGACTCTCTATTCCATAAATGTTGTTGGGATAACTGGCTAGCCATATGCAGAAGATTTAAACTGGACCCGATCCTTACACCATATACAAAAGTCAACTCAACATGGATTAAAGACTTAAACGTAAAACCCAAAACTATAAAAACCCTGGAAGACAACCTAACCAATATCATCCTGGACATAGGAACACGCAAAGATTTCATGGTAAAGACACGGAAAGCAATTGCAACAAAAGCAAAAATAGACATGTGGAATCTAATTGAACTTAAGAGCTTCTGCACAGCAAAAGAAACTATCAACAGACTGAACAGACAACCTACAGAATGGGAGAAAATATTTGCAAACTATGCATCTTACAAAGGTCTACTATCCACCATCTATAAGGAACTTATACAAATTTACAAGAGAAAAACAAACAACCCCAATAAAAAGTGGGCCAAGGACATGAAAAGACACTTCTAAAAAGAAATCGTATGGCTTAACTGCTGAATTCTACCAAACACTTAACAAAAAATTAATGCCAGTTGTTCTGAAAATATTCCAAAAAACTGAAGCAGAGAGAATTCTTTTTAACTCATTTTATGAAGCCAGCATAACTCTGAAACCAAAAGCAGCAAGGACACAACAAAAAAGGAAAACCACAGGCCAATACCCCTGACAAATATACACACAAAAATCCTCAAAATATTACTGTGAAACTGAATTCAACCACGCATTGGAGATTACACCATGACCAAATGGGATTTATCCCAGGACAGCAAGTATGGTTTAAAACATGCAAATCAATAAACATCATGCATCACAGCAATAGAATTATGAACAAAAACCATATGATCGTCTCAATAGATGCATAAAAAGCTTTTGGTAAAATTCATTATCACTTTATAATAAAAACTCTTATAAAAACTCTTAATAAATTAGGTACAGAAGGAAAATATCTCAACATGATGAAGATTATAAATGACAAACCCACAGCTGACATCTTACTGAATGGGGAAAACCTGAAAGCTTTTTCTCTAAGAACTAGAACAAGACAAAGATGCCCACTCTCACCATTTTTATTCAACATAGTACTGAAAGTCCATCAGGTGACAAAAAGAGTTAAAGGGTATCCAAATTCTAAAGAAGGTAGTCAAATTGCCCCTGTTTGCAGACAACATGGTCACATATACAGAAAAACCTGAAGACTGACTACCAGAAAATTTTTAGAATTGATAAACAAATTCAGGAGATTGCAGGTTACAAAGTTAATAGACAAAAATCAGTGGCATTGCTATACACGAACAACAAACTATGTGAAAAAGAAATCAAGAAGGCAATCTCATTTACAATAGCTACCAAAAAAATAAAATACCTAGGAATAAATTTAACCAAGCAGGTGAAAGACTACATGGACAACTATAAAACTTGGAAAAAAGAAATCAAAGATTATACAAACAAATGGAAAGACATTTTATGCTCATGGATCTGGAAGAATATTGTTAAAATGGCAATACAACCCAGAGAAATCTACAGATTCAATGCAATTTCCATCAAAATACAATGACATTTCTTACAAAATATAAAAAAGTAATTGCAAAATTTGTATGGAACCACAAATAGCCAAAGTAATTCTGATTAAAAAGAATAAAGCTAAGGTATCACACTACCAGACCTCAAAATATACTAAACAGATGTAACAACCAAAACAACATGGTACTGGCATTAAAAAAGACATATAAACCAATGAAATAGTATGAAGAACCTAGAAATTAATCCACATATCTATAGCCAACTTTTTTTTTTTTTTTTTGAGTCAGAGTCTTGCTCTTTCACCCCCAGGGTAGAATGCAGAGGAGTGATCTCGGCTCACTGCAACCTCCACCTCCCAGGTTCAAGCGATTCTCATGCCTCAGTCTCCTGAGCAGCTGGGATTACAGGTGTGATCTGGCTGATTTTTGTATTTTTAGATAGGGTTACGTCATGTAAGCCAGGCTCGTTTGGTTTTCAACTCCTGGCCTCAAGCATTCCACCTGCCTCGGCTTCCCAAAGTGCTAGGACTACAGGCATGAGCCACTGCACCTGGCTGTATAGCCAATTGTTCTTTGACAAATGTTTCACAAACACTCCTTAGGGAAAGGACAGTGTCTTTGGTAAATGATGCTGGAAAAACTACATTCATATGCAGCAGAACGAAACTGGACTCCCACCTCTTACGTTATACAAAAATCAACTCAAAATTGACCAAACACCTAAATGTCATAGCTGAAATGGAAAACTGCTAGAAAGAAACACAGGGTGAACACTTCAGGATATTGGTCTGTGAAAATATTTGACAGATAAGACCTTAAAAACACAGGCAACAAAAGCAAACATGAACAAGTAGGATTAATATAAACGAAAAAGTTTCTGCACAGCAAAGGAGACAATCAGCAGAGTGAAAAGACAACCTACAGAATGTTAAGAAAGTTCAACAATGAAATGATATTTATCCCTAGGACGCAAGGACGGTTAAACATAGGGAAACCAATAAATGTGATGGACCACATTAAAGAATGATTTAAAAATATATTGTCTCAAAAGATTCCAAAAAAGCTTTTGGGAAAATTCAACACTTTTTCATGATTAAAAAAAGAAAAACTTTTAATGAAGAAGGAAATTAACATAATAAAGGCTATATATGAAAAGCTCACAATTAATATTATACTCAGTACTTAGAAAGCAAAATCTTAGCCAGGCACAGTGGTTCACACTTGTAATCTCAATGCTTTTAGAAGGTAAGGTGGGATGATTGCTTCAGGCCAGTAGTTCAAGGACAGCCTGGGCAACACAGCAAGATCTCATCTCTCAAAAAAAAAAAAAAGAAAAAAAGAAACCAACAAAAAAAGACAACCAAAAACAACAACAACAAAATTAAGTGAAATCTAAAATCATAAAGATGGAAAGGATTTTCCGTTATGTCACTTGAATTTAACAGTACTGGAAGTCCTAGCCAGAGCAATAAGACAACGTACAAAAATAAAAGGCATCTAAGTCAAAAAGGACGAAGTAAAATTATCTCTTTTTGAGGTTCAAAAAAATCCTTCAAAAAAGCAATGAATCCAGGAGCTGGTTTTTTGAAAAGTTCAATAGAATCCATAGACTGTTAGCAACACTAATGAAGAAGAAAAGAGAGAAGAATCAAATAGATGCAATAAACAATGATAAAGGGGATATCACCACCAATCCCAGAGAAATACAAACTACCATCAGAGAATGCTATAAACACCTCTACAAAAATAAACTAGAAAATCTAGAAGAAATGGATAAATTCTGGGACACCTACACCCTCCCAAGACTAAACCAGGAAGGAGTTGAATTGCAGAATAGACCAATAACAGGCTCTGAAATTGAGGCAATAATTAATAGCCTACCAACAAAAACAAGTCCAGGACCTGACGGATTCACAGCTGAATTCTACCAGAGGTACAAAGAGGAACTGATAACATTCCTTCTGAAACTCTTCCAATCAATAGAAAAAGAGGGAATCCTCCCTATCTCATTTTATGAGGCCAGCATCATCCTGATACCAAAGCCTGACAGAGACACACACACAAAAAAGAGAATTTTAGACCAATATCATTGATAAACATCGATGCAAAAATACTCAATAAAATACTCGCAAACTGAATCCAGCATCACATCAAAAAGCTTGTCCACCAAGATCAAGTTGGCTTCATCCCTGGGATGCGAGGCTGGTTCAACATATGAAAATCAATAAACGTAATCCATCACATAAACAGAACCAAAGACAAAAACCACAGGATTATCTCAATAGATGCAGAAAAGGCCTTCGACAAAATTCAACAGCCCTTCATGCTAAAAACTCTCAATAAACTAGGTATTGATGGTACATATCTCAAAATAATAAGAGCTATTTATGACAAACCCACAGCCAGTATCATGCTGAATGGGTAAAAACTGGAAGCATTCTCTTTGAAAACTGGCAAAAGACAGGGATGCCCTCTCTCACCACTCCTATTCAACATAGTGTTGGAAGTTCTGGCCAGGGCAATCAGGCAAGAGAAAGAAATAAAGGATATTACATTAGAAAAAGAGGAAGTCAAATTGTTCCTCTTTGCAGATGTCATGATTGTATATTTAGAAAACCCCATCATCACAGTCCAAAATCTCCTTAAGCTGATAAGCAACTTCAGCAAAGTTTCAGGATACAAAATCAATGTGCAAAAATCACAAGCATTCTTATACACCAATAACAGACAAAGAGCCAAAGCATGAGTGAACACCCATTCACAATTGCTACAAAGAGAATAAAATACCTAGGAACCCAACTTACAAGGAATGTGAAGAACATCTTCAAGGAGAACTACAAACCACTGCTCAACGAAATAAAAGAGGACACAAACAAATGGAAGAACATTCCATGCTCATGGATAGGAAGAATCAATATCATGAAAATGGCTATACTGCCCAAGGTAATTTATAGATTCAATGCCATCCCCATCAAGCTACCAATGACTTTCTTCAAAGAATTGGAAAAAACTACTTTAAACTTCATATGGAACCCAAAAAGAGCCCGCATTGCCAAGACAATCCTAGCCAAAAGAACAAAGCTGGAGCCATCACGCTACCCGACTTCAAACTATATTACAGGGCTACAGTAATCAAAACAGCATGGTACTGTTACCAAAACAGAGATATAGACCAATGGAACAGAACAGAGGCCTCAGAAATAACACGACACATCTACAACCATCTGATCTTTGACAAACCTGACAAAAACAAGCAATAGGGAAAGGATTCCCTATTTAATAAATGGTGCTGGGAAAACTGGCTAGCCATATGTAGAAAGCTGAAACTGGATCCCTTCCTTACAACTTATACAAAAATTAATTCAAGATGGATTAAAGATCTAAATATTAGACCTAAAACCATAAAAACCCTAGAAGAAAACCTAGGCAATACCATTCAGGACATAGGCATGGGCAAGGACTTCATGACCAAAACACCAAAAGCAATGGCAATGAAAGCCAAAATAGACAAATGAGATCTAATTAAACTAAAGAGCTTCTGCAGGGCAAAGGAAACCACCATCAGAGTGAAGAGGCAACCTAAAGAATGGGAGAAAAATTTTGCAATACACCCATCTGACAAAGGGCTAATATCCAGAATCTGCAAAGAACTTGAACAAATTTACAGGAAAAAATCAAACAACCCCATCAAAACGTGGACAAAGGATATGAACAAACACTTTTCAAAAGAAGACATTTATGCAGCCAACAGACCCATGAAAAAATGCTCATTGTCACTGGTCATCAGAGAAATGCAAATCAAAACCACAGTGAGATACCATCTCACACCAGTTAGAATGGCAATCATTAAAAAGTCAGGAAACAACAGGTGCTGGAGAGGATGTGGAGAAATAGGAATGCTTTTACACTGTTGGTGGGACTGTAAACTAGTTCAACCATTGTGAAAGACAGTCTCGTGATTCCTCAAGTATCTAGAACTAGAAATATCATTTGACCCAGCGATCCCATTACTGGGTATATACCAAAGGATTATAAATCATGCTACTATAAAGACACATGCACACGTATGTTTATTGCAGCACTATTCACAATAGCAAAGACTTGGAACCAACGCAAATGTCCATCAATGATTGACTGGATTAACAAAATGTGGCACATATACAACATGGAATATTATGCAGCCATAAAAAAGGATGAGTTCATGTCCTTTGTAGCGACATGGATGAAGCTGGAAACCATCATTCTGAGCAAACTATCACAAGGACAGAAAACCAAACACTGCATGTTCTCACTCATAGGTGGGGGAATTGAACAATGAAAACACTTGGACACAGGGTGGGGAACATCACACACCAGGGCCTGTTGTGGAGTGGGAGATTGAGGGAGGGATAGCATTAGGAGAAATACCTAATATAAATGACGAGTTAATGGGTGCAGGAAACCAACATGGCACATGTATACATATGTAACAAACCTGCACGTTGTGCACATGTATGCTAGAACTTAAAGTATAATAATAAGAAATAAATAAATAAATAAAAGTATCTCTTTTTTGGAACGGATATGATCTTATATGTAGAAAGCCTTAAAGGTTTCACACAAAAAATCCATTGGAAGAAATAAATGAATTCAGTAAAATTGCCAGATAAAAAGTCGACATGAAAACAGTCTTGTTTCTATATACTAAAAAATAGACTGTAAGAAAAGAAAATTAATGAAAATCCTATTTACAAAAGCATCAAAAAGAATAAAGCAGGAATAAACATAACTAAGGAGGCAGAAGATTTCTATCCTAAGAAAACACAAAACATTAATGAAAGAAACTAAGAACAGAAGTAAGTGAAAAATATCCTATGTTCGTGCCCTGGAAGACTTAATAGTGTTTACCCAAAGCATTTTTCAGATACAATGTAACTCCTATCAAAATCACAATGGCATTTTTTACAGTAATACAAAAATGATAATAAAACTCATATGGACACCAAGCACTTCAAATCACCAAAGCAATTTCAGCAGTAAGAACAAAGCTGGAGGCTGTTGTGGTGGCTCATGCCTGTAATCCCAGCACTTTGGAAGGCCAAGGCAGGTTGATCACCTGAGGTTAGGAGTTTGAGACCAGCCTGACCAACATGGAGAAACCCCTTCTCTACTAAAAATACAAAAATTAGCTGGGCTTGGTGGCACATGCCTGTAATCTCAGCTACTCAGGAAGCTGAGGCAGAAGAATAACTTGCACCTGGGAGGTGGAGGTTGCAGTGAGCCAAGATTACACCTTTGCACTCCAGCCTGGGCAAAAAGAGTGAAACTCTATCTCAAAAAAAGAAAGAGATTAAAAAAAATAAAAGAAGACCAAAGTTGGAGGCCTCACACCTTCTGTTTTTAAATTATATTTCAAAACTACAATAATCAAAACAGTATGGTACTGAGAAAAAGATATTGGCACCATTGGAACAGACTAGAAAGCCCAGAAGTGAATGCATGCATATATACTCAATTTGTATTTACCAAGGATGACAAGAGTACACAATGGGGAGATAATAATCTCTTCAACAAATGGTATTGTGAAAACTGGATATCCACATGTATTACTAAAACTGGATATCCACATGTAAAAAATGACTTAACTTTTATCTTTCACCATACACAAAAGTCAACTCAAAATGGACTAATTACTTAAACATAAGACATGAAACTAAAATTCCTAGAAGTAAATATAGGGGAAAAGCTAATGTCATTGGTTTTAGTAATTATTTCTCAGATGTGTCACCAAAAGCACAGCCAAAAGTCAAAATAGACAAGTGGGATTGCATCAAAAATCTCTGCACAGTAAAGGAAACAGTTAACAAAGTAAAAAAGCTACTTGTGTAATGAGAGGGAAATATTTGCAAACCATATGTGTAATGAAAGGTTAATATTCAAAACACATAACAAACTCCTATAACTCAATAAGAAAAATAAAATAACCTAGTTTAAAATGAGTAAAAGACTTGAATAGACATTTCTCCAAATAACACATACAAATGGCCGAAAGGTACATGAAAAAAAATGTTCAACATTACTAATCATCAGGGAAGTGCAAATCAAACTACAATGAGAGAAGGGCATTCAAGATGACTGACTAGAAGCATTTCATGCCTGCCTTCTTCACTTAGAAGGACCAAAGTAGTGTATAGACAATCATACTTGAGTACTTTATCCAAAATAGAATGCTGGAATTTAACAAAGAAGTGACAGGGTATGCCAAAAGAAGGGCATTAGGGAGAGAGGAGGCCTGTCTGAATGGGATTGGCTGGAAGCCAGGACTGACTTCCTAATGCAAAGAAGAGATGAAGAGAGTTTGAGTGGCCCACATCTGAACCATGGAATTATGTATTATTAGCCTCAGGAGAACCCCTTGTCTTTCCCAACCCCTGAAACTAACTTGGGAAGCTGCTGAGAGACCATGGGAGGGACCTGCTCTAGGGAGGGAGTTCATGCTGGGTCTCATACCCATTCTGAGACCTAAGTGGCTAAGCAAGGAACCATTTTGTAAACTTGCCTCTGGCAAACTACACAAAGTCCTGGGACCCCTCAGCACCAGCACTACAGTATTATAGAAACCTGGGCTATCACAACTGGGACAGGGAAATGATCTGGGAGTGCTCTCACATCTGGGGCTTGAAAGTGAGCAAAGAATGAGTGCAAACCCTGAAACTAACATTGGAGGCTGCTGGGAGGCCTTGGGACAGAACTGCTCCAGGAAGGGAGCTAGCACTAGATTCCACACCTTTTCTGACACAGAAGCCGCTAAAGAAAGGTGTCATTTTCAAAAGTAGCCAGTGGCAACTGTACAGTGTCATGATACCCAGTGATACTGAGACTGGAGCATTATGGAAACTTGGGCTGTTGCTACGAGGATGGGGAGCAAACTGGGAGCAATCCTACAGCCAGGGTCAGGAAGTGGGTGAAGCCTGGGCAGCAGTTCCCAGTGTCAATAATTGAGCACTGTGCTGCTGATATTTGATACAAGGATGTGAGTGTGTTCGAGTTACTACTTGGACTTGGTTCTCAGCTGAGTGTGGGCTCTTTCAGCCAGGATGGGGGATCGATCCCCAGCAGGACTGAGGAGTGAGGGGGATGTGCACTTTTCATCTTACAGCCAAATAAATTATACAGAGAGTATGCTATTATTTGCACCTAGAATCAAAGACAAAGTACCCAACCCAGCCATTACCATAGCTACATCTTCATGATAGTCCTCCTCTAAGAAAGTAAATTCAAAAATAGGAAGTAACTATTATACCAGATGTACAGATATCAATGTAAGCACACACAAAAAAATGAAAAAGCAAGGAAATATGAAACCTTTCCAAGAAATATAACAATTCTCCAGTAATAGATCTTAATCAGAAGGAATTTTTGGAATCCCAGATAAGGAATTTAAAAGACTGGTTTTAAACAATCTCAGTGAGATAGAGGGAATTCTGAAAAACAATATAAAGAGATCAGAAAAACAATTCAGGATATGAATAAGAAATTTAACCAGAGACAAGGCCGGGCACGGTGGCTTATGTCTGTAATCTCAGCACTTTGGGAGGCTGAGGCAGGCAGATCACCTGAGGTCAGGTGTTCCAGAACAGCCTGGCCAACATGGTGAAACTCTGTCTCTACTAAAAATACAAAATTAGCTGGGTGTGGTGGCATGTGCCTGTAATCCCATCTACTTGTGAGGCTGAGGCAGGAGAATCACTTGAACCTGGGAGGAAGAGGTTGCAGTGAGCTGAGATTGTGCCATTGCACTCCAGCCTAAACAAAAAGAGTGAAACTCCATCTCAAAAAAAAAAAAAAAAAAAAGAAAAGAAAAGAAAAGAAATTTACTAGAGACAGATATTTTTTAAAAGAACCAAATAGAAATTATGAAACTGCAGAATTCATTGAAAGAAATAAAAACTATATTTGAAAGCTGCAATAATGGATGAAACCATGTAGAAGAAAGAATCTTAGAACTTGAAGGTTTTTTGAAATAATCCAATTAGATAAAAATAAATGAAAAGGAATGAGCAAATCTTTCATGACTTTTGGGAAAACATACAGTGACGAAATTTACAAATTATTGCTATCCCCTAGGTCAAAGAAACAAAGAAAGGATTAGAAAACCTATTTAATAAAATAATAGAAGAAAACTTCCCAAGTCTAGCAAGAGATTTATTATTATTATTATTATTATTATTATTATTATTATTATTATTATTTCAATAGTTTTTGGGAGACAGGTGGTGTTTGGTTACATGCATAAGTTCTTTAGCAGTGATTTCTGAGATTTTGGTACACCCTTCACTTGAGTAATGTGCACAGTACATAATGTATAGTATTTTATCCCTTACCCTTCTCCCACCCTTTCCCTTGAGTGCCCAAAGTCCATGGCATCATTCTTATGCCTTCTAGCAAGAGATTTAGACATTCAGATACGGGAGCCTCAGGGAACCCCAGGCATAGAACTTCAAGTGCAGAAAAGTCTTCCCCACACCATATGATAATCAAGCTGTCTAAAGTAAAAGTTTAAAAGTAAAATTCTAAAAACAGCAAGATAAAACCTACTTTTTAGGTGTCTAGTCACCTAAAAAGTAAACCCCATCAGACTAACAGTGGATTTCTCAGCAGAGACCTTATAGGCCAGAAGATAATGGGATGATATATTCAAAGTGCTGACAAAAAAATACTGCCACCCAGCAACAAAATTATTTTTCAGAAACAAAAGAAAAATAAAGCATTTCCAAGTAACAAATGCTGAGCGAATTTGTTACCACTACGCTAGTACTACAACAGATGTTCAAGGGAGTCTTAAACCTAGAAGCGATAGGACAGCATTCACCATTATGTAATCACACTAAGTATAAAATTTTTTAGGAAAGCAAGCAAGCAAAGGAAGAACAAAAAGGACCCAAATGGCACCGCTATGGAAATTTACCAATCCACAATGGCAATAAGAGAAAAAGAAAGGAACACAGAATATAGAAAACAACCAAAAATATTAAGAATATGACAGAATAAATCCTCACATATTAATAACAACCTTGAATGTAAATGGGTTCAATTTTCCTTTTAAAAGAGAGCCAGTATAGAAAGCAGTTTGGAGGTTCCTCAAAGAACTTAAAACGGAGCTACCATTCAATCCAGAAATCCCATTACTTGGTATATACCCAAAGAAAAATACATTATTCTACCAAAAAGACACATGCACTCATATGTTAAACATATGAATATTCACAATAGCAAAGACATGGAATCAACTTAGATGCCCATCAACAATGGACTGGATAAAGAAGGTGTGGTACAAATAAACCATGGAATACTATGTAGCCATAAAAACATAATGAAACTGTGTCCTTTGCAGCAACATGGATGCAGCTGGAAGCCATTCTCCTAAGTAAAGTAACACAGAAACAGAAAACCAAATACCACATGTTCTCACTGATTATTGGGAGCTAAAGTTGGGTACACATAAAGATGGGAACAACAGACACTGGAGAATATGAGAGCGGGGAGGTTGGAGGGAAGGAAGGGTTGAAAAACTGCCTATCAAGTACTATGCCTACTACCTGGGTGATGGGATAATTTACATAGCAAATATCAGTGATGCACAATTTACCCATGTAACAAACCTGCACATGAACCCTTTGAACCTAAAATAAAAGTTGAGAAAAAAATATAGAATATCTGGATGTGTGTGTATACACACACACACACGTATCTAATACATACATATACATATAATCTTCAGAAATGAAGGAAAAATAAAGCATTTCCAACAATCAAATGCATATACATATATATTCTCTACATATATACATAGGTGTATATATGTATAAAATATATATATATTAAGACATGATTCAATAATATGCTGCTCACAAAAAACTGTCCTTACCAGCAAACACACATGTATACACATGTGAAAGTAAAGAGATGGAAAAAGTTATCCCACGCAAATGGAAACCGAAAGCAAGTAGTTGTATCTATATTCATACCAGGTAAAACAAATTTTAAGTCAAAACGGTAAGCAAAAAAGACAAAATCATTATATAATGATAAATGAATCAATCAAGTAAGAGGATATAACAATTCTAAATATGTAAGTACCCAACACCGGTGCACTCAGATTCATAAAGCAAATATTACTAGATCTAGAGAGATTAACTGCAATACAATAACAGTGTGGGACCCCTAACACCCCACTCCCAGAATTAGACAGATTATCTAGACAGCACATCAATAAGAAAAAAGTCAGATTTAAACTGGACTTTTGGCCAAGTGGACCTAACAAACATTTACAGATCATTCTATTCAACAACTGCAGAATATACTTTAGTTTATCAGCACATGGAACATTCTTTAGGGTAGATTATATCTTGAGGCACAAAACAAGTCTCAATATATTTTAAAAATTTGAAATTATATCAAATATCTTTTCAGACCACAATGGAATAAAACTGGAAATTCATACCAAGAGGAAATTGGGAAGCTATACAAACACAGGGAAATTAAATGTGCTTGAGTATAACTATTGAGTCGAGAAAGAAATGAAGATAGAAATTAAGAAATTCCTTGAGGCCATGTGTGATGGCTCACACCTGTAACCGCAGCACTTTGGGGGGCTGAGGCAGGTCTAGGATGTTGTTTGTGTCTAGGAGTTTGAGATCAGCCTGCTCAACATAGTGAGACCCCATCTTTACAAAAAGAAATTCCTTGAAACAAATGAAAATGGAAATATTTCAAAATCTGTGAGATACAGCGAAAGCAGTGGCAAGAGGAAAGTTAATAGAAATAAATGCCTACATTTAAAAACTGCAAAAAATTGCAAATTAACAATGTAACAATGCACTTCAAGGAACCAGAAAAAACCTAACCAAAATTAGTAGAAGAAAAGAGATAATAAGTATCAGAGCAGAATTAATGATGGCTAAAAAATACAAAGTAGCAATGAAGCAAAAAGTTGGTTCTTCAAAAAGATAAACAAAATTCACAATCCACTAGCTAGACTAAACAAGATGAGAGAAGACCCTAATAAGCAAAATCAGAAGTGAAAAAGAGACATTACAGCTGATACCACTGAAATTTTTATATATATATATATATATGTATATATATATGTATATCACCAGACTATTATGAACAGCTACATGCTGACAACTTTGCACACCTTGAGGAAATGGATAAATTCCTGGAAACATACAACCTCCCAATATTTAACCAGGAAGATACCGAAAATGTGAACAGACCAATAACAAGTAGTGAGATTTACTTAATAATAAAATGTCTTCCAACAAAGAAAAGCCAAGTACCAGGTGGATTCACTTAATTCTACCAAATGTACAAAGAACGTATACCAATCCTCCTGAAGCTATTTCAAAAAAGTGAAGAGAAGGGAATTCTCCATAACTCATTCAATAAGGCCAGCAATTACCCTGAGGCAAAAATCAGACAAGGACACAAGAAAAAAAGAAAACTGCAGGCCAATATCCCTGATGAACAAAGATGCTAAAATTCTGAATAAAGTACTAGCAGACCAAATAAAACAGTGCATAAAAAAGATAATACACCAAAATCAGATTGGATTTATGCAAGGGATGCAGTTATGGTTTAACACGTATAAAAGAATAAATGTGATATGTCACATGACAGAATAAAGGACAAAAACAATATGACTGTCTCAATAGATGCAGAAAAAGCACTTAATAAATTTCAACAAAATGCCATATATGATAAATCCACAGCTAACGTGATACTGAGTGGGGAAAAGTTGAAAGCCTTTCGTCTTATATCTCGAATAAGACAAGGATGCCCACTTTCACCACTTCTCTTCAGCATAGTCAGGCAAGGGAAAAAAGTAAAAAGTATCCAAATTTGAAAAAAGAAAGTCAAATTGTCTCTCTTGGCTTATGATATTGTCTTATATTTAGAAAATCTGAAGACTTCACAAAAGAACTCTTAGATTTAATAAATGAATTTAGTAATGTTACAGGATACAAAATCAACATACAAATATTAGCATTTTTATACATTAAAAATGTTCTAGCTGAGAAGGAAATGAAGAAGACAATCCCATTTACAATAGCTACAAAAAGAAAAAAATACTTAAGAATAAATTGAATATAGGAGGTAAAATATCTGTGCAAGGAAAACTACAAAATACAGATGAAAGAAACTGAATATGACATAATCAAATGAAAAAATATCCCATGTTTATGGGTCAGAAGAGTTAACGTTATTAAAGTGACCATATTGCCCAAGCTATCTACAAGTTCAATGTAATCCCAATCAAAATACCAGTGGCATTATTCACAAAATTAGAAAAAAGACAATTTAAAAATTCACATGGGACACAGAGCCTGAATAGCCAAAGCAATCCTGAGAAAAGTGAACAAAAATGCAAGCATCATATTATCTAACCTGAAAATATATTACAGGTTGGGAGGAGGGCGAGGGTTGAACAACTACCTATCAGATACTATACCCACTTCCTGGATGATGAGATTATTCATAACCACACCTCAGTGACATGCAATTTACCCATGTAACAAACCTGTATATGTTTAAATTATTTCAAATTTCATTTTAGGTTCAGGGAGTATGTGATATATTATATATTATTATGTATATATTTTATATTATATAATTATAAATATTTTTATATTCATAATATCTAATTTAATATTATATATAAAAGCTATAGTAACCAAAACAGCATGGTATTGGTAAAAAATAGAGACATTGATCTGTGGAACAGAATAGAGAATCAAGAAATAAATTCATACAGCCAACTAATTTTAGACAAAGCTGACAAGAATTTGCATTGGGGAAAAGGACACTCTTCAATAAATGGTGCTGGGAATGTTGGAAAGTCATATGCAGAAGAATGAAACTTGACTTCTATCTCACACTATGTACATAAATCAACCCAAAATGTTTAAGTTTAAACATAACACCCAAAACTATAATACTATTAGAAGAAAACAGATAAAACTGTCCTGGACATTGTCGTAAGCAAAGAATTTATTATCCATCCTCAAGGGCATAGTCAACAAAAGCAAAAATAGAGAAATGGGGCTTAAACTAAAAAGCTTCTATGTAGTAAAAAATAATAATAATAATAACAGAATGAAGAGATAACCTGTTGAATGGCAGAAAATATTTCCAACCTATTTATCTGACAGGGGACCAATATCCAGAATATAAAACGAACTCAAACAAATCAACAGGAAAACACAAATAATTCCATTTAATATGGGCAAAGAGCATGAATAGATATTTCTTAAAAGGTGATATGCAAAATAGCTAACAGATATATGAAAAATGCTGAACATCACTAATCACCACAAAAATGAATATCAAACCTAGTAAGATGTTATCTTATGCCAGGCAGAGTGGCTATTTAAAAAAATACAAAACAAAAACAAAAAAACACGTTTTGGCAAAGATGTGGGGAAAAAGAATTGCTTATATACTGTTGGAGGGAATGTAAACTGATACAAACACTATGGAAAACAATGTTGAGACTTCCCAAAAAAGTAAATAAATAAACAAAACCTATATGTAGAATTACCATTCACTTAAGCAATCCTACTACTGGGTATCTATGCAAAGGAAAAGATACCAATATATCAAAGGAATACCTGCACTCGTGTTAATTGGAGCATTATTCACAATACCAAAGATATGGATTCAACTCAAGTATTCTCAATAGACGAATGGGCAAAGGAAATGTACATATACACAATGGAATAGTTTTATCCATTAAAAAATAATGAAATCACATCATTTTCAGCAACATGGATGGAACTAGAGGTCATCATCTTACATGAAATAAGCCAGGCACAAAAAGACAAATGCCACATATTCTCACTTATATGTAGGAGCTAAAAAATTTGAACACAAGGAGGTAGAGTGTGGAAAAATACATAATAGAGACTGGAAAGGTGAATGGGGGGATGTGGAAGGATGAAGAGAAGTGTGTTAAAGGGTACAAACATAAAGTAAGATAAAAGGAATAAATTCAATGTTTGATAGCAGAGTAGGATGACTATAAAAATGTATTTGATTTTGGTGATGGACATGCTAAATACCGTGACTTGATCACTATGCCTTAAATACATGTAAAAAAATTCTTATGTAGTCTCTGAATTTGAACAAATTAAAATATAAATAAGAAAAAACAAAATGAGATATCACTTCACATCTTTTGCGATGGCCATTATAAAGCAAACAAACAAAAATAAGTGTTGGCTAGAATGTGGAGAAATTGAGTCCCTGTACAGTGCTTATTGAACTGTAAAATTGTGCAACCACTATGTAAACAGTATGGAAATTCCCCGAAACAGTAAAATAGAAATATTAAGAAATAATATTTAAAAATTTACTTCTTGGTATTTATTCAAAAGAATTAAAATGGTGATCTTAATGGGATATTTTCACTATCATGTGAATTGCAGTACTATTGAAAATACCAAGATGTGGAAACTTTTAAGTGTTCATCAGTGGATGTATAGATAAACAAAATGTAGTATGTACACACAATGGAATATTATTCACTCTTCAAAAAGCAGGAATGCTGCCATATGTGACAACATAAATGAACCTTGAGGAAATTATTCCAAGTGAAATAGTCCAGTCACAGAATGACAATTACTATATGCTTCTACTTATATAAGGCATGTAAAATATTGAAACACATAGAAACAGAGTGTAAAATGGTGGTTGCTAAGGAGTGGGTGCTGGTGAGAATGGGTAGTTGTTATTCTATGGGTATAATTTTTTAGTTAGTGATGATAATTAAATTCTGGATATCTACAATATTATGCCTATAGTTAATACTGTATGCTATACTTTAAAATTTGTTAAAGGGTAGATTTCAAGTTAAGTACTTTTACCAAAATAATAGTTTTTAAACAACAGATGGAGAAATATATACAATGCTAACACCAATTAAAAGAACATTACCTGCGTTAATTTCAGACATAGCAGATTTTACAGTAAGGGAAATTATCAGGGATAAAAGGGAGCATTACATAATGATGAAGGGATTAATTCTCTAAAGACATAACAATCCTGAATATGTATGAAACTAACAATAGGATGTCAAAATATGTGAGGTGACAACTTATTATGAGAAATACAAGAAGAAACAGATGAATCTGCTATTACATATTAAGACTTTAAAAGTTTTATATTAGAAATGGAAAGATGAGGCAGAAGTCAGTAAAGACATAATTTAACTGGACTACAAAATCAATCGGTTTGATGTAATTAACATCTATAGACTATTAGTCACAACGGAACACAATTCTTCATCTCACATGGAAAATTCAAGAAAAATCACATTCTGGGCCATAAAACACATTAAATAGTTTAAGAGAATAAACAGCATGCAAAAAAGAATGAGATCATGTCCTTTACAGGGCCATGGATGGAGCTGGAGGCCATAATCCTTAGCAAACCAACACAGGAAAAGAAAACCAAATACAGCATGTTCTCACTATAAGTGGGAGCTAAATGATGAGAACACATGGATACATAGAGGGAAACAACATACACTGGGGCTTACTGGAGGGTGGAGGGTTGGAAGAGAGAGAGGATCTATGGATACTGGGCTGAATATCTGGGTGATGGGATGATCTGTGCAACAAGCAAACTACTCTGGCACATATTTACCTATATAACAAACCTGCACATGTACCTCTGAACTTAAAATAGAAGTTTTTTTTTTTAAAGCATACAATATATATTCTCAGTTTACTATTGAGAATAACTGGAAATCAATAATGGAAAGAGGCAAGGCATGGTGGCTTATTCCTGTTATCCCAGAACTTTCAGAGGCCAAGGTAGGAGGATTGCTTGAGCCCAGGAGTTTGAGACCAGCCTGGGCACCATAGCAAGACTTTGTCTCTACAGATAATAAAAAAATTATCTGGGCATAGTGGTACTTGCCTGTGGTCTTAGATACTGAGGAGGCTGAGGTAAGAGGATCACTTAAACCTGAACAGTCAAAACTGCAATGAGCCATGACTGTACCACTGCACTCAAGCATGGGCAACAGAGCAAGACCCTGTCTCAAAAAATAGAATAAAATAACAGAAAGATAGCTGAAACATCATTCAAATACTTTGACATGAAGCAACATTCCTGTAAATAATTCATAGGTCAAAGAAGAATTCTCAAGAGAAATTACATGATCATCTAAATAAACACAGACAAAGCAGGTGATGGTATCGACAGCTGAGAAACTGGAAGATGGATCACACCACAGGACTCTTTCCAGACACTCCTCAGTACCACCCTGGAGTCTGGTAGCTCTGCTGGGTGCCTAGACCCAAAAGAGAAATAACAATCACTGCGGTTCAGTTCTCAGGAAAATTCAACCCTAGGGGAAGGGAAAGAGCACCACATCAAGGGATCACACCTTGGGACAAAAAAAAATCTGAACAACAGCTCTTGAGCCCCAGATCTTCGCTCTGACATAGTGTACCCAAATGAGAAGAAACCAGAGAAGGAATTCTGGCAATGTGACAAAATAAGTGTCTTTAACACATCCCGAGAGATCACAGTAGATTACCAGCAATGGATCCAAACCAAGAATAAAATTCTGAATTGCCAGAAAAATAATTCAGAAGGTCAGTTATTAAGCTACTCATGGAGGGACCAGAGAAAGGTGAATACCAACTTAAAGAAATAAAAAAAAAGATACAGGAAATGAACAGAAAAATTTCCCGAGAAATACATAGCATAAATAAAAAATCACAAATTCTGGAAATCAAGGATATACTTAGGGAAATGCAAAATCCACTGGAAAGTCTCAGCAACAGAATCAAACAAGTAGAAGAAAGAACATCAGAGTTCGAAGACAAGGCTTTTGAATTAACCCAATCCAAGAAAGACAAAGAACAAAGAATTTAAAAAATGAACAAAGCCTCCAAGAAGTTTGAAATTATGTTGAACGACCAAACCTAAGAATAATTGGTGTTCCCAAGGAAAAAAAGAAATATAACAGTTTGGAAAATGTATTTGAGGGAATAATTCAGGAAAACTTCCCAGGCATACCTAGAGATCTAGACATCTATGTACAAGAAGCTCAAAGAACACCCAGGAAATTTATTGCCAAAATATCATCAACTAGCCACATAATCATGAGATTCTCTAAAGTCAAGATGAAGGAAAGAATCTTAAGAGCCATGAGGTGAAAGCATCATGTAACCTATAAAGGAAAACCTATCAGATGAACAGCAGATTTCTCAGCAAAAATTTTGCAAGCTAGAAAACATTGAGGTCCTATCTTTAGCGTCTTTACACAAGAAAATTATCAGCCAAGAATTTTGTATTCGGCGAAACTAAGCTACATAAATAAAGGAAAGATATAGTCCCTTTCAGAAAAGAAATGCTGAAAGAATTCACCACTACCAAGCCAGCACTACAAGAAGTGATAAAAGGAGCTCTAAATCTTGAAACAAATCCTTGAAATACATCAAAATAGAACCTCCTAAAGGCATAAATCCTACAGGACCTGTAAAACAATAACATAATGACAAAAAAGAACAAGTTATTCAGGCAACAACTAAAACAATGAATAGAATAGTAACTCACTTCTCAGTACTAACGTTGAATGCCCTAAATGCTCCACCTAAAGGAAACAGAATGGAAGAATGGAGAAGAATTCACCAACTATCTGCTATCTTCAGGAGACTCACCTAACACATAAGGACTCACATAAACTTAAGGTAAAGGGGTGGGAAAAGATATTCCATGCAAATGGACACCAAAAGTGAGCAGGAGTAGCTATTTTTATATCAGAGAAAACAGACTTTAAAGCAACAACAGTCAAAAAGAACAAAGAGGGACATTATATGATGATAAAAGGACTTGTCCAACAGGAAAATATCACAATCCTAAATATATATGCAACTAACACTGGAGTTTTCAAATCTACAAAACTATAAGTACTAGACCTAAGAAATGAGATAGACAGCAACACAATGATAATGGGGGGCTTCATTACTCCACTGACAGCACTAGACAGGTCATAAAGACAGAAAGTCAACAAAGAAACAATGAACTTAACCTATATCCTAGAAAAAAAAGGACTAAACTGATATTTACAAAACATTCTACCCAAAAACTGCAGAATATACATTCTATTCATCAGCACATGAAAATTTCTCCAAGATAGACCATAGGTTAGGCCACAAAACAAGTCTCAGTAAATTTAAGAAAATTGGAATGATATTAAGTATTGTCAGACTACAGTGGAATAAAATTTAAGAAAATTGAAATTATATTAAGTATTCTCAGACTATAGTGGAATAAAATTGGAAATCAACTCCAAAATGAACCTTAAAAACCATGCAAATACATGAAAATTAAATAACCTGCTCCTGAGTGATTATTGGGTCAACAATAAAATCAAGATGGAAATTAAAAAAATTATTTGAACTGAACGCTAATAGTGACACAACTTATCAAAACCTCTGGAATACAGGAAAAGCAGTGCTAAGAGGAACGTTCAGAGCATTGAATGCCCATCTCAAAAAGTCTGAAAGAACACAAATAGACAAAGTAAGGTCACACCTCCAGGGACTAGAGAAATGGGAACAAACCAAATCCAAACCCAACAGAAGAAGAGTAATAACACAGATCAGAGCAGAACTAAATTAAATTGAAACAAACAAAAAAAGGACAAAAGATAAATAAAACAAAAAGCTGGTTCTTTGAAAAGATAAACAAAATTAGGAGAACATTAGTGATATTAACTAAGAAAAGAATAGAGAAGATCCAAATAAGCTAAATTAGAAATGAAATGAAAGAAATTACCACTAAAACCACAGAAATACAAAAGATTATTTAAGGCTACTATGAACACCTTTACACGCACAAACTAGAAACCTTGCAGAGATGGATAAATTTCTGGAAATATACAACCCTCCTACATTAAACCAGGAAGAAATAGAATCTCTTAACAGACCAATAAGAAGTAGCGAGATTGAAACAGTAATAAAAAAAAAATGCCAACAAAAATATATCCAGAAAGGGTGTGGAGATCCTTTAAAGAACTAAAAGTACATCTGTTGTTTAATCCAGCAATCCTACTACTAGGTATCTTCCCAGAGGAAAAAAGTCATTATACGAAAAAGATACCTGCACATGCATGATTATAGCAGCACAATTTGCAATTACAAAAATAAGGAGCCAACTCTTTTGCCCATCAGTCAACGAATGAATAAATAAATGCAGTATATGTATACCATGGAATACTACTCAGGCATAAAAATGAATGAAATAATGGCATTTGCAGCAACCTGTATAGAATTGGAGACTCTTATTTTAAGTGAAGTAACTCAGGAATGGAAAACCAGATATCTTATGTTCTCACGCAGATGTGGGAACTAAGCTATGAGGAAGCAAAGACATAAGAAGGATACAATGGAATTTGGGGACTTGGGGAAAGGGCAGAGATTGGCGAGGGATAAAAGACTACACATTTGGGTACAGTATACACTGCTCAGGTGATGGGTGCACCAAAATCTCAAAAATTACCACTAAACAACTATTCGTGTAACAAAACACCATCTGTTCCCAAAAAACGTATTGAAATAAATAATAATAATAATCAGACACACACACAGTCCAGGACCAGAGAGATTCACAGCTGAATTCTATCAGACATTCAAATGAAAATTGGTAGCAATTCTATTGACACTATTCCAAAAGATAAAGAAAGAGAGAATCCTCCCTAAATCATTCTATGAAGTCAGTATCACCCTAATACCAAAACCAGGGAAGGACATAACAAAAAAAGGAAAATACAGACCAATATCCCTGATGAAGATAGATGTAGAAAGTCTCAACACAATACTAGCTAACTGAATCCAACAGCATATCAAAAAGATAATCTGCCATGATCAAGTGGGTTTCATACCAGAGATCCAGGAATGATTTAACATATACAGGTCAATAAATGTGATACACTGCATAAACATAATTAAAAACAAAAATTATGTGATTGTCTCAATAGCTGCAGAAAAAGAAGACAAAATCTAACAACTCTTTATGAGCAAAACCCTCAGCAATGATGTCATAGAAGGGACATAGTTAAGGTAATAAAACCCGTCTACACATGCACACGTATGTTTATTGCCGCATTATTCACAATAGCAAAGACTTGGAACCAACCCAAATGTCCAACAATGATAGACTGGATTAAGAAAATGTGGCACATATACACCATGGAATACTATGCAGCCATAAAAAATGATGAGTTCATGTCCTTTGTAGGGACATGGATGAAATTGGAAATCATCATTCTCAGTAAACTATCGCAAGAACAAAAAACCAAACACCGCATATTCTCACTCATAGGTGGGAATTGAACAATGAGAACACATGGACA
The DNA here is from genome assembly GCF_028885655.2 of Pongo abelii. Classification (NCBI taxonomy): domain Eukaryota; kingdom Metazoa; phylum Chordata; class Mammalia; order Primates; family Hominidae; genus Pongo; species Pongo abelii. The sequence goes on from NC_072008.2 coordinate 69,908,336, forward strand.
CAGGAAGGGGAACATCACACTTCGGGGACTGTTGTGGGGTGGGGGGAGGGGGGAGGGATAGCATTGGGAGATATACCTAATGCTAGATGACGAGTTGGTGGGTGCAGCGCACCAGCATGGCACATGTATACATATGTAACTTACCTGCACATTGCGCACATGTACCATAAAACCTAAAGTATAATAATAATAATAATAATAAAAGAAAAAAAAAAGCCGTCTATGACAAACCAAGAGCCAACATTATACAGCATGGGAAAAAGTTGAAAGCATTCCACCTGAGAACTGGAATAAGACAAGGATGCCCACTTTCACCTCTTTATTCAACATAGTACTGGAAGTCCTAGCCAGAGCAATCAGACAAGAGGTAGAAATCAGGGTAATCTAAATTAGTAAAGAGAAAGTCAAACTGTCACTGTTTGCCAATAATATAATCATATCTTTAGAAAACCCTAAAGACTCATCCAAAAGGCTTATAGAACTCATAAATGAATTCAGTAAATTTTCAGGATACAAAATCAATGTACCTGAATCAGTAGCATTGCTATACACCAAGAGCGACCAAGAGGAATCAAATCAAGAACTCAACTCCTTTTACAATAGCTGCAAAATAAAATAAAATATTTAGGAATATACCTAACCAAGGAGGTGAAAGACCTCTACAAGGAAAACTACAAAACACTGCTGAAAGAAATTATAGATGACACAAATAGAAATACATCCCATGCTCATGGATGGCTAGAATCAATATTGTGAAAATGACCATACTGCCAAAAGCAATCTACAAACTTAATGCAATTCTCATCAAAATACCACTATCATTCCTCACAGAACTAGAAAAAAAAAATCCTAAAATTTACATGGAACCAAAAAAGACCCCACAAATCCAAAGCAAGACTAAACAAAAGGAACAAATCTGGAGGCATCACATTACCTGACTTCAAACTGTACTATAAGGCTATAGTCACCGAAACAGTGTCGTACTGGCATAAAAGTAGGCACATAGACCAATGGCACAGAATAGAGAACCTAGAAATAAACTCAAATACTTACAGCCAACTGATCTGCAACAAAGCAAACAAAAAGATAAACTGGGGAAAGGACACCCTATTCAGCAAAGGGTGCTGGGATAATTGGCAAGCCACATGTAGAAGAATGAAACTGGATCATCATCTCTCACCTTATATAAAAATCAACCCAAGATGGATCAAAGATTTAAATTTTCTAAGACTGGGAACCATAAAAATTCTAGAAGATAACATGGGAAAATCCCTTCTAGACATTGGCTTAGGCAAAGACTTTATGACCAAAACCCAAAAGCAAATGCAACAAAAACAAAGATAAATAGGTGGCACTTAACTAAACTAAAAAGCTTCTGCACAGCAAAAGAAACAATAAGCAGAGTAAACAGACAACCCACAGAGTGAGAGAAAATCTTCACAATCTATGTATCTGACAAAGGACTAATATCCAGAATCTACAAGGAATTCAGACAAATTACCAAGAAAAAAAAAATCCCATCAAGAGAATTTTAAAAATAATTTTAACTAGACAAAAATGAAAATACTAATTATTAAAATTTGTGGGATGCAGTAAAAGAAGTGATTAGAGGGAAATTCATAGCATTGAATGCATATATTATACAACAATGAAGATCTAAAATTGAGGATCTGAGCTTCTTCTACCAGAGGATACTAGGAAAAGACTAGCAAATTAAATTCAAGCCATTGTGGAATATCGTATGGAGGTTCCTCTATATGTTAAAAATGGAACTACCATATGACCCAGAAATTCCTCTTCTGGGTATATACCCAAAGGAAATGAAATCAGGACCTCACAGAAAAATCTGCACTCCTATGCTCATTGTTCATTCATAAGAGCCAAAATATGGAAACAAACTAAGATTTGTTGACTGGTATATTAGTCAGTTTTCATACTGCTATGAAGAACTGCCTGAGACTGGATAATTTATAAAAGAAAGAGGTTTATTTGACTCACAGTTCAACATAGCTGTGGAAACCTCAGAAAACTTACAATCATGATGGAAGGCAAAGGGAAAGCAAGGCACCTTCTTCACAAGGCAGCAGGAAAGAGATGTGCCAAGCAAAGGGGAAATAGCCCTTATAAAGCCATCAGATCTCATGAGAATTCACTCACTGTCACAATAATAGCATGGTGGAAGCTGCACCCATGATTCAATTACCTCTACCTGGTCTCTCCCTTGACATGTGGGGATAATGGGGATTATGGAAATTATAATTCAAGATGAGATTTGGGTGGGGACAAAAAGCCTAACCATATCAACAGGTGACGATAAATGAATAGTGATATACAGTCACGAACTACATAATGACATTTCAAAATAGAAAGCATGAAGTTCAGATGGGTTGACTAGTGAATTTTCTCAAATATTTAAGGAAGAAATTGTGTGAATTCTCTACAGTGTTTTTTAGATTTTGCAAGAAAAAGGAATATTTTTTAATTCATTTTGTGAGGCCATCATTACTATAAGGCCTACACCACAGAAAAACACAATAAAGGAAAACTACTGACCAATGTCTCTCATAAACAGATGTAAAAATTCTCAACAGAATATTAGCAGATGATGTCCAACTATATATAAAAAATAATTATTTAGCACAAGTGGTATTTATTCCAGGCATGCAAGGCTGATTTAACATTCAAAAGTCATTAATGTGAGATTACAAAGGAACTGGAAAGCCTGAATGGACAGAAAGAGGGGAGGTTCCTGAACCGACCAATAATAATATAAGCATCAAAGATGGAATGCCCTCGGTCTGAGAGCTCAAATTCTGCATTTAAATTAAATTAAACGTTAGGAGAAAAATGGCAGCTAACAGGCAGGACTAAATTGTAGCTTCCACTCAAACAGACAGAGCAGTGTGTGGAGAATCCCAGTATGAAATTTTGCTCCAAGAACTACTTCCGGAAAAGGAAAGCTGAGCGAATCTCAGAACCTTTGAAGAAAGTGGCTTGCTGCTAGAGGCTCCATGAGATAGCTAAAAAACTGTGAGTGCCCAAAGTGTGAGAGGGGGAACGTCTACTCCCAAACACACATCCTTACTGGGGAACCTGAGGTTCCAGATTATGGGAGAAGGATTTGACCTTACATAGAGCTGGGATGAATTTAGAGAGCCAAGTGAAATATAGGAGTAGAGGGAAGCAGCAGGATGAGCCCTGTGGGCACTCTTGGTCCCCAGAGAAGTCATTCCTGAGTTTGTCTCACAGGGGTGTTTGGGTAGGGCTGCCAATAGACTTGGAGAAAGAGCACAGGGAGAAGGAAACTTCCAGATGAACTCTGTAACAATTTCAACTGAACACGAAGTTTCCTGGACAGAATTTGGGGGAACGGTGAATGGGGCATGCAGATATCAGCACAGAAACCACAGCAGGAGGGCAGTCAAGAAACCTGAAAGCCCTGCTTGCTTTCTCAGCTGGAGGGCTTGTAGCCTGGGGCAAGTTCCCCTGTTCACCAGCTGCCTGGATATAAACTTGGTGCTGCTGAGGGGGCAGGGTGGTAGTAAGACTTGCCTTTTGGGCTGTGTGGGAGCTGGGTGAGGCCTCTCCTGGCTTTCTCCCACTCATCTGACGACCTGTATGACATAACAGAGACAGCCATAATCCTTCCGGGAATGCAATTTCATCAGCCTGAGAAAAAGACCCCCATCCCCCACAGCAGCTAAAGCAAGCCCCGCCCAAGGAGAGTCTGAGCTCAGATAGCCTAAACCTGCCCCCACCTGGTGGTCTTTCTCTACCCACCCTGGTAGCCAAAGATAAATGACTTAATCTCTTGGGAAGACTATGGCCCTGCCCATCACAAGAGGAACCTGAGTACTTATCCAGATAATCCTAGGGCAAGCTTGTATCCTACCTATACCACCACAGCTGATGCTGTCTTGAAAGTGCCATCTTCTGACTAAACCAACACAAAACCACCAAACGCCAACCAACACAAAACTACCGAACTAAACAAAATTAGTACCAAAACCTCACAGAGTCCACTTCACTCCCCTGCTACTTTTTAAATTAAACTAAAAAGCTTATACACAGTGAAAGAAATAATCAACAGAGTAAACAGACAACCTACAGAATGGGAGAAAAACTTTGCGAACCATGCATCTGACAAAGGACTAATATCCAGAATCTACAAGAAACTCAAACAAATCATCAAGAAAAAAAAAAAAAATCCCATCAAAAAGTGGGCTAAGGACATGAACAGACAATTCTCAAAAGAAGATATACAAATGGCCAACAAACATATTTTTAAAAATGCCCAACATCACTATTGATCAGGAAAATACAAATCAAAACCACAATGCAATACCTCCTTACTCCCTCAAGAATGGCCACAATAAAAATAAAAAAAAACAATACATGTTGGTGTGGATGTGGTGAAAAAGCAACACTTTTACACTGCTGGTGGGAATGTAAACTGGTACAACCACTGTGGAAAGTTGTATGGAGATTTAGTAAGGAACAAACAGTAGATCTATTTTATACAGCAATCCCACAACTAAGTATTTACCCAGAGAAAAAGAAGTCATTATACAGAAAAGAAACTTGCACATTCATGTTTATAGCAGCACAATTTGCAATTGCAAAAATATGGAACCAGCTCAAATGCCCATCAATCAACAAATGGATAAAGAAAATTATATATATATACACATACGCATATACATACACACCATGGAATACTATTCAGCCATAAAAAAAGGAATGAAATAATGGCATTTGCAGAAACCTGGAATAGTATTGGAGACAATTATTCTAAGTCAAGTAACTCAGGAATGGAAAATCAAACATCATATGTACTCACTCATAAGTGGGAGCTAAGCTATGAGGATTGAAAGGCATAAGAATGACACAATGGACTTGAGAAACTTGGGGTAAAGGGTGGGACGGGTGGGGGAAAAAGACTACACATTGGGTACAGTGTACATCACTCTGGTGATGGGTGCACCACAATCTCAGAAATCACTGCTAAAGAAACTTATCCATTTCACCAAACACCACCTGTTTTCCCAAAACCTATTGAAATAACAAATGTTTTAAAAATCATTAATGTAACCTATTACATTATCAGACTAAAGAAGAAAAATGCCATATTCATATACATAGCTTAAAAAAAAGCCTTTCTCAAAATCCACATTCCATTTATGATTTTTTTAAAAAACTTTTTAGCAAACCAGGAATAGAGAACTTCCTCAACTTGCTTTCTGAAAAATGTACAAGAAACCTACACCTAACGTTATACTTAATGGAAAGAAACTAGAAGCTTTCTTGCTAAGATAAGAAATAAGACAAGAATGTCCTTGGTAGCCACTACTCTTCAATGTTATACTGGATGTCCTAGGTTATGCAATATGACATGAAAAGAAAATAGATTATATACATATTGGGAAGAAAAAACTGCTTTTTTTTTTTTTACGGGTGACATAATTGTCTATACAGAAAATTTTGAGTTGACCAAAAAAACTTTTGAACTAAAAAGCAATTATAGCAAAGTTTCAGGATACAAGATTAATATACAAAAGTCAATTGCTTTCCTACATCTCATGAATAAGTGGAATTTGAAACTAAACACACAATTCCATTTACATCAGCACCCAATAAATAAAATGCTTGGGTACAGATAAAACAAAATAAGTACATGATATAGGAGTAAAACTACAAAACTCTGATGAAAAAAATTAAAGAAGAACTTAATAAATGGGAAGACATTTTATGTTTATGGATAGTAAGAAAATATTTTGAAGATGTCACTGCATTGCAAATTATTCTATAGGTTCAGTGCAGTCTCAATAAAAATCCCAGGAAGTTGTTTTGTGAATATTGACAAACTGATTCTGAAGTTTATATGAGAAGGCAAAAGACCCAGAATAGCCAACTTAGAATTGAAGAACAAGAAAGTCAGAGGCCTGACATTACCTGCATTCAAGACTTACTATAAAGTACAGTAATCAAGGCAGGATGATACTGTCTAGAAAATACACAAATAATTTAGTGGAACAGAATGGAGAACCTGTAAATAAACTCACATAAATACAGTAAACTGATCTTTGAAAATGGAGCAAAAGGTAATACAGTGATTCAAATAACGTTTTAAACAAATGGTACTTGAATAACTGGATCTCTGCATGCAACACAAAAAAATCTAAACACAGATTTCACACTATTAACAAAAATACATTTAAAATGGATCACAAACCTAAAGGTTAAATGTGAAGGTATAAAACTCCTAAAAATAACACTGAAAAAATCTAAGTTAATTTGAGTATTGTGATGGTTTCAACAATACCAAAGACACAGTCTATGAAAGAAATAATTGATAAGCTGGACTTCATTTAAATTAAAAACTTTAAGTTTTTTTCAAGAACTTAAAGTCAGGGCTTACTTGAGGGCAAAGGACGGGAGGAAGGAGAGGAGCAGAAAGAACTATTGAGTATCAGGCTTAGTACCTGGATGATAAAATAATCTGTAAAACAAAACCCTGTGACACGAATTTACCTATATAACAAACCTGCATGTGTACCACCGAACCTAAAATAAAAGTTTTTAAAATAATAATAGTTTAACATTTGAAAAATTAAACAATGTTATTTGCTATATTAACAGGTTAAAGAAAAACCGTCTGATCATTCCAATAGATGCAGAAAATGCATTCGACAAAATCCATCATCCATTTTTAATAAAATATCTCAGTAATCTAGGCACAGAAGGAAACTTTCTTTACCTTCTTTGAAAATTATATAGCTAGTATAAAACTTAATGTTGGAAGACTGAATGCCATCCTACTTAGGTCTGCAACAAAATAAGAATTCCATTTGAACACTTTTATTTAACATTGTACTATAACTTCTAGTCAGTACAATCAAACATGAAAGTTTGAAGGACACTAAGTAAATTTACAAAACTCAAACATATTTCTATATACCAGCAATAAACTTTGAGAATTTTAAAAGTCAATACTGTTTACAATAGCATAAAAATTACCAGATACATAGAGATGAATCTGATAAAAAAATGTGCAAGACCTGTACACTGAAACCCCGTCTCTACTAAAAATACAAAAAAATAGCCGGGCGTGGTGGCGGGCGCCTGTAGTCCCAGCTACTCCGGAGGCTGAGGCAGGAGAATGTTGTGAACCCGGGTGGCAGAGCTTGCAGTGAGCCAAGATCGCGCCACTGCACTCCAGCCTGGGGGACAGAGCGACACTCCATCTCAAAAAAAAAATAAGAACATTTACCCATATCTCACAGTGTACAATAATTAAATCCAACCCAGTCATAAACCTAAATGTAAAACCAAAAATAAAAAAGTACACTTTTAGAAGAAAAAAAGGGAAATAATTTTTGTGTTATTAGGTTAGACAAAAATTTATTAGGCGTGACACCATAGAATGATCAATAAAGAAAAATAATAAATTGGACTTCATCAAAATTAATTTTTCTGCTATTTGAAAGACATTTTAAAAATATTGTAAAGACAAGCTATAGACATGGAAAAAATATTTACATTGTACAAGTGTAATAAATATTTTAATCTCAATAAGAAGTAATAAAAAAATAAATAATGGACACAAGCTTTGAACAGGTATTTTATCAATGAAGATATGGAGATGGCAAATAAACACAAGAAACAATGATAAATACTATTTCTCATTAAAGAAATGCAATTAAAGTCACAGTGATATAACACCACACATCTATTACACTGTCTTAGCTTTAAAAAGTTGATTATACTTTAAGTTCTGGAATACATAATAACCCTAGGGATTAAGTACTATTTAGTTAAACTTTAAATCTCAGAGAAATGGGGAACTACAATTTAATCACCAAACTCCATACAAATATTAAACAGAGCAGGGATTGAACTCCAGGTCTATCTCACTCCACAATCCTTTCCCAATCTGCAACATTAAAAAGAAAAGAAGAAGAAGATATTACCATTCACTTAATATATTGGAGGTAGCATAGGAAGTTGAAACTAAGCAAATAGTGGTTTTATTTTTATTTAGTGTTGGAAATCAGACTCATTAAAAGATAACGATCTATCAGTCTAAAGCATCTCTTGGGATCGTTAGTTATTTGGTAACACTATCAAGGTTTCCCTCTTATCTAGAAAGCATTTCTCTCCTTCTCTGCCTGATAAACTCCCACTCTTCTTTTTCCTTTCCTCACTCTTTCTTTTAATCCTTTGAACAATTCATTGCTCTTATTGTGTTTTCTTTGCAGTTTGTATCGATAAGAAATTTGTTATGTTATTATTCGTTATTTAAATGTTCATTTTCCCAATTGGATTTTGAGTTCCTGGAGGAACTCCTCAGTGCCCTTCACAATTGTAGCTCATGGTCAGTGGGTTAATAAATGGGTGATATCGCTCATTTATGCCTATTAAATGGACAGTGTGTTATAATGGCAAGAACACTATAACTACATGAGTCATTTAACCGAACCTCTATTTTCTCTTCTGTAAATAGTGGATGTTGGGCTAGATAGCTTCCAATATTATTTCTAAATCTACTGTTGTCTGATTTACCCAAGTGCTGTTTTACTGCCAGTAAAAAGCATACATAGAAATCACTGAGAAATGACCTTTTGTTATATTTATTTATTTCTTCTATTTCTACTGTGCCAAGCAATATAAGAACTCATACCTTCTCTATCATGATAAAAATCAAATGTCTACAGATGTAGCATAAGGAAAGAAGTAATTTTCTGCATGCAGTTCTGATTTTCTTTTGCCTGTGATAATTGCAAATCCATCAATAGAAATGAACTTTTTGTTACAAATATATTTTTTAAAAGTTGATTATAAGAAATGTTGGCTAGGTTATGGGACAACTAGAGCTCTCATACACTGTTAGGGGGATTGTAAATTGTCCAACATTTTGGGGAAAAGTTTGACATTACTAAAATGTTAAATGTACACTGATATAGATTCAGCCATTCCACTCTTAGATTTATTTATGTATTTTTTTTTTTTCTTAGAGATGGATTCTCGCTCTGTCGTCCAGTCTGGAGTGCAGTGGTGCGATCTCGGCTCACTACAACCTCTGCCTCCCGGGTTCTAGCAATTCTCCTGCTTCAGCCTCCCGAGTAGCTGGGACTACAGGCACACTCTGCCACACCTGGCTAATTTTTTGTGTGTTTTAATAGAGACGGGGTTGCACTGTGTTGCCCAGGCTGGTCTCGAACTCCTGAGCTCAGGCAATCCATCCACCTTGGCCTCTAAAACTGCTAGGATTACAGGATGAGCCACTGTGCCCCGCCTAATCTTAGATATTTAACTAAGATAAATGAAAGCATAGGTGCATACAGAGATTACTATACACATATTTATAGCAGCTCTAAAAAGGAAAATAACCCAAAAGTCTATTAACGATTGAATAAGAAAGGTGTTGTATATTCCTTCAGTAGAATACCACTCAGCAATAAAAAGGAATTACCATGGATACATGCCATAAATTAGATAAATCTCAAGTAATTATGCTGAGTGAACGAGCCTGACAAACTAGAATATTTTGTGTGATTTTATTCACATGAAAATATAGAAAATGCAAACTAATCTCCCATGATAGAAAGCAGATAAGTGGGTATGGTGAGAGGCTGGAAGAATTAACTATATTGAAGCATGAGAAAATTGTTAAGGATAGTAGATATACTCATCTTCTTGCTTGTGGTGATAGTATTCTAGGCATACACGTATGTGAAAACTTATAAAATTGTAGAGTGTAAATATTTAGTTTATTGTTATGTACTTATATCTTAGTGAAGGCGTTTAGAGTTTTGACAGTCTTTAAAGTAATATAGCAATATCCAGATATTCAACAATGTAAATAAAGTGTCTAGTATCCAGTCAAAAATTACCATAACTCAAAAAGCAGAGATATGTGTCCATGAATTAGAATAAAAATCAGTCAATAGAAAAGCATCTTCAAATGCCTAAGGTTTAGAATTCTTGAAGACTTTAAAACTTGAATTTAAGTATAATCTAGGATATAAGATAAAATATAAACTTTTTGTACAGATAAATGAGCAATGGAAAAGGAACCTAATGGGACTTTTCAAACTAAGAAATACAATAAGAGAAATCAAAAGTCTTGAAGATTTTTACAGACTATTAGTGAAAATAAACAACCAGTTAATTGGAAACATAGGAAAACAAATTATCCACAATAAACTACAGAATAAAATGATCCTGGGGAAAAAAATGACTAGACCCTTAATTATCTGTGAGACAGTATCAAGTAGTCTAATATATATGTGTAGTCCAAAACAAGGTACAGATTTTTTGAATAAATTATTGTTCACAGAATCAAGAAGCTAAACAAACCTGTAGTAGAATACACAAGAAAGCCACTCCCTGAAGCATACCATAAGCAAATTGTTGGAATCAGTGTTAAACACAAACATTTAAAGTTGTCACCAGAAAGAAAACACATTTCTTTATGGGAGAAAGATAAAATTTTACTTTGATTTCTTGTAAGAAGAAGTGAAAGGCAAAAGACAATAGAATGCAACCTTTAATAAAACACTAAAATAAAGCAAAACTGGCATGTTAAGTTTACTATATTCAGCAAAAATATTCTTCAAAAACAAATGTGAAGCAAACACATTTTTAGTCAAACAAATGCTGTGGAAATTCCTCATAAGAAGACCTGTACTACAAGATACATGCTTTTACATCAGTACATGGAACATTCTCGAAGACAGACTATATGATAGGCCACAAAACAAGTCTCAGTAAATTTAAGAAAATCAAAATTATATTAAGTACTCTCTCAGACCACATTGGAATAAAATTAGAAAACAACTCCAAAAGAAACCCTCAAAACCATAAAAATACGTGCAGAGACACACATAAGCTCAAAATAAAGGGATGAAGGAAGATCTACCAAGTAAACGGAAAGCAAAAAAAAAGCAGGGGTTGCAAGTGTGGGCTCTGATAAAACAGACTTTAAACCAACAAAGATCAAAAGAGACAAGACCATTACATAATGGTAAAGGGATCAATTAAACAAGAAGAGCTAACTATCCTAAGTATATATGCAACCAATTCAGGAACACCCAGATTCATAAAGCAACTCCTTAGTGACCTACAAAGAGACTTAGACTCCCACACAATAATAATGGGAGACTTTAGCACCCCACTGTCAATATTAGACAGATCAATGAGAAACAAAGTTAACAAGGATATCCAGGACTTGAACTCAGGTCTGCACCAAGTGGACCTCATAGACCTCTACACAACTCTCCACCCCAAATCAACACAATATACCTTCTTCTCAGCACCACATCACACTTATTCCAAAATTGACCACATCGGTGGAAGTAAAGCACTCCTCAGCAAATGTAAAAGAAGACAAATCACAACGAACTGTCTCTCAGACCACACAGCAATCACATTAGAACTCAGAATTAAGAAACTCACTCAAAACTGCACAGCTACATGGAAACTGAACAACCTGCTTCTGAATGACTACTGGGTAAATAACAAAATACCAGAATCTCTGGGACACATTTAAAGCAGTATGTAGAGGGAAATTTATAGCCCTAAATGCCCACAAGAGAAAGCAGGAAAGATCTAAAATCGACACCCTAACATCACAATTAAAAGAACTAGAGAAGCAAGAGCAAACACATTCAAAAGCTAGCAGAAGGCAAGAAATAACTAAGATCAGAGCAGAACTGAAGGAGCTAGAAACACAAAAAAAAACCCTTCAAAAAAATCAGTGAATCAGAGAATATTATAAACACCTCTATGCAAATAAACTAGAAAATCTAGAAGAAATGGATAAATTCCTGGACACATACACCCTCCCAAGACTAAACCAGGAAGAAGTTGAATCTCTGAATAGACCAATAACAGGCTCTGAAATTCAGGCAATAATTAATAGCCTACCAATCAAAAAAAGTACAGGACCAGATGGATTCACAGCTGAATTCTACCAGAGGTACGAAGAGGAGCTGGTACCACTCTTTCTGAAACTATTCCAATCAATAGAAAAAGAGGGAATCCTCCCTAACTCATTTTACGATGCCAGCATCCTTCTGATACCAAACTGTAGCAGAGACACAACAAAAAAGAGAATTGTAGACGAATATCTCTGATGAACATTGATGCGAAAATCCTCAATAAAATACTGGCAAACTGAATCCAGCACCGCATCAAAAATCTTATCCACCACGATCAACTCGACTTCATCCCTGGGATACAAGCCTGGTTCAACATAAGCAAATCAATAAACATAATCCATCACATAAACAGAACCAAAGACAAAAACCACATGATTATCTCAATAGATGCAGAAAAGGCCTTTGACAAAATTCAACAGCCCTTCATGCTAAAAACTCTCAATAAACTAGGTAGTGATGGACTGTATCTCAAAATAATAAGAGCTATTTATGACAGACTCATAGCCAATATCATACTGAATGGGCAAAACCTGGAAGCATTCTCTTTGAAAACTGTCACAAGACATGGATGCCCTCTCTCACCACTCCTGTTCAACATAGTGTTGGAAGTTCGGGCCAGGGCAATCAGGCAAGAGAAAGAAATAAAGTGTATTCATTTAGGAAAAGAGGAAGTCAAATTGTCCCTGTTTGCAGATGATGTGATTGCATACTTTAGAAAACCCCATCGTCTCAGCCCAAAATCTCCTGAAGCTGATAAGCAACTTCAGCAAAGTCTCAGGATACAAAATCAATGTGCAAAAATCACAAGCATTCCTATACACCAATAACAGACAAACAGAGAGCCAAATCATGAGTGAACTCCCATTCACAATTGCCACAAAGAGAATAAAATACCTAGGAATCCAACTTACAAGGCATGTGAAGGAACTCTTCAAGGAGAACTACAAAAGACTGCTCAACGGAATAAAAGACAACACAAACAAATGGAAGAACATTCTATGCTCATGGATAAGAAGAATCAATATCGTGAAAATGGCCATACTGCCCAAAGTGATTTATAGATTCAGTGCTATCCCCATCAAGCTACCGATGACTTTCTTCACAGAATTGGAAAAAACTACTTTAAAGTTCATATGGAGCCAAAAGAGAGCCCACATAGACAAGACAATTCTAAGCCAAAAGAACAAAGCTGGAGGCATCAGACTACCTGACTTCAAACTATACTACAAGGCTACAGTAACCAAAACAGCATGGTACTTCTACCAAAACCAATATATAGACCAATGGAACAGAACAGAGGCCTCAGAATTAACACCACATATCTACAACCATCTGATCTTTGACAAACCTGACAAAAACAAGAAATGGGGAAAGATTCCCTATTTAATAAATGGTGCTGGGAAAACTGGCTGGCCATGTGTAGAAAGCTGAAACTGGATCCTTTCCTTACAATTTATACAAAAATTAATTCAAGATGGATTAAAGACTTACATGTTAAACCTAAAACCATAAAAACTCTAGAAGAAAATCTAGGCAATACTATTCAGGACATAGGCGTGGGCAAGGACTTCATGTCTAAAACACCAAAAGCAATGGCAACACAGGCCAAAATAGACAAATGGAATCTAATTAAACTAAAGAGCTTCTGCAAGGCAAAAGAAACTACCATTAGAGTGAACAGGCAACCTACAGAATGGGAGAAAATTTTTGCAATCCACCCATCTGACAAAGGGCTAGTATCCAGAATCTACAAAGAACTTAAACAAATTTACAAGAAAAAAACAACCCCATCAAAAAGTGGACAAAGGATATGAACAGACACTTTTCCAAAGAAGACATTTATGCAGCCAACAGACACATGAAAAAAAATGCTCATTATCACTGGTCATCAGAGAAATGCAAATCAAAACCACAATGAGATACCATTTCACACTGGTTAGAATGGCAATCATTAAAATGTGAGGAAACAACAGGTGTGGAGAGGATCTGGAGAAATAGGAACACTTTTACACTGTTGGTGGGACTGTAAACTAGTTCAACCACTGTGGAAGACAATGTGGCGATTCCTCAAGGAACTAGAACTAGAAATACCATTTGACCCAGCTATCCCATTACTGTGTATATACCCAAATGATTATAAATCATGCTACTATAAAGACACATGCACACGTATGTTTATTGCGGCACTATTCACAATAGCAAAGACTTGGAACCAACCCAAATGTCCATCAATGATAGACTAGATTAAAGAAATGTGGCACATATACACCATGGAATACTATGCAGCCATAAAAAAGGATGAGTTCATGTCATTTGCAGGGACATGGATGCAGCTGGAAACCATCATTCTCCGCAAACTATCACAAGATTAGAAAACCAAACACCACATGTTTTCACTCATAGGTGGGAATTGAACAATGAGAACACTTGGACACAGGGTGGGGAACATCACACCCCAGGGCCTGTCCGGGAGTGGGGGCAGGGTGAGGGATAGCATTAGGAGAAATACCTAATATAAATGACGACTTAATAGGTGCAGCAAACCAACATGGCATATGTATATCTATTTAACAAACCTGCACATTGTGCACATGTACCCTAGAACTTAAGGTATAATAAAAAAAAAGTAACTAATAGCTGGCATATTGGAGAGTGAAATAAAACTTGAAGAACAACCAATATAGTAGCAATATGTTTCTTGGTTTTCTCCCTCTACTATCCCATAAATTTAATCTGAAGACAGGCTGGAATGGTGAGTTGCATAAAGGGAACAGACAATACCTCTGGGAGAAACCCATCTTTCTGGTCAGAGCATTCAGAACAGTGGCCTCTGTGGGTTGGATAGTGTGAAAGGAATCACTGAGGTTCTATTTTTTTTTTTTTTCAGCCCTTCTCCAATGCCTGCCACAGTAATGAATCTGCACCTCTGTGCTGGCAGCACAGGCACCAAAAACTGTGAGGAAAAACCCATCTCTTTGGATAAAGGAGCCAAAAAAAAAAATGAGCCCCTCTTGTGAAAGCTTGGGAAATCACAATTATTATTTGTCTTAGCCCTCTCAGGCTGCTATAAGAAAATACCATAAACTAGGAAGTTTATAAAGAACAAAAATTTATGTCACAGTTCTGGAGAATAGGATGTCCAAGGTTAAGGTTCCAGTAGACTGAATATATAGTGAGGTCTCATTTCCCAGTTTAAAATGATGTCTTCACTCTGTGTCCTCACCTGGTGGAAGGGAAAAGCAGCTCTCTGGGACATCTATTTGTAAGGACATTTATCCCTCTCATGAGAGCTCCACCCTCATGACCTAATCACCTCTTACTTTGCTTATTAAGTTGTTTTTTTGTCTGTTTGTTTTTTTTGTTTGTTTGTTTGTTTTTTGAGACAGACTCTCGTTCTATGGCCCAGGCTGGAGTGCAGTGGTGCAATCTCAGCTCACTGCAACCTCCGCCTTCTGGGTTCAAGTGATTCTCCTGCCTCAGTCTCTTGAGTAGCTGGGACTGCAGGCAGATGCAAACACACCTGGCTCATTTTTGTATTTCTGGTAGAGGTGGGGTTTCACCACGCTAGCCAGGCTGGTCTTGAACTTTTGATCTCAAGTGATTTGCTCATCTTGGCCTCCCAAAGGGCGGGATTACAGGCATGAGCCACCATGCCCTGCCTGGTTGTTAAGTTTTTAACATGAATTTTGAGGGGGACACAAACATTCAACCCATATAATTATTTTTCTGTATTTTCTCTTACTACATTACACTAATGATGGTTTCTATTTTAAGTGTGGAGTCTAAAATTATGGGAGAATTTTATTTTTACGTCAAATATCAGGAAAATGGCTCTTGCTATTCACATTATTTGGGAAAAATTCTGGAGAAGAGAGAGCTGAAGAGTTGATCTCTTAATTTTGTGTGTGACCCTATACAACTTCAGACTCATCTTCTATTTGTGGGTGCACATAATATGTCCAGGGAAGCATAGCAAAGGCTTTAAGAACTGAACTATAATGTAAACTAATGCCTAAGTTGCAGACAAACTATGATTCGCACTTACAAAGGGCAGGCCCAAACAGCTTATCAAAGGTTTTGAAAACTTAAATGACATTGTAACAAGCACAGAAAGTGAGACAGAATTTGTGATCCAAATATAACCAGGTTAACTGCCTGCTAAAGCACACACAAATTAAGTTTTTTTCAGAATTTTAATACCATTCTTAATAGTATAATATTGAAAATTTTAAGAATACAACCCAAAATTACTTTGCTTAGAAAGAACCAGAAAAATTTGACAAATTCTCAAGTGAAACAACAATCAACAGATGCCAACTCTGAAATGACTCAGATGATGGAATTAAAAGACAAAGATTTTAAATCAGATATTATAACCATGCTCTGTGAGGCCAAGGTGAATACTCTTGAAATGAATTGAAACAGCAGTCCTAAGCTAAGAGATACAAACTATTTTTGAAAGATAAGAATCTTAGAATTTAAGAAATACAGAATCTGATATTTTAGATAAACTACTGGATGAAATTAATAGAAGAGTTGGGATGATAGAAGGAACTATCTTGGATTTTGAAAATACAGCAGTAGAACTAATGCATTCAGAAGAACACAGAGAAAAAAAAAATTAAGTCCCGATTCTCAGGGACATGTGGAACAATATCACAGGGTCTAATGTGGGTATTAATTGAGTTCCTGGCAGAGAGAAGAAAGAGAGGAGTACAGAAAAAAATTTGAAGAAATAAAAGCTGAAATTTACCCCAAATTGGTGAAATATGTAAATTTACACATTTAAGAAGCTTAGGAGAAATACAAAGAAAATCACACCCAGACACATTACAATCAAAATGCTGGAAAATCAAAGATAAATGAAACATGTTGAAGGCAGACCGAGAAAAATGACACATTAAGTACAGCGGACAGTGATTTAAATTACTACTGATTTTTCGCCAGAAATCATGAAGATCAGAAGATGGAAACAACATTGTTACAATGCTGAATAAATGAACTATCCATCTAAAATTTTATATCTGGAGAAAATATTCTTCGGGAATGAAAGTGAAATAGAAAACATTCTCAGAGAAAGGAAATCTAAAAGAATTTGTTTCCAGCACACCTTCCATAAAAGATATGCCAAAAATATTTTTTTAAGTTGAAGGGAAATGATACCAGAAGAAAACTGATAATTCAGAAATGAAGAGCAACAGAAATGGTACATTTCTGGGTAAACCTTGTAGACTAATTTCCTTAGTATATATATATAACTATCTATTGAAAGTAAAATATAATTTGGGAAAATTTTTGTGTATGTAGACATAAGACATATATCAACTTCAATATAAAAGAGAGAATAAAGGAAACTGTATGGTAATAAGACTTCTATATTTTTATTTTAGGTGGTAAAATATTAACTCTAAATTAACTGTAAGGAGTTAAGTATCTGTATTATAATCTCAAGAACAATCATTAAAATGGTAGAGATATAGCAAAAAACCTAATTAATTAAAATTGAATACTAAAAATTATTTTAAAATCCAAAAGAAGTTCTTAAAACAGGGAGTAGAGGAACAAATAACACAAGGAGAAAACATAAATATATAAATGGCAGCTCTAAATTCAGATACAATTAATTTTTATTTAATTTGTACAATTAAATATCTCAACTATATGTGGTATACAATAAACCCACTTTAAATATTATGATATGGATTGATTAAAAGTAGAAGTATGATAAAATAACTGATTTTTCTAAATAAGTAGAAAAAATAATAAATTTTATGGTTTTTAGCATTTGTAGAAGTAAAATATATGACAACAGCACAGAAGAATGGGAGAAGAAAAGTGGAAGTATACAGTTTTAGGTTTCTTGCATTATATTTGAAATGATAAAGTACCATTTGAAAATACATTTGAGAAGCAAAAGAAGGATACTGTAAATGATGTGACAATCACTAACCTAAGCTCCACGTGCCAGAGAAAAAAGCCAGGGGCCTGTAGCAGCCCCCCAGAGCTGGAGCACCCAGATCAGGAATGCTGAGCTGAGCCTAGGCCCCCTAAAATCATCCAGAAATGAAGCCAGTTGAATGAACCCATCTTATGTCACAATCAAACCCCAAAGACATCAGAAAAGGTAAAACCAAAAAGAAAAAAATCCATCCAAAGGAGAGCATCGTCAAAGATTGAAGGAACATCAGGCCACACAGATGAGAAAGAACCAGCACAAGAACTATGGCAACTTAAACAGCCTGAGTGTCTTCTTACCTCCAAACAACCACACCAGTTCTACAGCAATGGCTCTTAACAAAGTTGAAATGGCTGAAATGACAGAAATGGAATTCTGAATATAGATAGGAATGAAGATCATCCACATCCAGGAAAAAGTCAAAACCCAATCCAATGAACTTAAGGAGTAAAATAAGATCATACACGAGCTGAAAAACGGTATGGTCATTTTTAAGAAAGAACCAAACTGATCTGATAGAGCTGAAAAACTGGCTTCAAGAATTTAATAATATAATTGCAAGTAATAACAGCAGAATTGACCAAGTTGTGGAAAGAATCTCAGAGCTTTAAGACCAATACTCTGAAACGATTCAGTCAGACAAAAATAAAAAAAAAAAGGAAAAGCAATAAAGAAGAATGGACAAGGCCTCCAAAAAAGATGGGATTATATAAACAGACCAAAGCTACAACATATCAGCATTGAAATAGAGAGAGATAAATCAAGCAACTTGGAAAACATGTTTGAGGGTAGTGTACATGAAAACTTTCCCAATATCACTAAAGAGGCCAACATTTAAAATCAGGAAAGGGAGAGAACCCCTGTGAAGTACTATAAAATAGTCATCGGATTCTGCAAGGTTGAAATGAAAGCAAAATGTTAAAGGCACCTAGAGGGTTGAGAAAGGTGACCTAAAAGGTAACAGCATTAGGCTAACAGTGGACCTTTCAACAGAAACCCGATAAGCCAGAAGAGATTAGGGCCTATATTAAGCATTTGTAATGAAAAATTTCAACTAAGAATTTCATATCCAGCCAAACTAAGCTTCATAAGTGAAGGAAAACAAGGTTATTTTGAGAGAAGTATGTACTAATGTAATTCATAACCACCAGGATTGCCTTAAATAAAGTCCTTGAAAATGCTAAACATGGAAATGAAAGACTGTTACCAACCACCACAAAAATACACTTAATTACATAGATCATTGATGCTATAAAGCAAGTACACAATAAAGTCTGCATGACAATCAGCTGACAAAACAATGACAGAATCAAACCCACACATATCAATAATAACTTTGAAAGTAAAAGGGCTAAATAACTGAATTAAAAGGCACAGTGTGGCAAGTAGGATAAAGAATCAAGACCCAAGGTTATACTGTCTTCAAGAGATCCATCTCACATGCAGTGAAACCCATGGGCTCAAAGTAATGGGATGGAGAAAAATCTACAGAGCAAATGGAAAACAGAAAATTGCAGGGGTTGCTCTTCTAAGTTCAGACAAAGCTGTCTTTAAACCAACAACAATAAAAAAAGACAAAGAATGGCATTATATAATGGTAAGGGGGTAAATTAAACAAGAAAACCTAACTATCCTAAATATATGTACCCATCACAGGAGCACCCAGATTTATATAGCAAGCTTTTAGAGACATACGAAGAGACTTAGCCACAAAATAATAGTAGAGCACATGGCATATACTCTAAAATTGACCAAAAAATCAGACATCAAACAATCCTCAACCAATTAAAAAAAAAAATCATAGCAACCAGGGTCTCGGGCAGGAGTGCAACAAAAATTTAAATCAATACTAAGATAATTGCTGAACTGCATAAAATTACATGGAAATTACACAACCTACTCTTTTAAATTTTTTTATTTCCATTGGTTTTGGGGAAACAGGTGGTCTTTGGTTACATGAGTAAGTTCTTTAGCCGTGATTTGTGAGATTTTGGTGCACCCATCATCGAGCTGTATACACTGAATCCAATTTGTAGTCTTTTATCCCATACCCCTTTCCCACCATTTCCCTATGAGTCCTCAAAGTCCACTGTATTATTCTTATGCCATTGCATCCTCATGGCTTAGCTCCCACTTATGAGTGAGAACGTACAATGTTTGGCTTTCCATTCCTGAGCTATTTCATTTAGAATAATAGTCTCCAATTCCATCGAGGTTGCTGCAAATGCTATTATTTCATTACTTTTTTATAGTTGAGTAGTATCCTATTTTGTGTGTATGTGTATACACACACTGTATATATATATATATATATATATATATACACACACACACATATATACACACTATATATATATACACACACTATATATATATATACACACACTATATACATATATATATATATATATATATATATATATATATATATATATCAGAGTTTATCCACTGATTGATGGTCATCATTTGGGCTGGTTCCACATTTTTGCAATTGTGAGTTTTGCTGCTATAAACATGCATGTGCAAGTATCTTTTTTGTATAATGACTTCTTTTCCTCTGGGCAGATATCCGGTAATGGGATTGCTGTATCAAATGGTAGTTCTACTTTTGTTTCTTAAAGGAATTGCCACACTGTTTACATAGTAGTTGTACTAGTTTAAATTCCCACCAGCAGGATAGAAGTGTTCTCTTTTAACTGCATCCATGCCAACATCTATTATTTTTTTGATTTTTTGATTATGGCCATTCTTGCAGGAGTAATGTGGTATCGCACTGTGGTTTTAATTTGCATTTCCCTGGTCATTTGTGATATTGAGAACTTTTTCATGTATTTGCTGGCCGTTTGTATTTCTTCTTCCTTTTTTCTTCTTCTTTCTTCTTTCTTCCTTCTTTCCTTCTTCCTTCTTCTTCCTTCTTCTCCCTTCTTCTTCCTTCTTCTCTCTTCTTCTTCCTTCTTCTTTCCTTCTTCCTTCTTCTTCCTTCTTCTCCCTTCTTCCTTCTTCTCTCTTCTTCTTCCTTCTTCTTCTTCTTCTTTCTTCTTTTTTTTTTTTTTTTTTGAGACAGAGTTTCACTCCTGTTGCCTAGGCTGGAGTGTGGTGGTGTGATCTCAGCTCAGCCCACTGAAACCTCTGTCTCCTGAGTTCAAGTGATTCTCCTGCCTCAGCCTCCCAAGTAACTAGGATCTAGGATTATAGGCACATGCCACCACACCCGGCTAATTTTTGTACTTTTAATACAGATGGGGTTTCACCATGTTGACCAGGCTGATCTCAAACTCATGACCTCAGGTGATCCACCCACCTCAGCCTCCCAAAGTGCTGGGATTACAGGTGTGAGCCACCGCATCCAGCCCATTTTTATTTTTATTTATTATTATTTTTTTTACTTTTTGTATTATTATTATACTTTAAGTTTTAGGGTACATGTGCACAATGTGCAGATTAGTTACATATGTATACATGTGCCATGCTGGTGCGCTGCACTCTCTAACTTGTCATCTAGCATTAGGTATATCTCCCAATGCTCTCTCTTCCCCCTCCCCCCACCCCACAACAGTCCCCAGAGTGTGATATTCCCCTTCCTGTGTCCATGTGTTCTCATTGTTGAATTCCCACCTATAAGTGAGAATATGTGGTGTTTGGTTTTTTCTTCTTGTGATAGTTTCCTGAGAATGATGATTTCCAATTTCATCCATGTCCCTACAAAGGACATGAACTCATCATTTTTTATGGCTGCATAGTATTCCATGGTGCATATGTGCCACATTTTCTTAATCCAGTCTATCATTGTTGGACATTTGGGTTAGTTCCAAGTCTTTGCTATTGCGAATAGTGCCACAATAAAGATACATGTGCATGTGTCTTTATAGCAGCATGATTTATAGTCCTTTGTGTATATACCCAGTAATGGGATGGCTGGGTCAAATGGTATTTCTAGTTCTAGATCCCTGAGGAATCACTACACTGACTTCCACAACGGTTGAACTAGTTTACAGTCCCACCAACAGTGTAAAAGTGTTCCTATTTCTCCACATCCTCTCTAGCACCTGTTGTTTCCTGACTTTTTAATGATGGCCATTCTAACTGGTGTGAGATGGTATCTCATTGTGGTTTTGATTTGCATTTCTCTGATGGCCAGTGATGGTGAGCATTTTTTCATGTGTCTTTTGGCTGCATAAATGTCTTCTTTTGAGAAGTGTCTGTTCATGTCCTTTGCCCACTTTTTGATGGGGTTGATTGTTTTTTTCTTGTAAATTTGTTTGAGTTAATTGTAGATTCTGGATATTAGCCCTTTGTCAGATGAGTAGGTTGTGAAACTTTTCTCTCATTTGGATCCAGCCCATTTTTATATCTTCTTTTGAGAATTATCTATTCATGTCCTTAGCCCACTTTTTGTTGGGATTTTTTTTGTTTTGTTTTGTTTGCTAATTTAAATAACTTACTCTTGAATGACTTCTGGGTGGACAATGAAATTAAGGCAGAAATCAGGAAATAATTTTCAACTAATTAGAACAAAAATGCAACATACCAGAATCTCTGGGACACAGCTAAAGTATGGTTAAGATGGAATAGTATAGCACTAAATGCTGGCATCGAAAAGTTAAAAATATGTCAAATGAACAACCTAACATTACACCTAGAGGACCTAGAGAAACAAGAGAAAACATACCCCAGAGCTAGCAGAGAAGAAGACAAGAAATAACCAAAATCAGAGTGGAGCTCAAGGAAATTGAGTTGTGAAAAACCATACAAAGGTCAAAGAATGCTGGAGTAGGTTCTTTGAAAGAATAAGTTAGACAAACTGCTAGCTAGATTAATAAAGGGAAAAAAGAGGAAGATCCAAATAAACACAATCAGAAATGACAAAGGGGATATTACCACTGAACCCACAAAAATACAAAAAATTATCAGAGACTACTATAAACACCCTATGCACACCAAGTAGAAAACCTAGAAGAAATAGATAAATTTCTGGAAACATACAACCTCCCAAGATTGAACCAGGAAGAGATTGACTTCTTGAACAGACAAATAACGAGTTCCAAATTGAATTGGTAATAAAAAGCCTCCTATGCAGAAAAAGCACAGGCCTAGATGGCTTAACAGCCAAATTTTACCAGATGTATAAAGAAGAGCTGGTACCATTTCTACTGAAACTATTCCAAAAATTGAGGAAAGACTCCTCCTTAACTCATTCTATAAAGCCAGCAGTATCCTGATACCAAAACCTGGCAGAGACACACACACAAAAAGGAAACATTAGGCCAATATCCTAGATGAACAAAGATGCAGAAATCCTCAACAAAATACTAGTAAACCGAGTCTAGCAGCACATCAAAAAGCTAATCCACCTTGACCAAGTGTGCCTTATCCATGGGATACAAATTAGGAACAACATACACAAATCAATAGAGGTGATTCATTACATAAACATAACTAAAAACAAAAACCACATGATTGTATCAGATGAAAAAAGAGCTTTTGATAAAATTTAACATCTCTTCGTGTTAAATAAAAACCCTCAGTAAACTAGGCATTGAAGGAAATACCTCAAAATAATAAGAACCATTTGTGGAAAACCCACATCCTATATCATATTGAATGGACAAAAGCTGGCACAAGACAAGGGTGCCCTCTCTCACCACTCCTATTAAACATAGTATTGGAAATCCTGCCCGGAGCAATCAGGCAAGAGAAAGACATAGCACACAAATAAGAAGAGAGGAAGTAAAACTACCCCTGTTGGCAGACGACATGATCCTATGTCTAGGAAAACCTCAAAGTCTCACCCCAAGAGCTCTTTAAGCTGATAAACAATATCGGAAAAGTCTCAGGATGCAAAGATCAGTGTACAAAAATTACTGGGATTCCGTTACACCAACAACAGTCAAGCCAAGAACCAAATCAACACAATCTCATTCACAATTTCCGCAAAAAGATTAAAATACCTAGGAATACAGCTAACCAGGAAGGTTAAAAATGTATACAATGAGAAATACAAAACATTGTTCAAAGGAATCAGAGATGACACAAGTAAATGGAGACACATTCCATGCTCATGAATAGGAAGAATCAATATCATTACAATGGCCATACTGCCAAAAGCAATTTGTGGTTTCAGTACTATTCGAATTAAACTAACAATGATATTCTCCAAAGAAATAGGAAAAAAAAAACTGTTTCAAAATTTGTGTGGAACCAAAAAAAGCCTGAATAGCCAAGGCAATTTTAAGCAAAAAGAACAAAGCTGGAAGCATCACGCTACCTGTCTTCAAGCTATACTACAGCATTACAACAACCTAAAAAGCATAGTACTGGTACAAAAGCACACACATAGACCAATGGAACAGAATAGAGAGCCCAGAAATAAGGCTGCACACCTACAACTATCTGGTCTTTGACAAGGCTGACAAAAATAAGTAATGGGGAAGGGAGTTTCTTTTCAATAAATGGTGCTGGGATAACTGGTCAGCCAAATGCAGAAAACTGAAACTGGACCCCTTCCTTACATCGTATACAAAAATAAACTAGATAAACTCAAGATGAATTAAAGACTTAAATGTAAAACCAAAAACTATGAAAACTCTAGAAGACAACTTAGGCAATACCATTTTGAACATAGGACCTGGTAAAAATTTTATGACAAAGATGCAAAAGCAGTCACAACAAAAGCAAAAATTGATGAATGGGACCGAATTAAACTAAAGAGCTTCTGCACCACCAAAGAAACTATCAACAGAGTAAACAGACAACCTACAGAATGGGAGAAAATTTTTGCATATTATGCATCTGACAGACGTCTAATAACCAGCATCTATAAAGAACTTAAACAGATGTACAACAAAAAAAAAACTCCATTAAAAAGTGGACAAAGGACACAACAGTCACTTTAAAAAAAAGAAAGAAAGAAAGACACACATTCGACCAAGAAACATATGGAAACAAAAAAGCTCAGCATCACTGATTATTACAGAAATGCAAATCAAAACCACAATGAGATACTGTCTCACACCAGTCAGACTGGCTGTTATTTAAAAGTCAAAATTAACTGGTGCTGGCAAGTTTACAGAGGAAAAGGAATGCTTGTACACTGTTGGTGTGAGTGTACATTAGTTCAGCCATTGAAGTAAGCAGTGTGGCGATTTCTCAAAGACCTACAAACAGAACTATCATTTGACCCAGCAATCCCATTACTGTGTATATGCCCCCAAGATATAAATAATTCTATTATAAAGACACATGCACATGTATGTTCATTGCAGAAGTTTTCACAATAGCAAAGACATGGAATCAACCTAAATGCTCATCAATGGTAGACTGGATAAAGAAAACAGTACATATACACCATGCAGCCATAGAAGAGAGTGAGAACATGTCCTTTGCAGGGACATGGTAGGAGCTGTATGCTGTTATCCTTAAAATAAACTAAATAAACTCAAGATGAATTAACGACTTAATGTAAAACCATTATGGATGGAGCTGTATGCTGTTATCCTTAAAAACAAATGCAGAAACAGAAAAACAAATGTCACATGTTCTCACTTATAAGTGGGAGCTAAATGATGAGAAAACATGGACACAAAGAAGGGAGCAATATCACCGGAGCCTACTTAGGGGTGTAGGGAGGGAGGAAGGAGCGAGTTGAATGATTACCTATCAGGTACTATGTTTAATACCTGGGTGATTAGGTAATCTATACAACAAACTTCCATGACATGCTATTTCCCTATATCACAAACCTGCACATGTACCCGTAAACCTAAAATAAAATCAAAAACAGCAACGACAAAAAGTATGTCACCAACATTTTTTTCTTGTGAGTACTTCAGGCTGCTTCCAGTCATGTTCGAACTTGAAGGGGATCTGTCATGCAAGGATCACATGGTGAGAGAGCAAGCAATAGAGATGGGAGGGAAGTGCCAGCTTCTCTTAAACAGCTCTCACAGGAACTAATACAGCAAGAACTCACTCACCATCCCCCACCTTTCAAGAATGGCATTAATCTATACATTAGGAATCTGGCCCCATGACTGGAACAGCTTCCATTAGACCTCAACTCCGATATTGGAAATTAAATTTCCACCCGAGTTTTTGAGGAGTTAAACAGACAAAACTAAAGCAAGTTGATTTTTGTGTGTGGTGTGACACAAGCTACTAATTTCATTCTTCTGCATGTGTGGATGTTCACATTCCTAAACAACATTTATTGGGGGGACTGCTCATTTTTCATTTTGTGTTCTTGGCATCTTTGTTGAAAATCAGTTAACCATACATGTATGGATTTACTTATTGGTTTTATATTCTTTTCCATTTGTCTATGTGTTTGTTTTTATGCCAGTACCATGTTGTTTCGATTACTATATTTTTGTCGTAGATTTTGAAATCAGGTAGTGTGATTTCATCAGCTTTGTTCTTTCACTCAAGATTGCTTTGGCTATTTAGGGTTCTTCTTGATTCCATGCAAAGTTTTAGGATTTTTTTTTCTGTTTCTGTTTACAAATATTGAAATTTTGATCAGAATAGCATTGAATATGGAGGTGACCTTAAGTTTTATGAACATTTTAATATAAATTCTTCCAATCCGTAAACATAGAATAATTTTTCCAATTATTTTTTACTTCTTCAATTTTTTATTAATGTTTTTTGGTTTTCAGTGTTACATTTATTTCTAAGTATTATATTTTTTGTGTTAGTGATTTTAATGGAATTATTATAAAGTTAATTTTTGGTACATAGAAACACTACTGATTTATGTGTGGTGATTTTGTATTTGGTATTTTGTATTCTTATTTTGGATTAAGTTGTCAACAAACAGCAACTATTTAACTTCTTTTTTCCTATATGGAAACGTTTTATTTCTCTCTGTTCCCTGATAACTCTAGCAAGGACATCCAATACTGTGTTGAATTTAAGTGGTGAGAGTTGGCATCCCTGTGTTGTTCTGGATCTTAGATAAAAGGGTTTTAGTTTTTCAACATTGAGTATAATGTTGTTGCCTTATCATATACAGTTATTATTGTGTTGAGTGATGGGGTGATCAGACCCAACACCAGGTTGTGGGGGGCCCCCACATCCCCCGAAAGGCCCTGGTGTGTGATGTTCCCCTCCCTGTGTCCATGTGTTCTCATTGTTCAACTCCCACTTATGAGTGAGAACATGTGGTGTTTGGTTCTCTGATCCTGTGTTACTTTGCTGGGAATGATGGTTTCCAGTTTCATCCATGTTCCTGCAAAGGACATTAACTCATTCTTTTTCATGGCTGCATAGTATTCCATGGTATATATGTGCCACATTTTCATTATCCAGTCTACCATTGAGGTGCATTTGGGTTGGTTTCAAGTCGTTGCTATTGTAAATAGTGCTGCAGTAAACACATGTGTGCATGTGTCTTTATAGTAGAATGATTTATTATCCCTTGGGTATATACCCAGTAATGGGATTGCTGGGTCAAATGGTATTTCTAGTTCTAGATACTGGAGGAATTGCCACACTGTCTTCCACAATGGTTGAACTAATTTACACTCCCACCAACAGTGTAAAAGTGTTCCCATTTCTTCTATTCCTCTCCAGCGTCTGTTGTTTCCTGACTTTTTAATGATTGCCATTTTAACTAGCATGAGATGGTATCTCACTGTGGTTTTGATTTGCATTTCTCTAATGACCAGTGATGATGAGCTTTTCTTCATATGTTTTTTGGCCGCATATATGTTGTCCTTTGAGAAGGGTCTGTTCATATCCTTCTTCCACTTTTTGATAAGGTTGTTTGTTTTTTTCTTGTAAATTTGTTTAAGTTCCCTGTAGATTCTGGATATTAGACCTTTGTCAGATGGACAGATTGCAAAAATATTCTCCCATTCTGTAGGTTGCCTGTTCATTCTGATGATAGTTTCTTTTGCTGTGCAGAAGCTCTTTAAGTTAATTAGATTTCGTTTGTCAATTTTGGCTTTGGTTGTAATTGCTTTTGGTGTTTTAGTCATGAAGTCTTTGCCCATGCCTATGTCCTAAATGGTATTGCCTAGGTTTTCTTCTAGGGTTATGGTTTCAGGTTTTGCATTTAAGTCTTTAATCCATCTTGAGTTTCTTCTTTTTTTCTATTTCATTGAGGCATAATGTTAGGTTGTTTATTTGAGACCTTTCTTTTTTCATGTGAGCATTTATTATAATACACTTTTCCCTTAGAACTGTTGTTGCTGCATTCCATAAGTTTGGTATAATATGTTTTCATTTTTGTCTCAAGATGTTTTTCAATTTCCTTTTCAATTTTTTTATTGACTCCTTGGTTGCCCATGAACATGTTTAATTTCCATGTATTTTTGAATTTTTAAAAATTTCTTCTGTTATTGATTTCTGGTTTTATACCATTGTCATCTGAAAAGTTACTTCATATGATTTAAGTTTTCTTAAAATTGCTATGACTCCTCATGTGGCTTAACCTATGGTCTATCCTGGAGAATGTTTCGTGGGTACTTGAGAAGAGTGTGTATTCTAGTCCTGCTTGATGGACTATTCTCTGTATGTCTTTTGTTTCCATTTGATCAAAACTGTTGTTTGAGTCTTCTGTTTTTTATTAATTTTCTGTTTGAATATCTGATAATTATTGAAAGTGGGGTATTTAAGTACCCTACTCTTATTGTATTGCAATCTATGTCTTCAGATTCTTTAGTATTTGCTTTTAATATTTAGGTGCTCCAGTATTAGGTACATGTAAATTTGCAATTTCATATATATTCTTTTAACAAATTGGTCTTTTTGTTATTACATAATGTTTCTGTGTCTCTTTCTGCAGTTGTTTTTACATAAAGTTTATTTTATCTTATATAAATATTTCTACCCCAAATCTCTTTTGGTTTTCATTGCATGGAATACCTTTTTCTATTCTTTGACTTTCACTCTACATGTATCCTAATATCCAGAATAATAGAAAAATGCCCACTTTTGCCACTTCCACTCGACATAGTATTGAAAGTCCTTGTCAGAGAAATAAGGCTAGAGAGGAAATAAAAGCCATCTGAATGAGAAAGAAAGATATAAAACTATTGCTATCTGCAGATGTCATGAACTTATATGGAAAAAATTCTTAATATTTCACTAAAAAGCTAGAACTGGTAAACAAATTTAATAAAGTTTCAGGCTACAAAATCAAGAAACAAAAATCAATAGATTTTCTTTACATTAACAATGAACTATCCCAAAAATAAATCAAGAGATAAATTCCATTTACAATAACTATTCCAAAAAATAAATTAATGAATTACTTAGGAGTAAATTTAACCAAAGCAAATGATCTATATAATGAAAACTATAAAAACATTTATGAAAGAAATTGAAAAAACAATAAGTAAATAAAAAGTTAGACCATGTTTATGGATTTGAAGAATTATTTTTTAAATGTTTATACCACTCAAAGTGATCTACAAATTCAGCACTATTCCAATGTCATTTTTCTTAAAAATATAAAAAAATCATAAAATCTCCAGTTGTTAAGACAATTATGAGCAAAAGAATAGAGCTGGAGATATCATGCTACCTGATTTCAAACTATCCTACAACATGCTAGTAATTCAAACAGCATGGATCTGGATAAAAATAGATGCATCAAAAAATTGAACAGACTATACAGCCCAGAAATAAATAAATAAACTCATACATATATGGTCTATTGACTTTCAACAAAGGTTTCAAGTATGTACAATGAGAAAAGGACAATATCTTCAATAAATGATGTTGGGGAAACCAAATATCCATATACAAAACAATAAAATTTGACCCTTGTCTGACACATTATAAAAAATTAACTCAAAATAAAGACTTAAACATGAGAACTGAAACTACAAAATCCATTAGAAGAAAGCATAGGGGCCTGGGCAATGTTATTTAATACTTGACTCCAAAAGCAAAAATAGACAAATGGGATTACATTGAAATAAAAAGTTTCTGTGCAACAAAGGAAACAATTGGTACAGTGAAGAGACAACCTACTCATATGGAGAAAATATTTGAAAGCCATGTATTTGATAAGCAGTTAATGACCAAAATCTATAAACAACTCAATAAACTCCATAGAAAGAAAACAAATAATTCAGTTAAATTGGCAAAAAACATGGATGAGACTGGAGGTCATTATTGTTGAGTGAAATAAGCCAAGCACAGAAAGACAAATCCTGCATGTTCTCACTTATACATGGAAGATAAAAAGGTGGATCTCATGAAGACAGAGAGCAGATAAAGGGTGACCACAGGCCAGGAATAGTATAAGGTAGAGACGATAAAGAGAAGTTGATTAATAGGTACAAATATATGCTTGGATAGAAAAAAAAAATAAGACCTAGTGTTAGATAGATTGTCAGCATGACCATAGTTTACAATAATCTTATGTATTACTATAAAATAGATAGAAGAAAGAATTTGAATGGTTCTAACATGAAGAAAACACAACTTTTTTAGAGTGATAGATATACCAAGCACACTGATTACATCTTTACAAATTATATGAATGTATTAAATAATCACATTAACTTCAAATAATAAAATAAAATTTAACTCAATTTTTAAAAAGAAATGGGCTAGAAACCTGAATAGATACTTTTAAAAGAAGACATACAGATGGCCCACAGATATATGAAAAAGCCCTCACAATCACTAATCATTAAGGACATGCAAATTAAAACAACAGTGATATATCACCTCACTTCTCTTAGAATGGCTATTATCAAAAAGACAAAGATTAAGTTTTGGCAGGGATGGAGAGAAAAGGGAAACCTTGTACATTGTTGGGGGAAATATAAATTAGTACAGTCATTATGAAAAACAGTGTAGAGACTCCTCAAGAAGCTAAAAATAAAATTACCATATGATCCAGCATTCCCACTTCTAGGAATTTACCCAAAATATTTAAAATTAGTATTTCAGAGATGTCATTGCAGTACTGTTCACAATAGCCAAGTTATGGAATCAACCTGTGTCCATCAACACATGAATGGATGAAGAAAATGTGATACATATAGATCTATACAAATATACATAGATCTATATCTGTATCTACATATCTATATATAGATATACATACAGTGTAATACTGTTTAGCTTTTTGGGAATTTTAAAAATATTTTATTGAAGATTTTTACAACAATTCCTAAAAGATTGACTCTTCCAGAAAACTAGGTATGCATACATTGTGTCTATTATGTTAAAATTTGCATTAGACACAAATACAAAAACCATGAAACAAGCCACCATTCTCCAACAATTTGAGCAAAGATAAAATCTCTAAAGAACAACATGGATGACTTGTAAAGGATGAGCTCTTTATGCACCATAAAAAAAGAAGCACAAATGATTGAGTGTGTTCAGTTGTTACAATGAATTGAACCTTTGGTATTAGGAATGAGAGCATTTTGTCATATAGGATTACCAGGTATTATAAAAAGGCATAGTATCAAAGGAATAGAAACAACAGCATTCAAAAACAGCTTCATAAACTAGGCAATAAAACACTCTATATCATGTTTCTCTGTCATCCATCACTGAATACACCACTAGCAACTTTGAAATTTTAAAAAGAAAAGAAAAAACGAGCTATAACCCCTTTTATTTTCTCTGTTTAAAATCAAACAGAAAACAAACATCAATTCTGTTATACACTAACATCTTCAAAGTACATCATTTGTACAAGAGAAAGACTAACAACAAAAATATGTTTACAGAGATCCAAACATAACTGAGCGATAGTGCCTCTCACACAGCTTTACAGTGGTACTCAGGAGGAACCACTTGATAATTGCTGGCACTAAACAAAGTTGCAGAATTCTTTGCCAGGTACTTTAGGAAATAAGGAAGATAATTCAGTAATAAAGCAGGGATCTTCTCATCCAGCAGTGTCTAGGCCAACATTGCTCCAATTTATACAAATAATCTCAGTAGATATGGCACTTTATACACTTGGAACATGGCTGCATCAGGGTGATCTGCAAGAATTTCAGCATACTATGCTCTCAAATTTGTAGGGTAGGTGGGTGCCCAACATTAAGTCGAAGTATTCTTTTATCCCTGGCATAAATTCTTTAACAGCATAGTCATTATCTGTGTTTCCATGAGATTTCTTGTAATTTGCATAATCCTTTATAATGAAACCCACATTCTTCTTGGAAGAAAGATAAAAGAGCTGTTTTTGCCTGGTAATTAAGTCCCAGTCATCAACAAGCCATAGTTTTAGCTCTTCAGGAATCTTTATCTTCAACTCTGTTCATAAATGTTTCCTCATTTTCTTTCTTTTTTATGTGTACCACATTGTATTTATTTGTCTTTTTTAAATTATACTTTAAGTTTTAGGGAACATGTGCACAACATGCAGGTTTGTTACATATGTATACATGTGCCATGTTGATGTGCTGCACCCATTAACTCCTCATTTAGCATAAGGCATATCTCCTAATGCTATCCCTCCCCCCTCCCCCCACCCCACAACAGTCCCCAGAGTGTGATGTTCCCCTTCCTGTGTCCATGTGTTCTCATTGTTCAATTCCCACCTATGAGTGAGAACATGCAGTGTTTGGTTTTTTGTCCTTGTGATAGTTTGCTGAGAAAGATGGTTTCCAGCTTCATCCATATCCCTACAAAGGACATGAACTCATCATTTTTTATGGCTGCACAGTATTCCATGGTGTATATGTGCCACATTTTCTTAATCCAGTCTATCACTGTTGGACATTTGGGTTGGTTCCAAGTCTTTGCTACTGTGAATACTGCTTCAATAAACATACGTGTGCATGTGTCTTTATAGCAGCATGATTTATAATCCTTTGAGTATATACCCAGTAATGGGATGGCTGGGTCAATTGGTATTTCTAGTTCTAGATCCCTGAGGAATTGCCACACTGACTTCCACAATGGTTGAACTAGTTTACAGTCCCACCAACAGTGTAAAAGTGTTCCTATTTCTCCACATCCTCTCCAGCACCTGTTGTTTCCGGACTTTTTAATGATCACTATTCTAACTGGTGTGAGATGGCATCTCATTGTGGTTTTGATTTGCATTTCTCTGATGGCCAGTGATGGTGAGCATTTTTTCATGTGTCTTTTGGCTGCATAAATGTCTTCTTTTGAGAAGTGTCTGTTCATATCCTTTGCCCACTTGTTGATGGATTGTTTGTTTTTTTCTTGTAAATTTGTTGGAGTTCATTGTAGATTCTGGATATTAGCCCTTTGCCAGATGAGTAGGTTGCAAAAATTTTCTCCCATTTTGTAGGTTGCCTATTCACTCTGATGGTGGTTTCTTTTGCTATGCAGAAGCTCATTAGTTTAATTAGATCCCATTTGTCAATTTTGGCTTTTGTTGCCATTGCTTTTGGTGTTTTAGACATGAAGTCCTTGCCCATGCCTATGTCCTGAATGGTATTGCCTAGGTTTTCTTCTAGGGTTTTTATGGTTTTAAGTCTAACATTTAAGTCTTTAATCCATCTTGAATTAATTTTTGTGTAAGGTGTAAGGAAGGGATCCAGTTTCAGCTTTCTACATATGGCTAGCCAGTTTTCCCCGCACCATTTATTAAATAGGGAATCCTTTCCCCATTGCTTGTTTTTCTCAGGTTTGTCAAAGATCAGATAGTTGTAGATATGCAGCATTACTTCTGAGGGCTCTGTTCTGTTCCATTGGTCTATATTTCTGTTTTGGTACCAGTACAATGCTGTTTTGGTTACTGTCGCCTTGTAGTATAGTTTGAAGTCAGGTAGCGTGATGCCTCCAGCTTTCTTCTTTTGGCTTAGGATTGACTTGGCAATGTGGGCTCTTTTTTAGTTCCATATGAACTTTAAAGTAGTTTTTTTCCAATTCTGTGAAGAAAGTCACTGGAAGCTTGATGGGGATGGCACTGAATCTATAAATTACCTTGGGCAGTATGGCCATTTTCATGATATTGATTCTTCCTACCATGAGCATGGAATGTCCTTCCATTTGTTTGTATCCTCTTTTATTTCATTGAGCAGTGGTTTGTAGTTCTCCTTGAAGAGGTCCTTCACATCCCTTGTAAGTTGGATTCCTAGGTATTTTATTCTCTTTGAAGCAATTGTGAATGGGAGTTCACTCATGATTTGGCTCTCTGTGTGTCTGTTATTGGTGTATAAGAATGCTTGTGATTTTTCCACATTGATTTTGTATCCTGAGACTTTGCTGAAGTTGCTTATCAGCTTAAGGAGATTTTGGGCTGAGACGACGGGGTTTTCTAGATATACAATCATGTCATCTGCAAACAGGGACAATTTGACTTCCTCTTTTCCTAATTGAATGCCCTTTATTTTCTTCTCCTGCCTGATTGCCCTGGCCAGAACTTCCAACACTATGTTGAATAGGAGTGGTGGGAGAGGGCGTCCCTGTCTTGTGCCAGATTTCAAAGGGAATGCTTCCAGTTTTTGCCCATTCAGTATGATATTGGCTGTGGGTTTGTCATAGATAGCTGTTATTATATTGAGATACGTCCCATCAATACCTAATTTATTGAGAGTTTTTAGGATGAAGCGTTGTTGAATTTTGTCAAAGGCCTTTTCTGCATCTATTGAGATAATCATGTGGTTTTTGTCTTAGGTTCTGTTTATGTGATGGATTACGTTTATTGATTTTCGTATGTTGAACCAGCCTTGCATCCCAGGGATGAAGCCCACTTGATCATGGTGGATAAGCTTTTTGATGTGCTGCTGGATTCGGTTTGCCAGTATTTTATCTACCCAGGCCCTTTTCTTCCAAAAAGGCTGCAGAATCTCATTGTTACTGCCACCATCTCTATTTCCAGGTTTTTTCTGTTTCTTCTTTTGTTCTTTTACTTCAACATGTTTCTGTTACACACAAGATGTCTTCTTTCCTGGGGCAGCCCCTCTCATCTTTCCGTCTGCATATTGTTCCTGAATGAGTTTTTGAAGTTCTGTTTCTGCATATTGGTGTCCACGTATTTGAGTACTCTGTTCTCTGGAATGATTCAACCCTATTTTTATTCCAACAATTGTAATGTACAAAGTATTTCACTTGTTTGTCCTTTATGGCAACCTCTACACACTTTGCTTCATAAAAAAGGGGTCCAAAAGAGTGCAGCACTCACTCACCCTCCTGGAGTTTAGGCTTTGGCTCCTCCTTTGGCATCATTTATAAGTGATTCACTGCCTCCTCCTTCTTCCAGCACCCCTGACTATTACTCCTACTTGCTCCAATTTAGCTTTTTAAAAGGAAGAATTTTTTTTTTCAACAAGGATGAAATCGGAGAGCATTGAGATAAGTGAAATAAGCCAAACGCAGGAAGACAAATGCTGTATATTCTCATTTATACATGGAATCTAAAATGATTTAACTTATAGAAGCAGAGAGTAGAATGCTGGTTACCAAAGGCTGGAGGTAGACAGAATGGAAAGATTGTAGTCTAAGGATACAAAGCCTGTGAGACAGGAAAAATAATGTTAATATTTATTTATTTATATATATATATTTATTTATTTATTTATTTTTACAGTAAAGTGAAAGCAAGTTTATTAGGAAAGTACAGGAATAAAATAATGGCTACTCTATAAGCAGAGCAGTGGCTTGAGCTGTTCAACTGAAGATATTTATTATTACTTCTTGATTATATGCTAAGCAAGGGGTGTATTATTCATGAGTTTTCTGGGAAAGGGGTGAGCAATCCCCAAAACTGAGTGTTTCTTCCCTTTTTAGAACATATAGGGTAACTTCCTGATGTTGCCATGGCATTTGTAAACTTTTACAGCATTGGTGGGAGTGTCTTTCTGCATGCTAATGCATTATCACTAGTGTATTGTGAGCAGTGAGGATGACCAGAGGTCACTCTTGTTGCCATCTTAATTTTGGTGGGTTTTAGCGGGCTTCTTTGCTGTAGCCTGTTTTATCAGCAAGGTCTTTATGACCTGTATCTTATGCCAACCTTCTATCTCATCCTGTAAAGAATAACTTAACATCCTGGGAATGCAGACCAGTAGGTCTCAGCCTTATTTTACCCAGCCCCTATTCAAGATGGAGTTGCTCTGGTTTGAACACCTCTTACATATTTCTCCCCTCCCTTTTATAAGAGAACCCTTAATCCTAAGGGTTGTAGAGGGATGAAAATTTGTCTTCTGTAACTTCTTCAGGCTGAACAGGGGCAATAACGTTCCTCCCTAATTATTAAGGTCTCTCATATTTGGGATAGAGAGGAGATCAGTCAGAAAGCATCGCTATGTCCAGGGGCATGCATAACTGAGTTCCAACAAAAGGTGATATCTGGAAGATTAATAAATGTTCAATTTAAGAAAACATTCAGTAAGCTTATCTTGTGTTCCTACACAAAGAGTACAACTGCACTATATCCTACAACAATAAAGCAAAATAAGCAAAATCATCCAAAGTAAACTAAATAAGAAGGCCTTCCATGAACTGTGCAACTGTTGGAATCAAACTGATATGGGGTTGCTAGATGAGTCCAGTATGTGTTTAGAATTAGAATACTGATACTGATCTGGATTTTTATATTACCTATCCCTCTTGTTTCTTCTGAGATGCAGCCAGAGATCACTGGTTGGTTCACAGAAATAAGCCATCAGCCTAAATTGCAGAAAAAAGAAACTCAAAAACAACTGATGAGATTAGAATCTAATAACAGGTTTCAAAAACCTGTTATTAGATACATAGTATCTGTTATTAGATACATAGTTTTTGAAACATAATTTTTCTCTCTCCAGTCTTCCATTTGTACTAAAGATAAATCATGGTAAGACCAATTTGGCTTATTATACTTGGCCTGTTTATTTGTATAAGTGCAGCAAGAATAATTATTTGTCACATAAGCTCTTTTTAAATTGACTTTAATGGAACTCTGTTCCATAAGGAATCTCAGATATGACTTTTTTTTTAAAAGCTGAACCTAGTCATGGTTTTGTGCCATCAAATACCTGTGAGTTGGGTAAATTCTTCTCCTCCTGAGGTCCTAATATAAACTTGAGGCTCCTGGGCCTGTCAGAAAGTGACAATCTTTACTTACTACAGGTAAGGAACTAAGCACAGGTACTGTGTAGACAAGGTAGGAGGCCAGTTTT
Organism: Pongo abelii; assembly: GCF_028885655.2. Lineage (NCBI taxonomy): Eukaryota > Metazoa > Chordata > Mammalia > Primates > Hominidae > Pongo > Pongo abelii. The sequence continues at coordinate 69,945,295 of NC_072008.2, forward strand.
ACCAAGGGGCTTTTATTGGCTGTATAAGTCAAGTTTAATTTCTTAAAGAAAAGCACACCATTCCAGTCAAAGCTTGGTAAAATAACCAGTTTCTCCAACTGTGTCCTGTTGCAAAGGAAAATAGATTCTTATTGTACTTATGCAAATAACTATGTTGCAATAAGTTAAGTATAATCACAACTAGTTTCCAAATTCTGGAGAAATCAGGTAGAGAGAAAAAAATCCTCCAAATTTTTTTCACAGCAGTATAGTTTACTCAATGTTAAAAGCTGTATATAGCTCCCCAAAAAAAGTTTTCTTGACTGAAAAACAAAACAAAGGATCAGCAATATTTTAAGCAAAAAGTCAAAAAGATTAATTCAGTCTTCTATTAGTTCAGTCCATGCAGTTATCACCTGTCCTGCTTGACATTCATGAACATTTCAGCTCTCCAACAGACAGAGTCCTCAAAATTTTTTTCCTCTATTCTAATGTCACTATCTCCAAAGTTATCAGAAACCTGCATTTAAAAACACCTGTTAGAGTTCTATAGTTGATTATGAAACAACCTTCTAAAGAGGACCAAAACAAGTCAATTGTCTGTGTATGACAAAATGTCTTAGGACAGCCACTATTAAAACCACAATTGATAAGGAAACTTTGGTTCTTCTGTAGCATACAACAATTTTACACAACAATTATAACTATTAATAACATACAGTAAGTCATATCAGAATTATAGGAGTTTCTCACAAATTAGGAACACATACCAATATCATATTTACACAAATACAGTCCAAAGAAAGCCAAAAACCATTCCATTTTTGACAATGTTTCCTGTATGATTTTTATACCACATAAGCCATATTTCACCATTGCATTAGTGTACTATTGATGTCAAACCTAATTCTTAATAAAACCTTATAGACAAATGTATCCAATCTTAATCAGTATGACTATAGGTAATATTCTTATAAACTTTTATAACCCTTTACAATTTTTTATTAAAGATCAGGTCATTGCTCTCAGGAAACCCTGTTGTGCTTTTATTCCAATGTTCAATTTATGAAAAAACTGAATAATACTCCTTTAACTTTAGCTAATATGTTCACATGCAGAATTTCTTTTACAAGATTAATTTTTCACAAACCTTTCACTTGCTGAAACCTTCAGCTTTTTCCCCTCTAACTTAAAACAATCCTTTAACCCTTTAATCTAGGCAGAAAAATCTACATTCCCATACCTTCTTATAATATTTTACCAAAAACATATTTCACTTTCCTTGCACATCTTGCATGTAAAATTGTTTTTATTTTTCAAAGATTACTTAAGTCATGTAAACTAAAGAGCATTACATTTTTTGCTTTTCTGAAAAAAATATTTTTAAGCCAATTAATTGGAGCACCTTTATATATAAACATCACACACACAACACATATAAATGTAGAGAGAGACAGAAGAAAATCCAGTAGTTATAAGATTTTTCATTTGCCAATTTTTAATTGGATTACTGGCTTCAGGGTGGAGCTCTTGGAGGAACAGTGCCAGTTTCTCTGACCTAATAAGCAGGCACAACTTGAAGGCAAAAACAGATCCCCCAAAATTAAGGGTCCCATTTTTATATCAAATCTTAGATCTCCAAAAAGAGAAATGCTATGAAACAAGACAGTGCAATGATTTTATCATGCATTTCATTACAAAGCAACCCAATCAGCCAGTTCTGTGATTGCCCCATCCCCCATGGGAGTCTTATCTCTCAGTGGCAGTGTGGGGAAACTTCTGTACCTTCCAGGTGGCTAAGAGCATGCTTCCCTGATCCAAACGTGCAGAGATTGAAGTATTCCCTCATAACTGCCATATGCTATCCCCAAAAGTATATTTCCTACCTAGTTATTATACATGAAAGCTCTCTCATAATATGAAGTAATTTCTGATACCCCTAAAGTATTATACATCAGATAATGCAATGCAAACTAGAACAAAGCCTTAGATTTTGAGAAGGATCTATCCACTTCTAATTCCTAGGGTTTCATAAGGAAGACAGAGGATTTTTTTCAAAATGGGGTCTGTGGCGCCTCCTCTTTTTTTCTGAAGGAGTCCCAGGCTGTTAGAGCTCGTATATCCACTTTTAATTAAGCTGACTTTTAACCATAGTGCTTAAAAAAGAAAGTCCTTTTAAATCTATTACCCATCTTTAGCCAGGCCAAACAGCCAATATTTCTGGCTTTTTAGCTTTACCAAAGTTAACCTCTCAAGTGAAACCAATAAGCCTTTACTAAGGTCATAACTTAACCACGAGTGTCCAAGGTATTTTCAAAGAGGTGGTAAGAGTTTTTACAAAATCTAGACTCCTCAAAGGTAGCTCAGAGAAGGGAAAATTCAAGACAGTTCTTGGAGGGGAATAGAATCAACAAATTGTAAAGGTCACACAGATATCAAATGAGAAACGACTCATTCCCTAAGCTGAGAAAAGAACCTGGGTACCATTGTAAAATGGCAAAGCCTTAACTGCCAGACTACATCATTGGGCAGCTTTCATTGCTCTTCCCAGAGAGAGCCTAGAGCAGGACAATTTTGAGCTTGCAAAGACTTTTAACTGCTCGAGATAATTTTTAGGGCTAATTACGACATGAACCCCAAAATTCCTGTTCCCTGGATGGCAGAGACCAAGAGAAAGTACCACAAAATCGTTTCAAGGTCAAGCTCCCAAGGACATGAAAAAAGACGAGAAGGAAACTTCATCCAGGTTTTTTGTTTGTTTGTTTTTGTTTTTGTTTTCTTTTCAGGGAAGTGTAGCATAGTTTGTAACTGACCAGTTTGCTAGGCCATCTTGAACAGCAGGCTTACAGGGGTCCTAGGCCCATGTTCTATCCTAAGGGACCCCTCTTTCTGACAGAAAGATACAGAAAGACAAATTCATAACACAAAGTACAACAAATTCACTACAGCTTAAGACTAACCTCTTGAATCCTTTTTCTTATTAATTAAAACTTTACAGAGAAGATAAATAGTGATTTTTATCATTCCTTCAACAAGTTTGCACAAACAGAGAAGCTGGAAACATGACTGGTAAGAAATTCATACCCTTTTGCTGGCTTGCCAGGCTTCTGGGTTTTCTTTCCCTGAGCGACCCTGGCAACCCAGGCCGCTACACCATTGCCCTGGGGGCCAAGCCACAACACAAAGGAAAATCATGGAACCAAAAGCAAAACCCTCTAAGTTTGGCAAGTTGTCCCCCAGTGGACTGCCTGGGGAAGCTAGATTAACATTTTCCATTCCAGCCAGAGCAAAATACATGTGGCAAAACAGATATTATCCATGCTGCTTAGCACCAAATATCGAACTGGCAAGACTTAAATTTGCCCCAGGTTGTGTCCTGTCATCTTTAATTTATTCGAAGTGAATTGAAGGAGTTTCAACATGTGGTCTCTGGGCAAGATGGTCACCCTGAGTAACAGAAAATATAGAAAAGAGAAAGGAGAGGAAGGTAGAGAAGCATTGCCTGTGGCAGAGTGGGAAAGGCAAGGATCTCAGGGAGGCCAGAGAAAGGCCCACCTATTGCAGCAACACTGAATCAAAAGTCCAGGTTTGTCAGTAGCAAAGAGACCCCTTCCACCAGTTCCATTAGCTCTCAAGTTTCCCCTTTGGGAAAGAAAAGCTCTCATGTCCCATGACCCCGTACATGCCAAATCCTGTCATCCACAGACATCAGCAAAGAGTGCAAGGCAGATTAATCCAAAAAGAATAGGAGTTAACATCTCATACTGCCAAACTCACTCTTAGCCAAAAGGGACTTTACTGAGAAGGGGGCCTCCACCCCCCTAAATATTTGGAAGGGCTATAATCTTCCTAAGTTGGGCCCTGAACCCAAGTTCGGTCAAGCATTTTTGCCTTTTATTAAGAGGAGTCTTTTAACTCTCTCTGTCTTAGAAGAGACTCCAACTCCTCTAAGCTGAACCTCTAACCCAATCCCATTCTTTACCCGGCTACCCCACCACTTACCCAAAGTCAGCCAATTGGTGCTGCAGTCTATTTCCTTTCAGCCAAGGGTCTCCTCAGTATCATCCCTTTGGGGTTCATCAGAAAGATGTTACCAGAATGGGGTCCCAATCTAGACCACAACAGAGGGTTCTTGGATCTTGTGCAAGAAAGAATTTTAGGTGAATCCATACAGTAAAGTGAAAGCAAGTTTATTAAGAAAGTAAAGGAATAAAAGAATGGCTACTCCATAGACAGAATAGCCTGACTTTTTTAAGAGCTATTGTACAATGTGGTAGATATAGCTAATAATCGAGTACTATACATTTCAAAATCACTGAAAGTAACTTCAAATGTTTCCATTACTAAAATTGTTAGCGATTTGAGGTGATGGGCATGTTCATTCACTTGACTTAATTATTCCACCTTATATTTAAAAATCACAACATCACTTTCTATTCCACAAATAGATACAATTATAGTTTTTCAATATACAATTTAAAATTAACTAGAAGGGTATTGATAGCGTGCATGATTCTCTAGTACAAAAGTGATCCTAAAGTTGGAGAAACAGATAAAAGACCTTTTTGAAAATTAATCAGAAACTATTACATGATTTGAAAATATCTATTAAGTTCCTTCTGGATACATAGTAATGTTCTAGCTTTCTGCCACCAGCTCACATTCTGTGTCTTCAGAACAATCCTTAGTACTCACAAGGGGATATTTGGCATTCAAAAATGTTTTGGGTGTCATTACATGTGAGATGGGTCTTTTAAAGACCGCAGATGAATCAGTCTTGTTTTTTGTCTGACTTACCACTTTGTACCTTTTACGTGGGATATTTACACCTTTTACACGTTCAAGGTTAATACTGATATGTGAGGTTTTGATCCTATCCTGAAGTTGTTAGCTGATTGCCTTATAGTTTCTATTGTATGGTTGCTCTAATAGAGTCTTTGGGCTGTGTAGTTAAGTGTTATTTTTTTCTTGTAGCAGGTATTATTCTTTCATTTTCATGTTTAGAACTCCCATGAGGCTCTCTCATAAGGGTAGGCTAGCAGTAATTATGTACACAAACTGTGTACAAAATCTACAGGAAATGAATAAATTTCTGGAAACTCACAACCTTCCAAGATTGAATCAGGAAGAAATGGAAACCCTGAAGAGACCAATATTAAATTGGACAATTGAATCAGTAAGTTAAAAACCCACCAACCAAACGAAGTCCTGGAACAGATAGATTCACAGTTGAATTCCATTAGACATACAAAGAAGAGTTGGTACCAATTCTACTGAAACTATTCCAATAAATTGAAAAGGAGGGAACTTCCTTTTAACTCACTGTACAAAGCCAGAATTACACTGATGCCAAAATCAGGCAAAGACACAAAGAGAAAATAAAACTCTATGCCAATATCTCTGAAGAACATAAGGCAAAAGTGCTCAAGAAAATACTAGCAATCTGAATCTGGCAGCACATCAAAAACTTAATTTTCCATGATCAAGTAGGCTTTATTCCTGGGATACAAGGTCGGTTCCACACATGCAAACCAATAAATACGATTCACCACATAAACAGAACTAATAACAGAAACCATAAAATCATCTCAATATATGCAGGAAAAATCTTTCAATAAAATCCAATATCTCTTTATGACAAAAACCCTCAACAAAATTGGTGTTGAAGGAAAATATCTCAAAATAATAAGAGCCTTCTATGACAAACCTACAGCCAGCATCATACTGAATGGACAAAAGTTGAAAGTATTCCTCATAAGAACTGGAACAAGACAAGAATGCCCACACTTTTATTCAACATAGTACTGAAAGTCCTAGCCAGAGCAATAAGGCAAGAGAAAGAAATAAACAGCTTCCAAATAGTAAAAGAAGTCAAATCATCTTTCTTTCCTGACAAGGAATCTATACGTAAAGAAACCCCTAAAGACTCCATTAAGAAGCAGGGAAAATATGGCCAACTACACACAACCAGGAGCAACAATTGCCACCAAGAGACTAGAATTAGGATTACTAGCACACTCCTAACAGATCTCCAGAGGGAAGGCATGGAGAATGGACAGAGGGAAGACACAGAAGCTGGGCTGAAGTGGGAGGAAGCTGGGAACACTGCATGGGTCTACAGTGCACCAGGAGTCATTTCTGGCCCCCAGTGACTTTGGGGAAATGGATGAATTGAACTGGGAAAAAGCAAGTTGCTCTCACCACAGGCCTCTGGAATTCTGGCAAGAGAAGACCCCTCAAACATCACAGACACTTGAGTTGGCAAAGAGAGCTGCTTAGAGAAGTGGTAAGGGCAGCATGTCAGTTGATATTGGTCCCAGAGTATTGTTGCAGGAGCATCTGTAGCAGAGCATGGCCAGCGATGCCCATCCTCCTAGGCTCAATTTGCTCCCATAGGAGATTTTAGCCCTAGGGGAAATGTCAGACCTGAACTCTACAGGGTGATCTTGCTCATCAGACAAGGCCAGTCTGACCTGAGCAGCCCTTGGTGTGCTGGGGTTTCCTGGGACCCCAGCCTAGATTTGCCTGTGTGCAGTGCTTTGGGGGCTCAGATCATAGCTCTTGCAATGATGAACCATGCCTGACTGGCAGAGAGCTCAAGTGGGGTGGCCCCCATGATCACATACAAGCCCACCCACTTCCTCTCTACACTGCAGCTTCCCCCAGGCCCACAGCCACCCCCCGCATTGCTTTTCTGGCATGGTGGGGGGCTGGGTTTTGGCTTTAATGTTCTGATAGAGCATGTGTGCACACACACCCTGACCTGTCACTACTGCTGGTGGGAGTGCACTTCACCCCCACAACCAACATACCACCATTGCAGTCAGAGCCTTGATGGGCAAAGAGCCCACCAGCACCCCAAACCCCTACCAGTGACCCGTTCCTGCACCAACACTGCTGCCAGAGTGAAACAAGCAAAAGAGAACAGTGAACCTTCCCTCACGTGAGTGACCACCCTCACCTCCATGAATGCACAGAAGGATCCCACAGAATGGCACCTGCCAGCTCCTTGCTTCTGTGCTAACACCACCACCAGAACAACCACTTACACAGTTGCCGGTGGGGGCACCCTGATTACTTGAGCCATGCTGCCTTCACTACTGCTGTGAACACCCACACATACGCAGGTATCTCAGCATCTAATGGCACCCTGCCACAGCCAACAGTCATGCACCACATTGTCCTAACACTGCCATTGCTGCTGACACATGCAAAATGGATCCTGCTGCCACCACCCTATGAAACACTCTGGCTAGGACCACCCATCAGAGTGTAGTTACCAGTGGTCTGGCAGCACCTCCATTCCCCAATGCAGTGGGTTTCTAACTTCAAGGAACCAAAGAACAAAGTTAGGGCCCAATACAGGTCTCCCAGATTTAGAGCAGGCAGTTCAGGAGTTAGGAGCTTAGCCATGGTTCCCTAAAATCTTCCAGAAATGAAGCAAATCAACTGAACCTACTTTATACCACAATCACACCCTCAAGGTCACCAATTAGGATAAAAGAAAAAGACTCATCCAAAGGATAGCAACTTCAAGTATTGAAGGAACATAAACCCACAAAAATCAGAAAGAACCAGTGCAAGGACTGTGACAACTCAAAAAGCCAGAGTGCCTTCTTTCCTCAAATGACCACACTACCTCTCCAGCAAGGGTTCTGAACAAGGCTGAAGTAGCTGAAATGACAGAAATAAAATTCAGAATATGAATAGGAACAAAGATCATTGAGATGCAGAATATATTGAAACCCAATCTAAGGAAGCTAAAAATCACAATAAAATGGCCCAGGATCTTACAGACAAAATAGCCAAAATAGAAAAGAATGTAACCCACCTGATAGAGCTAAAAAAACACACTACAAGAATTTTATAATGCAATCACAAGTATTAATAGCAGAATAGACCAAGCTGAGGAGAGAATCTCAGAGCTTAAAGACTGGCTTTCTGAAATAAGACAGTCAGACAAGAATAGAGAAAAAAGAATGAAAAGGAACAAATAAAACCTCTGAGAAATATAGAATTATGTAATAAGACCAATACTATGACTCATTGGTGTCTCTGAACAAGATGGGGAAAATGGAAGAAACATGGAAAACATATTTCAGAATATCATCCATGAGAACTTTCCCAATATAGATACAGAGGCCAACATTCAAATTAAAGAAATGTAGAAAACCCCAGTAACATACTTCACATGAAGATCATCCCCAAGACATATAACCGTCAGATTTTCCAAGGTCAAAATGAAAGAAAAAATGTTAAAATCAGCTATAGAGAAAGGTCAGGTCACCAACAAAGAGAAGCCTATCAGACTAACAGTGGACCTCTCAGCTGAAATCATACCAGCCAGAAGAGACTAGGGACAAATATTAAACATTTTTAAAGAAAAGAAATTTCATCCAAGAATTTCATGTCTAGCCAAACTAAACTTCATAAGCAAAGGAAAAATAAGAGCCTTTTCAAACAATCAAATACTGAGGGAATTACTTACCACCAGACCTGCCTTACAACAGCCCCTGAAAAAAGCACTAAATATGGAAAGAAAAGACTGTTACCAGCCACTACAAAAGCACACATAAGTACACAGATCAGTGAGCCTATAAAGCAACCATAAAAAAAAATCTGGATAATAACCAATGAACATCATGATGACAGGATCAAATCCACATATATTAGTACTAACTTTGAATGTAAACAAGATAAATTCCCCAATTAAATGGCACAGAGTGGCTACCTGAATGTATACAAGCTAAATTCCCCAATTAAATGGCACAGAGTGGCTACCTGGATAAAGAACCAAGACCCAATAGTATGCTGTCTTCAATAGACCAGTCTCACCTGGAATGACACACACAGGCTAAAAATAAAGGTATGGAGAAAGATCTACCAAGCAAATGAAAAGCAGAAAAAAAAAACAGGGGTTGCAGTCCTAATTTCAGAAAGTGACAGACTTTAAACCAACGAAGATCAAAAAATGACAAAAAAGGGCATTACATGATGGTAAAGGGTTCAGTTCAACAAGAAGACCTAACTATCTTAAATATATATGCACCCAACACAGGAGCACCTGGATTTAGAAAGCATATTCAGGACTTGAACTCAGCACTGGATCAAATGGGCCTGATAGACATCTACAGAACTCTTCACCCCAAAACAACAGAATGTACATACATTATTCTCATCTCCACATGGAACATACTCTAAAATCGACCTCGTAATTGGACATAAAACACTCTAGCAAATGAAAAAGAACTGAAATCATAACAACCACTCTCTTGGAACACAGCACAATATAATTAGAAGTCAAGACTAAGAAAATAGCTCAAAATCATGAAACTACATGGAAATTGAATAACCTGCCCCTGAATTACTTTTGAGTAAATAACAAAAGGTAGAAATTAACAAGTTGTTTGAAACTAATGAGAACACAGATACAACATACTGGAATCTCTGGGACAAAGCTAAGGTAGTACTAAGAGGAAAATTTATAGCACTAAATGCCCACATCCAAAAATTAGAAAGATCTCAATTTAACAACCAACATCACAACTAAAGGAACTAGAGAACAAAGAGCAGAGCAAACCAACCCCAAAGCTAACAGAAGACAAGAAATAATCAAAATCAGAGCTGAATTGCAGGAGACTGAGACCAAAAAAAAAAAAAAAAAATCAAAAGATCCAGGAATCCAAGAATTTGTTTTTTAGAAAAGTTAATAAAATACGTACATGACTAGCTAGACTAATAAAGAAGAAAAGGGAGACATTCCAAATACAATTAGAAACAACAAAGGAGATACTACCACTTACCCCGCAGAAATACAAATAACCATCAGAGAATATTATAAACACCTCTATGGAAACAAACTAGAAAATCTAGAAAAAATGGATAAATTCCTGGACACATACACCCTCCCAAAACTGAACCTGGGAGAAATTGAATCCCTCAAGAGACCAATAATAAGTTCTGAAGTTGGTTCAGTAATAAATGGCCTACAAACAAATTAAAAAAAAAAATAAAGCCCAGTACCAGACTGATTCAGTCAAGCTCTGCCCAGATGTATAAAGAAGAGCTGGTACCATTCCTACCAAGACTATTCAAAATAATTGAGGAGGAGGGACTCTTTCCCAACTCATTCTATGAGGACAGCATCATCCTGATGCCAAAACCTGACAAAGATACAACAACAACAACAACAACAAAAACTTCAGCCAATATCCTTGATGAACATTAATGCAAAAATCCACAACAAAATAGTGGCAAAGTGAATCTAGCAGGACATCAAAAAGCTTATCCAACACCATCAGGGAGGCTTTATCCCTGGAATAAACAGTTGGTTCACTACACACAAATCAATAAATGTGATTCATCACCTAAACAGAACTAAAGACAAAAGCCATATAACTATCTCAAAAGATGCAGAAGAGGATTTTGATAAAATTTAACACCGCTTCCTTTTAAAAACTCATTATAATGCATTTATTGAAAGAACATACATGAAAATAATGAGCCATTTATAATAAGCCTACAGCCAACATCATACTTAATGGGAAAAAGCTGGAAGCAGTCCCCTTGTAAACCAGCACAAGACAAGGATGCCCTCTGTCATCACTCCTATTCAACATAGTATTGGAGGTTCTGGCCAGATCCATAAGGCAAGAGAAAGAAATTAAGGGCATCCAAACAGGAAGAAAGAAAGTCAAGTGATCCCTGTTTGGAGATGATATGGTTATACATCTACAACATCCCAATCCCATAGTCTTAGCCCAAAAGCTTTTTAAGCTGATGAACAAATTCAGTGAAGTCTCAGGATAGAAAATTGATGTAAAAAATAACTAGAATTTTTATACACCAATGACGGTCAAGCCAAGAGCCACATCAGGGACACAATTTCATTCACAATTGCCACAAAAAAATAAAATATCTAGGAATACTGCTAACCAGGGAGTTGAAAGATTTCTACAATGAGAACTGCAAAACACTGCTCAAAAGAAATCAGAGATGATGCAAACAAATAGGAAAACTTTCCATGCTCATGTTTAGGAAGAATTGATATCGTTAAAATGGCCACACTGCCCAAAGCAATTTATAGATCCAATGCTATTCCTATCAAACTGCAATGACATTTTTCAAAGAACTAGAAAAAGCTAGGTTACAGTAACCAAAACAGAATGGTACTGGTACAAAAACAGACACATAGACCAATGGAACAGAATGGAGTTCCCAGAAATAAGTCTGCACACCTAAGCCATATGATCTTCAGCAAAACTGATAAAAACAAGCTATGGGAAAAGGACTCCCTATTCACCAAATGGTGCTTGGATAACTGGCTATCCATATGCAGAAGACTGAAACTGGACCCATTTCTTACACCATATACAAAAATCAACTCAAGATTAATTAAAAACTTTAATGTAAAACCAAAACTATAAAAATTATCAAAGACAGCCTTGGCAATACCATTCAGGACAAAAGAATGGGAAATGATTTCATGATGAAGACACCAAAAGTGAATGCAATGAAAGCAAAAACTGAAAACTGAGATATAAACTAAAGAGCTTCTGCACAGCAAAAGAAACTATCAACACAGTAAACAGACAACCTACAGAATGGGAGAAAATTTTTGCAAACTATGCATCTGACAAAGGTCTAATATCCAGAATCTATCAGAAACATAAATTTACAAGGAAAAAACCGCATTAAAAGTGGACAAAAGGACATGAACAGACACTTTTTAAAAGAAGACATACATGAGGTCAATAAGCATATGAGGAAAAGCTCAACATCACTCATCATTAGAGAATGCAAATCAAAACCACCATGAGATACCATCTCACACCAGTCAAAATGGCAATTATTAAAAAGGCTAAAAATAACAGATGCTGCTGAGATTGCAGAGAAAAAGGAACAAGTATACTGTTGGTGATAGAGTAAATTAGTTCAACCGTTGTGGAAAGTGGTGTATCATTTCCATGAAGAGCTAAAAACAGTAATACCATTCAACTTAGCAATCTCATTACTGGGTATATATCCAAAGGAATGTAAGTCATTGTATCATAAAGACACATGCATGCATATGTACATTGCAGCACTATTCACAATAACAAAGACGTGGACTCAACCTAAGAGCTTATCAGTGGTAGACTGGATCAAGCAAATATGGTACATACACACCATGGAATGCTATGCAGCCATAAAAAAGAATGCAATCACGTCATTTGAAGAAACATGTATGGAGTTGGGGTCCATTATTTTAGCAAATTTACACAGAAACAGAAAACCAAATATAGCTTGTTCTCACTTATAATTTGAGCTAAATGATAACACACGGGCAAATTGACAGAAACAACAGACACTAAGGCCTACTGGAGGGTGGAGGTTGGGAGGAAGAAGAGGATCAGGAAAAATAACTAATGGGTACTAGGCTTAATACATGGGTGACAAAATAATCTGTACAACACACCCCCATGACATGAGTTTAGGTACATAAAAAATCTGCACATGTACTCCGACCTTAAAATAAAACTTAAATAAATAAAGTTTAAGCATAAAAAGAAAGACGCCACCAAAAATCCCTTAGAACTGATAAACGATTCTGTAAAATTTCATGATACAAAATTAATGTACAAAATTTGGTAACATTTCTTTACATCAACCGTGCTCAATCTGAGAGCCAAATCAAGAATGCATTTCTATTTACAATAGTCACATAAAAATATACCTAGGAATACATCTAATCAAAGAAGTGAATGATCTCTCCATGAAGAACTACAAAACACTGCTGAAAGAAATTATTGATGACAAAAACAAATGGAAAAACATTCCCTGTTCATGGACTGGAAAAAAATCAATATTGTTAAAATGCTTATACAACCCAAAGCAATATACAGACTCAAACTAGTCCTATCAAACTTTTAACGTCATTTTTCACAGAATAGAAAAAAATATTTTAAAATTCATATGGAACCAAAGAAGCACCCAAATGGCCAAAGCAATGCTAAGCAAAAAGAACAAACCCAGAAGCACCCTGTTACCTGACTTCAAACTATATTATAAGGCTACAGTAACCAAAACAGAACGATACTACTAAAAAAAAAAAATACACATAGTATAATGGAACAGAATACATAAACCAGCAGTAAAACCACATTCCTACAGCCATCTAATCTTTGACAAACTCAATAAAAGCAAGCAATGGGGGAAGGAATCCTATTCAATAAATTGTGCTGAAATACCTGGCTAGCAATATGCAAAAGAATGAAACTGCACCCCTATCTTTCACTATATACAAAAAGTAACTCAAGATGATTCAAAGATTTAAATGTAGACCTCAAATTATAAAAATCCTAGAAGAAAACCCCAAAATTATCATTTTTTACATTCTGTACAAAAAATTTATGACCAAGTCCTCAAAAGCAATTGTAACAAAACCAAAAATTGACAGGTGGGTCCTAATTAAACTAAAGAGCTTTTAGACAGCAAAAGAAACTATCAACAGAGTAAACAGACAACCTACAGAATTGGAGAAAAATTTTGCAAAGTATGTATTCAATAAAGGACTAGTCTGGTTCGTTGGCTCATGCCTGTAATTCCAGCACTTTGGGAGGCCGAGGCCAGTGAATCACGAGGTTAGGAGTTGGAGACCAGCCTGGCCAACATAGTGAAACCCTGTCTCTACTAAAAATACAAAAATTAGGCGGGCATGATGGCGCATGCCTGTAGTCCCAGCTACTTGGGAAGCTGAGGCAGGAGAATCGCTTGAACCCGGGAGACAGAGTTTGTGGTGACCCGAGATCGTGCCACTGCACTCCAGCCTGGGCAACAGAGCAAGACTCTGTCTCAAAAAAAGTAAATAAATAAATAAATAATAAAATGACTAATGTCTAGAATCTATAAGGTATTTAAACAACTCAACAGACAAAAAAGCAAGTAACCACATCAAAAAGTGAGTAAAGGACATGAACAGACACTTCTCAAAAGAAGACATACATGAGGCCAACAAGTATATGAATAAATACTCAACATCACTCATCATCAGAGAAATGTAAATCAAAACTATAATGAGATACCATCTCACACCTGTTCAAATGACTATTATGGAAATGGCAAAAAATAACAAATGTGGGAAGATTTTGGAGAAAAGGTATGCTTATGTACTGCTGGTGAAATATAAATTAATTCAGGCATTGCAGAAAGCAGTTTGGAGATTTCTCAAAGAACTTAGAGCTACCATTCGACCCAGCAGTCCCATTACTATGTATACACCCAAAGGAATATACATCACTCTGACATAAAGACACATACACACATATGTTCGTTGTGGCACTATTCACAACAGTGAAGACATGGATTCCATCTAAATGCCCATCAATGGTGACTGGATAAAGAAAATACAGTACATGTACACCATGAAATTCTACACAGCCATTATAAAGAATGAAATTATGTCCTTTTTAGCAATGTGGATCCAGCTGGAGGCATAATCCTCAGTGAACAGGAACAGAAAACCAAATATGGCATGTTCTCGTTCTCACTTATAAGTGGAAGGTAAATATTGAGTACACATGAACACAAAGAAGAAAGCAAGACACCAGTACCTTCTTGAAGTTGGAGCATAGGAAGAGGGTGAGGATCAAAGAACTGCCTATTGGGTACTATGCATATTACCTGGGTGATGAAATAATCTGTGCACCAAACCGCTATGACACACAATTTACTCATGTAACAAACCCGCACATGTATCCCCTGAACCTGAAATAAAATTGGAAAGAATAAAGCCATACAAGAGGCAAAAAAAAAAAAAAAAAAAAAAAAAAGGTAAAAGCCTTCACATCACTAATCATCAGGGAAATGCAAATCAAAAACACAATGAGATACCATTTCATACAAGTCAGAATGGCTAATATTAAAAAGTTAGAAATCAGCAGATGCTGGCAAGGCTGTGGAGAAAAGGGAATGCTTATACACTGTTGTTGTGTATGTAAATTATCTCAGCCGCTGTGGGAAGCAGTTTGGAGATTTCTAAAAGAACTCAAAACAGAACTACCATTTGACTCAGAAATCCTATTACCTGGTATATGCCCAAAGGAAAGTAAATCATTCTACCAAAAAGACACATGTGCCTGTATGTTCATCAGAACTCTATTTACAATAACAAAGACACAGAATTAACCTCGGTGCCCATCAGTAGTGGATTGGATAAAGAAAATGTGGTACATACACACCATGGACTACTATGCAGCCATAAAAGGAATACCATGCCCTTTTCAGCAACATGAAAACTGGAGGCCATTATACTAAGCAAATTAACACAGAAACAAAATCAAATACCACATGTTCTCACTTATAAGTGGAAGCTAAACATTAGGTACATATAGACATACAGATGGGAACAATAGACGCTGAGGACAACTAGAGAAGGAAGAGTGGCAGAGGGGTTGGGGCTGACACACCACTTATTGCATACTATGCTCACTACCTGGGTGACAGGATCTTTCATACCCCAAACCTCAGTGTCATGTAACATACATATGTAAATATGTATATTTTTTGGTAACTGAATAATGACAGGGGTTTTTGTACTGCTACATAAAAAATGCATGCCTCATTTAAATAGAAATATACAGTGATCGACTTCTGACAACTTTAAGCCACAGAAACACTCAATTTAGGTTAACCTACATTAATAGAGAAGGTAGACAGTGGGCTGACAATGGAGAATGAAAGATGATAACTTTGGCAAAACTCATTGCTCACTACTGAGTGCTACTTCATCCACTTTCACAAAATTAATGTTTTTTAAAAATATGTAAAGTTTTTCTGCCATTACTGGTTGGCAAAACGTTTGTTTCTATTAAATTGGTATATTCTAGGCATGGAATATTAAAATGGCAGTAAATATACTAAACTTAGATGTACCACTTCAGATTATTAATACTTCATAGTTTTAGTTATATGGTTTTTACCAAAGAGTATTCCTGAGTTTTTATCAAGTCCCCATTATTTTTTTTTGCATGTGTTCTGTTCTTCTTTAAATTATCTTTAGAGATACACCCTTTCTAAGTTAAACAGAATTTTTGAAGTGACCTAATGCACACATTTTCTTTCCATACATCTCCCCCAGCAATTATTAATAAAAACCACATTTGTTACCTAAAAATAGGTTTCTACCCAAACAACATTTATCAAAATTTGCCCAAACTTTCTCTATGTTGTTTTTCTATGTGGCATTCTGTGGTAAAAAAAAATTCCATGTTTTTCTGACCTTCCTGGATCTAGTTTCCTTTTTGCTTCCAATGGTATCCGATGGAGTTGGAGACTATTTAATCTGAAATACTTAGCATTTAATTTGAAAGCCTGAGCTTAAGTTTGTGAAGTTTTGTCTCCATTTCCCTTCCCTGATTTTAGTAAAGGTTGAATATCCCTTATCCAAAATGCTTGGGACCAGAAGTGTTTGAGAGTTCAGAATCTTTCAGATTTTGGAATATTTGCATTATACAGTGTTTCTTTTCTTTCAAAAGAACTTCCTTTCATAATAATTCAAGCCAAGCCTTTTAAACTTTTGTCAGTAATGTGTATTGTTAAATCCTAATCTAATAGAAATGGTTACTCTATTTATAGCTCACTTAATATTATTCTTTGTTTTACTTGCTGCTTATCACTACAACAAAGAATATGTGGAAATAAGCACTGTGTACCACAGCAAATCTACTTATGTGTCATCAGTATTAGTCTAAAATAGTAACTATTTTCTTTGGTGAGCATAGCAATTGAAGCAGAATTCATGTGCTGATATACCCTTCTTGATATTTACAAGTATAAAAGACTTTTGGAAGAGTTTACGGTAAATATGCAATAAAGTATATATCTTTGAATGTTAATAAATTCTTTCTTACTAAAAAATGTGGGAATATTTATTACAGATGAAATAACTAATAAAGTTTAGAGTTCTTCAACTATGTCTCTATATTGTCCTAAAGTAGAACACTAGTCAATAAAAAGTTGAAAGTATTTTTTTAATCACAATCACTTCTAGATTTAAATATAAGGCAAGTCCTTTTTTATTTTGTAAACCATTTTGGCTTTAAATGTTTTCATTTTGTAAAATAATAAGTCTCTTCTTCAAATATTGTCTTCTTAACCACTCATATCAGCTATTTATGGTTCTGTGTGCTGGTTGGTTTCAAAACAAAAGCCCAGATCCTATATGGTTAAACAAGGTTTTGTAAGAAATTCCCAGGTAACTAAAATATGTACTGATTTCATACTTGACATTTTATTAGTTGGAGCTATAGTCATTTGAAGAAGGTTTGAATTTAAGATTTTTATTGCTCTTTTCTGATAGGTTTTGCCAGTGAAAATTAAATCCAGTGGCACTTTCTGTAGATTTAGGTGATTACTCTGTTTTTGCTAGCCTGTGTTCCTTCTTAGTAAATTAGGTTCAAGATTGTTTATAAATTGTTGCAGACCATTGGGAGTTACTTGATTCCATACTACTATCTCTGGGTTGTTTGTCCCTTCATAAATTATTTTGCCCAGTAATTTGGGTGACTGTCACATGGTTTTGGAAATAATCCACTTATTAAGACTTGGGACAAATAAATAGCTCTTAACAAAAAATTGGAACCCAATTCGTGCTAATCCCTATACATACATTAATTGCAACACCATGGATCAAACAATCTATGTAACTGGCTAGAGCCTACCTTCAAATTGGTGCAAATTGGGCTGGGCACAGTAGCTCACGCCTGTAATCCCAGCACTTTGGGAGGTCTAGGTGGGTGGATCACCTGAGGTCAGCAGTTTGAGACCAGTTTGGCCAACATGGCAAAAGCCCATCTCTACTAAAAATACATAAAATTAGCCAGGCATGGTGGTGGGCACCTGTAATTCCAGCTACTTGGGAGGCTGAGACAGGAGAATTGCTTGAACCTGGGAAGTAGAGGTTGCAGTGAGCTGAGATCGCGCCATTGCACTCCAGCCTGGGTGACAGAGCGAGACTCTGTCTCAAAAAAGAAAAAAAAAAAAATTGGTGCAAATTGGTACAGGGGTTTGAAGTTTGGATTGGGGAATTTTCCAAAAAGACCTAAACAATCACTATCCCTATTTGAAAGAGGAAAAAGTTGAACAGCACATGAAAGAAAAAATTGATAAGTTGGACTTCATTAAATTGAGAACTGCTCATCTTCCTAAAATACTGCCAAGTGAATGAAAAGACAAGCCACACACTGGGGAAAATATTTACAAATTACATTCCTAATAAAGGACTCATATATGAAATATATAAAGAAAGATTGAAAATAATAAGGGATAATAAGGAAAGTGATAGGAGGCTGGCAAGATGGCCGAATAGGAACAGCTCTGGTCTGCAGCTCCCAGCAAGATAGACGCAGAAGGCGGGTGATTTCTGCATTTCCAACTGAGGCACCCGGTTCATCTCATTCAGACTGGTAGGACGGTGGGTGCAGCCCATGGAGGGCGAGCTGAAGCAGAGTGGGGTGACACCTCACCCAGGAAGCACAAGGGGTCGGGGAATTTTCTCCCCTACCCAAAGGAATCCATGAGAGACTGAGCCTGAGGAACTCCAGCACAGATACCGTGCTTATCCCGTGGTTTTCCCAACCTGCAAACCAGGAGATTCCCTCTGGTGCCTACCCCACCAGGGCCATGGGTTTCAAGCACAAAACTGGGCGGCCATTTGGGTAGACACCGAACTAGCTGCAGGAGTTCTTTTTTTCCATAGCCCAGTGGTGCCTGCAATAACAGCGAGACACAACCATTCACTCCCCTGGAAAGGGATGCTGAAACCAGGGAGCCAAGTGGTCTGGCTTGGCAGGTCCCACCCCCATGGAACCCAGCAAACTAAGATCCACTGACTTGGAATTCTCGCTGCCAGCACAGCAGCAGTCTGAGATTGACCTGGGACACTTGAGCTTGGTGCGGGGAGGGGAGTCCTCCATTACTGAGGCTTGAGTAGGCAGTTTTATGCTCACAGTGTAAACAAAGCCACTGGGAAGTTTGAAGTGGGTAGATCCCACTGCAGCTCAGCAAGGCTGCTGTGGCCAGACTGCCAGATTTTCCTTCTCTCGCCAGGGCATCTCTGAAAAAAAGGCAGCACCTCCAGTCAGGGACTTATAGATAAAAACCCTATCTCCCTGGGACAGAGCACCTGGGGAATGGGGCGGCTGTGGGCGCAGCTTCGGCAGACTTAAACGTCCATGCCTGATGACTCTGAAGAGAGCAGTGGACCTCCCAGCACAGCGCTTGAGCTCTGCTAAGGGTCAGACTGCCTCCTCAAGTGGGTACCTGAAACCTGTGTATTCTGACTAGGAGATACCTCCCACTAGGGGCCGACAGACACATCGTACACGAGAGCTCTGGCTGGCATCTGGCAAGTGCCCCTCTGGGACGAAGCTTCCAGAGGAAAGATCAGGCAGCAACCTTTACTGTTCTGTAGCCTCTGCTAGTGATACCCAGGCAAACAGGGTCTGGAGTGGACCTCAAGGAAATTCCAGCAGACCTGCGGCAGAGGGGCCTGACTTTTAGAAGGAAAACTAACAAACAAACAGAAACGAACAGCACATCCACTCAGAGACCCCATCCGAAGGTCACCAACATCAGAGACCAAAGGTAGATAAAACTACAAAGATGGGGAGAAACCAGTGCAAAAAGGCTGAAAATTCCAAAAACCAGAACATCTCAAACAAATTTACAAGAAAAAAACAAACAACCTCATCAAAAAGTGGGCAAAGGATATGAAAAGACAATTCTCAAGACATTTATGCAGCCAACAGACACATGAAAAAATGCTCATCATCACTGGCCATCAGAGAAATGCAAATCAAAACCACAATGAGATACCATCTCACACCAATTAGAATGGTGATCATTAAAAAGTCAGGAAACAACAGGTGCTGGAGAGGATGTGGAGAAATAGGAACACTTTTACACTGTTGGTGGGACTGTAAACTAGTTCAACCCTTGTGGAAGTCAGTGTGGCGATTCCTCAGGGATCTAGAACTAGAAATACCATTTGACCCAGCCATCCCATTACTGGGTATATACCCAAAGGATTATAAATCATGCTGCTATAAAGACACATGCACGCGTATGTTTATTGTGTCCCTATTCACAATAGCAAAGACTTGGAACCAACCCAAATGTCCATCAATGATAGAATGGATTAAGAAAATGTGGCACATATACACCATGGAATACCATGCAGCCATAAAAAAGGATGAATTCATGTCCTTTGTAGGGACATGGATGAAGCTGGAAACCATCATTCTCAGCAAACTATCACAAGGACCAAATACCAAACACTGCATGTTCTCACTCATAGGTGGGAATTGAACAATGAGAACACTTGGACACAGGAAGGGGAACATCACACACCGGGGCCTGTTGTGGGGTGCGGGGAGTGGGGGGATAGCATTAGGAGATATACCTAATGTAAATGACGAGTCAGTGGGTGCAGCACACTAACATGGCATATGCATACATATGTAACAAACCTGCACGTTGTGCACATGTACCCTAGAACTTAAAGTATAATTTAAAAATAATCATAAAATTTCTAGACATAAAAAAATAAGCTAAGGAGGAATAAAATGTTTTACAGGGAAGCAAATGCTGAGCGATTTTGTCACCACCAGGCCTGCCTTACAAGATATCCTCAAGGTAGCACTAAACATGGAAAGGAACAGCCAGTACCAGCCACTCCAAAAACATACCAAATTGTGAAAAACATTGACACTATGAAGAAACTGCATCAACTAATTGTCAAAATAACCAGCTAGTATCATAATGACAGGATCAAATTCAAACATAACAATATTAACCTTAAATGTAAATGGGATAAATGCCCCAATTAAAAGACACAGGCTGCCAAATAGGATAAAGAGTCAAGAACCATCAGTGTCCTGTATTCAGGAGACCCATCGACATGCAAAGACACACATAGGCTCAAAATAAAGGGATGGAGGAATATTTACCAAGCAAATAGCAAGCAAAAAAAAAAAAAAAAAAAGCAGGAGTTGAAATCCTAACCTCTGATAAAACAGACTTTAAACCAAAAAAGATCAAAAGAGGAAAAAGAAGAGCATTATATAATGGTAAAGGGACCAATGCAACGAGAAGAACTAACTACCCTAAATATATATGCACCCAATACAGGAGCATCAAGATTCATAAAGCTACTTCTTAGAGACCTACAAAGAGACTTAGACTACCACACCATAATAGTGGGAGACTTTAACACCCCACTGTCAATATTAGACAGATAAACGAGACAGAATATTGACAAGGATATTCAGGACTTGAACTCAGCTCCGGACCAGGTGGACCTAATAAACATCTACAGAACTCTCCACCCCAAATCAACAGAATATGCAATCTTCTCAGTACCACATCACACTTATTCTATAATTGACCACGTAATTGGAAGTAAACGCTCCTCAGCAAATGCAAAAGAATGGAAATCATAACAGTCTCTCAGACCACAGTGCAATCAAACTAGAACTCAGGATCAAGAAACTAACTCATAACCACACAACTACATGGAAACTGAACAACCTGCTCCTAAATGACTCCTGGGTAAATAACAAAATGAAGGCAGAAATAAAGATGTTCTTTGAAACCAATGAGAACGAAGACACAATGTACCAGAATCTCTCGGACACATTTAAAGCACTGTATAGAGGGAAGTTTATAGTACTAAATGCCCACCAGAGAAAGCACGGAAGATGTAAATTTGACACGCTAACATCAAAATTTAAAGAACTAAAGAAGCAACAGCGAACAAATTCAAAATGTAGCAGAAGACAAGAAATAACTAAGACCAGAGCAGAACTGAAGAAGATAGAGGCACGAAAAACCCTTCAAAAAATCAATGAATCCAGGAGCTGTTTTTTGGAAAAGATCAACAAAATAGATAGCCAGACTAATAAAAAAGAAAAGAGAGAATAATCAAATAGATCAAATAAAAAAAGTGTAGGGTATATCACCACTGATCCCACAGAAATACAAACTACCATCAAAGAGTACTATAAACACCTCTATACAAATGAACTAGAAAATCTAGAAGAAATGGATAAATTCCTCGACACACACCCTCCCAAGTCTAAACCAAGAAGAAGTTGAATTCCTGAATAAACCAATAACAAGTTCTAAAATTGAGGCACTAATTCATAGACTACCAACCAAAAAAAAAAGTCCAGGAACAACATATGGATTCACAATGAAATTCTACCAGAGTGACAAAGAGGAGCTGGTACCATTCCTTCTGAAACTATTCCAAATAATAGAAAAAGAGGGAATCCTCCCTAACTCATTTTATGAAGCCAGCATCATCCTGAAACCAAAACCTGGCAGAGACACAACAGAAAAAGAAAATTTCAGGCCAATAGCCCTGATGAACATCAAGGTGAAAATCCTCAATACAATACTGGCAAACCGAATCCAGCAGCATATCACAAAGCTTATCCAATGCCATCAAGTCAGCTTCATCCCTGGGATGCAAGCCTGGTTCAACATACGCAAATCAATAAATGTAATCCATCACATAAACAGAAGCAATCACAAAAACCTCATGATGATCTCAATAGTCAAAATTCAACACCCCCTCATGGTAAAAACTCTCAATAAAGTGGCTATTAATGGAATGTATCTCAAAATAATAAGAACTATTGATGACAAACCCACAGCTAATGGGCAAAAACTGGAAGCATTCTCTTAGAAAATTGGCAAAAGACAAGGATGCTCTCTCTCACACCTCCTATTCAACACAGTATTTGCAGGTCTGGCCAGGGCAATCAGGCAAGAGAAAGAAAAAAATTGTATTGAAATAGGAAGAGAGGAAGTCAAATTGTCTCTTTTTGCAGATGACATAATTTTATATTGAGAAAACCGCATCGTCTCAGCCCCAAATCTCCTTAAACTGATAAGCAACTTCAGCAAAGTCTCAGGATACAAAATCAATATGCAAAAATTACAAGCATTCCTATATACCAATAACAGAGAGTCAAATCATGAGTGAATTCCCGTTCACATTTGCTATTAAGAATATAAAATACATAGGAATACAACTTACAAGGGATGTGAAGGACCTCTTAAAGGATAACTATAAACCACTGCTCAAGGATATAAGAGGGAACACAAACAAATGGAAAAACATTCCATGCTCAAGGATAGAAAGAATCAATATCATGAAAATGGCCATACTGCCTAAAGTAATTTATAGATTCATTGCTATCCCCATCAAGCTACCACTAACTTTCCTCACAGAATTGGAAAAAAAACTACTTTATATGGAACCAAAAAAGAGCACGCATAAACAAGACAATCCTGGGCAAGAAGAAAAAAGCTGGAGGCATCATGCTACCTGACTTCAAACTATACTCCAAAGCTACTGTAACCAAATAGCATGGTACTGGTACCAAAACAGATATATAGACAAATGGAACAGAACAGAGGCCTCAGAAATAACACCACACATCTACAACAATCTGATCTTTGACAAACCTGACAAAGCAATGGGGAAATCTTTCCTTATTTAATAAAAGGTGTTGGGAAAACTGGCTAGCCATATGCAGAAAACTGAAACTGGACCCCTTCCTTACACCTTATACAAAGATGAACTCAAGATGGAATAATGACTTAAAAGACCTAGGACTGTAAAATCCTAGAAGAAAACCTGGGCAATACCATTCAGGACATTGGCATGGGCAAAAACTTCATGTCTAAAACACCAAAAGCAATGGTAACAAAAGCCAAAATTTACAAATGGGATCTAATTAAACTAAAGAGCTTCTGCACAGCAAAAGAAACTATCATCAGAGTGAAAAGGCAACCTGCAAAATGGGAGAAAAAATTTGGATTCTATCCATCTGACAAAGGGCTAATATCCAGAATCTACAAAGAACTTAAACAAATTTACAAGAAAAAACAAACAACCCCATCAAAAAGTGGGTGAAGGATAGGAACAGATACTTCTCAAAAGAAGACATTTATGCAGCCAACAGACATATGAAAAAATGCTCATCATCACTGGTCATTAGAGAAATGCAAATCAGAACCACAATGAGATAGCATCTCACGCTAGTTGGAATGGCAATCATTAAAAAGTCAGGAAACAACAGATGCTGGAGAGGAATAGAAGAAATGGGAACACTTTTACACTGTTGGTGGGAGTGTAAATTAGTTCAACCATTGTGGAAGACAGTGTGGCAATTCCTCCAGTATCTAGAACTAGAAATACCATTTGACCCAGCAATCTCATTACTGGATATATACCCAAAGGATTATAAATTATTCTACTATAAAGACACATGCACAATTATGTTTATTGTGGCACTATTCACAATAGCAAAGACTTGGAACCAACCCAAATGTCCATTAATAATAGACTGGATAAAGAAAATGTGGCACATACACACCATGGAATATTATGCAGCCATAAAAAATGATGAGTTCATGTTTTTGCAGGGACATGGGTGATGCTGGAAACCATCATTCTCAGCAAACTATCACAAGATCAGAAAACCAAACACTGCATGTTCTCTCTCATAAGTGGGAGTTGAGCAATGAGAACACATGGACATAGGGATGGGAATATCACACACCAGGGCCTGTCTGGGGGGTGGGAGGCTAGGGGAAGGATAACATTGGAGAAATACCTAATGTAGGTGATGTGTTGATTAGTGCAGCAAACCACAATGGCATGTGCATACCTATGTAACAAAACTGCACATTCTGCACATGTATCCCAGAAACTAAAGTATAATTTAAAAAAAAAAAGAAAATAAGGGAAGTGATAGCCAACGGGTATAGGTTTATTTTGGGGGGTGATATAATCTTTTTGGAATTAAATCGTGATAACAGTTTTACAACTCTCTATATACTAAAACTCACTAAGCTTTATACATACATATGTTTTTACTGTGCTTCACTTCCTTATGTTTCCCAGATGCTGCCTTTTTTACAAATTGAAGGTTTGTAACAATCCTGTGTTAAGCAAGTCTATTGGCACCACTTTTCCAACAATTTATGCTCACTTCATGTCTCTGTGTCACATTTTGGTTATTCTCATAGCATTTGAAACTTTTTCACTATCGTTGTATCTGTTATAGTGATCTGCGATAAGAGATCTTTGTTTTTGTTTTTGTTTTCTGGGATAGGGTCTCTCTCTGTTACACAGGTTGGAATGCAGCGGCACGATCATGGCTCACTGCAGCCTGGACCTCCTAGGCTCAAGTGATCCTCCCACCTCAGCCTGCCAAGTAGCTGGGACTACAGGTGCGCGCCTCCACCCCCAGCTAATTTGTGTGTGTGTGTGTGTGTGTGTGTGTGTGTGTGTGTGTGTGTATGGGATTTCACCATGTTGTCCAGGCTGGTCTCAAATTCTTGAGCTCAAGCTATCTGCCCCCGCTTGGCCTCCTTCTTAGTGCTCAGATTACAGGCATGATCCACTGTGTGTGGGCGATAAGTGATCTTTGATATTACAATTGCTATTGTTTTGGGATGCCATGGACTGCAAGCCATATACGACAGGGTACTTAATAAATGTGTGTTCTGAAACACACAACAAAAACAAAGATCACTTGCTCCACTAACCAACTGTTCCCTCATATCTCCCCCTCTTTTTGGGCATCCCTATTCTCTGAGGCAAAACAATGTTGATATTAGGTCAATTAATAATCCTACAATTAGTGTTCAAGTGAAAGGAAAAGTCAGTCGCATGTCTCTAACCTTAGAACAAATACTAGACGTCATTAAACTTAATGAGGAAGGCATGTTGACAACCAAGATAGCAAGGCTCTTGCACCAAACATTCAGCCAAGTTGTGAATGCAAAGGAAAGATTTGAATATAATTAAAATTGCTAGTTTTTCTTCATACCCCAGTGACGCCTGGAATGCCAGTGAGACAAAACTCTTCACTCCCATGGAAAGGGGTCTGAAGCCAGGGAGTCAAGTGGTCTAGCTCAGTGGATCCCATCACCACGGAGCCCAGCAAGCTAAGATCCACTGGCTTGAAATTCTCACTGCCAGCACAGCAGTCTGAAGTCGACCTGGGACACTTGAGCTTGGTGTGGGGAGGGGTGTCCACCATTACTGAGGCTTGAGTAGGCAGTTTTCCCCTCACAGTGTAAACAAAGTCACCAGGAAGTTCAAACTGGGCAGAGCCCACCACAGTTTGGCAAAGCCACTGTAGC
Organism: Pongo abelii; assembly: GCF_028885655.2. NCBI lineage: Eukaryota > Metazoa > Chordata > Mammalia > Primates > Hominidae > Pongo > Pongo abelii. The sequence continues at coordinate 69,971,479 of NC_072008.2, forward strand.
CAGACTGCCTCTCTAGATTCCTCCTCTCTGGGTGGGGCATCTCAGGAAGAATGGCAGCAGCCCCAGTCAGGGGCTTATAGATACAACTCCCATCTCCCTGGGACAGAGCACCTAGGGGAAGGGGTGGTTGTGGGCGCAGCTTCAACAAACTTAAATGTTCCTACCTCTCGGCTTTGAAGGGAGAGCACCAGATCTCCCAGCACAGCGCTCGAGTTCTGCTAAGGGACAGGCTGTCTCCTCAAGTGGCTCCCTGACTCCTGTGCATCCTGATGAGGAAACACCTCCCAGCAGGCGTCTCGATAGACATCTCGTACAGGAGAGCTGGCATCTGGCGGGTGCCCCTTTAGTACAAAGCTTCCAAAGGAAGAAACAGGCAGCAATCTTTGCTGTTCTGCAACATCTGCTGGTGATACCCAGGCAAACAGTCTGGAGTGGACCTCCAGCAAACTCCAGCAGACCTGCAGCAGAGGGGCCTGACTTTTAGAAGGAAAACTAACAAACATAAAGTAATAGCATCAACATCAACAAAAAGGACGTCCACACAGAAACACCATCCGAAGGTCACCAACATCAAAGACCAAAGGTAGATAAATCCACAAAAATGAGGAAAAACCAGCGCAAAAAGTCTGAAAATTCCAAAAAGCAGAATGCCTCTTCTCCCCCAAAGGATCACAACTCCTCACCAGCAAGGGAACAAAACTGGATGGAGAATGAGTTTGATGAATTGACAGAATTAGGCTTCAGAAGATGGGTAATAACAAACTCCTCTGAGCTAAAGGAGCCTGTTCTAACCCAATTCAAGGAAGCTAAGAACCTTGAAAAAAGGTTAGAGGTATTGCTAACTAGAATAACCAGTTTAGAGAAGAAAATAAATGACCTGATGGAGCTGAAAAACACAGCACAAGAGTTTCATGAAGCATGCACATATATCAACAGCCAAATTGATAAAGTGGAAGAAAGGACATCAGAGATTGAAGACCAACTTAATGAAATAAAGCGTGAAGACAAGATTAGAGAAAAAGAATGAGAAGGAATGAACAAAGCCCCCAAGAAATACGGGACTATGTGAAACGGCCAAACCTACATTTGATTGTTGTACCTGAAAGTGATGGGGAGAATGGAACCAAGTTGGAAAACACTCTTCAGGATGTTATTCAGGAGAACTTCCCCAACCTAGCAAGACAGGCCAACATTCAAATTCAGGAAATACAGAGGAAACCACAAAGATAATCCTCGAGAAGAGCAACCCCAAGACACATGATCGACAGATTCACCAAGGTTGAAATGAAGAAAAAAATGTTAAGGGCAGCCAGAGAAAAAAGTTGGGTTACCTACAAACGGAAGCCCATCAGACTAATAGTCGATCTCGCTGCAGAAACCTTACAAGCCAGAAGAGAGTGGGGGTCAATATTCAACATTCTTTTTCTAAAATAATTTAAATGAGAAATTTCATTTTTATTGAATAAAAACATGATTATACAAACATGAAAATATATTTAAATATTTTAATACATTAATTTTTTGTAACTTCATATGCTTCATATAAAAGCATTGAGTTCAAAGCAGTATTATACTTGCTAATAATTACCAAAATTCTGATTTTGCTACACTTTTTTCATCAGGAATTCTGGGACACTTCCCAACTAAACTAAGATTCTAGAAAAATAAAAATGACAACAGTCTTCCAAATAAGAGCAATTTGGGGGTGAGAAATACCAGTTCTCTAGGAATGCACACTAAACCATAGTGTACATTTAAGTCATAAAGTTTTAAAAAATTTAAACAATTTTTGGCCAGGCATGGTGGCACATGCCTGTAATTCTAGCACTTTGGGAAGCTGAGGTCAGGAGCTCAAGACCAGCCTGGCCAACACGGTGAAACTCTGTCTCTACTAAAAATACAAAAGGTAGCCAGGTGTAGCGGCAGGTGCCTGTAATCCCAGCTACTTGGGAGGCTGAGGCAAGAGAATCACTTGAATCCAGGAGGCAGAAGTTGCAGTGAGCTGAGATAGCACCATTGCACTCCAGCCTGGGTGACAGAGCAAGATTCTGTCTCAAAAATAAATAAATAAATAAAATAAAATTCTTATAGTCCCCTTTCAAAAGGCACACTAACCGTATTTTAAATACATATCTTAAATATCTAAAAAAAATTTTTTCTCCATAGCTCCCCCAATTCCCAAAAATCCTAGTGAAATGGATAGCAAGTGTGTAGTGAGAAGGTGCTGTGGACACTGGCTATATGTGAGATGTTCGGATTGCCACACTTCCTCTGAGTAAAGCAATTAGGGTGGAAACATGGACTGCAACCTGTATAATTTGCACTTTTGAAGGTTGTTTTCTAGGCATAAAATTGTCAGATAATGTTTAAAGACCTTTTCCTGGCCCCACAATATTAATCATGCTCATTATAGAACAGTCGGGAAATGCAGAAAAGACATCTTAACACAGAGATACCTAATGGCAACATTTTGGTGTTTATTTTCTGTCTTTTTCCAAAGCACACAAAAATGCAAATATATACATATAAAAATGCAGTTATATTGTTGACAGAATTTAATATTTTGCTTTCTTCACTGAATAAAATGTTCTTGTGTTGCTCTCCCTTCCCTTTATATATTCTTCATCAGAATTTGTATTAATTGCCAAAAAAAATCCTTCATTAACTGTATATACCATAATGTAAAATAATTAAATGGTATTTATGATTTTATAATTTTTAAAGTTATATTTTTTATATTCATATATGTTATTTTGTATAAAATTTTAAAAGCTATAAAATGAAAGTATATATCACATTTTTGACAACTGATGCTTCTCAGCATGCAGTTCAACTGGTTCAAGGCCTCTTTATGCTTTCCTAAATCCTCAAAGGCTGGGAAGAAACAGCAGGTTAGACACTACACAGGGATATTACACCCAGCATTGAAGGTCACATTCCAGGAGGTCCAGTCGAAAGTGAGATACCATGTTAACTCACACATGGATAATTGAAAGTCTGTTTGTAAAGTTCACATGCTAAACTGCTACAGGCTGTAAAACAGAGTTGACAGGTTTGTGATCCAACATATTCCTCTCACGGTGTATAAAATAGATGTTGTTACCTGGACCTAAAATGAGAGTTCCACCTTGCTGAGCTGGGTCTCCTTGAAAATAAAAGAGAGGGCCAGTCACTGCCAACCACAAGCTCCAAAGGCTTCCTGAGAGTATATTTGACTTTACCTGGGATCTCTGTCCTGAGGAGGCCATTTCTTCACCTCTTTTCATTCCCAATCTTTTATAAATTTCCCTCTCAGGATGAAATAGATTTCATGAGAATATCCAGGCAGTTTGCAAAAAGACTCAGTAGGATGGTAGGATGACTGTTCAATCACTATAAGAGTGACATTTGCTTCTTGTAGGAAACTCTTCGGTATTTTGGGCAGATCCTCTACATATTCCTTGCAAATGTAAAACAGGAAATGTTACACAAACACTACCATAGTGTGGCGCTCCCAGAGGAGAGCCCCAAACGGCACCAACTACCCGTGAGAGTCCAGCACTGGCAGCTCGGCTATGGCAGCCACCAGGGGCTGCCCATGCTCAGGGCTGCTCAGGGCCTGGACAGGGGCAACACCACCGCTGAACTTCAACATTCTTAAAGAAAATAATTTTCCACTGAGAATTTCATACCCAGCCGAACTAGCTTCATAAGCAAAGGAGAAATAAAATCCTTTACAGACAAGCAAATGCTGAGAGATTTTGTCACCACCAGGCCTGCCTTGCAAGAGCTCCTAAAGGTAGCACTAAATATGGAAAGGAAAAACTGGTACCAACCACTGCAAAAACACACCAAATTGTAAAGGCCATAAACACTATGAAGAAACTGCATCAACTAATGTGCAAAATAAACAGCTAGCATCATAATGACAGGGTAAAATTAACACACAACAATATTAACCTTAAGTGTAAATGAGCTAAATTCCCCGATTAAAAGATACAGTCTGGCAAATTGGATAAAAAGTCAAGACCCATCAGTGTGCAGTATTCAGGAGACCCATCTCATGTGCCAAGACACACATAGGCTCAAAATAAAGGGATGGATGAATATTAACGAAGCAAATTGAAAGTAAAAAAAAAAAAAAAGCAGCACTTGCAACCCTAGTCTCTGATAAAGCAGACATTAAACGAACAAAGATCAAAAAAGACAAAGAAGGGCATTACATAATGGTAAAGGGATCAATGCAGCAAAAAGAGCTAACTATCCTAAATATATATGCACCCAATACAAGAGTACCCAGATTTATGAAGCAAGTTCTTAAGATGTACAAAAAGACTTAGACTCCCACACAATAATAGTGGGAGACTTTAACACCGCACTGTCAATATGAGACAGATCAATGAGACAGAAACTCAACAATGATATTCAGGACTTGAACTCAGCTCTGGACCAAGCAGACCTAATAGACATCTACAGAACTCTCCAGCCAAAGTCAACAGAACATACATTCTTCTCAGCACCATATCGCACTTATTCTATAATTGACAACAGAATTGGAAGTAAAACACTCTTCAGCAAATGCAAAAGAACGGAAATCATAAAAAACAGTCTCTCAGACCACAGTGCAATCAAATCAGAACTCAGGATTAAGAAACTCACTCAAGGGAGGAGCCAAGATGGCCGAATAGGAACAGCTCCGGTCTACAGCTCCCAGCGTGAGCGACGCAGAAGACGGGTGATTTCTGCATTTCCATTTGAGGTACCATGTTCATCTCACTAGGGAGTGCCAGAGAGTGGGTGCAGGTCAGTGGGTGAGTGCACCGTGTGCCAGCCGAAGCAGGGGCCAGGCATTGCATCACTCAGGAAGCACAAGGGGTCAGGGAGTTCCCTTTCCACGGGTGACAGACGGCACCTGGAAATTCGTGCCACTCCCACCCGAATACTGTGCTTTTCCGACGGGCTTAGGAAACGGTGCACCAGGAGATAATAGCCCGCACCTGGCTCAGAGGGTCCTACACCCACGGAATCTCGCTGATTGCTAGCACAGCAGTCTGAGACCAAACTGCAAGGCGGCAGCGAGGCTGGGGGAGGGGCGCCCGCCATTGCCCAGGCTCGCTTAGGTAAACAAAGCAGCCCGGAAGCTTGAACTGGGTGGAGCCCACCACAGCTCAAGGAGGCCTGCCTGCCTCTGTATGCTGCACCTCTGGGGGCAGGGCACAGACAAACAGAAAACAGTAACCTCTGCAGACTTAAATGTCCCTCTCTGACAGCTTTGAAGAGAGCAGTGGTTCTCCCAGCACGCAGCTGGAGATATGAGATGGGCAGACTGCCTCCTCAAGTGGGTCCCTGACCCCTGAACCAGGAGCAGCCTAACTGGGAGGCACTCCCCAGCAGGGCAGACTGACACCTCACACGGCCGGCCGGGTACTCCAACAGACCTGCAGCTGAGGGTCCTGTCTGTTAGAAGGAAAACAGAAAGGACATCCAAACCAAAAACCCATCTGTACATCACCATCATCAAAGACCAAAAGTAGGTAAAACCACAAAGATGGGGAAAAAACAGAGCAGAAAAACTGGAAACTCTAAAAAGCAGAGTGCCTCTCCTCCTCCAAAGGAACGCAGTTCCTCACCAGCAACGGAACAAAGCTGGAAGGAGAATGACTTTGACGAGTTGAGAGAAGAAGGCTTCAGACGATCAAATTACTCCGACCTATGGGAGGATATTCAAACCAAAGGCAAAGAAGTTGAAAACTTTGAAAAAAATTTAGAAGAATGTATAACTAGAATAACCAATACAGAGAAGTGCTTAAAGGAGCTGATGGAGCTGAAAACCAAGGCTCAAGAACTACGTGAAGAATGCAGAAGCCTCAAGAGCTGACGCGATCAAATGGAAGAAAGGGTATCAGCCATGGAAGATGAAATGAATGAAATGAAGCGAGAAGGGAAGTTTAGAGAAAAAAGAATAAAAAGAAACGAGCAAAGCCTCCAAGAAATGTAGGACTATGTGAAAAGACCAAATCTACGTCTGATTGGTGCACCTGAAAGTGATGGGGAGAATGGAACCAAGTTGGAAAACACTCTGCAGGATATTATCCAGGAGAACTTCCCCAATCTAGCAAGGCAGGCCAACATTCAGATTCAGGAAATACAGAGAATGCCACAAAGATACTCCTCGAGAAGAGCAACTCCAAAACACATAATTGTCAGATTCACCAAAGTTCAAATGAAGGAAAAAATGTTAAGGGCAGCCAGAGAGAAAGGTCGGGTTACCCACAAAGGGAAGCCCATCAGACTAACAGCGGATCTCTCGGCAGAAACGCTACAAGCCAGAAGAGAGTGGGGGCCAAAATACAACATTCTTAAAGAAAAGAATTTTCAACCCAGAATTTCATATCCAGCCAAACTAAGCTTCATAAGTGAAGGAGAAATAAAATCCTTTACAGACAAGCAAATGCTGAGAGGTTTTCTCACCAACAGGCCTGCCCTAAAAGAGCTCCTGAAGGAAGTGCTAAACATGGAAAGGAACAACCGGTACCAGCCACTGCAAAATCATGCCAAAATGTAAAGACCATCGAGACTAGGAAGAGACTGCATCAACCAACGAGCAAAATAACCAGCTAACATCATAATGACAGGATCAAATTCACACATAACAATATTAACCTTAAATGTAAATGGACTAAATGCTCCAATTCAAAGACACAGACTGGCAAATATGATAAAGAGTCAAGACCCATCAGTGTGCTGTATTCAGGAAACCCAACTCATGTGCAGAGACACACATAGGCTCAAAATAAAAGGATGGAGGAAGATCTACCAAGCAAATGGAAAACAAAAAAAGGCAGGGGTTGCAATCCTAGTCTCTGATAAAACAGACTTTAAACCAACAAAGACCAAAAGAGACAAAGAAGGCCATTACATAATGGTAAAGGGATCAATTCAACAAGAAGAGCTAACTATCCTAAATAGATATGCACCCAATACAGGAGCACCCAGATTCATAAAGCAAGTCCTGAGTGACCTACAAAGAGACTTAGACTCCCACACATTAATAATTGGAGACTTTAACACCCCACTGTCAACATTAGACAGATCAACGAGACAGAAAGTCAACAAGGATACCAAGGAATTGAACTCAGCTCTGCACCAAGCGGACCTAATAGACATCTACAGAACTCTCCACCCCAAATCAACAGAATATACATTTTTTTCAGCACCACACCACACCTATTCCAAAATTGACCACATACTTGGAAGTAAAGCTCTCCTCAGTAAATGTAAAAGAACAGAAATTATAACAAACTATCTCTCAGATCACAGTGCAATCAAGCTACAACTCAGGATTAAGAATCTCACTCAAAACCGCTCAACTACATGGAAACTGAACAACTTGCTCCTGAATGACTACTGGGTACATAACGAAATGAAGGCAGAAATAAAGATGTTCTTTGAAACCAGCGAGAACCAAGACACAACATACCAGAATCTCTGGAATGCATTCAAAGCAGTGTGTAGAGGGAAATTTATACCACCAAATGCCCATAAGAGAAAGCAGGAAAGACCCAAAATTGACACCCTAGCATCACAATTAAAAGAACTAGAAAAGCAAGAGCAAACACATTCAAAAGCTAGCAGAAGGCAAGAAATAACTAAAATCAGAGCAGAACTGAAGGAAATAGAGACACAAAAAACCCTTCAAAAAATTAATGAATCCAGGAGCTGGTTTTTTGAAAGGATCAACAAAATTGATAGACCGCTAGCAAGATTAATAAAGAAAAAAAGAGAGAAAAATCAAATAGATGCAATAAAAAATGATAAAGGGGATATCACCACCGATCCCACAGAAATACAAACTACCATCAGAGAATACTATAAACACCTCTATGCAAATAAACTAGAAAATCTAGAAGAAATGGATAAATTCCTCAACACATACACCCTCCCAAGACTAAACCACGAAGAAGTTGAATCTCTGAATAGACCAATAACAGGAGCTGAAATTGTGGCAATAATCAATAGCTTACCAACCAAAAAGTGTCCAGGACCAGATGGGTTCACAGCCGAATTCTACCAGAGGTACAAGGAGGAATTGGTACCATTCCTTCTGAAACTATTCCAATCAATAGAAAAAGAGGGAATCCTCCCTAACTCATTTTATGAGGCCAGCATCATCCTGATACCAAAGCCAGGCAGAGACACAACCAAAAAAGAGAATTTTAGACCAATATCCTTGATGAACATTGATGCAAAAATCCTCAATAAAATACTGGCAAACCGAATCCAGCAGCATATCAAAAAGCTTATCCACCATGATCAAGTGGGCTTCATCCCTGGGATGCAAGGCTGGTTCAATATATGCAAATCAATAAATGCAATCCAGCATATAAACAGAACCAAAGACAAAAACCACATGATTATCTCAATAGATGCAGAAAAGGCCTTTGACAAAATTCAAGAACGCTTCATGCTAAAACTCTCAATAAATTAGGTATTGATGGGACATATCTCAAAATAATAAGAGCTATCTATGACAAACCCAGAGCCAATATCATACTGAATGGGCAAAAACTGGAAGCATTCCCTTTGAAAACTGGCACAAGATAATGATGCCCTCTCTCACCACTTCTATTCAACATAGTGTTGGAAGTTCTTGCCAGGGCAATTAGGCAGGAGAAGGAAATAAAGGGTATTCAATTAGAAAAGAGGAAATCAAATTGTCCCTGTTTGCAGATGACATGATAGTATATCTAGAAAACCCCATTTTCTCAGCCCAAAATCTCCTTAAGCTGATAAGCAACTTCAGCAAAGTCTCAGGATACAAAATCAATATACAAAAATCACAAGCATTCTTATACACCAATAACAGACACACAGAGAGCCAAATCATGAGTGAACTCCCATTCACAATTGCTTCAAAGAGAATAAAATACCTAGGAATCCAACTTACGAGGGATGTGAAGGACCTCTTCAAGGAAAACTACAAACCACTTCTCAAGGAAATAAAAGAAGATACAAACAAATGGAAGAACGTTCCATGCTCATGGGTAGGAAGAATCAGTATCGTGGAAACTGGCCATACTGCCCAAGGTAATTTATAGATTCAATGCCATCCCCATCAAGCTACCAATGACTTTCTTCACAGAATTGGAAAAAACTACTTTAAAGTTCATATGGAACCAAAAAAGAGCCCACATCGCCAAGTCAATCCTAAGCCAAAAGAACAAAGCTGGAGGCATCACACTACCTGACTTCAAACTATACTACAAGGCTACAGTAACCAAAACAGCATGGTACTGGTACCAAAACAGAGATAGATCAATGGAACAGAACAGAGCTGTCAGAAATAACGCCACATATATACAACTATCTGATCTCTGACAAACCTGAGAAAAACAAGAAATGGGGAAAGGATTCCCTATTTAATAAATGGTGCTGGGAAAACTGGCTAGCCATATGTAGAAAGCTGAAACTGGATCCCTTCCTTACACCTTATACAAAAATCAATTCAAGATGGATTAAAGACTTAAACATTAGACCTAAAACCATAAAAACCCTACAAGAAAACCTAGGCATTGCCATTCAGGACATAGGCATGGGCAAGGACTTCATGTCTAAAACACCAAAAGCAATGGCAACAAAAGCCAAAATTGACAAATGGGATCTAATTAAACTGAAGAGCTTCTGAACAGCAAAAGAAACTACCATCAGAGTGAACAGGCAACCTACAAAATGGGAGAAAATTTTTGCAACCTACTCATCTGACAAAGGGCTAATATCCAGAATCTACAATGAACTCAAACAAATTTACAAGAAAAAAACAAACAACCCATCAAAAAGTGGGCAAGGGACATGAACAGACACTTCTCAAAAGAAGATATTTATGCAGCCAAAAAACATGAAAAAATGCTCACCATCACTGGCCATCAGAGAAATGCAAATCAAAACCACAATGAGATACCCTCTCACACCAGTTAAAATGGCAATCATTAAAAAGTCAGGAAACAACAGGTGCTGGAGAGGATGTGGAGAAATAGGAACACTTTTACACTGTTGGTGGGACTGTAAACTAGTTCAACCCTTGTGGAAGTCAGTGTGGCGATTCCTCAGGGATCTAGAACTAGAAATTCCATTGGACCCAGCCATCCCATTACTGGGTATATACCCAAAGGACTATAAATCATGCTGCTATAAAGACACATGCACACGTATGTTTATTGCAGCATTATTCACAATAGCAAAGACTTGGAACCAAGCCAAATGTCCAACAATGATAGACTGGATTAAGAAAATGTGGCACATATACACCATGGAATACTATGCAGCCATAAAAAATGATGAGTTCATGTCCTTTATAGGGACATGGATGAAATTGGAAATCATCATTCTCAGTAAACTATCACAAGAACAAAAAACCAAGCACTGCATATTCTCACTCATAGGTGGGAATTGAACAATGAGAACACATGGACACAGGAAGGGGAACATCACACTTCGGGGACTGTTGTGGGGTGGGGGGAGTGGGGAGGGAAAGCATTGGGAGATATACCTAATGCTAGATGACGAGTTAGTGGGTGCAGCGCACCAGCATGGCACATGTATACATATGTAACTAACCTGCACATTGCGCACATTTACCATAAAACCTAAAGTGTAATAATAATAATAAAATTTTAAAAAGCTTATTAAGCAACTGTTTATCTATATATACTGACACTGTCAGTTGTATACAATGCTCTTTAGTAACTGCAAACCATAATTGTAAAACTTTTTCTTTTTTCAAAAAAAAGAATAGAAAATAGAAACAAATTACTAAAATTTTTTTAGAAATAAAAGAATGTGGTAAATTGTCTAGGTAGAAGATTAAAACAAAAAAAATCAGCAGCTATAACCTATACTAGCAATAAGCAATTACCAAAAAAACAAAGAGGAGGAAATTCTTATTTATATTTCCAGTTGTAAATGTGAAGTCTGTTAAATTTGTTAAAAGCCTCAGAACAAAGGTTTTATTCAGTAACATTGAATAATATATTTTCTATTATATAAAGTGGTTAGAAAGACAAAATACTTTTCACTAGCTTGGAACTTAGATTAACCTGTTTTCATAATCTTCATTAATAGTAGGATTATATTCATATATCTCAATGTTTATTGAATACTACAGAAATTACACTACCATTGTTATAATTCTATTAGAAATACAGAGCTGATGTCATCAATTTCTATTGTAGCTGTGACAATAAAATTCCATCAGAATTTAGTATTCAAGAAGTAATTATTTGCATGGGCAAGGACTTCATGTCTAAAACACCAAAAGCAATGGCAACAAAAGCCAAAATTGACAAATGGGATCTAATTAAACTAAAGAGCTTCTGCACAGCAAAGGAAACTACCATCAGAGTGAACAGGCAACCTACAAAATGGGAGAAAATTTTCGCAACCTACTCATCTGACAAAGGGCTAATATCCAGAATCTACAATGAACTCCAACAAATTTACAAGAAAAAAACAAACAACCCCATCAAAAAGTGGGTGAAGGACATGAACAGACACTTCTCAAAAGAAGACATTTATGCAGCCAAAAAACACATGAAAAAATGCTCACCATCACTGGCCATCAGAGAAATGCAAATCAAAACCACAATGAGATACCATCTCACACCAGTTAGAATGGCAATCATTAAAAAGTCAGGAAACAACAGGTGCTGGAGAGGATGTGGAGAAATAGGAACACTTTTACACTGTTGGTGGGACTGTAAACTAGTTCAACCCTTGTGGAAGTCAGTGTGGCGATTCCTCAGGAATCTAGAACTAGAAATTCCATTTGACCCAGCCATCCCATTACTGGGTATATACCCAAAGGACTATAAATCATGCTGCTATAAAGACACATGCACACGTATGTTTATAGCGGCATTATTCACAATAGCAAAGACTTGGAACCAACCCAAATGTCCAACAATGATAGACTGGATTAAGAAAATGTGGCACATATACACCATGGAGTACTATGCAGCAATAAAAAATGATGAGTTCACGTACTTTGTAGGGACATGGATGAAATTGGAAATCATCATTCTCAGTAAACTATCTCAAGAACAAAAAACCAAACACCGCATATTCTCACTCATAGGTGGGAATTGAACAATGAGAACACATGGACACAGGAAGGGGAACATCACACTTTGGGGACTGTTGTGGGGTGGGGGGAGGGGGGAGGGATAGCATTGGGAGATATACCTAATGCTAGATGATGAGTTGGTGGGTGCAGTGCACCAGCATGGCACATGTATACATATGTAACTTACCTGCACGTTGTGCACAGGTACCATAGAGCCTAAAGTATAATAATAATAATAATAATAATAATAATAATAATAATAATAAAAAGAAAAAAAAGAATAATTTTAATATTTTGCTTTGATTTGAGCTGCTAATAAAATATCTTTTCAAAGCATCTTCAAAAACCTAATAGTCATAAAATTATTTATACACAGCGATTAAACAAATGAGGTCCTAAATGTTAGCATTTTTCACAAATAAAATATTCACCTATTTATCTTCTCAAATTCCAAGTCAAAGCCTTACTGCTACATAAAATATTTGTTAAAATGCTAAGCCAACACCACAGCTTAGGTGTTTTAAATGCTTGTGTTTAAATGCTTATAGGAGCATATGTGTACTGAATTCTCCTTGAAAATAATATTCAGCTCACTGTGGAGACATTTAATTTTTCCTTGTTTGGTTTTTCCATTTTTATTCAAAGTTATTGAAGAATGATTATGGCACTTTGGTCTCCCCATATAAGTTCTAAACTCCTTTATAAACAGACATCATGCCTTCCATTTGCTCCCTTCAGTGAGCCTAGTGCTACAATTAAATATTAATCGGTAGTGTTTTCCAGTTCATTGATATGATTTGTGTATATAAGCAGTTTTTCCTTCAAAAACTATTATGTCGTATTTTAAGAAAGGTAAATAATTGTAATAAAATGTTTTGTAAATATTTAAATAAATTCTTTATCTAGAAAAAAAAAAAAGAAACTCACTCAAAACCGCACAACTACATGGAAACTGAACAACCTGCTCCTGAATGACAACTGGATAAATAACGAAATTAAGGCAGAAATAAAGATGTTCTTTGAAACCAATGAGAACAAGGAGAAAACGTACCAGAATCTCTGGGACACATTTAAAGCAGTGTGTAGAGGGAAACTTATAGCACTAAATGCCCACAAGAGAAAGCAGGAAAGATCTAAAATCAACACCCTAACATCACAATTAAAAGAACTAGAAAAGCAGGAGCAAACAAATTCAAAAGCTAGCAGAAGGCAAGCTTTTCAACAGATTTTCAATGTGGACAAAACAGCCCTGTACTGAAAGAAGCTGCCACCTAGGACTTATCTACCTAGACAGGAGAAGTCATTTCCTGGCTTTAAAACTTCAAAGGCCAGTGATGATGAGCATTTTTTCATGTGTTTTTGGCTGCATAAATGTTTTCTTTTGAGAAGTGTCTGTTCATATCCTTCGCCCACTTTTGATGGGGTTGTTTGTTTTCTTCTTGTAAATTTGTTTGAGTTCATTGTAGATTCTGGATATTAGCCCTTTGTCAGATGAGTAGGTTGCAAAAATTTTCTCCCATTATGTAGGTTGCCTGTTCACTCTGATGGTGTTTCTTTTGCTGTGCAGAAGCTCTTTAGTTTAATTAGATCCCATTTGTCTATTTTGGTTTTTGTTGCCATTGCTTTTGGTGTTTTAGACACGAAGTCCTTGCCCATGCCTATTTGCTGAATGGTATTGCCTAGGTTTTCTTCTAGGGTTTTTATGGTTTTATGTCTAACATTTAAGTCTTTAATCCATCTCGAATTAATTTTTGTATAAGGTGTAAGGAAGGGATCCAGTTTCAGCTTTCTACATATGGCTAGCCAGTTTTCCCAGCACCACTTATTCACTGGCCATCAGAGAAATGCAAATCAAAACCACAATGAGATACCATCTGACACCAGTTAGATTGGCGATCATTAAAAAGTCAGGAAACAACAGGTGCTGGAGAGGATGTGGAGAAATAGGAACAGTTTTACACTGTCGGTGGGACTGTAAACTAGTTCAACCATTGTGGAAGTCAGTGTGGCGATTCCTCAGGGATCTAGAACTAGAAATACCATTTGACCCAGCCATCCCATTACTGGGTATATACCCAAAGGACTATAAATTATACTGCTATAAAGACACATGCACATGTATGTTTATAGCGGCACTATTCACAATAGCAAAGACTTGGAATCAACCTAAATGTCCAACAGTGATAGACTGGATTAAGAAAATGTGGCACATGTACACCATGGAATACTATGCAGCCATACATAATGATGAGTTCATGTCCTTTGTAGGGACATGGATGAAGTTGGAAACCATCATTCTCAGCAAACTATCGCAAGGACAAAAAACCAAACACCACATGTTCTCACTCATTGGTGGGAATTGAACAATGAGAACACATGGACACAGGAAGGGGAACATCACACACTGGGGACTGTTTTGGGATGGGGGGAGTGGGGAGGGATAGCATTAGGAGATATACCTAATGCTAAATGACGAGTTAATTGGTGCAGCATACCAGCATGGCACATGTATACATATGTAAAAAACCTGCTCGTCATGCACATGTACCCTAAAACTTAAAGTATAATAATAATAAAATTTAAAAAAAAGAAAAAAGAATGATACAATGGACTTTAGGGACTTGGGGGAAAGAGTTGGGAGGGGGTGAGGGATAAAAGACTACAAATATGGTGCAGTGTATACTGCTTGGGTGAAGGGTACACCAAAACCTCACAAATCACCACTAAAGAACTTACTCATGTAACCAAATACCACCTGTATCCCAATAACTTATGGAAAAATAAAATAATAAACATTAGAAAAAATGGAAAAAACCTAAAGAAAAAAATGATAAAATAAAACATGAGAAAGAAAAAAAAAAAAAAAAACTTCAAAGGACAGGCTGACTTGTTTGTTAGGGGATAATGCAGCTGGTGACTTTAATTTGAAGCCAATGCTCATTTTCCATTTTGAAAATTCTAGTGCCCTTAAGAATTATGCTAAATCTACTCTGCTTATTCTCTATAAATGGAACCAAGTCCATATAACAGCATATCTGTTTACAGCACTACAACATGGTTCATTGAATATTTTAGGCCTACTGTTGAGACTGCCTCAGAAAAAAACATCCTTTCAAGATATTACTTCTCATTGAAAATGCATCTAGTCACACAAGAGCTCTGATGGAGATGTATAAGAAGATTGATGTTGCTTTCTTTCCTGCTAATACGGCATTCATCCTGCAGCCTAGAGATCAAGGAGTAATATTGATTTTCAAGTCCTATTATTTAAGAAATACATTTCATAAGGCTATGGTTGCCAGAGATAATGATTCATCTGATGAATCTGGGAAAAAGTAAATTAAAAACCTTCTGGAAGTGATTCACCATTCTCGCCATTAAGAACATTTGCACTTCATGGGAGGAGGTCAAAATATCAACATTAACAGGAGTTTGGAATAAGTTGATTCCAACCCCATGGATGACTTTGAGGGGTTCAAGACTTCACTGGAAAAAATAACTGCAGATTTGATGGAAATAGCAAGAAAACTAGAATTAGAAGCGGAGCCAGAAGATGTAACAATTGCTGCAGTCTCATGATAAAACTTTTTAATAAATGAGGAATTGTTTTTTATGTATGAGCAAAGAAAGCAGTTTCTTGGAATGAAATCTACTCTTGGTGGAGATGCTGTGAACATTGTTGAAATTACAACAAAGGATTTAGAATATTACATAAACTTATTTGATAAAGTGGTGGTGGGGTTTGAGAACATAGACTTTAATTTTGAAAGAAGTACTGCTGTGGATAAAATGTTATCAACCAGAATCACATGCTGTAGAGAAATGGTATAAAAGAAAGAGTCAATGAATTTGGCAAACTTTATTGTTTTCTAAATTTAAGAAATTGCCACAGCTACCTCATTCTTCAGGCGCCACCACCCTGATCATTCAGCAGCCATAAACATCAAGGCAAGACCCTCCATCAGTAAAAAGATTACAACTCACCGAAGGTTCAGATGATAGTTAGCATTTTCAGGCAAGCAATAAAATATTTTCAAAAAAATGTGCATTTTTTAGACATAATGCTATTGCACACGTAATAGACTACAATATAGTGTAAACAACTTTCAAATGAAATAGAAAACTAAAAAATCATGTGACTCACTTTATTGTGATATTTACGTTGTTACAATATTTGCTTTCTTGTAGTGGTCTAGAACTGAATATGCAATATTTTCAAGGTATTCTTGTACTTTAACTGGATGAATTGTATGTTATATGAATTAAACTTCAATAAACCTGTTTTGTGAAAATTCAACAATAAGAAAACAATTTTAAAAACACAAAATATCTGAATAGACACTTCACCATAAAAGAGATAGCAATAGCAAATAAATGCAAGAAAAGAAGCTCAGTATCATTAGCTATTAGGGGAATGCAAATTAAAACCACAGTGAGATACCACCACTTACCTATTACAATGGCTGAAAAATGGACCATATAAAACAATAGCAAGGATATAGAGCAATTAGAACTCCTACAAACGCTGCAGATGGAAATATAAATTGATACAACTACTTTGGAAAACAGTTTGGCAGCTTCTTCAGTTACTCATACAACTACCACATGGATCAGTCATTTCATTCTTAGATATTTAATCAAGGCAAATAAGAGAATATATCTACACAAAGGCTTGTATACAAATAATCATAGCAACTTAATTTGGAAAACTGGAAATAACTCAAGGGTTCATCACAGTTGAATGAGTCAACAAATTGTGGTATATGCATTCTAGCAGGCAGAAGAAAAAGTGTACTAGAGATCAGAAGACCTGTATTCCAGTTCTGGAGTTTCATGAGTTAGAATAAGTACAGTAACGTTAAAATTTGTCACTGTTCTTATTTAGACAATGAAGGAAATAATATTTCCCTGTTTTATATGTTGGTTCTAAAACTCAAATGAGGTAAATATATGGAATTATTTGGTAAGCTATAATTTTATGACATTTTATTAGTTTTTAACTTTTCTTGATTTTTTTCTGATTGCATCTATGAAATTATATTTTCTGAAATTTTAATTTTTCTTTCTTCAGATGTGTTATCATATTAAAGAAGGCTATAGCCTTAGAAGTTTTTCTTTAAGTCCTTAGCTAATAACTGATACATTTTGACATTCTTGGAAGGTTCATTTGTGTTTGATAATTTACTTCCTGTGAAACACAGAAGGCTAGTATAAGGGGTGACAAGAATATCATCATGACTGATTGTTGATTTTTTTAGCACATTAACAAATATTCATACTCAGTCTTTGAATTATATTTTTTGGGTTCTTGCCCCCAATAAAAGATTTTGGGCACTCAAATATCCAGTCCATTTTTTACTCTTACAAGGCCAAACTCGAATAATGCCTTCAAATTGGAACATATCTTTATTGTTAGAAAATATAATTACAAATAACACATGTAAGTAAGGCTCCAAAGTTCTGCAGGTTTCTTCTCTCTGGTTTACTGTTCCTCTTAAAAACATTTTTGTGTAAAAACATAAAACTGCAGTTAGCATTTAGGCTCTTTTTCATCAAATATAAAAACCCAGCCCAGCTCATATCCCATTTGGCAACGACCCTTAGACACTTTACTGTCCTAGGCCCCAGAGGAAGGCCATCTTACTCTCAACATGCATTTTATTACCCAGCCCACTCCCAACATTAAAAAAAGCTCCAAAAATTAGATTCCAGCCCTCAAACCCCACCACAGGACTTAATTAACCTTGCCTTCAAGGTGTACAATAATAGAGTAGAGGCAGCCAAGTAGCAACATATTTCTAAGTTGCAATTCCTTGCCTCCACTGCGAGACAAACCCCAGCCACATCTCCAGCACACAATAACTTCCAAACATCTGAACCGCAGCAGCCAGGCATTCCTCCAGGACTGCCTACCCTAGGATTTTGCTTCAAGTGCCAGAAATCTGGCCACTGGGCCAAGAAACGCCCACAGCCTGGGATTCCTTTTGAGCCATGTCCCATCAGTGTGGGACCCCACTGGAAATTGGACTGTCCAACCCGGCAGCCACTCCCAGAGCCCCTGGAACTCTGGCCCAAGGCTCTCTGACTGACTCCTTCCCAGATCTTCTTGGCTTAGTGGCTGAAGACTGACACTGCCCGATCACCTCAAAAGCCTACAGACACTTTGAGTAACTCTTACAGTGGAGGGTAAGTCCGCCCCCTTCTTAATCAATACGGAGGCTACCCACTCCACATTACCTTCTTTTCAAGGGCCTGTTTCCCTTGCCTCCATAACTGTTGTGGGTATTGACGGCCAGGCTTCTAAACCTCTTAAAATTCCCCAACTCTGATGCCAACTTGGACAGTGTTCTTTTATGCACTCCTTTTTAGTTATCCCCTCTTGCCCAGTTCCCTTATTAGGTCGAGACATTTTAACTAAATTATCTGCTTCCCTGACTATTCCTAGGCTACAGCCACACCTCATTGCTGCCCTTTTCCCCAGTTCAAAGCCTCCTTCACATCTTCCTCTCATATCCCCCCCACCTTAACCCACAAGTATAGGACATCTCTACTTCCTCCCTGGCAACCAATCACACACCCATTACTTTCCCATTAAAACCTAATCACCCTTACCCTGCTCAACACCAATATCCCATCCCACAGCATGCTTTAAAAGGATTAAAGCCTGTTATCACTCACCTGTTACAGCATGGCCTTTTAAAGCCTATAAACTCTCCTTACAACTCCCCCATTTTACCTGTCCAAAAACTGGACAAGCCTTAATCTTGGTTAGTTCAGGATCTGCGCCTTATCAACCAAATTGTCTTGCCTATCCACCCCGTGGAGCCAAACCCATATACTCTCCTATCCTCAATACCTCCCTCCACAACCTCTCCATAACCCATTATTCCATTCTTGATCTCAAACTTGCTTTCTTTACTATTCCTTTGCACCCTTCATCCCAGACCCTCTTCGCTTTCACTTGGACTGACCCTGACACCCATCAGTCCCAGCAGCTTACCTGGGCTGTACTGCCGCAAGGCTTCAGGGACAGCCCTCATTACTTCAGCCAAGCTCTTTCTCGTGATTTACTTTCTTTCCACCCCTCTGCTTCTCACCTTATTCAATATATTGATAACCTTCTACTTTGTAGCCCCTCCTTTGAATCTTCTCAACAAGACACCCTCCTGCTCCTTCAACATTTATTCTCCAAAGGATATCGGGTATCCCCCTCCAAAGCTCAAATTTCTTCTCCATCTGTTACCTACCTCGGCATAATTCTTCATAAAAACACACCTGCTCTCCCTGCCGTTCATGTCCAACTGATCTCTCAAACCCTGACCCCTTCTACAAAACAACAACTCCTTTCCTTCCTGGGCATGGTTGGATACTTTCACCTTTGGATACCTAACAAAACCATTTTTGTTTTTGCCATCCTAACAAAACCATTATATAAACTCACAAAAGGAAATCTAGCTGATCCCATGGATCCTAAATCCTTTCCCCACTCCTCTTTCCATTCCTTGAAGACAGCTTTAGAGACTGCTCCCACACTAGCTCTCCCTGACTCATCCCAACCCTTTTCATTACACACAGCTGAAGTGCAGGGCTATGCAGTCGGAATTCTTACACAAGGACCGGGACTGTGCCCTGTAGCCTTTTTGTCCAAACAACTTGACCTTACTGTTTTAGGCTGGCCATCATGTCTCCATGCAGCGGCCGCTCCCACCCTAATACTTTTGGAGGCCCTCAAAATCACAAACTGCTCATCTCACTCTCTACAGTTCTCATAACTTCCAAAATCTATTTTCTTCCTCACACCTGACACATATACTTTCTGCTCCCCAGTTCCTTCAGCTGTACTCACTCTTTGTTGAGTCTCCCACAGTTACCATTTTTGCTGGCCCAGACTTCAATTCAGCCTCCCACATTATTCCTGATACCACACCTGACCCCCATGACTGTATCTCTCTGATACACCTGGCATTCACTCCATTTCCCCATATTTCCTTCTTTCTGTTCCTCACCCTGATCACTCCTGGTTTATTGATGGCAGTTCCACCAGGTCTAATCGCTACACACCAGCAAAGGCAGGCTATGCTATAGTATATTCGAAATCTATCACTGAGGCTACTGCTCTGCCCCCCTCCACTACTTCTCAGCAAACCAAACTCATTGCCTTAACTCGAGCCCTCACTCTTGCAAAGGAACTACACATCAATATTTATACTGACTCTAGATATGCCTTCCATATCCTGTACCACCCTACTGTTACATGGGCAAAAAGAGGTTTCCTCACTACACAAGGGTCCTCCATCATTAATATCTCTTTAATAAAAACTCTTCTCAAGGTACCTTTACTTCCAAAAAAAAAAACTAGAGTCATTCACTGCAAGGGCCATCAAAAGGCATCAGATCCCATCACTCAGGGCAGCGCTTATGCTGATAAGGTAGCTAAAAAGGCAGCTAGCATTCCAACTTCTATCCTTCACAGCAGTTTTTCTCCTTGTCACTGGTCACTCCCACCTACTGCCCCACTGAAACTTCCACCTATCAGTCTCTTCACACACAAAGCAAATGGTTCTTGGACCGAGGAAAATATCTCCTTCCAGCCACACAGGCCCATTCTATTCTGTTGTCATTTCATAACGTCTTCCTTGTAGGTTACAAGCCACTAGCCCGCCTCTTAGAACCTCTCATTTCTTTTCCATCGTGGAAATCTATCCTCAAGGGAATCACTTCTCAGTGTTTCATCTGCTATTCTACTACTCCTCAGGGATTGTTCAGGCCCTGTGACCTCCCTTCCCTACACATCAAGCTCGGGGATTTGCCCCTGCCCAGGACTGGCAAACTGACTTTACTCACATGCCCCAAGCTAGGAAACTAAAATACCTCTTGGTTTGGGTAGACACTTTCACTGCATGGGTAGAGGCCTTTCCCACAGGGTCTGAGAAGGCCATCACAGTCATTTCTTCCCTTCTGTCAGATACAATTCCTGGGTTTGGCCTTCCTACCTCTATACAGTCCAATAACGGACTGGCCTTTGTTAGTCAAATCACCCGAGCAGTTTCTCAGGCTCTTGGTATTCAGTGGAACATTCATACCCCTTACCATCCTCAATCTTCAGGAAAGGTAGAACTGACTAATGGTCTTTTAAAAGCATACCTCACCAAGCTCAGCCTCCAACTTAAAAAGGAGGATTCTGTCAAGGATAGAGCCTAAAAACTCACCAACCAAGCAAGTAATTACACTGAACCCTCTTGAGTACTCTAATTGAATGTCCTGGGTCCTCCTAATTCTTAGTCCTTTCATACATTTTTCTCCTTCTCTTATTTGGGCCTTGTGTCTTTCATTTAGTTTCCCAATTCATACAAAACCACATCCAGTCTATCACCCATGAGTCTATACAACAAATGCTACTTCTAACAAACCCACAATATCACCCCTTACCACAAAATCTCCCCAGTTTAATCTCTCCCATTGTAGGTTCCCACACCACCCCTAATCCCGCTTGAAGTAGCCCTGAGAAACATCGCCCATTATCTCTCCATACCATCCCCCAAAATTTTTGCCACCCCAACATTTCACCACTATTTTGTTTTGTTTTTCTTATTAATATAAGACAGGAATGTCAGGCCTCTGAGCCCAAGCTAAGCCATCATATCCCCTGTGACTTGCACGTATATATCCAGATGGCCTGTTCCTGCCTTAACTGATGACATTACCTTGTGAAATTCCTTCTCCTGGCTCAGAAGCTCCCCTACTGAGCACCTTGTGACCCTCGCCCCTGCCCGCCAGAGAACAACCCCCTTTGAGTGTAATTTTCCATTACCTACCCAAATCCTATAAAACGGCCCCACTGCAATCTCCTTTTGCTGACTCTCTTTTCGGACTCAGCCCTCCTGCACCCAGGGGAAATAAACAGCCTTGTTGGAAAAAAAAAAAAAAAAAAAAAAAAAAGAACAAAAAAAAACATAAAACTGAATGAAGCTGATTTCACCAAAGAATATATATATATATATTTTTAAGTAAGTCAAGCATTGGACTGTTACACAGCATTAGGCTACTTAATAGTCTCAGTTTGGCTTTTATTGGCTTAAACTATATTGATGATTTAGTATACATGAACTGTCTATCGCAGCGATATATTTCTTGGTAAATATAGAATAAAAAAAAAAAAAAAAAAAAAAGCCCAAGCAGAAGAAAGGTGGTTTTCCCCATCGGGGGAGAAATGGTTTCTGGTTTGTCGGTTCTACCAAAGAGAATGTTGCTTTTTTCCAAGTGGTGGAAGTAGGCTTATTTGGCTTCTTCTTTTAATAGAAGCTTATTTCTTCTTCATGATGGTCATCTGTCCTGACAGATAGTCCTTTAACTTGCTTATGAATTTTAGAAAATTCTTTGGATCATGTTGTGTTTGTATATGTATTTGTTCTTTGTCATTGCTATGCCATGTTTATTTTAGTTTACCTCCCTCTCTCTTTCCGTCTGTCTAGTCAGACAATCGTGAGGATTAATTTCTGAAAAGCTAGCAAAGGCTAATATTCTTTTGTAATCCCTTTCACTACCTCTGTCTTCTATAAAGATTTAACTCTGAGGGGGTTATGTAATTAACAGTCACCAATTCTGCTTGTTTTTACCCCTCTACAAGGAAATAGACTAAATAGCCAAGTTGCAAGATGCCACTGCTTCTTTTAAGAATGATGGGTTTTCCAGGTGATACTTGAAAGAAGAGATAATGACCACCTATCTCCTTCATCCTGGTCACACAGGAAGGTAGGTGAGTAGCAGCTCCTCTAGGATACATATCTACATTTGCACTATTACGTGACTCACTTTATCTGCTTCTTCAAAACATTGCTTCTTATTATGTTTACCTATGTGATGATAGTCAACTCACAAAAATAGCTGCTATTCAGTGATGAGTACATAATGAAAAACTTGGAAGATCAGGAAAATGCTTTCTCTCTTGAGGATCTTACAAGCTATTTAGCAGACATTTATTGAGCATCTACTACATGTAAGGCTTAGTACAGGGCCTTAGAGATGAATAACACTCACCCTGTCCTCGTGAAGCTCAGTATAGCAGAATGAAAGCTAGTCAGAACTTTCTTCTTAGTGTCCTTCCTGACTGTGGAGGCAACTTGTGACCCTTTTCTTGGCTACCTACAAAGATATTGTTATTGCATCTATAAATCATTACAACTGTAGAATCAGAAGGGGACTTCTCAGGAGCAGATATAGGTACACAAGACTGACTCTTTCATCATGACAGCTGTGGCAAAAAGGAGCTGCAAATAACATGTTTGCTAGTATAGCCAGCTCAAATCTCAGTGCTTCATGGGAACAGATTTTTCCACAGGTTGATAATACAAAGTTGGGCAGTAACCCTAAGATCCCTACAATATCAACTCTAGAAAAGCACCTCACTCTTGAACATGTCACACATCTAATAGAGAGTTATGAGTATATTTACATAAAGCTACATACCATTTTTTTGAAATTTGCTTATGTATAAATGAACTGTAGAATATACTTTCTAATAATTTCAGATTAAATAAGATTTCCAGTTTCTTCTCGATTTTAACTGATTTTTTTTTTACCTATCCAGTAACCTTGACTCAAATGTTTTATTCACACAGTAAACAAATTTTCCAAGGCATTCTTTAATTTCAAACATTCCCTTTTATTATCTTTATAAACCTTCAGAATATCCCAAAACTTCTAATTTTTTTCTTTTGTTTTATCTATTTATTTTCTTGACACACCCTTAGGAGGTCCTAATGTCATGTGTCCTGAAATTCTAATTTTTTGATATCTAAGTTACACCTCCTGGATTGCATCCGGCACCAAGAAACAATACAAAACCCTCATGTGTCAGAATTTATGGCCTGATTTGGAGTTTGGAAAACACAGACACTATACTACTAAAAGAAATCTTTAAGGAATGGAAAAATTCCCAAAGCTGGGTAGTGGGAAGAATAAAAAGACCCTCCACAAACCTTTGTTAGGCCACACTTTGCTTCTGGACCATAGTTTAATGATCTGACTTCCAGATAGAAAACATTTTTTGAACCACCTAAAATTATAAAATGTCAAGTGGTTATTAGTGTAATGATTAACATTTTAATTTTAATGTTCTCAAAATGACATTATTTTATTTTGGAGTGAGGTAGAAAGGGATGGCTATTCTTATTCAAGTGTTTTTTTGTTTGTATGTTTCTGTCAAGTTTGTAAACTGCACATGTCTTTTCATTTAATTAGATCAGAAAATTCTCCTCATGGTGAAAATGTAGTGTATTTCAAGGAGTTATGAATTCATGTTTATTCTAAATTGTGGTCTTTTAAGATTTATGATCTTATTTTGTTTTGCATAAAAGGTCAAAAAGAGGAAGTAGTCATACCTAATCTGTAAATCATAGATAGAATATATATAAAAACATTTTGCTACTTAATAAAATTTAGATAATAGTTATGAAATTCACTGTTCATCCGTGGTTCTCTTTTTAAAAATGGTATTATTTATAATTTATGTAAATATAATTCAAAATTATACATATAACTCAGCTATTATTCTTTTAGACTGAATCTTACAGTCACAAAGTAAGTTTTCTTAGGCTTGTGGAATATTCTCAGGGTCAATATGTATAAAAGACTAAAAAAGTGCTACATCTTGGATTAGCACAATTATTGAATAATTAGCACAATTATCTCAGCCTTTGAGATCCAAATATCTTTCTGCCCTAATTATAATACTGAACTTTAAATGGGTAAAAGGTGTTTCAGTGGTCGATTTATCAAGTTCTCATCATAGGTTTGCCTTCTGCTCATTGAATCTATTTTACCCAAGGCTATGGACTACTTTCGGCATTTCTGCCTCAGCAACAGAGGATAAAAGCCATGTTGTGATGGATAAGTCACAAAAGTAAAAAATACAGACATGGACTACAGGCCTCCAAAGAAGAATTGAGCATGCTGAGGATCGATGCCAGACATTGGACATTTTTGAGGTGTTAAGAGGTGGGTACTTTAGTGGTGGTGGTTGTTGTTGTTGTGTGTGTGTGTGTTTGAAAGAGTAAACTATAGTGAGGTAATCTGTGTAATATGAAAAGTTAAGGCATTTTATTTATAAGAAAGTGAAGCTTCCTTCCAGAAAGATTGAGGCATCAAATCAGTGGTGAAAATTTGAACAACACAGCTAATAAAATTATCTTCTTAGGTTGAAAATATGTAGGCTTTTGGAATTAACAGGAAATCATCATAGGAAGCAGTGAGATGAAAGGGAATATCACTTATGGAACTTTACAAATCAAGAACCAAGAGCTTTACATGTGTTATCACATTTAATCCTCATAGCAATCCTATGATGTAAGTATTATCATCTCCATTTTACAAATTAAAAAACTATCTTAAGCAGGTTATTTGACTCGCCTAAGATCATATAGCTATTAAGTTTAGGGTTTTGTTTTATATCCAGATCTCTCTGACTTCTAACACTGTGCTTAGAAAGATCTAAATATCTAAGAGAAAACTGTGACTGTATCATTTCATACTTTTCTTATGAAGAATTCTACCTCTACTTCATTGTGCCCCTACTTTATATAGTTTTTGGAGGAAAGTTTTTCACGTGGTATGTTCAGAAAATACTTCACAACCACAATATATGCAACTTTAAAAAAATTGCACTAGAGAAAGAAGCAACCATTCTCAGGAATGAAGCATCTATGGTTCTTTTTTTTAATTTTTCCTTCTGCATTTTTCCATATATTATTAATACATAAGTGAGAACCAAAATTTCCAGAATAAGAGTATCCTTTGTAAGTGTAGAATCAAGCCCTTCCAACTTTTGAGATCTGTTTGTTTAGCTAAATCAGCATTGCAAGGTTAATTCTGACTGATTCTAGACTTGTGTTGCATACTTTTGGACACTTGATCAGGCTAAGCAATTGAAGCCTCTTGTTATAATTTAGAAGTATTTAGGTAGTTGGCCAGACATGGTGGCTGCCTGGGCATGGTGGCTCATTCCTGCAATCTCAGCATTTTGGGAGGCCAAAGTGAGAGGATCACTTGAGCTCAGGAGTTCGAGACCAGCCTGAGCAACACAGTGAGACCTCGTCTGTATTGAAAAAAAAAAGAAGAGGAAGAAAAAAAGTATTCATATAGTTTCGAAGAAAGGTTAAGATATGTCTGTTTTTGTTTAGTTACAATCTTTAGAACCTCTTCCACATGGCATTTATTAATTTGTAGTCGCATCTTTAGTAATATTTTTCAAAATTGACTAAGTACGGCAAAATCGCAGGCCATTATGGTATAGTGGAAAGATCCCTTCACTTGAGGTCAGAGAATCTAGGTTGAACTCTTACTTCTCTTGTTTACTGTGTGAAGTTTGGCTATTAATTTACTCTCTCAGAGTCTCAGTTTTCTCATCTGTAATATGAGAATAATCCTTACCTCATGTATTTGTTG
Organism: Pongo abelii; assembly: GCF_028885655.2. NCBI lineage: Eukaryota > Metazoa > Chordata > Mammalia > Primates > Hominidae > Pongo > Pongo abelii. The sequence goes on from NC_072008.2 coordinate 69,998,018, forward strand.
TGAAAATAACTTGAAATAAAAAATATGAAAGTACTTTGTAGGCAATAACATTCTAGCATAATGTGAGGAGAAATGGAATAAAATGAACACTAAAGGAATATTTACCATATACTAGTCACTAACTTATTTTCTATTGTTGCTCCAGCAAGACCAATATCTATATATCCCTAAGGAAAAAATAACATGACCTCCAGCCTTGGGTCACATTTTCTGGTTGTCCTACCTATTGCCCCAGTAGCCATGCAATAGTTTACAATCTACTGGCAGAAAGGTAAAATGTGTGAAAGAATTGCCTTCTAGGTCATTCTCTTTGTGAAAAGTAATCTCCCACCAAGGAGAAGCCTGCTTAACAGTTCATATTAAAATCTTGGCTCAAAGCAATGAATGAAAAGTTGGAGATGAACAGTAGCTTCATAACAAAGCCCAACAGGACCATTTAGGTAAGACATTGTAGTAGAGTAGGAAATACATTGAATGGGAAGAAAGGGGACCAGAGTTCCAATCCTGATTTTACCACTGCCTAATTGTATAACCTAAAAAAAAGTTTATTTTTCCTCTTGGCCTCCCTGTCTCCTTTTATACAGTAATGTGGGATGGACTAGATTATCTCTAAGGTCTATTCCAACATTGATATTCTAATATCCTATTCTTAATTTTAATAGAAAGATTTAAATTATATATTTAATTTTTAGGATGCTATTTTATACCTCAAAAGGAAAAAGAAAAAATGCACAAATTATTTCTCTGTTGTGAATTACAATACACATTCACTTACATTAATAGCTTTATCGGAGGTAGAATTAGCATAATCCTTTACATTTTCAAAGTATTTCAAAGATCCACCATCTCATTTGAGTCTCATAATAATGACCACATTTTATTATTTATCTTTGTGTACTAAATTAAGTAATTGAGCCTCAAGGAGGTTAAAGGTCTGTATAAAGTCACATAGCCAGTATATGATGGATCCAGAAATCCATCTGTGGTCTATTTCTAAGCCCATTTTTTTTTCCACTACCGCAAGCTGTACATTATTTTATCCAGGCTTAGAATAAATGAAACTCATCTGGAAAATGAATTAAAAAGGGAAGAGTCACTGTTATTTATGTATGCTAAAAGTACGAACAGGTAAGAATACTTAAGAATAAGGATAATGTTTTATATTCTTTTAAAAAATTCTTCCGACTTGAGACTGAAGCTCTGAACAAGATGCAAGCAAATGTACAAATAAATATTAATGCATCTTTCAGAGCTCTAGACATTATGAAAGATTAAAGAAATAGTATTTGTAAAGCACTTTAATATCATTTGAAGAAACTGGTTATTTAAATATAATATTTGGAGCTGTAGCCCTCAGGCATACAACAGAAAGAGAAAGAATAAAGAATGGAATATAAGAAGATGTCAATTTTTCTAGGGGATTGTCTATCATAGTCCTTGTGTTAGTGTAGACTTTTTAGAAACTGCTGAAGTGTACCTCACACTTCTTTCACTAACCTCCAACCAAAAGTAATTGCAGACTTTAAGGGATTTAAAGTGAGTTCTCTCTGTCAATGAGTGTAGTGACTGCTTGTTATTGGTGTCATAGCAACGATAAAAGCCACCAATGGAGAGTTTGTGTTTAAAATTGGTATTAATAATGATTTCAGAAAATGTGTAATTTCTGGGGAAACCTATTCATTAAAATCAAAGAAACTACATTTCCCTTTTTGACAAATAAATGATTTGTGAAGATGGAAGCCATTAACTTGCTTATCAGCATGTTGAAATTTTAATTAGATCCAGCAAAAGTATTTTAGATTCAAAGGCTCTGAAAGTTGATCTTAGATGATGAGACTATATGTAGAAGCCTAGTACTCCAAAAACATGCATTCCAAGCCTTCCAATTCCAAGTAAATGTAGGTATCAAATATTATGAATTCAACTCTGTTGGGGAAGAAACAGAGGTTTAAGATATCTGCACTGACATCATGGGGCTTTCAGCCTGATTGCGGACATATTTTAAGAAAGGAGGGAGGGAAGAAGAGAGGACAGGAGAGAGGAAGGGAAGGAAGGAAGGAAGGGAAGAAGGAAGGAAAACGTCAATTTGAATGCGAACATATTTTAAGAAAGGAAGGGAAAGAAGAAGAGAGGACAGGAGAGAGGAAGGAAGGAAGAAGGAAGAAAGGAAGGAAGGAAAGAAAGGAAGGAAGGAAAACTTTCAATTTTCTTATTTGATAAACCAAACGATATTGGGAGGTAAGCATTGTTATCCACATTTCACAGGTGGGGAAACTGAGGTTTGGAGAACTAGATATCCTGCATAAAATCACACAAGTATGCATCAAGGTCAGTTAGGAATCAAATTCATTAAATGTAAAATCTATGCTTGTCTTTTTACATTGCTAAATTACAATACACAGGAAAAGACTGAAAAGAAAAAATAGCATGTCAGTAGTAAAATACATAAAACTGACTTTACAGTAAGAATTCAGAGAAGGGTGAACTGAATTCAAGTTGGACGTTAATCAGTCTATGTTTTTCCTGTGAAGAATATAGTTCCTATGGTGGGCCTTGTAGATTGTCTAAATAGAGAAAAAGGAAGAAAGAATAATGTATCTGAGTCTGTTTCTTCATTTATACAACAGGCATTATGCCATTCACCCCACAGTACAATTGTTAGGATTGAAAGAGATAGCATATATAAAACCATTTTGTAAACCACAATGAGATACCATCTCACACCAGTTAGAATGGTGATCATTAAAAAGTCAGGAAACAGCAGGTGCTGGAGAGGATGTGGAGAAATAGGAACACTTTTACACTGTTGGTGGGACTGTAAACTAGTTCAACAATTGTGAAAGACAGTGCGGTGATTCCTCAGGGATCTAGAACTAGAAATACTATTTGATCCAGCCATCCCATTACTGGGTATATACCCAAAAGACTATAAATCATGCTGCTATAAAGACACATGCACAGGTATGTTTATTGTGGCACTATTCACAACAGCAAAGACTTGGAACCAACACAAATGTCCATCAATGATAGAGTGGATTAAGAAAATGTGGCACATATACACCATGGAATACTATGCAGCCATAAAAAAGGATGAGTTCATGTCCTTTGTAGGGACATGGATGAAGCTGGAAACCATAATTCTCAGCAAACTATCGCAAGGACAAAAAACCAAACACCGAATGTTCTCACTCATAGGTGAGAATTGATCAATAAGAACACTTGGACACAGGGAGGGGAACATCACACACTGGGGCCTGTTGTGGGGTGGTGGGAGGTGGGAGGGATAGCATTAGGAGATATACCTAATGTAAATGACGAGTTAATGGGTGCAGCACACCAACATGGCACATGTATACACATGTAACAAACCTACACGTTGTGCACATGTACCCTAGAAATTAAAGTATAGTAATATATATAGAAAAACTACCTATTGGGTACTACGCTCACTACCTGGGTGACAGGATCAATCATACCGCAAATCTCAGCATCATGTAACATACCCATGTAACAAACTTGCAAATATACCTCCTGAATCCAAAACAAAAGTTGAAATTTTTTAAGTAAAAAAAAAAAATTACTAAGCATTAATTGATTATGGATGGAGTAAGATGGCCAAATAGAAGGCTCCATCAAGCATCCCTCCCACAGGAACACCAAATGTAATAACTATCTAAACAAAAATAGCACATTCATAAGAAGAAAAAATCAGGTGAGCACTCATAGTATTTGGTTTTAACTTTATATCACTGAAATAGGCACTGTATTAGTCCACTCTCACACCGCTATAAAGAACTGCCCGATACTGGGTAATTTAGAAAGGAAAGAAGTTTTATTGACTCAGGTTCTGCAGGGCTCGGGAGGCCACAGGAAACTTACAATCATGGGGGAACGGGAAGCAATCATGTCCTTCTTCACATGGCATCAGCAAGGATGTGTGTCCAGCAAAGGGGGAAAAGCCCCTTATAAAACCATCAGATCTTGTGAGAACTCACTCACTATCATGAGAAAAGCAGGGTAGCTGCCCCCCATGATCCAATTACCTCCCATCAGGTCCTTCCCATGACACATGGGGAGTATGGGAACTACAATTCAAGATGAGATTTGAGAGGAGACACAGCCAAATCATATGAGGCACTGAAGTAGGTAAGAAAGTCTTGAATCTCTAATGCCACTCCTTCTCCACTATCCTCTAGCAGTAGATGTGTGGTGTGAGAAAATAATCTGTGCTCTTGGGAAAGGGAGGATACAGCAGTTGTGAAACCTTGCATTGAGCTCAAGTTTCACAGTGAGACTTGAGTTTTGCTGCCCTGTCACAGCATAAAGCAAAACAGGACTGAACTCAGCTGATGCCCGCCAATGGAGGAGGCATTTAGACCAGCCCCAGCCAGAGGGGAATTATCCAACCCAGCAGGTGGAATTTGAGTTCACTGCAAACTAAAGTGCTTTGGGGTTCTAAATAAATTTTAAAGGCAGTGTAGGACACAAGGACCACAACTCCTAGCTGAGTCCTAGTGCTATGCTAAGCAAAGAGCCAGTACACATCGGGGGAATGTGACCTGCTGAGACACCAGCCATAGTGGCTAAGGGAGCACATGCCACATCGCCCCCAACCCTTGACAGCATAGCTCATGGCTGCAAAAGAGACGCCTTTCTTCCACTTGTGGAAATGAGAGGGAAGAGTAAAGAGGACTTTGTCTTGAACCTTGAATATCAGCTCAGCCACAGTAGGGGGGAGCACTGATCAAAGTTTTGAGTCCCCCATTGTAGGCCTTAGTTCCTGGATGACATTTCTAGATACATCCTGAGCCAGAAGGGAACCCACCACCTTGAAGGAAACGACCCAATCCAGGCAGGACCCATCACCTGCTGCCTAAAGATATATTGGCCCCTGAATAACCCACAGCAATGCCCAGGTAGTACACCATAGGCCTTGGGTGAGACTGGGACATGCTGGCTTCAGGTGAGATCCAGCACATTTTCAGCTGTGATAGCTACAGTGAGAGACTCCTCCTACTTGAGAAAAGCAGAGGAAAAAGTAAAGGGGACTTTGTCTTGCACCTTAGGTACCAGCTTGGCCACAGGAGGGTAGAGTAGCAAGTGGGCTCTTGGGGTCTCTGATTCCAGACCATGGCTCTTAGACAGCATTTCTGGACGTGCCTTGGGCCAAAAGGGAGCCCACTGCCCTAAAGGGTGAGTTTCAAGCCTGGCAACATTCACCACATGCTAAAGATCCATTGGGCATTAAGTGAACATCAGTGGTAGCTTGAAAATACTTCCAGTGGGCCTGTGATGGTGGTGGTAATGAGCTGAGGCTCTGCTTCCTGTGGAGAGGATAGGGAAAGCATCTCATTGTTTGAGCACCAACTCAGCCATAGTACAATAGCACAGGTAGATTTCTAAGGTTTTTGACTCTAGTCTTTGGTGGCTGGACAGTATTTCTGGACCGCCCTGGTACTGGGGAAACTTGCTGCCCTGAAGGGAGAGACGCAACCCTGGCTGGCTCTATGACCGGCAGATTGTATTGCCCTCCAGCCTTGAGTGGAAATAGGTGGTAGCCAGACAGTGGTTACAATGGGCCTTGGGTGAAACCGAGTGTTTTGCTGGCCTCAGGTCTGACCCAGCATATATCCAGTGTTGGTACTCACTGGGCTGCTTAAGCCATCCGACACCTAGCTCCAAGCAGCTCAGCAAAGAGAGATATTCTGTTTGGGAAAAGTAAGGAAAGAAAACAAGCGTTTCTGCCTTAATACATAGAATTCTTCCAGATCTTATCCAAGACCACCAAAGTGATACCTTTATGAGTTTACAGAAACCACAGTATTATTGGGCTTGGGTTCCCCTCTAATGCAGATACAGCTAAGATCACAACACCCAAGTCCTTTCAAATACCCAGAAAGCCTTCTCAAGATGGACTGAGTACAAACAAACCCAGATTGTGAAGACTACAATAAATACATAACTTTTCAATGCCCAGACACCAAAGAACATCTGCAAGCATCAAGACCATATAGGAAAACATGACTCCACCAAACTAAATAAGGCACCAGGAGCCAATCCCAGAGAAACAGAGATATGTGACCTTTCAGATGATTCAAGATAGCTGTTTCGAGAAAACTGAGAAATTCAAGATATCACAGAGAAGGAATTCAAAGTTCTATCAGATAAATTTAATAAAAATATTAAAATAATTAAAAAGAATCAAGTAGAAATTCTGGAACTGAAAAAAATGTAATTGGCATACTGAAGAATGCACCAAAGTCTTTTAATAGAATTAATCAAGCAGAAGAACAAATTAGTGGACTTGAAGGTAGGCTATTTGAAAATGTACAGTCCGAGGAGACAAAAAAAAGAATAAAAAACAATGAAGCACACTTAGAATATCTAGAAAACGGCCTCATAAGAGCAAATCTAAGAGTTACTGACCTTAAAGAGGAGGTAGAGAAAGAGATATGATTAGAAAGATTATTCAAAAGAATAATAACACAGAACTTACCAAACCTGGAAAAAAAATCGATATCTAAGTACAAGAAGTTTACAGAACCCCAAGTAGATTTAACCCAAAGAAGCCTACCCCAAGGCACTTAATAATCAAACTCCCAAAGGTCAAGAGTAAAGAAAGGATCCTAAAAGCAACAAGAGAAAAGAAACAAATAATATACAGTAGCACCACAATACACCTGGCAGCAAACTTTTCAGTGGACACCTTGCAAGCAACAAAAAAGTGACATGACATACTTAAAGAGCTTCAGGGAAAAAAAAGAAACGGTTAACCAAACAAAAATATTCTTCAAACATAATGAAGAAATAAAGATTTTCCCAGACAAACAAAAGCTGAGGAATTTTACCAACACCAGACTTACCCTACATGAAATGCTAAAGGAAGTACTTCGATCAGAAAGAAAGTACATTAGTGAGCAATAAGAAATCATCTGGAGGTCGGTCACGGTGGCTCAGCCTGAATCCCAGCACTTTGGGAGGCTGAGGCGGGCAGATCACGAGGTCAGGAGATCGAGACCATCCTGGCGAACACGGTGAAACCCCATCTCTACTAAAAATTCAAAAAAATTAACTGGGCATGGTGGCTGGTGCCAGTAGTCCCAGCTACTCGGGAGGCTGAGGCAGGAGAATGCCATGAACCTGGGGGGTGGAGCTTGCAGTGAGTGGAGATCATGCCACTGCACTCCCACCCGGGTGACAGAGTGAGACTCTGTCTCAAAAAAAAAAAAAAAGAAATCATCTAACCTTACAATACTCACTGATAAGCACAAAGGAAAATTCAAAATATTATAACACAATAAATATGGCTTGTAAACTCCCCCTATCTTAAATAGAAACACTTAAAGAAGAACCAGTCAAAAAGAACTACAACTTTTCAAGTCAAAGACAGTACAGTGAGATATAAATAGAAATTGAAAGATTAAAAAGACTTGAGATTAATTTAAGGTGTAGAGTGTTTTTTAGTTTACTTTATTCTTGTTTGTTTAAGTAAAGAGTGTTAAGACATTATCACCCTGAAAATAATGAGTTATAAGATAGTATTTGCAAGCCTCATGGTAACCTCAAATCAAAAAAATGAACAACAGATACAAAAAAATATTAAGAAATTAAAGCATACCACCAGACAAAATTACCTTCACTAAAAGGAAGACGAGAAGGAAGGAAAGAAATAAGACTACAAAACAACCAGGAAACACATAACAAAATGGCAGGAGTAAGTCTTCACTTATCATTGAATGTTACTAATTATTCAGTATTACTAATAACATCAAATGTAAATGGACTAAATTCTACGATCAAAAAACATAGAGTGGCTGAATTGATTTTAAAAAGACCCAATGATATGTTGCCTATGAGAAACAGACTTCCCTTGTAAAGACACAGACAGACTGAAGATAAAGGGATGGAAAAAGATATTCTATGATATTTGAAACAAAGAAAGAACAGGAGTTGCTACATATGGCTAGCCAGTTTTCTGAGCACCATTTATTAAATAGGGAATCCTATCCCCATTTCTTGTTTTTGTCAGGTTTATCAAAGATCAGATGGTTGTAGACGTGTGGTATCATATCTGAGGGCTCTGTTCTGTTCCATTGGTCTGTATCTCTGTTTTGGTACCAGGACCATGCTGTTTTGTGTATTGTAGCCTTGTAGTATAGTTTGAAGTCAGTTAGCATGATGCCTCCAGCTTGTTCTTTTGGGTTAGGATTGTCTTGGCAATGTGGGCTCCTTTTTGGTTCCATGTGAAGTTTAAAGTAGTTTTTTTTCCAATTCTGTGAAGAAAGTCATTGGTAGCACGATGGGGATGGCATTGAATCTATAAATTACCTTGGGCAGTATGGCCATTTTCACGATTTTGATTCTCCTATCCATGAGCATGGAATGTTCTTCCATTTGTTTGTGTCCTCTTTTATTTCGTTGAGCAGTGGTTTGTAGTTCCTCTTGAAGAGGTCCTTCACATCCCTTGTAAGTTGGATTCCTAGGTATTTTATTTTCTTTGAAGCAATTGTGAATGGGAGTTCACTCATGATTTGGCTCTCTGTTTGTCTGTTATTGGTGTATAGGAATACTTGTGATTTTTGCATACTGATTTTGTATTCTGAGAGTTTGCTGAAGTTGCTTATCAGCTTAAGGAGATTTTGGGCTGAGACAATGGGGTTTTCTAAATATACAATAATGTCATCTGCAAACAGGGACAATTTGACTTCCTCTTTTCCTAACTGAATACCCTTTTTTTTTTATCCTGCCTGATTGCCCTGGCCAGAACTTCCAACACTATGTTGAATAGGAATGGTGAGAGAGGGCATCTCTGTCTTGTGCCGGTTTTCAAAGGGAATGCTTCCAGATTTTGCCCATTCAGTATGATATTGGCTGAGGGTCTGTCATAAATAGCTCTTATTATTTTGAGCTACATCCCTTCAATACCTAATTTATTGAGAGTTTTTAGCATGAAGGGCTGCTGAATTTTGTCAAAGGCCTTTTCTGCATCTATTGAGATAATCATGTGGTTTTTGTCTTTGGTTTTGTTGATATGCTGGATTACATTTATTGATTTGTGTATGTTGAATCAGTCTTGCATCCCAGGGATGAAGCCTACTTGATCATGGTGGGTAAGCTTTTTGATGTGCTGCTGGATTCGGTTTGCCAGTATTTTATCGAGGATTTTTGCATTGACGTTCATCAGGTATATTGGTCTAAAATTCTCTTTTTTTGTTGTATCTCTGCCAGGCTTTGGCATCAGGCTGTTGCTGGCTTCATAAAATGACTTAGGGAGGATTCTCTCTTTTTCTAATGATTGGAATACTTTCAGAAGGAATGGTACCAGCTCCTCTTTGTACCTCTGGAAGAATTCAGCTGTGAATCCGTCTGTTCCTGGACTTTTTTTGGTTGGTAGGCTATTAATTATTGCCACAATTTCAGATCCTGTTATTGGTCTATTTAGGGATTCAACTTCTTCCTGGTTTAGTCTTGGGAGGGTGTATGTGTCCAGGAATTTGTCCATTTCTTCTAAATTTTCTAGTTTGCGTAGAGGTGTTTAAAGTATTCTCTGATGGTAGTTTGTATTTCTGTGGTATCAGTGGTGATATCCCCTTTATCATTTTTATTGCATCTATTTGATTCTTTTCTCTTTTCTTCTTTATTAGTCTTGCTAGCAGTCTATCAATTTTGTTGATCTTTTCAAAAAACCAGCTCCTGGATTCATTGATTTTTTGAAGGGTTTTTTGTGTCTCTATTTCCTTCAGTTCTGCTCTGATCTTAGTCATTTCTTGCCTTCTGCTAGCTTTTGAATGTGTTTGCTCTTGCTTTTCTAGTTCTTTTAATTGTGATGTTAGGGTGTCAATTTCAGATCTTTCCTGCTTTCTCTTGTGGGCATTTAGTGCTATAAATTTCCCTCTACACAGTGCTTTGAATGTGTCCCAGAGATTCTGGTATGTTGTGTTTTTGTTCTTGTTGGTTTCAAAGAACATATTTATTTCTCCCTTCATTTCATTATGTACCCAGTAGTCATTCAGGAGCAGGTTGTTCAGTTTCCATGTAGTTGAGTGGTTTTGAGTGAGTTTCTTAATCCTGAGTTCTAGTTTGATTGCACTGTGGTCTGAGAGACAGTTTGTTATAATTTCTGTTCTTTTACATATGCTGAGGAGAGCTTTACTTCCAACTATGTGGTCGATTTTGGAATAAGTGTGGTGTGGTGCTGAGAAGAATGTATATTCTGTTGATTTGGGGTGGAAAGTTCTGTAGATGTCTATTAGGTCTGCTTGGTGCAGAGCTGAGTCCAATTCCTGGATATCCTTGTTAACTTTCTGCCTTGTTGATCTGTCTAATGTTGACAGTCAGGTGTTAAAGTCTCCCATTATTATTGTGTGGGAGTCTAAGTCTGTTTCTAGGACTCTAAGGACTTGCTTTATGAATCTGGGTGCTCCTGTGTTGGGTGCATATATATTTAGGATAGTTAGCTCTTCTTGTTGTATCGGTCCCTTTACCATTATGTAATGGCCTTCTTTGTCTCTTTTGATTTTGTTGGTTTAAAGTCTGTTTTATCCAAGACTAGGATTGTAACCCCTGCCTTTTTTTGTTTTCCATTTTCTTGGTAGATCTTCCTCCATCCCTTTACTTTGATCCTATGTGTGTCTGTGCATGTGAGATGGGTCTCCTGAATACAGCACACTGATATGTCTTGACTCTTTATCCAATCTGCCAGTCTTTGTCTTTTAATTGGAGCATTTAGTCCATTTACATTTAAGGTTAATATTGTTATGTGTGAATTTGATCCTGTCATTATGATGTTAGCTGGTTATTTTGCTCGTTAGTTGATGCCATTTCTTCCTAGCCTCGATGGTATTTACAATTTGGCATGTTTTTGCAGTGGCTGGTACTGGTTACTCCTTTCCATGTTTAGCACTTCCTTCAGGATCCCTTTTAGAGCAGGCCTGGTGGTGACAAAATCTCTCAGCATTTGCTTGTCTGTAAAGGATTTTATTTCTCCTTCACTTATGAAGCTTAGTTTGTCTGGATATTAAATTCTGGGTTGAAAATTCTTTTCTTTAAGGATGTTGAATATTGGCCCCCACTCTCTTCTGGCTTGTAGAGTTTCTGCCGAGATACCTGCTGTTAGTCTGATGGGCTTCCCTTTGTGGGTAACCTGACCTTTCTCTCTGGCTGCCCTTAACATTTTTTCCTTCATTTCAACTTTGGTGAATCTGACAATTATGTGTCTTGGGGTTGCTCTTCTCAAGGAGTATCTTTGTGGCATTCTCTGTATTTCCTGAATTTGCATGTTGGCCTGCCTTGCTAGATTGGGGAAGTTCTCCTGGATAATATCCTGCAGAGTGTTTTCCAACTTGGTTCCATTCTCCCCGTCACTTTCAGGTACACCAATCAGACACAGATTTGGTCTTTTCACATAGTCCCATATTTCTTGGAGGCTTTATTCATTTCTTTTTATTCTTTTTCTCTAAACTTCTCTTCTTGCTTCATTTCATTCATTTGATCTTCCATCACTGATACCCTTTCTTCCAGTTGATCGAGTCGGCTACTGAGGCTTGTGCATTCATCACGTAGTTCTCATGCCTTGGTTTTCTGCTCCATCAGGTCCTTTAAGGACTTCTCTGCATTGGTTATTCCAGTTAGCCATTTGTCTAATTTTTTTTTCAAAGTTTTTAACTTCTTTGCCATGGGTTCGAACTTCCTCCTTTAGCTCAGAGTAGTTTGATCGTCTTAAGCCTTCTTCTCTCAACTCGTCAAAGTCATTCTCCATCCAGCTTTGTTCCATTGCTGGTGAGGAGCTGCATTCCTTTGGAGGAGGAGAGGCCCTCCGATTTTTAGAGTTTCCAGTTTTTCTGCTCTGTTTTTTCCCCACCTTTGTGGTTTTATCTACCTTTAGTCTTTGATGATGGTGACATACAGATGGGGTTTTGGTGTGGATGTCCTTTCTGTTTGTTAGTTTTCCTTCTAACAGTCAGCACCCTCAGCTGCAGGTCTGTTGCAGTTTGCCAGAGGTCCACTCCAGACCCTGTTTGCCTGGGTATCAGCAGCAGACGCTGCAGAACAGTGGATATTGGTGAGCAGCAAATGTTGCTGCCTGATTGTTCCTCTGGAAGTTTTGTCTCAGAGGAGTACCCAGCCCTGTGAGCTGTCAGTCTGCCCCTACTGGGGGGTGCCTCCCAGTTAGGCTACTCAGGGGTCAGGAACCAACTTGAGGAGGCAGTCTGTCCGTTCTCAGATCTCCAGCTGTGTGCTGGAAGAACCACTACTCTCTTTAAAGCTGTCAGACAGGGACATTTAAGTCTGCAGAGGATTCTGCTGCCTTTTGTTTGGCTATGCCCTGCCCCCAGAGATGGAGTCTACAGAGGCAGGCAGGCCTCCTTGAGCTGCGGTGGGCTCCACCCAGTTCGAGCTTCCCGGCTGCTTTGTTTACCTACTCAAGCCTCGACAATGGCAGACACCCCTCCCCCAGCCTCGCTGCCGCCTTGCAGTTTGATCTCAGACTGCTGTGCTAGCAATGATCAGGGCTCCGTGGGCGTAGGACTTTCCGAGCCAGGCAGGGGATATAATCTCCTGGTGTACCGTTTGCTAAGACCATTGGAAAAGCGCAGTATTAGGGTGGGAGTGACCCAATTTTCCAGGTGCCATCTGTCACCCATTTCTTTGACTAGGAAAGGGAATTCCCTGACCCCTTGTGCTTCCCAGGTGTGGCGATGCCTCGCTCTGCTTCAGCTCATGCTCGGTGCACTGCACTCACTGTCCTCCACTCACTTTCTGACACTCCCCAGTGATATGAACCCGGTACCTCAATTGGAAATGCAGAAATCACTCCTCTTCTGCATTGCTCATGCTGGGAGCTGCAGACTGGAGCTGTTCCTATTCAGCCATCTTGGCTCCACCCCCAATAGGTATGCTTTTACACTGTTGGTGGGACTGTAATCTAGTTCAACCATTGTGGAAGATAGTGTGGTGAATCCTCAAGGATCTACAACTATAAATACCATTTGACCCAGCCATCCCATTACTGTATATATACCCAAAGGATTATAAATCATGCTGCTATAAAGACACATGCACACGTATGTTTATTGTGGCACTATTCACAATAGCAAAGACTTGGAACCAACCCAATTTCCATCAATGACAGACTGGGTTAAGAAAATGTGGCACATATACACCATGGAATACTATGCAGCCATAAAAAAGGATGAGTTCATGTCCTTTGTAGGGACATGGATGAAGATGGAAACCATCATTTTGAGCAAACTATTGCAAGGACAGAAAACCAAACACTGCATGTTCTCACTCATAGGTGGGAATTGAACAATGAGAACACTTGGACACAGGAAGGGGAATGTCACACACCGGGGCCTGTCGTAGGGTGGGGGGAGGGGGAGGGATAGCATTAGGCGATATACATAATGTAAATGATGAGCTAATGGGTGCAGCCCACCAACATGGCACAAGTATACATATGTAACAAACCTGCATGTTGTGCACAGGTACCCTAGAACTTAAAGTATTAAAAAAAAAAAAAAAAAAGAAAAGACAGGAGTTGCTATACTTGAATTCAGATTGATTTCAAGACAAAACCTATAGGAAGAGGCAATGACCATAATTATATAACCATAAAGTGGTCAATTCAGCAGGAGATATAGCAATTGTAAATTTATATGCACTTAACACTTGATCACCCAGATATATAAGGCACATATTCTTATAGAATAAGAGAGATACAATAATGCCTGGAGACTTCAAACTGCCCCCCACCACCTTCAGCATGGGATGTATCTTCTAGACCATTAAAAATATATCAACAAACACCAGAAATAATCTGCACTATGGATCAAATAAACATAAGAGATATTTACAGAACATTTCATTCAACAGCTGCAGAATACACATTATTTTCCTCAGCACATGGATCATTCTCAAGGATAGACCATATGTTAGGTCAAGAAGTAAGTCTTAAAGTATTCAACAAAATAGAAATAATATCAAGCATCTTCTCTGGCAAAACAGAATAAAACTAGGAATCAATAATAACAATAATTTTAAAATGTTGTTGCTGCTGTATCATCGATGCAAAGAGACCAACAATAAAACTATAATACAAGAAAATTCACAGAATATTATACACTGTGACAGACTGAGACATTTAGTTAATGGCAAGAACACAGTAAACACAAGCACCTGAAGACGTGCAAGTCAAGTAAAATGATATATGGATTATACAGTGAATTTTCTAAGCCCATCTGAGGACTTTGTGCCTTTTCAAAAATATCCTATATGCCCCTCCAATTTACAGAATATCTGTCTTATCTGCTTACTTCATGGCTTTTTCAATGTAAAAAGTTTACAAAGTCTATTTATACCTTATTTCCCTTTTTATTTAATATACTGTGGGAAAAAAGATGGAGACAAATATAATTTTCTGACATAAAAAAATTAAGTTATTACAGGCACATTTACTGTTTCATTCTAGAAACATCTCAGTTTCACAAGTTGATTATTCAGCAGCTGTGTGGTCTTTTAAAACATTCTTTGATTTTGAGAAAACTAAGATATCTCTTTTTGGGCAGATTTTGATTCATAACAATGGTGTGATTATGTGAATTACAGTGAATTATACTGTGATAATTCATGCAATGATGTCAGGTCCCTGGTTGACTGAGGCTGTGAGCCAGTGGGGGATATGGGACCCAACATGATGGAGGGCAATTGTTTGCTGGTCCCTTGGGCTGTAGGTATGGGGCTAGTAGAGAACAAGGTAGTTGCTCCATGGACACTGAGTCCTGCAGTGATGATCCTTTCAATTGATGCTGAAAAAGCATTTGATAAAATTCAACATCCTTTCTTTTTTAATTTAATTTTATTTTAAGTTCTGGGATACATGTGCTTAACGTGCAGGTTTGTTACATAGGTATACATGTGCCATGGTGGTTTGCTGCACCTTTCAACCCATCATCTAGGTTTTAAGCACCGCATGCTTTAGGTATTTGTCCTAATGCTCTCCATCCCCTTGCCCCACAATCCCCAAAAGGCTCTAATGTGTAATGTTCCCCTCCCTGTATCCATGTGTTCTCATTGTTCAACTCCCACTTATGAGTGAGAAAGTGCAGTGTTTGGTTTTGTTTCCAGCCTCATCCATACTCCTGCAAAGGACATGAACTCATCCTTTTTATGGCTGCATAATATTTCATGGTGTATAAGTACAACATATGCAATAAACATATGTGTACATGTGTCTTGATAGTAGAATGATTTATAATTCTTTGGGTATATACCCAGTAATGGGATTGCTGGGTCACATTGTATTTCTGGTTCTAGATGCTTGAGGAATCACCACACTGTATAACCACCAAAAGTGTAAAAGCATTCCGATTTCTCTGCATCCTCTCCAGCATCTATTGTTTCCAGACTTTTTAATAATCTCTATTCTAACTAGTGTGAGATGGTATCGCATTGTGGTTTTGATTTGCATTTCTCTAATGACCAGTGATGATGAGCTTTTTTTCATATGCTTGTTGGCTACCTAAATGTCTTCTTTTGAGAAGTGTCTGTTCATATCCTTCACCCAATTTTCGATGAGGTTGTTCTTTTTCTTGTAAATGTGTTTAAGTTCCTTGTCAATTCTGGATATTAGACCTTTGTCAGATTGATAGATCGCAAAAATTTTCTCCCATTCTGTAGGTTGCCTGTTCACTCTGAGATAGTTTCTTTTGCTGTGCAGAAGCTCTTTAATTTAATTAGATCCCATTTGACAATTTTGGCTTTTGTTGCCATTGCTTTTGGTGTTTTAGCCATGAAGTCTTTGCCCATGCCTATGTCTTGAATGGTATTGCCTAGGCTTTCTTCTAAGGTTTTTATTGTTTTAGGTTTTACATTTAAGTCTTTAATCCATCTTGAGTTAATTTTTGTATTAGGTGTAAGGAAGGGTTCCAATTTCTGTTTTCTGCATATGTCTAGCCAGTTTTCCCAACATCATTTATTAAATAACGAATTCCTTCCCCATTGCTTGTTTTTGTCAGGTGTGTCAAAGATCAGATGGTTGTAGATGTGTGGTGTTATTTCTGAGGCCTGTATTCGGTTCCATTGGTCTACATATCTGATTTGGTACCAGTATCATGCTGTTTTGGTTACTGTAGCCTTGTAGTATAGTTTGAAGTCAGGTAGCCTAATGCCTCTAGCTTTGTTCTTTTTACTTAGGATTGTCTTGGCTATACAGGCTCTTTTTTTGGTTCCATACTAAATTTAAAGTAGTTTTTCTAGTTCTGTGAGGAAAGTTAATGGTAGCTTGATGGAAATAGAATTGAATCTATAAATTACTTTGGACAGTATGGCCATTTCCATGATATTCATTCTTCCTATCCATAAGCATGGAATGTTTTTCCATTTGTTTGTGTCCTCTCTTATTTCCTTGGGCAGTGGCTTGTAGTTCTCCTTGAAGAGGTCCTTCAGGTCCCTTCTAAGCTGTTAAGTTGTATTTCCAGGTATTTTATTCTTGTTGTAGTAATTGTGAATGGGAGTTCAATTATGACTTGGTTCTCTGTCTATTATTGGTGTATAGGAATGCTTGTGATTTTTGCACATTGATTTTCTATCCTGTGACTTTGCTGAAGTTGCTTATCAACTTAAGGAGTTTTTGGGCTGAGATGATGAGGTTTTCTAAATATAAAATCATGTCATCTGCAAACAGAGACAATTTGACTTCCTCTCTTCCTATTTAAATACCCTTTCTTTCTTTCTCTTGCCTGATTGCCCTGGCCAGAACTTCCAATACTATGTTGAATAGGAGTGGTGAGAGAGGGCATCCTTGTTTGTGCCAGTTTTCAAAGGGAATTCTTCCAGCTTTTGCCCATTCAGTGTGATATGGGCTGTGGGTTTGTCATAAATAGCTCTTATTATTTTGAGATATGTTCCATCAGTGCCTAGTTTATTGAGAGTTTTTAGCATGAAGGGCTGTTGAATTTTGTCAAAGGCCTTTTCTGCATCTATTGAGATAATCATGTGATTTTTGTTGTTGGCTTTGTTTATGTGATGGAGTACATTTATTGATTTGCATATGTTGGACCAGCCTTGCATCTCAGGGATGAAGCCAACTTGATTTGCTGCTGAATTTGGTTTGCCAGAATTTTATTGAGAATTTTCACATCAATGTTCATCAGGGATATTGGCCTGAAATTTTCTTTTTTTGTTGAGTCTTTGCCAGGTTTTGGAATCAGGATGATGCTGGCCTCATAAATTGAGTTAGGGAGAAGTCCCTTTTTTTCTATTGTTTGGAACAGTTTCAGAAAAAATGGTAGCAGCTCTTCTTTGTACCTCTGGTAGAATTTGGCTGTGAATCTGTCTGGTCCTGGCCTTTCTTTTGGTTGGTAGGCTATTAATTACTGCCTCAATTTTAGAACTTGTTATTGGTCTATTCAGGGATGTGACTTCTCTCAGGTTAATATTGGGAGGGTGAATATGTCCAGGAATTTATTGATTTCTTCTAGGTTTCCTAGTTTATTTGTGTAGAGGTGCTCACAATATTCTCTGATGGTAGGTTGTATTTCTGTGGGATCAGTGGTGATATCCCCTTTATCATTTTTATTGGGTCAATTTGATTCTTCTCTCTTTTCTTCTTTATTAGTCTGGCTAGTGGTCTATCTATTTTGTTAGTCTTTTCAAAAAACCACCTCCTGGATTCATGGATTTTTGAAGGGTTTTTCATGTCTCTATCTTCTTCAGTTCCACTCTGACCTTAGTTATTTCTTGTCTTCTGCTAGCTTTTGAATTTATTTGCTCTTTCTTCTCTAGTTATTTTAACTGTGATGTCAGGGTGTTGGTTTTATATCTTTTCTGCTTTCTGATGTGGGCATTTAGTGCTATAAATTTTCCTCTAAATGCTGCTTAACTGTGTTCCAGAGATTCTGATATGTTGTGTCTTCATTCTCATTGGTTTCAAATAACTTATTTATTTCTGCCTTAATTTATTTATTTACCCAGTAGTCATTCAGAAGCAGGTTGTTCAGTTTCCATAGAGTTGTGTGGTTTTGAGTGAGTTTCTTAGTCCTAAGTTCTAATTTGATTGCACTGTGGTCTGAGAGACCGTTTGTTATAATTTCCGGTTTTTCGTTTTTGTCTTTTTTTTTTTTTTTGCATTTGCTGAGAAGTGTTTTACTTCCAATTATATGGTTGATTTTAGAATAAGTGCTATGGGGTGCTGAGAAGAATGTATATTCTGTTGATTTGGGGTGGAGAGTTCTGTAGATGTCTATTAGGTCCACCTGGTCCAGAGCTGAGTTCAAGTCCTGAATATTCTTATTAATAATTTGTCTCATTGTTCTGTTCAATATTGACAGTGGGGTGTTAAAGTCTCCCACTATTATTATGTGGGAGTCTAAGCCCCTTTGTAGGTCTCTAAGAACTTGTTTTATGAATCTAGGTGCTTCTGTATTGGGCGCATATATATTTAGGATAGTTAGCTCTTCTTGTTGCATTGATCCCTTTACCATTATGTAATGCCTTTCTTTGTCTTTTTTGATCTTTGTTGGTTTAAAGTCTGCTTTATCAGAGACTAGGACTGCAACCTCAGCTTTTTTTGCTTTTCACTTCCCTGGTAAATATTCCTCCATTCCTTTATTTTGACCCTATGTGTGTCTTTGCACTTGAGATGGGTCTCCTGAATACTGCACAATGATAGGTCTTGACTTTATCCAACTTGCCAGTCTGTGTCTTTTAATTTGGGCATTTAGCCCATTTACATTTAACATTAATATCATTATATGTGAATTTGATCCTGTCATCATGATGCTAGCTGATTATTTTGCACATTAGTTGATTCAGTTTCTTCATGGTGTCACTGGTCTTTATATTTTGGTGTCTTTTTGCAGTGGCTGGTACCGGTTTTCTTTCCCATATTTAGTGCTTCCTTCAGGAGTTCTTGTAAGGCAGGCCTGGTGGTACAGAATCCCTCAGCATTTGCTTGTCTGTAAACAAATTTATTTCTCCTTCATTTATGAAACTCAGTTTGGCTGGATATGAAATTTTGAGTTGAAAATTCTTTTCTTTAAAAATATTGAATATTGGGCCCCACTGTCTTCTGGCTTGTAGGGTTTCTGCAGAGAGATCCATTGAATTCAACATCATTTCATAAAGAATAACACCCTCAAAAAGCTAGGTATACAAGAAACATATGTCAATATGATAAAAGGCATATACAATAGACCCATAGCTAGTATTATACTGAATGGGGAAAACCTGAAAGCCTTTCTTCTAAGATCAGGAATACAACAAGGATGCTCACTTTCACCACTGTTATTCAACATAGTACTAGAAGTCCAAGCTAGACCAATCAGACAAGAGAAGGAAATGAAGACCATCCAAATTAAAATGAAAGAAGTCAAACTATTGTTGTTTGCAGATGATATCATTTTATACTTCACAAAACCCAGAGACTTTACCAAAAATCTATTAGAACTGATAAACAAATTCAATAAATTTGCAGGATACAAATTTAACATTAAAAATCAGTAGCATTTCTAAAAAAAGAAATCATGAAGGCAATCCCATTTACAATAGCTACAAATAAAATAAAATACATAGAATTAATTAACTTAACCAAAGAAGTGAAATTTTTTAAAATTAAACATGGATGCAAGAAATGAAAAAGAACACCAAAATATGGAAAGTTATTCTCTGTTTGTGGATAGGAAGAATCCATATTTTTAAAATGTCCATTCTACCCAAAGCAATCTATAGATTTAATGCAATCCCTTTCCAAATACCATTGATACTTTTTACAGAAATAGAAAAACAATTCTAAATTTTATGGGGAACCATAACAGACCCAGAATATCCAAAGCTATCCTGAGCAAAAAGAAAAAAACTGGAGTGATCACATTACCTTATTTCATATTATACTACAGAACTATAGTGATATGGTTTGGCTGTGTCCCCACACAAATCTCGTTTCGAATTGTAATCCCCATGTGTCAGGGAAGGGACCTGGTGAGAGGTAATTAGATCATTGGGGTGGATTTCCCCCATGCAGTTCTCATGATAGTGAGTGAGTTCTTATGAGATCTGATGGCTTAAAAGTGTGACACTTACACCCTCACTCTCTCTCCTGTCCTGCCATTGTGAAGATGTGCATGCTTCCAACATTGTGAAGATGCATGTGCTTTCCAGTCACCTTCCACCATGATTATAAGTTTTCTGAGGCTGCCCAGTCATGCTTTCTGTTAAGCCTGCAGAACTGTGAGTCAACTTAACCTTTTTTCTTTGTAAATTACCCATTTTTAAGTTAGTTCTTTATAGCAGCATGAAAATGTACTAATACTTATAGTAACCAAAATACATGGTACTGACACAAAAACACACAAATAGACCAGTGGAACAGAATAGAGAAGTCAGAGATAAGTCTGTTCACCTGCAGTGGACTCATTTTTGACAAAGGTGCTAAGAACACACTTTGGGGAAAGGACTGTCTCTTCAATAAGTGGTGCTAAGAAAACTAGATATCCGTATGCAGAAGAATGAAACTAGATCCCGGTCTCTCACCATATACAAAAGTCAAATCCAAACATATTAAAGATGCAAATATAAGACCTCAAATTGTGAAACTACTAAAGGCAAATACTGGAGAAATTCATCAGGACATTGGACTGGGTGAAGATTTCTTGAGTAATACACTATTAAGTGCTATTTATTGCACAGGCAACCAAAACAAAAATGGACAAATGCGATCACAAGTTTTGCACAGCAAAGAAAACAATCAACAAAATGCACAGACAACCTACAGAATTAGAGAAAATATTTGCAAACTATTCATATGACAATGGATTAGTAATCAGAATATATAGGAGCTAAAACAACTCTATAGGAAAGGAAAAATATAATAAGCAGATTTTAAAATGGGTGAAAGTCCTGAATAGGCATTTCTCAAAAGAGGACATACACATGGAAAACAGGTGTATGAAAAGGTGCTCAATATCATTGATCATCTGAGAAATGCACATCAAAACTGCAATAAAATATTATCTCACCTCAATTAAAATGACTTTTATTCAAAAGACAGGCAATAACAAATGCTGGCGAGAATGTGGAGAAAAAGGAAACCTCATACAGTGTTGGTGGTAATGTAAATTAGTACAACCACTATGAAAAACAGTTTAGAAGTTCCTCAAAAAAAGAAAAATAGAACTACCATATGTTCCAGCAATCCCACTGTTAGATATATACCCAAAAGAAAGTATATCAGTATATCAAAAATATATCTGCACTCCCATGTTTATTGTAGCCCCATGCACAATAGCCAAGATTTGGAAGCAACCAAAGTGTTGAACAGATGACTGGGTAGAGACAATGTAATATATGTAAACAATGCAGTACTACTCAGCCATAAAAGTAGAATGAGATTCTGTCATTTGCAACAACATTGATGGAACTGGGGGTCATTATGTTAAGTAAAATAAGCCAGGCAGAAAGACAAATATCCCACTTTCTCACTTATTTCTGGGATCTAAAAATAACAACAGAACCCACGGGAATAGAGAGTAGAAGAGTAGGTACAAGAGGCTGGGAATGGCAGTTGGGGGATAGGGAAAATGGGGATGGTTAGCGAGCACAAAAAAAATAGAAAGAATAAATGACAACTAGTATTTGCTAGGACAACAGGGTGACTATAGTAAAAAGTAAACAATATTTTAAAATAAAAAATATTTAAAATAAAAAATACCAAAGCATCAATCGATGTTATCAATGCTGTTATTGTTATTTTGCCAAAGTATGAAAGTGGGAATATATGTTATATATGCCCATAGAGCTGGCTGTGAGAAACTGGTTTATGGATGGACAACTCAGAGAATTTTAGAAATCAGAGAATTTTAAAATTTCAGAGTAGGAAATAAACTCAAAGGTCATCAGATCTATGCCTCATCTGGTGCTTGTAAAAAGACTCTGGAATCTCTTGAGGGAACTTATCTATATCTTGTTATTGTCATTCTCTTCCCAAATTCTGTTATTTTTAGACAGTAACACTACAGATTTTTCATAAGTCTAACAAATTGTATTGAATTCACCTTTTTTATGCTTGTAAAGATTTTAATAATGTTGATTGAAATCAAAGTGTTATAATTATTTCAATGCAGAATCTTCAAAAAATTTGCAAGGGGAAGACGGGAAAGCAGTCTGCTTAGTTCTTCTACTCATTGTTACTGAATTATACTCCTAAAAGTGAAGCCCACAGTCATTTTATTCCTCAATAAAAACCCTGACTCTTTGGGGAGATGTTCTAACACAAAGCACAGAAAATGAAAAGAAGATTCAACAGCTTCATTTTTCAATTTACTTAATCTGGATAATAATATCTACCTAGGTGATAATTCATCTCAGGGAAGAATTTACCACTATTTTGGATCAGATTGTACTTCACAGTAGGTAATCATTTCAAGGAAGTACTCAGTATAGGTGTTTAATCCAAAGGTAATGTTAGTTATTTTTCTGCAGCTGCAAACATATTTTCCAAGGAAACAACAATATTACAAAATGCATTTTCAGAGAGGACCAAGATGGCAGAATAGAAGGGTCCACCAATCGTCACCCTCGCAAGGACACCAATTTAATTACTATCTACAGAGGAAAAAAAAAAAAAAAAAAACACCTTCATTAGAACCAAAAATCAGGTGAGCCCTCATAATACCTGCTTTTAACTCTATACTGCTGAAAGACGCACTGAAGAGACAGAAAAAACATTCCTGAATCTCGAATGCCACCCCTTCCCCACCCTTGGCAGCAGCAGTGTGGTACAGAGAGCTTCTTTGGATGGTGGGGGAAGGTGAGCACAGCAATTGTGAGACATTAATCTCAGTGCAATCCTTTTAGAGCAGAGAGGAAAACCGGACCAAACTTACCTGATGCATGTCGAACTAATGGAGGGAGCATTTAAAGAAACCTTAGCCAGAGGGGAGTCACCTAGCCTAGTGGTCTGAACTTGAGTTCCCTCACACATCGCTACTGGGAGACAAAGTGCTCTGTATCTCTAAGTAAACCTGAAAAGCATTCTAGGTCATCAGGACTGCAATTCTTAGGCAAGTCCTAGGGCTAAACTGAGCCCAGAGACGGTGGACTGGGAGGCCACACGATCTACTGAAACACCAGCCAGCACAGTTAAGGGAGTTCTGAAATCACCACATTTCTAACCCCAGGCTGCACAGCTTGAGGCTCCAAAACAGATCCTTTCCTTCTGCTTTAGGAGAGTAATGGGGAAAGTGAGGAGAACTTTGCCTTGCATCTTAGATACCACCTCAGCCACAGCAGGATAGGGCAATGACCAGAATTGTGAGGCCCCCATTTCAGGCTCTAGTTTCCTGATGACATCTCAAGACATGCCCTGAGCCAGAAAGGAACCCACTGCGTTGAAGGGAAGGAGCCAGTCTTGGCAGCATTTATCACCTGATAACTGAAGACGCCTTGGACCCTGAGCTACATCAAGGGCCTTGAGCAAGCCTCTGAAATTGCTGGCTTCAGATATCAGCATGACTATAGGAGGATATAACACCAAGTGGGCTCTTGGAGTCCTCAATTTCAGGACTTCACTCTTGGATGGCATCTCTGGGTCTGCCCTGGGCCAGAAGGGAACCCTCTTCCCTGAAGGGTAAGTTGCAGGCCAGGCAGCATTCACCAAAAGCGGATGTCAGAGCTCTTGGGCCTTAAGAGAACATTGGTGGTAGTCTGGCAGAACTCCTCATGGCCTAAGGTGGTGGTTGCTACAGAGTGAAGGTTCTCTTCTTTTAGAAAGGAGAAGGAAGAGTTGAAAGAACTGTGTGTCATGGTTTCAGTGCCAGCTCAGCCACAATACAATAGAACACAAGGTAGACTTCTAAGTTTTGTCACTCTATTTCCTGACTCCTAGATGACACCTAGGGACCCACCTGGGACCTGGGAGAACTCACTTCTCTGAAGGGAAGGACACAGGCCTGGCTGGCTTTGCCACCTGGTGATTATAGAGTCCCAGGGCCTTCAGTGAATATAAGCAGTAGCCAGGAAGTGGTTACAACAGGCCTTGAGTGAGACCCAGTGCTGTGCTGGCTTCAGGTCTGACCCAGCACGGTCCTAGTCCTAGTGGTGATGGCCACAGGGATGCTTGTGTACCTCCAACCCCAGGTTTAAGAGGCTTGGAACAGAGAATGAGACTCTATATGTTTAGGAGAAATAAGGGGAAAGAGCAAGAGTCTCTGCCTGGTAATCCAGAAAATTCTCCCTAATCTCGTTTATGACCATCAAGGTGCAACTTCTATGAGTCTGCAAGAACTGCAGCATTACTGAGATTTGGGTGCTCCCTAAAGCAGATACAGCTTACATCAAAACACCCAAGTCCTTTTTAATTTCTGGAAAGCTTTTCAAATAAGGACAGGTATAAACAAATCCAGATTGTGAAAACTAAAATTCAATATCAATCACTTCAATGTCCAGACACCAAAGAATATTTACTAGCATCAACACCACCCAGGAAAGCATAACCTCACCAAATGAACTAAATAAGGCACCAGGGACCAATCTTGGAGAAACAGAGATATGTGACTTTTCAGACAGGGAATTCAAAATAGCTGTGTTGAAGAAACTCAAGATAATACAAAGAAGAAATTCAGAATTTTATCAAATTAATTTATCAGAAATTGAAATAATTTTAAAAATCAAGCAGAAATTCTGGATCTAAAAAGTACAACTGGCATACTGAAGAATGCATCAGTCTCTTAATAGCAGAATTGATCAAGAAGAAGAAAGAGTGAGCTTGACGACAGACTATTTGAAAATACACTGCTAGGGGAGACAAAAGAGAAAAGAATATAAAACAGTAAAGCATGCCTACAGGATCTAGAAAACAGCCTCAAAGTGTCAAAGTTAAGAGTTACTGGCCTTACAAATGAGATAGAGGAAGAGATAGGGGTACAAAGTTTATTCAACAGGATAATAACAGAGATCTTTTGAAACCTAGAGAAAGTTATTAACACTCAAATACAAGAAAGTTATATATCTCCAAGCATATTTAACTCAAAGACTACCTCAAGGCATTTAATAATCAAACTTTCAAAGACCAAGGATAAACAAAGGATGCTTAAAGCAGCAAGAAAAAAGACACAAATACAATGGAGCTGCAATATGTCTGACAGCAGACTTTTCAGTGGAAACCTTACAGGCTAAGAGAGTGTGACATGACATATTTAAAGTGTTGAAGGGAAAAAACTGTTACCCTAGAATAGTATATATGGCAAAAATTCCCTTCAATCATGAAGGAGAAATAAAGACTTCCACAGACTAACAAAAGCTGAGGGATTTCATTCATAAGAGACCTGTCCTATGGGAAGTGTTTAAGGGAGTACATCAATCAGAAGGAAAAGGACATTAATGAGAAACAAGAAATCATCTGAAGGTACAAAACTCATGGGTAATAGTAAGTGCACAGAAAAAAACACCAAATACTTCAGTGCTATAATACTGCAACTGTGACATGTAATCAACTAAAATGCTAGCTAGAAAAACTAAATGATGAACCAAACAAAAATAATAACTACAGCAACTTCTTAAGACATAGTACAATAAGATCTAAATAGAAACAAAAAAGTTAAAAAACTTGAAAATAAAGTTATGGCATAGAATTTTGTATTAGTTTTCTTTTTGTTTCTTTATTTGTTTATGAAAACAGGGTTGAGTAGTTACCAGGTTATAAGATAGCAGGTGCAAGCCTCACAGTAACTTCAAACAAACAAAAAAAATACAATGGAAACAGAAAAACAAAAAGCAAGATAAATCATATCACCAGGGAAAATCACCTTCACTAAAGAAGAAAATAAAGAAATAACACCAGAAAACAAATAACAAAATGGCAGGAGTAAGTCTTTACTTAGCAATAATAATGTTGACTGTAAATGAACTAAAGTCTGCAATCAAAATAAATAGAGTGGCTGAGTGTATTAAAAATAAGATTCTGTTGCCTACTAGAAACACACTTTACCTATAAAGACACAAATAGATTAGAAGAAAAGTGATGGAAAAGACATTCCATGCCAATGGAAACAATAAATGATCAGGATTAGCTATACTTATCAAACAAAATAGATTTCAAGACAAAAACTATAAGAAGAGACAAAGAAAGTTACTATATAATGATAAAGGGGTAAATTCAGTAAGAGGATATATCAATTTTAAATATATATGCACCCAACACTAGAGCACCTAGATAAGTAAAGGAAACATTATTAGAGCTAAAGAGAGAGATAGTTCCCAATACAATAATATCTGGAGATTTCAACACCCCACTCCCAGCATTGGACAGATCGTCAAGACAGAAAATCAACAAAGAAACATCAGACTTGATCTGCAGTATAGATCAAATGAATCTAATAGATACTTACAGAACATTTCATCTGATGGTGGCAGAATACACATTCTTTTCTTCAGCACATGGATTATTCTTTAAAATAGACCATATGATAGGTCAAAAAAGTCTGAAAACATACAACAAAATTGAGATAACATCAAGCATCTTCTCTGACCACAATAAAATAAAATTAGAAATTAATGATAAGATAAATTTGGGAAACTATAAAAACACATGGAAGTTAAACAATATGTTCCTGAATGACGAGTGGGTTGATGAAACAATTTTTGTAAACTTCTTAAAACAAAAGACAATGGAAACACAACATACCAAAATCTATGGGATACAGCAAAAGCAGTACAAAGAGAGAAGTTTATAGCTGTAAGTCCCTACATCAAAAAAGAGGAATAACTTCAAATAATCTAATGATACATCTTAAAGAAATAGAAAAGCAAAAGCAAACCAAACCTAAAATTAGTAGGAGAAAAGAACTAATAGGCTGGGTGTGGTGGCTCACGCCTGCAGTCCCAGCACTTTGGGAGGCCGAGGCAGGCGGATCAATTCAAGTCAGGAGTTTGAGACTAGCCTGGCCAACGTGGTGAAACCCTGCCTCTACTAAAAATACAAAAATTAGCCAGGTGTGGTGACAGGTGCCTGTAATCCCAGCTACTCTGCAGGCTGAGGCAAGAGAATCACTCAAACCCAGGAGGCGGAGGCTGCAGTGAGCCAAGATAGCAGCACTGCACTCCTGCCTGGGTGACAGAAGGAGACTCCGTCTCAATAATAATAATAATAATAAAATAAAGATTAAAACAGAAATAAATGAATTTAAAATGAAGAAAATAATACAAAAGATCAATGAAACAAAAAGTTGGTTTTTTGAAAAGTAAAACAAAATTGACAAAACTTTAGCCGAACTTACTAATAAAAGGAGAGAAGATTCAAATAAAAGCATTAGAAATGAAAAAGGAGACATTACAACTGATACTGCAGAAATTCAAATATCATTTGTGGCTATGACGAGCAACTATATGCCAATGAGTTGGAAAATCTAGAAGAAATGGACAAATTTCTAGGTACATACAACCTATCAAGATTGAACCAGAAAGAAATCTAAAACCTGAACAGACCAATAACAAGTAATAAGATCAAAGCCATATTAAGAAGTCTCTCAGTAAAGAAAAGCTAGGGACCCAGTGGCTTCACTGCTGATTTCCACAAACATTTAAAGAGAACGGGTACCCATCCTACTAAAACTATTGCGAAAAACAGAAGAACAGGAAATACTTCTAAATTCATTATATGAGGTCAGCATTACCCTGAAACCAAAACCAGACAAAGACACATCAAAAAAAGAAAACTACAGTCCAATATCTCTGATGAATATTGATGCAAAAATCCTCAACAAAATA
Organism: Pongo abelii; assembly: GCF_028885655.2. Classification (NCBI taxonomy): domain Eukaryota; kingdom Metazoa; phylum Chordata; class Mammalia; order Primates; family Hominidae; genus Pongo; species Pongo abelii. The sequence goes on from NC_072008.2 coordinate 70,025,777, forward strand.
CTAGCAAAACCGAATTCAGTGTTAATTTAAAAAAAAAAATTCATCATAACCAAGTGGGATTCATCCCTGGGATGCAAGGATGGTCCAACATATGCAAATCAATCAATGCGATACATCATAGCAACAGAATGAAGCATAAAAACCATATGATTATTTCAATTGATGCCAAAAAGCTTCTGATAAAATTCAATATCCCTTCATGATTAAAAAAAAAAAGCTCTCATAAAACGGGATAGAAAGAACATACCTCCACATAATAAAATCCAGATAGGGCGCCGCGCTCCCGTCCCCCGCCCGAGCGGGGCTGGGCGGGGCCGGCGCTGGTTATCTCGGGAGTGTGAAACCGCGTGTTAATGTAACCGGCGCCAGAGGCACGGGCGGCGGCGGCGGCGGCGGTGGTGGTGGGAGCGGCGGCTGCAGGAGCAGCAGCAGCAGAAGCAGCTGCGGGAACTCTGTGCCCCGCGTCTCGGAGGCAGCCGACTGCGCCACCCCACCGTCGCACGGCCGGGCGGGACCCGCGCCACCAGCCCAGACCACCGTCGTCCCGCGGCGACCAAAATCCCCGCTGGCCCCACCGCTGTGACTACTCCGGACTCGCCCGCAGAGTTTGCCCGCCGGGGAGGGTGGCCGATTGGCGGAGCGCACTCCTGCTGTTTTCCCCACCATCTCGTGGATGTAGTCCCTCGGGTGGTGGGAGAACTTTGCAGTGGGCTGGAGCGCCCTTTGCGGCGAAGCACACGAAGGTGAAGGAAGGAAAGAAAGAAGACCGAGGAAGAACGGGCTCGGAAGAAGGGTCCGGAGCGGCCGGGCCGGCAGTGCAGGGCGAGTGCGCGCGAGGCGCAGCGCCCCGATGCTCCCTGGGCTCGAGGAGCAGCGGGCACTTGCGGGACTGCTCTCGGTGGAGTAGCCCCCTCGGGCCGCAGGGTTTGTACAACCGCGGAGAACACCGAGTGCTGGTCGCACGGGCCGTGCCGAGCCGCCTCCCGGCGCGCCCTGCGCACTTTCTCCGCCTCGTCATCCCTCGCTCCCCGGCCGGGAGCCTCCGCCGCGTCCTCAACCTCGCTCCCTTTTGCGTCCCGGGAGCCTGCGAGCACCCGGCCGAGGGCGCAGCCGAGTCTTGCGGGAGTCGCCCCGAAAGCGTCGGGTTTGTGTGGGGTTAGCGGGGGCCGCCGCGCCACCTGCACCTCGCCCGCCGCCGCCTCGGGGAAAACCCGAAGAGGAGGCAGACCAGGAGAAGAGCAAAGAAAAGCAGCTCGTCTGGATTTGTTTGCCCAGGACTGGCGCCGCGCACGCGGATCGCCGAGGGGAGTGCGGTCGGAGTCACCGCGCCCCCGCCTCCCCGCCCGGGCGGCTGAGGCCGGGGGGTTGGAGCACTGCCCCCGCGCACAGTCCCGGAGCGCCCGACGTCTCCGTGCAGGTTCTTGAAGCAGCTGGGCCTGGGGCGCCCACTAATGTGGCCCTGAGGGCCGGAGCCCGCACCGACGGGAGCTGGAGCCGGAGCACTGCGGTCGCCGAGTGGCCGGTGCGCCCGGCCGAGCGCGCCTGCGTGCGTGGCCAGCGCGCTCCCCGTTTCTGCCTGGCTTTCCGGCTTAATTTTCCTCGGCGGGATTAAAGTTGGAAATTGACCGGAGAATTGAGTTGCCGGGGAACAGAGCCCCAGCCGCCTCCAGAGCGATGTTCCCGCAGAGCAGGCACCCGACGCCGCACCAGGCTGCAGGCCAGCCCTTCAAGTTCACTATCCCGGAGTCCCTGGACCAGATTAAAGAGGAATTCCAGTTCCTGCAGGCGCAGTGTCGCAGCCTTAAATTGGAATGTGAGAAACTGGCAAGTGAAAAGACAGAAATGCAGAGGCACTATGTGATGTATTACAAAATGTTACACGGATTAAACATTGAAATGCACAAACAGACTGAAATCGCCAAGAGATTGAATACGATTTGTGCACAAGTCATCCCATTTCTGTCTCAGGAACATCAACAACAGGTGGCCCAGGCTGTCGAACGTGCCAAACAGGTGACCATGGCAGAGTTGAATGCCATCATCGGGCAGCAGCAGTTGCAAGCTCAGCATCGTTCTCATGGCCACAGACCCCCAGTTCCCCTTACGCCTCACCCTTCGGGACTTCAGCCTCCTGGAATCCCGCCCCTCGGGGGCAGTGCCGGCCTTCTTGCACTGTCTAGTGCTCTGAGTGGGCAGTCTTACTTGGCAATAAAAGATGACAAGAAGCATCACGATGCAGAGCACCACAGAGGTGAGAGGCCCGGCAAGCCAGATTAGGACTTTGTCCTCATACTCTTACAGTGCTGCACAGTTGTGTGCATCGCTAAAGAGAGCCCCAACGTATACAGAGAGCAAACAATGAGATAAGAGGAACTGTCGCAAAGCTTTCCACTGAAACACAGGTCACCCTGGAAGTTTGCAGGGTTTGCTGTGGGCATATGTAGATTTCTCAATCTGGTTAGATTGCAGGCATCTTGACATCTTGGCAACTGCCTAGTTAATGCCAGTGGCCTGTACCATATTATGGAAAACTGTTAACTGCTTAATTGGGTAATTTTCAAAGAAAGTAATGTTAAATGGGGCGAAATAAGAAGTTAAATTTGAAAGTGAATGTGTTCAAATGAAAGGTTTGATAATTGCGTCTGTTACTACTTAGTTTCATAGGCTTTAATTCTAGTATGCATTAAATATTGGGCAAAATTGCAGTTGACTAATTTTTTGAAAAAAAGTATTTTATTCTGTCAAGAAATAAATAGGCTTTGTGTATGGCTAAACTGTAAATCTTATGTTTACCAAATACTGTAATTTTCAGGAAATCACTGTATTAGGAATGTGCAATGACTTATATAAATAAAAGCCATTTTTAAAACTGAAAAAAATAAAAGCCACATATGACAGCTCCACAGCAAGTATCATACTGAATGGAGAAAACCTGAAAGCCTTTTGTCTAAGATCTGGAACATTACTAGAATGCCCACTTTCACCACTGTTATTCAATATAGTAGCAGAAGTCCTAGCTAGAGCAATCAAACAAGAAAAAGAAATAAATGGCAACCAACTTGGAATGAAAGAAGTAGTATTATTTTTGTTTGCAGACAATATGATCACATATTTGGAAAAGCTTAAAGGCCACACACACACACACACACACACACACACACACACACACACACACACTATTAGAACTGATAAACAAATTCAGTAAAGTAGGAGGTTACAAAGTTAACATACAAAAAAAATCAATTGCATTTCTACATCCCAACAGTGAGCAATCCTAAAAAGAAATTTAAAAAGTAATCCCACTTACAATAGCCACAAATAAAATTCAATACCTAGGAATTAATCAAAGAAGAAAAAGATTTCTCAAAAATTATGAAACACTGATGAAAGAAATTGAAGAGGACACCAAAAAATGGAAAGACATTCCATGTTCATCTATTAGAAGAATCAATATTGGTAAAATATTCATACTACACAAAGCAATCTACAGATTCAATGTAATCCCTATCAAAATGCCAACAACATTATTCACAGAAATAGAAAAAAATGCTAAAATTTATATAGGCATACATAAGACCCAGAATAGCCAAAGTTATTCTATGCAATAAGAGCAAAATTGGAGAAATCACATCCAAATTCAAATTATATTACAGAGCTATAGTAATCAAATCAGCATGGTACTGGTATTAAATCAGAAAAAAAAATGGAACATGATAGAGAACCCAGAAACAAATTCACACACTTAAAGTGAACTCATTTTCAACAAAGGTGCCAACATACTTTGGGGAAAAAGTCTCTTTAATAAATGGTGCAGGAAAAACTAGATATCCATGTGCAGAAAGATGAAACTAGACCCCTGCGTCTCACCATGTACAAAAATCAAATCCACATTGATTAAAGACTTAAGTATCAGACCTCAAACTATGAAACTACTACAAGAAAACATTGGGGAAATTCTCCAGGACATTGGTCTAGGCAAGAATTTTTTGAGCAATATCCCTTAAGCACAGGCAACCAAAGCAAAAATAGACAAATGAGATTACATCAAGCTAAAAAGCTTCTGCACAGCAAAGAAAACAATCAACAAAGTGAAGAGACAACCCACAGAATGGGAGAAGATATTTGCACACCACACATCAGACAAGGGATTAATAACCAGAATATATAAGGAGCTCAAAGAACTCTATAGGAAAACATAATAAATTGACAAAAAAATCAGCAGAAGATTTGAATAATTTCTCAAAGGACACATAACCCACAAACAGGCATATGAAAAGGTGCTCAACATAATTAATCATTAGAAAAATGCAAATCAAAGTACAATAAGATATCATCTCACCCCAGTGCAAATAGCTTATATCCAAAAACAGGCAATAACAAGTGCTGACAAGGATGTAGAGAAAAGGGAATCTTTGTACACTGTTGGTGGAAATGTACAGTAGCACAACCACTATATTGTATAGTTGGAAGCTGCTACAAATACTAAAAATAGAGCTATTATATGACCCAGCAATCCCACTGCAGAATATGTAACTAAAAGAAAGGAAATCAGTATAACAAAGAGATATCTGCACTCCCATGATTATCACAGCACTGTTTACAATAGCTAAGATTTGGAAGCAACTTAAGTATCCATCAACAGATGAACAGATAAAGAAAATGTGGTGCATATACAAAATGGAGTACTATTAAGCCACAAAAATGAGATCCTGTCATTTACAATAACATGTATGGAACTGGAGATGATTATGTTAAGTAAAATAAGCCAGGCACAGACTGAGAAATCACATGTTCTCACTTTTGTGTGATATAAAAATTAAAACAATTGAACTCATGGACATAGAGAGTAGAAGGATGTTTACCAGAGGCTAGGAGGAGATAGGGATGGCTAATGGCTATGAAAATATAGTTAGAAAGAATGAATAAGACATACTATTTGATCACACAGAAGGGTGACCTTAGTCAATAATAACTTAATCATACATTTTTAAATAAGTAAAATAATGTAATTGTGGCCGGGCTTGGTGGCTCACGCCTGTAATCACAGCACTTTGGGAGGCCAAGGTGGGCAGATCATGAGGTCACAAGTTCGAGACCAGACTGACCAACATGGTGAAACCCCATCTCTACTAAAAATACTAGAATTAGCTGGGCGTGGTGGTGCACACCTGTAATCCCAGCTATTCAGGAGGCTGAGGCAGAAGAATCGCTTGAACCCAGGAGGCAGAGGTTGCAGTGAGCCGAGTTCATGCCACTGCTCTCCAGCCTGGGTGACAGAGCAAGACTCCATCTCAAAATAAATAAATAAATAATAGTGTAGTTGGATTGTTAGTAACACAAAGGACAAATGCTTGAGTGGATGGATGCCACATTTTTTATAATGTGATTATTTCACATTGCATGCTTATATCAAAATATCTCATGTACCCCACAAATATAGACACCCACAAAAATTTAAAATAAAAATAAAATAAATGAAAACAATATTACAAATAATAAATACATATATAATTTTTCAAAATTAACTTATTGAGGTGAAATCTAGATAATATAAAGTAACCATTTTAAAGCAAAAAATTCAGTGGCATTTAATGTATTCACAGTGTTGTGCAACCATTTCTATTCCCTTCATAAAACATTTTTATCACTCTAAAGTAAAATCCTTTACCCATTAAGCAGTTTCTTCAATTCCCCAATGCCCTTAGCCCCTGACAACCACCAATCTATGTTCTGTCGCTGTGTATTTATCTATTCTGAATGTTTCATGTATATGGAATTATACAATATGTGACCTTTTGTGCCTTGCTTCTTTCATTTACCATTATTTCAAGATTCTTTTGAAATATAGCATGTATCGATACTTATAGCATGTGTCAGTACTTCATTCCTTTTTATGTCTGAGTAATATTCATTTGTTTAGCCATTCATCCTTTGATGAACATTTTGCCTATTGTGAATAATGCTGCAATGATCATGTGTACATGTATTTGTTTGAGTACATATTTTCAAGTTTTTTTTGGAGCAGGGCACAGGGTTTCACTCACCCTGTCCCCCAGGCTGGAATACAGTGGCACAATCACAGCTCACTGCAACCTTGACCTCCGGGGCTCAATTGATTCTCCCACTTCAGCCTCCCAAGTAGCTGGGACTGCGGGAATGCACCACCACATCCAGCTAATTTTTGTATTTTTTGTAGAGACAGGGTTTCACCATGCTACCCAGGCTAGTCTTGAACTCCTGAGCTCAAGCCATCCACCCACCTCAGCCTCCCAAAGTGCTGGAATTACAGGCATAAGCCACTGCACTGGGTCTTATTTTCAATTCTTTTCTATTATATACCTAGCCCTAGAATTGTGAGATTTTATGTAAATTCTATGTTTTGTTTTGTTTTGTTTTTTTGAGGAACTATAAAACTGTTTTCTACAGTGTCTGAACCAATTTACATTTCCACCAGCAGTGTTTAAGGATTCCATTTTCTCCACATTCTCACCAACCATTCTCTTGTTATTTTCTGGGGTTTTTTTTCCTAGTGAGAGTGAAGTTGTACTCTACTGTGGTTATGATTTGCATTTCCCTAATGACTAATGATGTTAAGCATCTTTTCATGTGCTTGTTTGCCTTTGTATATCTTTGTAGAGAAATATCTATTTCAAATCCTTTCCCCATTTTTTTTAAAAAATCGGGGTGTTTGTCCTTTTGTTGTTGAATTTTAAACATTTTTAAATATATTTTGGATACTAGTCTCTTATCAGACATGATTTGCAAATGTTTTCTCTCATTCTATGGGTTGCCTTTCCACTTTCTTGATCATGTTTGTTAAAGTACAAAAGGTTTTAATTTTTGTAAGGTCTAATTTATTTTTTTGTTGTTGCTTTTCTTTTGGTGTCATATTTAAGAATCCATTGCAAAATCTGAGGTTGTGAAATTTTACCCCTGTTTTCTTCTAAGAGTTTTATGGTTTTCACTCATATATGGGTCATTGAACCATTTAAGTTAATTTTTGTTTATGGTGTGAAGTAGGGGTCAAACTTTTCTATGTTTTTATCTAGTTGTTCTAACAGTATTTGTTAAAGCAATTATTTTTTCTCTTCAAATAGTCTTGGCACCTGTGTCAAACATCAATTGACTATAGGTTTATGGACTTATTTCTCTACTCCCAATTCTGTTACATTGGTCTATCTGCTTAGTTTTATATGGTACCACGCTGTTATGATTATTGTAGCTTTATAGTAAAGTTTGAAACCAGAAAGTGTGAGTCCTCCAACTTTTTTCTTACTTTTTAAAGATTTTTTGTATGTGTGGCTATTTGAGGACCCTTGTGATTCCATATGAACTTGAGGTTCAGCTTTTCCACATCTGCAAAAAGCATCATTGTAAATTTGGTAGACATTCCATTGAATCTGTAGATCACTTTAGGTGAGTATTATTACCATCTTAACAATTTTATTTCTTCCATTTTATGAACACAGTATGTCATTTAATTTATTTTGGTCTTCTTTAATTACCAGTTTTCAGTGTACAAGTCTTTTACCTCCTTGGTTACATTTATTTCTAGGTATTTCATTCATTTTGGTGCTATTGTAAATTGAATTGTTTTATTCTTTTTCAGATGTTAATTGCTGGTGTGTAACCCTTTTATTATGCTATTGGATCTGATTAGCTAGAATTTTGATGAGGAATTTTTCATCTATAGAAATAAGGAATATTGTTGTGTACTTGTGATTTTGTCAGCAGGATTGGGAATCAGGATAATGCTGGCCTCATAGAATACATTGGGAAGTGTTCACTCCTCTTCTGTTTTTTTTTTGGGGGGGGGGAAGGGTTTGAGAAGTATTGATATTAATTCTTCTTTGAATGTTTGCTACATTTCCCCAGAGAAGCCATCTGGTTCTGCGCTTTTCTTTGCTGGAAGTGTTCTATGTTTTTCTACTAGGTTTCTAGTTGGTTTATGGTGTTGTTCAAGTTCTCTATTGCCTTCTTGATTTTTTGTGTAATTTTTCTGTTTGTTATAAAATGTAGAGTATAGAACTATCTATTTCTATTGATTCTGTCAAGGTGAAGGAGGAAGAAGATATATTGTAAGTTATGGCACACAGGAGCATTAGGGGAGTCCCTGTGGTTTCTTGGTTGGTCATTCCTCTGTAAGTGAGAGAAACTGCTCATGTTAATAAACTTTGGATGCCTGTCTTACAAGAAGCTCCACAAGGAGTATGGCCTTCAGAGACCCAGCAGAGTTGTCTATGTATCCAGATTCTCTACCTTCGCTTCTTTTTTCACTGTTAAGAAAGCAGAATGACATAGAGAGATGGAATCAGATAGATCTAAGTTCAAATCTGGGACCTGCCACTGGTTAGCTAGCTGTGTGATCTTCAGCAACATAGTAGGTGTATGTACTTATGGCATACATAATGATTTGTTGACAAAGAGTCAAACTCGTAAAATGTTTGAAGAGATTTATTCTGAGCCAAATATGAGTGACCAATGGACTGTGACAGAGCCTCAGGAAAACCTAAGAACATGTGCCCAACATGTGGTTGGGCTACAGCTTGTTTTATACATTTTGGGAAGACATAAGACATCAATTAATACCTGTAGATATACATTGGTTTGCTCCAGAAAGGAGGGATAACTTGAAGTGGGAGCTTTCTGGTCATGGGTGGATTCAAATATTTTTCTGATTGGCAATTGGTTAAAATAGTTATTATCCAAAGACCTAGAATCAATAAAAAGGAATGTCTAGGTGAAGATAAGGGATTGTGAAGACAAAGGTTTTATCATGCTGATGAAGGCTCCAGGGAGCAGGCTTCAGAGCTCTTAGCAAACCTAAAAATTACCCAACTTTTTTAATTCTCCCCTGGATGGGGGGAAAGACATGGAAAGGAATGGAGATTCTCTACAGAATGTAGATTTTCTCCACAAGAGACAGCTTTGCAGTGCCATTTCAAAATATGACAAAGAAGTATATTTTGGGGTAAAATACTTCTATTTATTTCAGGGCCTGCTATCTATTATGTGATACTCTAGTAAAGTTAGGTTGGAATTTTGTGTCTTATTGCTACAGTCTGTTTCATCAGTCTTAAAAATCTCTGTTTTAATGTTAATGCTGGTCAGCTGTGTCTTAACTCCAACGGGAGTAGGGCATAATGAGGCTTGTCCGACCCTGACTTCCCATCATGGCCTGAATTAGTTTTTCAGGTTAACAATAGAATGCCCTTGGCTGAGAGGAGGGGTCCATTCAGTTGGTTGAGGGGCTTAGAATTTTATTTTTGTTTTACAAATTTAATTAACTTCTCTGAACCTTAGTTTAAATACTTATCCTCTATGAAATTGTGATAATATATTTCAAAGTATTACTGTGGATATTACATGAAAAAATTAACTTGCTTTTAAATTTTCAGTTATCGTTATTACTGTCTTTAGATCACTTGAGATTCAGTTTCAAGTAATCCTCATTTATCCTGCATCATTTGAAATGGGGGCATGTTTTCCAAAAACAAATTTTTCAGACAATTTAAAAATTAGTGTTTAAAAATTGACCCTTGATGAAAATATTTCTAAAATATATTGTACAATTCTATACCTTCTTAAACAGTAGTCTGAACAGAATTAAACTTCTTCATGATGATTGGGGTTCAATATTAATTAACACCCATGACCACACATTTCTATTATATAAGGTACGATCTTAGCCCCCAAGGACTGGAAGACTGGCAGTCATGGGAGAGGGGCAGGATTGAGACACAGACGATTATTTGCATTTACACTCAATAGCCTCAGAAAAATATTTATTTCTTATGTCTCTTTTTTATAATTTCTGTTTTTCCCCCTCATTCTCGGCCTGTCAGAAGTTGCTTCTTGCTGTTACTGGTATACCTGCCTCTGGCTACTCCCCTTCTAATTCTTTCTGTTACTATAGACTTGGAAACCCAGATAACAAAACTTATGAAAATTATGTCTAATGCAGTGTTTCTCCTATTGTGATCCCCAGAACAGTAGCATCAACATCACCAAGACACTTATTAGAAATGTAAAATCAGGCCGGGTGCAGTGGCTCATGCCTGTAATCCCAGCACTTTGGGAGGCTGAGGTGGGCGGATCACGAGGTCAGGAGATCGAGACCATCCTGGCTAACATGGTGAAACCCCATCTCTGCTAAAAATAAAAAAAAAAAAAAAGAATTAGCCGAGTGTGGTGGTGGGCGCCTGTAGTCCCAGCTACTCGGGAGGCTGAAGCAGGAGAATGGTGTGAACTGGGAGGCAGAGCTTGCAGTAAGCCAGGATCCCGCCACTGCACTCCAGGCTGGGTGACAGAGCGAGACTCCATCAAAAAAAAAAAAAAAAAAAAAGAAATGCAAAATCTTAGGCCCACTCCAGACTTACTGAATCAAAGAACTCTGGGGCAGAGCCCCACAATTTGTTAACAAGACCTTCAATAGATTCTGATTATTTTCAAGTTTGATATTTATTGCCTGACTATACTTGTTTATACTGCAAACTCTTAGGTCTCATTCCAAGAGATATGATTTAGTATATCTTGGGTAGAACTTAACAGCCTTGATTTTTTAACCCATTCCCCAGATTATTCTGATGAAAGTATTCAAAAGGCACACTTGGAGAAATATTTCCCAAGCCTAGACCATTACTTCTCAAACCTACCTGGGGATTTTTCTAAAATGCATATTCTGTTCGAATAGGTCTGGGGTTCAGCATTTTAATGCGCTCCTAGGTAATACCTATGTACATGGTGGTAAACCACACTCTGAGTAGTAATTTCCTAGAACCTTATATAGTAGGTATTTTATAAGTGTTTTTATTTTATTTTGTTTTTTATGTCTTTTATCCATAATTATTCCTTTGAGTGAAAACAGTATCAGCCTTTCTTGATTTTATAAAAGATGTCATTTTCTCCTAAATCAAACATGTTTATTTATACTTTTACATACAAAAATTGAATTAAAATTTAATTATATACCATGAGTTAGTTGGCTTTATAAGCAGAATGAAGGAGTTCTCCTATGAGTAAAGGTGTATGAGCTTTATTTCCTAGACTCAATCATCTTAGGCTTCTCAGAGGCCTTTTATTTTGTCCTTCTGGATTTTAAGTGTACCTTCAGTAGGGAATGGGTAGGAAAGCTTCTGTACCAAAAGGGTCCACATTCTATGGCAGATTAAATTATTCTCTCTGGAGCTAATTGATTTCTGGCCTTTCTCTAGTCTAAGCACTCCTGTCAGCATTTATCTCCTCCCCTAAAGGATTTGATCAGTAGTCCCAGCCTTTTTGCGTGGGCAAAGCCCTTTGTTCCCTCTGAATGAGCATCCTGAGCATTTCATTCTTTCAGGAGAGAATGGGACTCTGAGACAGACCTTGGTAGATAGTACTGTACCTTATTATTACCCAACCAACATTATTTTCTACTAATCCAGAAGATACATACTATCCACTCCAAGTGGGTCTTCTCATTGTACAATCTAATGCTTTTTCTTATTGTATTCTCATGCTGTTATCCATCTACTTCATGTCTTTCACCTATCCCAGTGAGTTTCAAATTGTGTTCAGATTGCAGAGACCTGAGGTCTTTTAGAATTTTATGAACTAGCTTAACAAAACATAAAGGGCTAAGTATATAATTATGAAGATACATTACTATTTTATTTTATATTTTAATACAGAGAAGTTATAGCAAGTGTCAAAAGATTAAAAATACATACAGAAGGGGAATTTCAAGTTGAGAGAATGCTACCTTAATTGTTTTATAATTAATTAATTAATTGAGATAAGATTACTATTTTATTTAAATAATGGAATACCCTAGCTCATTGTGTACAATTCCAGTGCTCTGATGGAGGAATTTGAGATACACTGGCCTATCATTCCAAAAGTTAGACATCCTGTAATGGATAATTTTAAATACAAAAATCTATTGTACTCCTATGCACTTTAAATGAGTATTCTTGAGTTCTGTCACTACTCTTCTCTGTAGGCCAGGCCTTAAGAGTGGGAACTGCAGTAACTGAATGGTAAAACCTAAATGCAATAGGAGTAATTGGACCTGGGATGGCAGGAACCAAGTGATAACAGTCGACTTCCAAAGGCAAAGTGGGTGTGGTTACCTTAATGGACAACCAAGTCAAAGCAACAATCAGAATAGCCTGACTCACACAGACCTATGGCACTGATCATGGTATTAATAGAAGTGAAATAGATAAGAAGACTCCTAAATTCTTACTTGATCTGTATAAGCAGGATAGTTCTAGGTCAAGTGAACAAAAGTTTTACCTGAATAGTGAAAACTAAGCGACATTGCCCCTAAGTCCATTTCAAGACTTGAACCAGCATACAGACCCAGAACCCCTAGAATGAAGGGAAGACGAGGGCTCCTTGGTGAAGAACCCTGGTATACTACTGAAAACCTGTACTGTTCATCTTTCTCCAGCCTTCCCCAAAGGGACCTATGGCCTTTTACCAGGGTAACTGTGCAAGGGAGAAAAAATTATCAGACCTTCTAAGGATTACTGGGCATTAGATCTGAACTTACTCTAATTCTAGGAGACCCAAAATGTAACTGTGGCCCCTCAGACAGAGTAGGGGCTTATGGAAGTCAGGTGATTAATGAAGTTCTAGCTCAGGTTCATCTTATGGTGGGCCCATGCAGCCCCAAATCCATCCTGTGATTATTTCTTCAGTTCCAGATAGTGTAATTGGAATAAATATACTCAGCAGCTGGTAGAATCCCCACATCAGTTCCCTGGCCTGTGGAATGAGGCCTAAATGGAAGCCATTAGAACTGCCTCTATCTAGGAAAATCATAAACCAAAAGCAATATTACATTTCTGGAGAGATTGTAGAGATTAGTGCCACCATCACGGAATTAAAAGATGCAGGGGTGGTGATTCGCACTACATCCCAATTCAACTGGCCTGAATCTTGGAGAGTGACAGGGGATTCACAATTGTGGTCAGCAAATGGTATAATAGGACACTTCAGTGATTGTTCTTTTGAAGAAACATGGTAAGTCTAGGTAAGGGATTACAGCACCTGGGAGTGCATAGAAATAATAAAAGACAAATTGAATAGGGTAGGAAGGACAGTTTCACATTACACATATGACCCCTCCCCAAAGTCCAGGGAGCACAGCATTGAGAATGAAGTAAACAAATGGCTTTGTTCCAACTCCAGCCCCAGGCCCACCACAGTGAAACACAGCACCGTGGCAGCCCCCATGGCCCTAGAACCCGGGCCCACTCCCGTAGACCCTGACCCCAGGCCAGTTTTTATGGCCCTAGGATCAAGATTAGCACCCATGGATCTAGCTTCCAGGCTAGTCTCCACAGATCCAAGCACCAGGCCCGCCCTCATGGGCCTAGGTTCCAGACTGGCCAATGTAGATCAAGACTCCAGCCCAGCCTCAAGCTTCAGGCCAGTCCCAGTAGTCTCAGGCTTCAGTGGAGCCAGGATCCAGGCTCATTCTACCAGATACAAATTTCAGACTTATACCCCTGCATACTATGGTACCAGGCCAGCCCCTAAATACCCAGGGTCCAGGACTGCCCATGTGGACCAAGGCTCCAGGCCAGCCCCTATGGACTCAGGCATCAGGCCTACCCCAGTGCCAGGCCAGCTTTCATAGATTCAGTCTTCAGGCTCATTTGCATGGACCCAGGCACAAGGCCTATCCCAGTGTTAGGACAGGCCCCAAAGCCTGCCCTGGCACCACATTTGAGTCTGCCCTGGTACCACATTGGCCCCTACAAATCCAGGCTTCATACCACCCCTCACAGACACAGACTTCAGTCCTACACCCAAGGACCCTGTCAGCAGATCAACCCCAATGGGACCCAAAGCAACTCCAGCTGCCATGGGCCCAGGATCCAGGCTCACCCACCTGTTGATCCATACAATAGGCCATCCCACCTGAGGACTCTAGCAGCAGGCTGCTTGTAGAACCTACCAGATAGTCCATCCAGAATCTGGATGGGCAGACTGGTGAAGGGATTCCTCTGCTAAGGCCAGTCTTTAAAGACTAGAATAGGCATCTACTTCTTCAAATGCACAAGTACCAACACATGGTTATAAGGATTATGAACAGTAAGGGATACATGACAACACCAAAAGGGACAAAATAAAACACCAGCAATCAACCCTAAAGAAACAGAGACCTACAGACTGCCTGTCAATTGGAGAAGATCAGTGAGCTCCAAAAGCACACAAATAGACAATTAGATGAAATCAGGAAAACAATACATGAACAAAATTAGAAGTTCAATAAATAAATAGAAACCATTAAAAAAAAAAGCCAAACAAAAATTTGAAAGAATGACAAAGGATTATCATAAGCTTAACCAGGCGGTAATTTCAATTGCATTTACTGTACCAAATGTGGTTTCATTGCTTGAGCAAATTAACACATTCTCTAGTACCTGATATTCAGCTATTAATCAGGCAAAATGACTTTTTCTCCATTCTTGTCAATGAAGTTTACCAGAAGCAGTTTGCTTTCAGCTGAAAAAGCCAGCAATACACCTTGACTGTCCTATCTTAGGGGTATATCAACTTGCCAGCCCTATGCAATAATTTAATTCACAGGGATCTTGATTGTTTTTCCCTCCATAAGATATCAGATTGGTTCATTACATTGATGACACTATGCTGACTGGACCTAGTGAACAGGAAGTAGCAACAACACTAGACTTATTGGTAAGATATTTGTGTGTCAGACTGAGGGAAATAAATCTTACTAAAAGTCAAATTATCTGTTCTATGAATACCAATCAGCCTCTTTTCTTAGCCACTTCTGTCACCACCTTATGAGATTATGAACAAAATGGTCATGATGGTAGGAGTAGAGGTTATGCATGGGCTCAGCAACATGGACTTCCATTCACCAAGGCCAACCTATGTACAGCCACCTCTACTCAATCTGCCAGCCATAGAGACCAACCCTGAGTCCTCAATACAACATTATTTATTGGCACGGTCAGCCAAGCTACCTGATAGCAGGTTGATTACATTGGACTACTTTTACCAGGGAAGGAGCAGAATTTTGTTCTTACTGGAATAATCACAAACAGATTTGCCTTCCCTACACTCAATGCTACTGCCAAAACTACCATCCATGGACTTATGGAATGCCTTGTCTCCACAATCATGGTATTTCACACAGCATTGCTTCTGATCAAGGAACTCACTTCACAGCAAAAGAAGTGCAGCAATGGGCCAGGCACGGTGGCTCACGCCTGTAATCCCAAGACTGGGAGGCTGAGGCGGGCGGATCACGAGGTCAGGAGATCGAGACCACGGTGAAACCCCGTCTCTACTAAAAATACAAAAAATTAGCTGGGCGTGGTGGCGGGCATCTGTAGTCCCAGCTACTGGGGAGGATGAGGCAGGAGAATGGCGTGAACCCGGAAGGCGGAGCTTGCAGTAAGCCGAGATCGCGCCACTGCACTCCAGCCTGTGCGACGGAGCAAGATTCCGTCTCAAAAAAAAAAAAAAAAAAGAAGTGCAGCAATGAGCTGATACTCATAAAATTCACAGGTTTTACCATGTTCCACACCATTCTGAAGCAGCTGGTTTGATAGCATGGTGGAATGGCCTTTTGGAGTTGCAGTTACATTGTCAGCTAGGTGGGAACACTTTTCAGGGCTGAGGCGAGGTTCTCCATAGGACTATATACGCTCAGAATCAGCATTCAATATACATTGCTCTTTCTCCCATAGCCAGCATTCATGGATCCAAGTATCAAAGGGTGGAAATGAGAGTGGCACCACTCACGATACCCCCTAGTGAACAGCTAGCAAAATTTTGGCCTCTTCCTGTACCTAAGACCTTATGCTCTGCTGACAGAAAGGTCTTAGTTCCCAAGAGGGGAATGTTTCCATTAGGAGACACAATATCGATTAGTTGTTAGGTGGAATTCTGACCATTTGTTGGTCTATATTTGGAGATTAAGTATAGTTTAAAATGTATATGGTCCCAAATTGACAAAGGTGTGGACCTGTGATGGTAAATTTTGAATCAACTTGACTGGGTCACGGGATGTTCAGATATTTGACTAAACATTTTTTGATGTTTTATTTTTATTTTTTATTATACTTTAAGTTCTGGGATACATGTGCAGAACATGCAGGTTTGTTACATAGGCATACACGTGCCATGGTGGTTTGCTGCATCCATCAACCCATCATCTACATGAGGTATTTCTCCTAATGCTATCCCTCCATTTGCCCCTCACCCCTGACAGGCTCTGGTGTGTGATGTTCCCCTCCCTGTGTCCATGTCTTCTAATTGTTCAACTGCCATTTATGAATGAGAACATGGGATGTTTGGTTTTCTGTTCCTGTGTTAGTTTTCTGAGAATGATGGTTTCCAGCTTCATCCATGTCCCTGAAAAAACAGGAACTCATGCTTTTTTGTGGCTGCATAGTATTCCATGGTGTATAAGTGCCACATTTTATTTCTTTTTTTTATTTCTTTTTTTTTTTTATTGAGACGGAGTCTCACTGTGTTGCCTAGGCTGGACTGCAGTGGTGCAATCTCAGCTTACTGCAATCTCCACCTCCCAGGTTCACGCCATTCTCCTGCCTCAGCCTCCTGAGTAGCTGGGACTACAGGCACCCACCACCACACCCGGCTAATTTTTGTATTTTTAGTAGAGATGGGGTTTCACCTTGTTAACCAGGATGGTCTTGATCTCCTGACCTCGTGATCTGCACGCCTCGGACTCCCAAAGTGCTGGGATTACAGGCATGAGCCACCACGCCCGGCCATGCCACATTTTCTTTATCCAATCTATCACTGATGGGCATTTGGGTTGGTTCCAAATCTTTGTTATTGTGAATAGTGCTATAATAAACATACATGTGCATGGGTCTTTATAGTAGAATGATTTATAATCCTTTGGGTATATACCCAGTAATGGGATTGCTGGGTCAAATGGTATTTCTAGTTCTAGATCATTGAGGAATCACCACACTGTCTTCCACAATGGTTGAGCTAATTTACACATCCAACAGTGTAAAAGCATTTCTATTTCTCCACATCCTCTCCAGCATCTGTTGTTTCCAGACTTTTTAATGATCACCATTCTAACTGGCATGAGATGATATCACATTATGGTTTTGATTTGCATTTCTCTAATGACCAGTGACAATGAGCTTTTTTTCATGTTTGTTGGCCACATAAATGTCTTCTTTTGAGAAGTATGTGTTCATATCCTTTGCCCACTTTTTGATGGGGTTTTTTTTTCTTGTAAATTTGTTTAAGTTCCTTGTAGATTCTGGATATTAGCCCTTTGCCAGATGGATAGATTACAAAAATTTTCTCCCATTCTGTAGGTTGTCTGTTCACTCTGATGATAGTTTCTTTTGTTGTGCAGAAACTCTTTAGTTTAACTAGATCCCATTTGTCAATTTTGGCTTTTGTTCAAATTGCCTTTTGGGTTTTGTCATGAATAGCTCTTATTATTTTGAGATGTGTTCCATTGATACCTAGTTTGTTCAGTGTTTTTAGTATGAAGGGGTGTTGAATTTTATTGTAGGCCTTTTCTGCATCTATTGAGATAATCACATGGTTTTTGTCATTGGTTCTGTTTATGTGGATTGTGCTTATTGATTTGCATCTGTTGAACCAACCCTGCATCCCAGAGATGAAGCCGACTTGACATTAATAACAGCCATTCTGACTAATGTGAGATGGTATCTCATTGTGGTTTTGATTTGCATTTCTCTAATGAGCTGTGATATTGAGGTATTTTTTAAATGTTTGTTAGCCGTACATACACCTTCTTTTGAGAAGTGTCTGCTCATGTGCTTTGTCTATTTTTTAATGGGGTTGTTTTTTCCATTCTTTTAAATTTTTTAAGTTCCTTGTATATGCTAGATGTTAGACTTTTGTGAGGTGAATAGGTTGCAAAATTTTTCTCCCACTATGCAGGTTGTCTGCTCACTTTGATGATAGCTTCTTTTGCTCTGCAGGAGCTATTTAGTTTAATTAGATCCCATTTGTCAATTTTTCTTTTGTTGCAATTGCTTTTGGTGTCTTTGTCATGAAATCTTTTCCTGTGTCTATATCCTGAATGGTATTGCCCAGATTTTCTTCTAGGGTTTTTATATTTTTGGATTTTACGTTTAAGTATTTATTCCATTTTGAGTTGATTTTTGTTTATGGTGTAAGGAGAGGGTCCTGTTTCAATTTTCTGCATATGGCTAGCCAGTTCTCCCAGAACAATTTTTCGTATAGGGAATCCTTTCCCAATTGCCTTTTTTGTCAGGTTTGTCAAAGATCAGATGGTTGTACATGTGTGGTCTTATTTCTGGGTTCTCTATTCTGTTTCACTGATCTATGTTTCATTCTTGTACCAGTACCATGCTGTTTTGGTTACTGTAGCCTTGTAGTATAGTTTGAAGTTGGGTAGTGTGATGCCCCCAGCTTTGTTCCTTTTTCTTATGATTGTCTTGGTTATTTGGGCTCTATTTTGGTTCCATATGAATTTTAACATAGTTGTTTCTAATTCAGTGAAGAATGTCAATGGTAGTTTAATGGGAATAGCATTGAGTCTATAAAATGCTTTGGGCAGTATTGCCATTTTCATGATATTGATTCTTTCTATTCATGAGCATAGAATGTTTTTTACATTTGTTTCTGTCATCTCTGATTTCTTTGAGCAGTGGTTTCTAGCTCTCCTTGAAGAGATCCTTCACTTCCTTTGTTAGCTCTATTCCTAGGTATTTTATTCATTTTATGGCATTTGTGAATGGGAATTCATTCATGATTTGGCTCTCTGCTTGCCTGTTGTTGATGTATATGAATGCTAGTGATTTTTGCACATTTATTTTGTATCCTTGAGACTTTGCTGAAGTTTCTTCTCAGCTTAAGAAGCTTTTGGGCTGTGACTATGGGGTTTTCTAGATATAGGGTTATGTCATCTGCAAACAAAGTCAATTTGATGTCCTCTATTCCTTTTTGAATACTCTTTATTTTTTTTCTCTTGCCCTGGCCAGAACTTCCAATACTATATTGAATAGGAATAGTGAAAGAGGGCATCCTTGTCTTGTGCAAGTTTTCAAGGAGAATGCTTCCAGCTTTTGCCCATTCAGTATGATATTGGCTGTGGGTTTGTCATATATAGCTCTTATTATTTTTATGTATGTTCCTTCAATACCTAGTTTATTGAGAGTTTTTAACATGAAGGGATATTGAATTTTATCAAAAGCCTTTTCTGCATCTGTTGAGTTAATCATGTGGTTTTTGACTTTAGTTGTGTTTGTGCAATGAATCACATTTATTGATCTGTGTATGTTGAAAAAACCTGGCATCCTGGGGAATGAAGCCAACTTGATCATGGTGGATAAGCTTTTTCATATGCTACTGGATTTGATTTGCCAGTGCTTTACTGAGGATTTTTGCATTGATGTTCATCAAGCATATTGGCCTTAAGTTTCCTTTTTTTGTTGTATCTCTGCCAAGTTTGGTATCAGGATGATGTTGACCTCATAGAATAAGATAGGTAGGAGTCCATCCTTTTAAGTTTTTTGAAATAGTTTCAGTACAAATGGTACCAGCTCTTCTTTGTACCTTGGGTAGAATTCAGCTGTGAATATCTCTTATCCTGGATTTTTTTTTTTTCTTGATAGGGTATTTATTACTGCCTCAATTTCAGAACTTATTATTGGTTTGTTCTGGGATTCAGTTTCGTCCTCGTTCGGTCTTGAGAGGCTGTATGTGTCCAGGAAATCATCCATTTCTTCTAGATTTTCTAGTTGGTTACCTAGAGGTGTTTATAGTATTCTCTGATGGTTGTTTGCATTTCTGTGGTGTTAGTGGTGATATCCCCCTTATCATTTCTGATTATTTGATACTTCTCTTTTCTTTTTTTAAGGTACTATGTTTATTATTTAATTAACTTTATTTTTAGATGATGTTTAGGTATTTAACTGTAAGAATACAATGCAGAATTTTTTTGGGGAGAGGAGGATTTCTTTTTTTTTATTATACTTTAAGTTTTAGCATACATGTGCACAATGTGCAGGTTAGTTACATATGTATACGTGTGCCATGCTGGTGTGCTGCACCCATTAACTTGTCATTTAGCATTAGTTATATCTCCTAATGCTATCCCTCCCCCCTCCCCCCACCCCACAACAGTCCCCAGAGTGTGATGTTCCCCTTCCTGTGTCCATGTGTTCTCATTGTTCAATTCCCATCTATGAGTGAGAACACGTGGTGTTTGGTTTCTTGTCCTTGCGATAGTTTGCTGAGAATGATGGTTTCCAACTTCATCCATGTCCCTAAAAGGACATGAACTCATCCTTTTTTATGGCTGCATAGTATTCCATGGTGTATATGTGCCACATTTTCTTAATCCAGTCTATCATTGTTGGACATTTGGGTTAGTTCCAAGTCTTTGCTATTGTGAATAGTGCCGCAATAAACATACGTGTGCATGTGTCTTTATAGCAACATGATTTATAGTCTTTTGGGTATATACCCACTAATGGGATGGCTGGGTCAAATGGAATTTCTAGTTCTAGATCCCTGAGGAATCGCCACACTGACTTCCACAATGGTTGAACTAGTTTACAGTCCCACCAACAGTGTAAAAGTGTTCCTATTTCTCCACATCCTCTCCAGCACCTGTTGTTTCCTGACTTTTTAATGATTGCCATTCTAACCGGTGTGAGATGGTATCTCATTGTGGTTTTGATTTGCATTTCTCTGATGGCCAGTGATGGTGAGCATTTTTTCATGTGTTTTTTGGCTGCATAAATGTCTTCTTTTGAGAAGTGTCTGTTCATGTCCTTCACCCACTTTTTGATGGGGTTGTTTTTTCTTGTAAATTTGTTGGAGTTCATTGTAGATTCTGGATATTAGTTAGCCCTTTGTCAGATGAGTAGGTTGCAAAAATTTTCTCCCATTTTGTAGGTTGCCTGTTCACTCTGATGGTAGTTTCTTTTGCTGTGCAGAAGCTCTTTAGTTTAATTAGATCCCATTTGTCAATTTTGGCTTTTGTTGCCATTGCTTTTGGTGTTTTAGACATGAAGTCCTTGCACATGCCTATGTCCTGAATGGTAATGCCTAGGTTTTCTTGTAGGGTTTTTATGGTTTTAGGTCTAACGTTTAAGTCTTTAATCCATCTTGAATTAATTTTTGTATAAGGTGTAAGGAAGGGAATCCAGTTTCAGCTTTCTACATATGGCTAGCCAGTTTTCCCAGCACCATTTATAAAATAGGGAATCCTTTCCCCATTTCCTGTTTTTCTCAGGTTTGTCAAAGATCAGATAGTTGTAGATATGTGGCATTATTTCTGAGGGCTCTGTTCTGTTCCATTGGTCTATATCTCTGTTTTGGTACCAGTACCATGCTGTTTTGGTTACTGTAGCCTTGTAGTATAGTTTGAAGTCAGGTAGCGTGATGCCTCCAGCTTTGTTCTTTTGGCTTAGGATTGACTTGGTGATGCGGGCTCTTTTTTGGTTCCATATGAACTTTAAAGTAGTTTTTTCCAATTCTGTGAAGAAAGTCATTGGTAGCTTGATGGGGATGGCATTGAATCTGTAAATTACCTTGGGCAGTATGGCCATTTTCACAATATTGATTCTTCCTACCCATGAGCATGGAATGTTCTTCCATTTGTTAGTATCCTCTTTTATTTCATTGAGCAGTGGTTTGTAGTTCTCCTTTAAGAGGTCCTTCACGTCCCTTGTAAGTTGGATTCCTAAGTATTTTATTCTCTTTGAAGCAATTGTGAACGGGAATTCACTCATGATTTGGCTCTTTGTTTGTCTGTTATTGGAGTGTAAGAATGCTTATGATTTTTGTACATTGATTTTGTATCCTGAGACTTTGCTGAAGTTGCTTATCAGCTTAAGGAGATTTTGGGCTGAGAAAATGGGGTTTTCTAGATATACAATCATGTCATCTGCAAACAGGGACAATTTGACTTCCTCTTTTCCTAATTGAATACCCTTTATTTCCTTCTCCTGTCTAATTGCCCTGGCCAGAACTTCCAACACTATGTTGAATAGGAGTGGTGAGAGAGGGCATCCGTGTCTTGTGTCAGTTTTCAAAGGGAATGCTTCCAGTTTTTGCCCATTCAGTATGATATTGGCTGTGGGTTTGTCATAGATAGCTGTTATTATTTTGAGATACATCCCATCAATACCTAATTTATTGAGAGTTTTTAGCATGAAGGGTTGTTGCATTTTGTCAAAGGCCTTTTCTGCATCTATTGAGATAATCATGTGGTTTTTGTCTTTGGTTCTGTTTATATGCTGGATTACATTTATTGATTTGTCTATATTGAGCCAGCCTTGCATCCCAGGGAAGAAGCCCACTTGATCATGGTGGATAAGCTTTTTGATGTGCTGCTGGATTCGGTTTGCCAGTATTTTATTGAGGATTTTTGCATAGATGTTCATCAAGGATATTGGTCTAAAATTCTCTTTTTTGGTTGTGTCTCTGCCCAGCTTTGGTATCAGGATGATGCTGGCCTCATAAAATGAGTTAGGGAGGATTCCCTCTTTTTATGTTGATTGGAATAGTTTCAGAAGAATGGTACCAGTTCCTCCTTGTACCTCTGGTAGAATTCGGCTGTGAATCCATCTGGTTCTGGACTCTTTTTGGTTGGTAAGCTGTTGATTATTGCCACAATTTCAGATCCTGTTATTGGTCTATTCAGAGATTCAACTTCTTCCTGGTTTAGTCTTGGGAGAGTGTATGTGTTGAGGAATTTATCCATTTCTTCTAGATTTTCTAGTTTATTTGTGTACAGCTGTTTGTAGTATTCTCTGATGGTAGTTTGTATTTCTGTGGGATCGGTGGTGATATCCCTTTTATCATTTTTTATTATGCCTATTTGATTCTTCTCTCTTTTTTTCTTTATTAGTCTTGCTAGCAGTCTATCAATTTTGTTGATCCTTTCAAAAAACCAGCTCCTGGATTCATTAATTTTTTGAAGGGTTTTTTGTGTCTCTATTTCCTTCAGTTCTGCTCTGATTTTAGTTATTTCTTGCCTTCTGCTAGCTTTTGAATGTGTTTGCTCTTGCTTCTCTAGTTCTTTTAATTGTGATGTTAGGGTGTCAATTTTAGATCTTTCCTGCTTTCTCTTGTGGGTGTTTAGTGCTATAAATTTCCCTCTACACACTGCTTTGAATGTGTCCCAGAGATTGTGGTATGTTGTGTCTTTGTTCTCGTTGGTTTCAAAGAACATCTTTATTTCTGCCTTCATTTTGTTATGTACCCAGTAGTCATTCAGGAGCAGGTTGTTCAGTTTCCATGTAGTTGAGCGGTTTTGAGCGAGTTTCTTAATCCTGAGTTCTAGTTTGATTGCACTGTGGTCTGAGAGACAGTTTGTTATAATTTCTATTCTTTTACATTTGCTGAGGAGAGCTTTACTTCCAAGTATGTGATCAATTTTGGAATAGGTTTGGTGTGGTGCTGAAAAAAATGTATATTCTGTTGATTTGGGGTGGAGAGTTCTGTAGATGTCTATTAGGTCTGTTTGATGCAGAGCTGAGTTCAATTCCTGGGTATCCTTGTTAACTTTCTGTCTCGTTGATCTGTCTCATATTGACAGTGGGGTGTTAAAGTCTCCCATTATTATTGTGTGGGAATCTAAGTCTCTTTGTAGGTTACTCAGGATTTGCTTTATGAATCTGGGTGCTCCTGTATTGGGTGCATATATATTTAGGGTAGTTAGCTGTTCTTGTTGAATTAATCCCTTTACCATTATGTAGTGGCCTTCTTTGTCTCTTTTGACCTTTATTGGTTTAAAGTCTGTTTTATCAGAGACTAGGATTGCAACCTCTGCCTTTTTTTGTTTTTCATTTTCTTGGTAGATCTTCCTCCATCCCTTTATTTTGAGCCTATGTGTGTCTCTGCATGTGAGATGGGTTTCCTGAATGCAGCACACTGATGCATCTCAACCCTTTATCCAATTTGCCAGTCTGTGTCTTTTAATTGGAGCATTTAGTCCATTTACATTTAAAGTTAATATTGTTATGTGTGAGTTTGATCCTGCCATTATGAATTTAGCTGGTTATTTTGCTCGTTAGTTGATGCAGTTTCTTCCTAGTCTCGATGGTCTTTACATTTTGGCATGTTTTTGCAGTGGCTGGTATCAGTTGTTCCTTTCCATGTTTAGTGTTTCCTTCAGGAGCTCTTTTAGGGCAGGCCTAGTGGTGACAAAATCTCTCAGCATTTGCTTGTCTGTAAAGTATTTTATTTCTCCTTCACTTATGAAGCTGAGTTTGGCTGGATATGAAATTCTGGGTTGAAAATTCTTTTCTTTAAGGATGTTGAATATTCACCCCCACTCTCTTCTGGCTTGTAGAGTTTCTGCTGAGAGATCCGCTCTTAGTCTGATGGGCTTCCCTTTGTGGGTAACCCGACCTTTCTCTCTGGCTGCCCTTAACATTTTTTCCTTCATTTCAACTTTGGTGAATCTGACAATTATGTGTCTTGGAGTTGCTCTTCTCGAGGAGTATCTTTGTGGCATTCTCTGTATTTCCTGAATCTGAATGTTGGTCTGCCTTGCTAGATTGGGGAAGTTCTCCTGGATAATATCCTGCAGAGTGTTTTCCAACTTGGTTCCATTCTGCCCGTCACTTTCAGGTACACCAATGAGATGTAGATTTGATCTTTTCACATAGTCCCATATTTGTTGGAGGCTTTGTTCATTTCTTTTTATTCTTTTTTCTCTAAACTTCCCTTCTCACTTCATTTCATTCATTTCGTCTTCCATCACTGATACCCTTTCTTCCAGTTGATTGAATCTGCTCCTGAGGCTTCTGCATTCTTCCTGTAGTTCTCAATCCTTGGCTTTCAACTCCATCAGCTCCTTTAAGCACTTCTCTGTATTGGTTATTCTAGTTGTATGTTCGTCTAAATTTTTTTCATTGTTTTCAACTTCTTTGCCTTTGGTTTGAATTTCCTCCTGTAGCTCAGAGTAGTTTGATCGTCTGAAGCCTTCTTCCCTCAACTCATCAAAGTCATTCTCCATCCAGCTTTGTTCCATTGCTGGTGAGGAATTGCATTCCTTTGGAGGAGGAGAGGCGCTCTGCTTTTTAGAGTTTCCAGTTTTTCTGCTCTGTTTTTTTTTCCCATCTTTGTGGTTTTATCTGCTTTTGGTCTTTGATGATGGTGATGTACAGATGGGCTTTTGGTGTAGATGTCCTTTCTGTTTGTTAGTTTTCCTTCTAACAGACAGGACCTTCAGCTGCAGGTCTGTTGGAGTTTGCTAGAGGTCCACTCCAGACCCTGTTTGCCTGGGTATCAGCAGCGGTGTCTGCAGAACAGCAGATTTTCGTGAACCACGAATGTTGCTGTCTGATCGTTCCTCTGGAAGTTTTGTCTCAGAGGAGTACCCGGCCGTGTGAAATGTCAGTCTGCCCCCACTGGGGGGTGCCTCTCAGTTAGGCTGCTCGGGGGTCAGGGGTCAGGGACCCACTTGAGGAGGCAGTCTGCCTGTTCTCAGATCTCCAGCTGCATGCTGGGAGAACCACTGCTCTCTTCAAAGCTCAGATGGAAATGCAGAAATCACCCATCTTCTGCGTTGTTCACGCTGGGAGCTGTAGACTGGAGCTGTTCCTATTCGGCCATCTTGGCTCCTCCCCCTTTTCTTCTTTATTATTCTTGTTAGCAGTCTATCTATATTGTTAATTATTTCCAAAAACAAACAAACAAACAAACAAACAAACACAGCTCCTGGATTCGCTGATTTTTTGAAGGGTTTTCTGTGTCACTATCTCCTTCAATTCAGCTTTGATCTTGGTTATTTCTTGTCTCCTTCTAGATTTGGGGTTTGTTTTCTCTTGGTTCTCTAGTTCTTTTAATTGAGATGTTAGGTTGTTAACGAGATCTTTCTAGCTTTTTGATGTGGGCATTTAGTGCTATAAATTTCCCTCTTAACACTGACTTAGCTGCATCCCAGACATTCTGCTATGTTGTATCTTTGTTCTCATTAGTTTCAAAGAACTTCTTAATTTCTATATTAATTTCACTTTTTACCCAAGAGTCATTCAGTAGAAGGTTGATCAATTTTCATGTAGTTGTGTGGTTTTAAGTGAATTTCTTAATCTTGATTTTTAATTTGATTGCACTGTGGTCTGAGAGACTGTTATGATTTCAGTTATTTTACATTTGCTAAGGATTGTTTTACTTCCAATTATGTGATCAAGAGTAAGTACCATGTGGCAATGAGAATAATATATATTCTGAGGCTTTTGAGTGGAGAGTTCTGTAGATATCTATCAGGTCTACTTGATCCAGAGGTAAGTTCGTGTCTTAAATATCTTTGTTAATTTTCTGTCTCGATGATCTGTCTAATATTGTCAGTGGGGTGTTAAAGTCTTCCACTGTTATTGTGTGGGAGTCTAAGTCTCTTTGAAGGTCTCTAAGAACTTGCTTTATGAATCTATGCTCCATATTGGGTGCATATATATTTAGGATAGATAGCTCTTCTTGTTGAATTGAATTCTTTACCATTATGTAATGCCCTTCTTTGTCTTTTTTGATCTTTGTTGGTTTAAAGTCTTCTATGTCAGAAACTAGGATTGCAAATCCTGGTTTTTTTTCTGTTTTCCATTTGCAGAGTAGATTTCTCTCCATTCCTTTATTTTATTTTTATTTTTTTGAGAGGGTGTCGTGCTCTCTCGCCCAGGCTGGAGAGCAGTGGCATGATCTTGGTTTACTTAAACCTCAGCCTCCCAGGTTCAAGAGATTCTTCCACCTCAGCCTCCCAAGTAGCTGGGACTACAGGTTCATGCCACCATGCCTGGCTAAATTTTGAATTTTTAGTAGAGATGGGGTTTTACCATGTTGACCAGGCTGGCCTCAAACTCCTGAGCTCAGCTTATCCACCCACCTTGGCCTCCCAAAGTGCTGAGATTACAGATATGAGCCACCACACCCGGCCCTATCCCTTTATTTTGAGCCTATGTGCATCTTTGCATATGAAATTGGTCTCTTGAAGACAGCATACTGATGGGTATTTGCCCTTTATGTAGCTTGTCATTCTGTGTCTTTTAATTGGGGCATTTAGTCCATTTTGATTTGAGGTTGGTATTGTTATATGTGGATTTGATTCTGTCATCATGATTCTAGCTGGTTGTTTTGCAGACTTGTTTATGTAGTTTCTTCATAGTGTCACTGGTGTTTGTACTTCAGTGTGTTTTTGTAGTGGCTGGTAATGTTTTTTTTTCCCCATATTGAGTGCTTCCTTCTTGAGCTCTCGTAAGGCACATCTGCTGGTAATGATTTCCCTCATCATTCTTTGTCTTAAAAGATCTTATGTCTTCTTTGTTGATGAAGCTTAGTTTGGCTGGATATGAAATGCTAGGTTGAAAACTTTTTTCTTTAAGGATGTTGAATACTGGCCTACAATCTCTCTTGGCTTGTAGGTTTCCACTGAGAGATCTGCTGTTAGTCTGATGGGCTTCCCTTTGTAGGTGGCCTGGCCTTTATGTCTGGCAGCTTTTAACATTTTTCCTTTCATTTCAACCCTGGAAAATCTGACAATTATGTGTATTGGGGTTGATCTTTTTGTGGAGTATCTTACTGAGGTTCTCTGCATTTCCTAAATTTGAATGTTTACCTGTATTGCTAGATAGGGGAAGTTTTCCTGGATGATATTTTGAAGTATGTTTTCCAACTTGGTTACATTCTCCCTGTCTCTGGTACTTCTATCAATCTTAAGTTCAGTCTCTACATAATCCTATATTTCTTGGAGGTTTTGTTCATGTTTTAATTCCTTTTTCTCTATTCTTGTCTGCCTGTTTTATTTCAGAAAGAGTCTTCAAACTCTGAGATTCTTTCCTCCATTTGGTCTATTCTGCTATTAATACTTATGATTGCATTGTGAAGTTCTTGTAGTTTGTTTCTTAGCACTAACAGGTCAGTTACATTCCTCTCTAACCTGGCTATTTTAGCTGTCAGCTCCTGTATTGTTTATCATGACTCTTAGCTTCCAGCATTGGGTTACAACATGTTCCTTTAGCTCAGTGATGTTTGTTATTACCCACCTTCTGAAGCCTATTTCTGTTATTTCAGCCATCTCAGCCTCAGCCCAGTTCTGAGCCCTTGCTGGAGAGGTGTTGTGGTCATTTGGAGGAGACAGGGCACTCTGACTTTTTAAGTTTTTAGCATTTTTGCATTAATTCTTTTTTATCCTTGTGGGTGGGCTTATCTACCTTTAATTTTTAAGATTGGTGACCTTTGAATGGGGTTTTGGGGGGTCTTTTTGTTAATGCTGTTGTTGTTGTTATTTTCTGTTTGTTTTTGTTTTGGCAGTCAGGCCACTCTTCCGTAGTGCTGCTGCAGTTTGCTGGAGTTCCACTCCAGACCCTAGTTGCCTCGGTTTTTTTCCTACCTGGTGGTATCACCAGTGAAGGTTGTGAAATAGCAAAGATGGCAGGCTGCTCCTTCCTCTGGAAGTTCCATCCCAGGAGGTTACTGCCCTATTGCCAGCCTGAACATGCCTATAGGAGTGGTTGAAGACCTCTGTTGAAAGATCTCATCCATTCAGGAGGAACAGGATGAGGGACCACTTAAAGAAGCAATCTGGCTGCTTTTGGGTAGAGCAGGCATGCTGTGTTGGTGATCTCTTCAGCCTGCAATTGATGTGGGCTCTCCAGGGCCCACAGGCTAGATTGACAGAGAAGCTGAAACAGCCAAGGTGGCAGCCTGCCCCATCCCCCATGCACTCCATTCCAGAGAGAGATCAGAGCTCTGTCTGTAGAAAACTGGCTGTGATGGCTGAAGCCCTGGCTGGGAGGTTCCAACCGGTAAGGAGGAATAGATTGGGGTCCCACTTAAAGAAGTAGTCGGGCCACAATCTGGCAAAGCAGCTGTGCTGCAATGAAGAGGGTGGGGGGCTTTCTCACCTGAACCATTTGGATTCTCCTAAGCTGGCAGGCTTGAGTGGCTGAGTCAACCAAACTGCAGAGACTGTTCGCCATGAGACCACCCCTCCCTTTGGGGTCTCTGTCCCATGGAGATATCAGAGCTCTGTCCATAGATAAATGGCTGGAGTGGCTGAAGCCCTGGCAGGGAGGTCCCATTCAGTGAAGAGGAATGGATCAGGTCCTGCTTAAAGGAGCAGTCTAGCCATGATCTCGTAAAGCAGCTCTGCTGCATTAGAGGGATCCCTTTCTCATTCAGACTACTTGGACTCTCCAAAGCCAGCAGTCTTGAATGGCTGAGTCAACTAGACCACAGAGATGGTGGCCACCTCTCCCACCAGGAGCTCCCTCTAATCTCAGGCAGACTCCACCCAGTTGCCATTGGCTGGCTGAAATTCCAAGCCAGGGGTTCTTATCTTGTGAGGTGCCATGGAAAGGGGGCCTGCAGAATGATGCTGCTTGGCTCCCTGGATTCAGCCCCCTTCCTAGGGGTATGTACAAACCTCCCACCTTGCCTGTGTTGCACACACATTTGTTGGAAATCTTGGGGCCAGATTATGTAAAGCTCATGGGTCTCTGTGTGTGCCTGAGCAGCTGCTCTGCCAAGATTCCACACAGATCTGTGTGTTGGAGCCAAGGCCCTCATAGTGTGGGCTCACAAGGGGATCTCGTGATCCACAGGTTGCAAAGATCCATGGGAGAAGCATGGTTTCCTGGCAGAGTTGCACAATCACTCACCACTTCTTCTTTTTTTTTTTTAATACTTTAAGTTCTAGGGTACATGTGCACAATGTGCAGGCTTGTTACATATGTATACATGTGTCATGTTGGTGTGCTGTACCCATTAACTCGTCATTTACATTAGTTATATCTCCTAATGCTATCTCATCCCCCTCCCCCCACCCCACAACAGGCCTCGGTGTGTGATGTTCCCGTTCCTGTGTCCAGGTGTTCTCATTGTTCAATTCCCACCTGTGAGTGAGAACATATGGTGTTTGGTTTTATGTCCCTGCAATAGTTTGCTGAGAATGATGGTCTCCAGCTTCATCCATGTCCCTACAAAGGACATGAACTCATCCTTTTTTATGGCTGCATAGTATTCCATGGTGTATATGTGCCACATTTTCTTAATCCAGTCTATCATTGATGGACATTTGGGTTGGTTCCAAGTCTTTGCTATTGCACTCACCATTTCTTTTGGCTGAGGATGGGGGTTCACTTGGCTCCATGTTATTCCCAGGTGGGCTGTCACCCCATCCTGCTTTTCTTCATTCTCCAAGGATCGAGTTGTTTGCCTAATCAGTCCCAATGCAAGAATCAGGATATTTCAGTTGACGGTGCTGTATTCACTCACCCATTTTGTTCCTCTCCATGAGTGCCATGGACTGCAGCTGCTTCTAATTGGCCACTTTCGCCAACTCCCCCCATTCCTCTGTTTTATCAAGCCAGCTACTTCAAGATGGTAGGGAACATGGTAAGACATGCACAGTGAAAAGAAATATCTAAGCATGAGCTTATTACCATACTTCTTTTGTTGTGAAGTGGGTTCTTTGGTCAGAAGCAATGCTGTGTGGAATACCATGATGTTGATTAAGGCATTCTGTAAGTCCATGGATGGTAGTTCTGGCAGAAACATTGACTATATGGAAAGCAAATCCACAACCAGAGTAAGTGTCTATTCCAGTAAGGATGAAATACTGCTCCTTCCATGATAGAAGCAGTCAAGTGTAATCAACTTGCCACCAAGTAGATGCCTGATTACTCTGGGAATGTTGTCATATCAGAGGTTTGTATTTGTTTTTGTTGCTGGCAGATTGGGGACTCAGTGGTGGCCTTAGCCAAGTTGGGCTTGGTGAGTTGCAGTTCATGTTGCTCACCTGATACATAATCTTCATCCTTTTCACCAACACCAACTTTGTTTATGAGCCCAATGGGCAATTATAGGGGTGGCTGGTGAAAGATGCTGATGGATATTTACAAAATGAGTCATTCTATCTACTTGATTATTGAAATTATCCTCTAGTGAGATCACACTTTGGTGAGCATTCACATGGGCCACATCTTCACATTCTTTGCCCATTCCGAGAGACTTATCTATGTAATTATTCCCCACATTTCTTTGTCACCAATTTCTCAATCATATGTCTTACAAGTCCCTGATTATCTCACCAAACCATTGACTATAGCCCATGAATTGTTATGTAATCACACGTCTGGCCATTTCTCCTTTCAAGCAAAATTAACAACCAAGTACAATGCTGTGTCTAAGTTTCTGCCCACTGGGAAGATTTGTTTTTTACCACTGTCTTCCAGGAATGTTCCAGAAACGGGCTGTTATGCTGCAGCTGTTCACTTTTGAGTGGTGCATGTGTATCATGAAGAACCATCTGTAATCCAGGCCTGAGTCTTCTCTTCTTTTGTCAACTGAACCTAGGGTACTCCCCATGAGGACACAGGTATAAGCTAAGAGAGAGAAGACAGCACAGCAGGAGTAGACACCATGGGTATTAGGGCCACTTTTTTATATAACTTACTTATGCCTTTAGAACCTGTTTGCAGCTGGTCACATATATGTCACTTCCATTTTATGATGGAGTACTGCTGTATATGTTCAACTCTATGGCTTGGTGGGTAAGATAATACTCCATTCATGATAGGCAGCCCAGGTCGCATGGTAACTTGGTGACTTATGGTTGAGCATTTAGTCTCTTCTCAGTCCCAGTAGCAGGCCAAGAGTGATCTCCCAAAAGAGAGTAGTTATTTGTGGATTATGGCAGTGACTTACTCCAAAATTCTAAAGGCCTGCACAGCAAATCATGTATAACAGCCTGCCACATACTCCAAATAGCATCTCTATCTGCTACTGACACCTCAAGCACCTTTGCATCTGCTATATATTATGGCTTATGTGGAAGAGCAACTTGGAGGGCAACCTGATGATATTGGAGAACCTTCTCCTGTTCTGGGCCCCACTCAGAACTAGCAGGTTTTTGGGTCACCCCGTAAATGAACCAGAATAAGACAACCAAATTTGGAATTTGTAACTTCTAAAATCCAAATAAGCCCACTAGACATTATGCTTCTTTATCAGTTGTAGAATGGGCCAGATGCAACAATGTATCCTTTACCTTAGAAGGAATATCTTGACATGCCTCACACCACTGGACCCCAAGAAATTTGACTTGGGTAGAAGGACAAATTCATTTACCACCCTCTGCATGCAAATGTCTTACCAGTAAGTCTAGAGTCATTGCCACTTTTTGCTCCTATGTCCAATCAGTATAAGGTCATCAATATAGTAGATCAGTGTGGTATCTTGTGGAAGAAGAAAGAAATCAAGATCCCTGCAAACTAAATTAGGACATAGGATTGGAGAGTTGATATACCCCTGAAGTAGAACAGTAGAGTTGTATTACTGGGATTGCCAGCTGAAAGCAAACTGCTTCTTGCGGGTATTATGGAGAGATATGGAATAAAAGGCATTTGCCAAGTTATTAGCTGCATAACAGGTACCAGGATATGTGTTCATTTGCTGTAGCAATAAAACCACATCTGGTACAGCAGCTTGAATTTGAGTTACCACTTGTTTAAGTTTATAATAATCTTCTGTCATTCTCCTGGATTTGTCTGTCTTCTTCACTGGGCAAATAGGCCAGTGGAATAGTCATGAGATGAGAATCACCACCCCTGCATCTTTCAAGTCTTTGATGATAGCACTAATCTCTGCAATACCTCCTGAAATCCAATAGTGCTTTTGGTTTACTATTATCATGGGTAGAGGCAGCTCTAATGGCTTCCATTTGGCCTTTCACACCATAATAGCCTTCACTTCACAGGTTAGAGAACTAATGTGGGGATTCTGCTAGATGCTAAGTATGTCTATTCCAGTTATGCATTCTGGAACTGGGGAACTAACCACAGGATGAGTTCAAAGATCCACTGGGCCCATTGTGAGATGAATCTGAGCTAAAACTCGATTGATTTCTTGACCTCTAAATCTCCTACTCTTATAAACCACAATTTTAGTCTCCTAGAATTAGGATCACTTCAGATTTAATGTCTAGTAGTCGCTAGAAGGTCTGATTATTTTCTTTTACCCAATGTACAGTTTCCCTGGTAAATGGCCATAAGACCAATTGGAGAAGGCTGGGAGAAAGACTAAAGGTATACATTTTTAGTAATGTATCTTATGCTCTTCATCATGAGGAGCTGGCCTATCCTTCATTCAAGAGTTTCTGTTTCTGTAAGCTATCTGAATTCTTAGAATTGTTTGAAGGGTCATGATTCTCTGATTTTATGCTTTGAGTGAGACTTTTCTTTACTTGACATGGAAGTTTTCTCCTCATATTGGTCAAGTAAGACTTTAGTAGGCTTTTTATATTTCACTTCCAGTAATATCATGATCGATGCCATAGGTCCATGTAAGTCACACTATCCTGATTGTTTCTCTGACTCTGATGTCCATTATAGTAAGTATGCCAATCTTGTCTTTGGCAGTTGAGTGCTGTTACTTGGCTCCTGCCTCCTTGGGATCCTATTACTCCCATTACATTTAAGTTTTTCATTTGAGTGACTGAAGTTCACACTGTAAGGTCTGGCCTGCAGAGAAAAGAAACCACAGAGCTCATCAAGGTGCTGGGGTTCCCCTCACAAATATGTTTCTCATAGTATTGGTAAAATATATGTTTTCCGGACCCTCCCAGTATAGATGATTAGGTTTTAAGTGACAAATCCACTGTAGCATTCCAATCTTCCTAAGCCTTTGAATCCCTTCCTCTATGTTAAAACAAGGGAGATTGGGCATCTCCAACTGGTTCATAGTGGACCACTTTTTAATGCACATTCAGTTAAACAAATAAACAAATTGTTAGAGCCCTTTCTAACTCCCTGAGCTGCAGTATTAAATGCAAAATCACTGCTAAGTGGGCTTATTACAATAAATTTGGTCTGATCTAACTTTATGTTCCTTCCATCATTATCCCATACCCTTAATTTCCATGTTATTACATTTTACCCAGATTTTCACTTGTATAAATTAGAAGACTCAAGTAGTTCTTTGCAGTGTGCTGAACCTACTCATGTGTCACACTTTGTACCTCATCTATAGGGGCCTGCTAGAACTTGAGTCTAGTTATGAGTCTAGAAGAAAAGAAGGGTAGTGGGTGAGTCCTGAGGAGAATCATTGTCTGGCTTGATAACTGCCTCCCTGGAGGCCATTACTGTCTTTTCAGGCAGTGCAGTTAGATCCCTTAGGCAGAGGTGGTAAGGCCAATATCACTAGGAATGTGGAGGCTGCTGCTACTAGGAGTGGAGAGGCCACTTTCTCTGGCAAAAAGAAAAAAAAGGGCTTATCAGAATGTAGAAGCTGTGTCCCCAGCTTTATCTTCTCACACATCTCCTTCCCAACTTACAGAATCCTATTATTTGCCAATCAAAGCCCTCACTTTAACAGTAGACAACCTACAAGGTTGGGGGTTCATCTTTCATTGTAATTCAACCATTTGCATGATAAGGAACTGTGTTTGATTTTTAACAGTTTTAGCACTGTGGCTATAGGAGATAAGATTCTCCTTCAGGGCACACCTAGAAGCTCTTAGATTATTTATACAGTGCTTGAGCTAGGAATTTAAATCCCTGAGCTAATCCTTTTATTTTATCACTTCATCCAGCAACATTCAGAGCAAACAACCATCATTATATCTCTTAGTTTTCCACAAATACTTGAAAGTATCATATACAGAGTCACTGAGTTTCTTGCCTCTTATAAGTGATTGATTAGGAATATCAAAGGCAAATATTTTGTGTATCTTTATATACAGTTCATACAATGGACAATCAGTGCTTTCTGTACTATTGGAAATAGAGTCCTTAGCATTTTTAAGTTTAATGACATTAGAGAGCCAGTTCTAAAAATCTTCCAAAACCAATTTATGAAACTCATTCTTAAAATTTTGTTTCTATAGAACCACTCCTGGTGCCAAACTCTGTATTAGTCAATGTTCTCTAGAGAAACAGAACCAATAGGATAGATAGATAGATAGATAGATAGATAGATAGATAGTCAGATAGATGAGAGGGGATTTATTATGAAAATGGGCTCATACTATTAGGGAGGCTGAGAAGTTCCACAGTATACTGTATGTGAGCTAGAGAACCAGAGAAGACAGTAGGTTAGCCCAATTCAAATCTGAAAGTCAGAATCAGAAGAACCAATGGTGTAACTCTTCCATCAAAGGCTAAACATCTGAGAATATGGGGAGCTGCTCATGCAGGTCCCAGAGGCCAAAAGCAAGAGAACCTTGTGTTAGTCCGTTCTCACATTGCTACAGATGGCTACCTGAGACTGGGTAATTTACAAAGAAACAGGTTAAATTGACTCATGGATAAACAGGCTGTATGGGAAGCATGTCTGGGGAGGCCTCAGGAAACTTACAATCATGGCAGAAGCCAAGGGGAAGCTAGCACGTCTTACATGGCTGTAGCAGGAGGAAGAGAGAGTAAAGAGGGAAGTACCACACAGTTTTCAAACAACCAGATCTTGTGAGAATTCTGTCACAAGAACAGCAAGGGGGATGTCTGCCCCCATGATTCAATAACCTCCCACTAGGCCCCTTCTCCAACACTGGGAACCACAACTCAACATGATTCTCCAAAGGTAGAAGATGAATGTCCCACCTCCAGATCAAAGAATAAATTCAACTTTCCTTTGTTTTCTGTTCTATCCGGACTTTTTACCAATTGCATGGTGTCCAAACACATTGGGTGAGGTGGATCTTCCTTCCTCAGTCCATCAATTTAAATGCCAACCTTTTTTGGAAACACCCTTACAGCTATAACCAGAAATAATTCTTTACCAGCTATCTTAGTATGCTTTTACACTGTCAAATTGACACCTGAAATTAACCATCAAATGGGAGCTCATATACGTGATAAGCCACTTTTTCTCCTGCTGCTTTCAAGATTCTTGGCCCTTCGCTTTTTAAAAAACTTTTAATTTTTAAACTGTGTGGGTACATAGTAGGTGTATATATTTATGGGGTACCTAAGATATTTTCATACAGGAATACAATGTGTAATAATCACATCAGAGTAAATGGAGTATTCGTCATATCAAGCATTTATCATTTCTTTGTGTTACAAACATTCCAATTATACTCTTTCAGTTATTTTAAAATGTACAACAAATGGTTATTGACTTTAGTCATCCTGTTGTACTATCAAAAACTAGATCTTATTCATTTTATTTATTTTTAATTATTATTATTATTATTATTATTATTTGAGATGGAGTCTTGCTCCATCACCCTGGCTGGAGTGCAGTGGTGGAATCTTGGCTCACTGCAGCCTCCACCTTCTGGGTTCAAGCAATTCTCCTGCCTCAGCCTCCCAAATAGCTGGGACTACAGGTGTGCACCACCACGCCTAGCTAATTTTTGTATTTTTAGTAGAGACAGGGTTTCACCATGTGGCCCAGGCTGGTCTTGAAAGCCTGACCTCTAGTGATTCACCCGCCTCGGCCTCCCAAAGTGCTGGGATTACAGGTGTGAGCTACCACATCCAGCTCATTCTAATGATATTTTTGTACCCATTAACCATCCCTGCTCCCCAACTCTATACCCTTCCCAACCCCTGATAATAATAATTCTACTCTCCATCTCCATGAATGTAACTGTTTTAAGTTTTAACTCCCACAAATAACTGCAAGTATGCAATATTTGTCTTTCCATGCCTGGCTTAGGTGAAGTCATTCTGACTAGGGTGAGATGATATCGCATTGTAGTTTTAATTTACATTTCTCTGATCTTCAATAATGTCAAGCACATTTTCATATGTCTGTTTGGTATTTGTATGTCTTCTTTTAAGAAATGTCTATTCAAATCTTTTGCCTAATTTTTAATTATATTTTTAGATTATTTTCCTATTGAATTGTTTGAGCTCCTTATATATTCTGGTTATTAATCCCCTGTCAGATGAAGTTTTAAAATATTTTCTCTCATTCTATGGGTTGTCTCTTCACTTCGTTGATTCTTTCTTTTTTTTTCTGTGCAGAAGCTTTTTAACTTGAAATAACCCCATTCATCCATTTTTGCTTTTATTGCCTGTGCTTATGGGGTATTACTCAAGAAATCTTTGCCCAGACCAATGTCTTGGAGAGTTTCCTTAATGTTCCCTTTTAATAGTTTCATAGTTTGAGGTCTTATATTTAAGTCTTTAATCTGCCTTTTTGTATGCAGCAAGAAATAAGAGTCTAGTTTCATTCTTCTGCATATGGATATCCAGTTTTCGCAGTACCTCTTATTGAAGAGATTGTCCTTTCCCCATTATACGTTCTTGACACCTTTGTCAAATGTCTAGTTTTATTTCTGGTTTCTCTATTCTGTGTCATTGGTCTATGTGTCTGATTTTGTGGCAGTATTATGCTGTTTTTTTAAATATAGCTCTGTAGTATATTTTGAAGTCAGGCAGTGTGATTCTTCCAGTTTCATTCAGTATGCTCAGGATAGCTTTGGCTGTTCTCGGTCCTTTGTGTCTCCATATATATTTTTAAAGTATTTTTTTCTATTTCTGTGAAGAATGTCATTGATACTTCGATACGGATTGCACTGAATCTGTAGCTTACTTGGTGTAGTATGGACATTTTCACAATATTCTTCCAATCCATGATATGGAATATCTTTCCTTTTTTATGTCCTCTTCAATTTCTTGCATCAATGTTTTATAGTTTTCATTATAGAGGTCTTTCATTTCTTTAACTTTTTTCCTAATGCCAAGACCAGCTCAGCCGAGGAGACCCTAACCCAGAGGCACTAGAGGAATTAAAGACATACACACAGAAATATAGAGGTGTGAAGTGGGAAATCAGGGGTCTCATAGCCTTCACAGCTGAAAGCCCCAAACAGAGATTTACCCACATATTTATTAACAGCAAACCAGTCATTAGCATTGTTTCCATAGATACTGAATTAACTAAAAGTATCCCTTAAGGGAAATGAAAGGATGGGCCAAATTAATTGCAGCAGGAACATGCCCTTAAGACACAGATCGCTCAGGCTTTTGTTTGTGGCTTAAGAATGCCTTTAAGCAGTTTTCCGCCCTGGGCGGGCCACGTGTTCCTTGCCCTCATCCCTATAAATCCACAACCTTCCAGCTTGGGCATTATGGCCATTATGGACATGTTACATTGCTGCAGATATTGTATTTATGGCCAGTTTTGGGGCCAGTTTATGGCCAGACTTTTGGGGGCTTGCTCCCAACATGTCTCCCTTCTTTGATTTGCAAAGAGATAAAAGCAAGGGCAGCTTTGTCATGGTGAGCTACTTTTCACAGGAGTCAGGATCCATATCTGCAGACTATACAAAGACAAACAACAGAGATTAAAAGCACAGTCATTGAAATCACAGAGCTTCCAAGTGTTTTTATCCATTTTAATGGGTTACTAGTGGCTAATTTGTCTGCAGCTCCTTTAAGCACTCCAGTTCCTGGCATTAAGGTCAGGTGTGCCTGGGATGCTTTAAATATTTGTTCTTTTAATTTTAAATCCTTATGTTAAGCTCCTAGAGCCAGCTATATCATTTGAGGTTGAGGTGCCACTGTACCACCATGGTTCTAGATAATAAGAACTTTTGCCATACTTCTTATTATACCTACCATCTTACCATTTTCTTCAGATCATCTGAACATAGTGTGGCAGTGGCAAGCAGACTGAGAGGTGCAATTTGATCTAAACATCCCCTTAGGGGACCAATTAATAATGATTCCATAGGAATCATTGTGCAGCACCTCTGCCTGTTCTACAAAGCAATCTTCCTAAACAAGTACATTCATTTTTTCTGACTGGGTCCAATCCTGTTTCCAAATAGGTTTTTGAGGGCAGTATGCCTCAATTATAGGAGCAGATTTATTATGGTAAATACTGAGATCAGAAAGCATGTGTTACTGTGTCATAGAATGGTTGCATCCAGGCATTATTACCAGCCCTTATTGAAGGAATGCTCATGGCAGTGGTGATAACCGCTATCATAGCTACCATTAAATTATTCATTGTGACTGGTTGTCCCGCTTTCCTCAGGTTTTCTTCTGCCATCTGCGACAGCTTCTTGATCTGTCCTTAGGTGGGTGGCTGTGTTCGACAGGTGTTGCTCATGACAGTTGGGGTCCTCCTCAGCATCAGTCTCAACATGGCTGCAACTGGGGGATACTTGAGATCCTCCTGGAGTCTCTTCCTTGGCATCTGGCTCATGATAAGGTTCCAGGTGTCTTGATGGTATCCAAATTGGCTGTTGATTTTGGCCTGGAGAAATACAAGCATAACCTCTACCCCAAGTTATTATTTTACCTATTTCCCAACTTTTTGTTATTGGATCTTTTCACCAAATAATGCTAGATTCAACTGTGTATGGGCTGTCCTGTAATCTCTATTTTTCCTCCTTTTTTGTTTTTGTCATCAGTTGTTCATCTATATGAAATCGTAACTGAGCATTTTCAATTAACTGTGTGGAATGAACCACGTATGAAGAATCAGAAATCATGTTAACAGGCATATCAAAAGCAGTCAATACCTCAATTACAGCTACAAGCTCTGCTCTTTGAGCTGAAGTACAGGACATCTGGAAAACTTTACTTTTTGATCCAGAATAAGAAGCTTTACCATTACTAGACCCATCTGTAAAATAATGAAAACGCTTAGCAGGCTGCAGGTTGTTTACTGCAGGAATTGTAAATGCAAACCGTTTACAGTCTTGCTCAGCTAAAAGGATAGTAAAGAAACAGTTTTTTAAACCTATGACTATTAAAGGCCAATTTTTTGGAATTATAGCTGGAGAAGGCAATCCTGGCTGTGATGCTCCCATAGGTTGTGTAACTGAATTGATGGCTCTTAAGTCAGTTAACAGTCTCCATTTACCTGATTTTTTCTTAATTATGAAAACTGGAGAATTCCAAGGAGAAAATGTTGGAGCTATGTGCCCATTTTCTAATTGTTCAGCAACTAATTTCTCTAAAGCCTCCGGTTTTTCTTTACTTTGCTGCCGTTGTTCTATCCAAATTGGCTTATCTGTTAACCATTTTAAAGGTATAGGTTCTGGAGGCTTAACAATGGCTGCCATCAAAATTTTTTTCCTAATCTTTGGTGGGAACTTTTTTTTCTGCTTGAAGCGGTTCTTTCAAACTTGCAAATTTTTTTCTAGTTCCATGCCAGGGACATACCCCAATTTCATGCATTGTGTGTTGACTTTGTGGGCTATATAATAGTTCTGGAATTAGAACTTGTGCCTCCCATTGCTGTAATAAATCTCTTTCCCATAAATTTATAGGTACAGAAGTTGTAATTGGTTGAATAGTCCCAGGTTGTCCATCAGGCCCCTCACAATGCAAAATATAACTACTTTGATATACTTCAGTGGCTTTACCAATTCTGACTATGTTAAATTGAGCGAGTTGAATTGGCCACATAGACGGCCAGTGCTGTAGAGAAATGATTGAAATGTCCGCTCCTGTATCTACCAAACCTTTAAATTTCTTTCCCTGAATAGTTATTTCACAGGTAGGATGTTTATCAGTAATTTGATTTACCCAATAAGCTGTTTCGCCTTGTTTATTTGTGCTTCCAAATCCTCCTGTTCATTTAATTTCACTTTTTCCCATTCCCACATATGGCACAATCAGGAGTTGTGCTATGCGCTCTCCTGGCTCTGCTTTCCAGGGAACAGAAGTAGATATAACAATTTGAATTTCCCCATTGTAATCTGAATCAATGACTCCTGTATGTATTTGTATGCCTTTTAAACTTGAACTAGACCTTCCTAAAAGTAATCCCATTGTCCCTGCTGGTAAGGGTCCACAGACTCCAGTTGGGACCTTTTGCTGGGGTTCCCCAGGCAGAAGGCTCACAGCTTTTGTGCAGCATAAATCTACTGTGGCACTACCAGCTGTGGCGGGGGACAGACATTGTACAGGGGTGAGGGAATGGCCTGAGCCAGAAATGCCCTGGTTTAGAATGGGGCCCTCATGGCATTTCCCAAAATCGGGTCCCCTTGTTTATCAAACTTAGAGTGACACTGACTAGCCCAGTGTTTTCCTTTTTTACATTTTGGACATATTTCAGGCTCATCAATTTTCTTTTTTCGCCTATCTGGTGGCCTGACTCACTGATTTTTTCTACATTCTTTTTTAGTATGACCATGCTTCCCACAGTTAAAACAAGCTCCAGGATATGGAGTATTTCCTTTATCCACTCTCAGTCCTGCCATTGCCTGTGCCAACAAGGTAACATTATGCAGATTACCTCCGGTACCATCACAGGCCTTGATATAATCAACTCAATGTGCTTTCCCTCTGATAGGTCACAGAGCAGCCTGGCAATCGGGATTAGCATTGTCGAAAGCTAATAACTGCAACATTATATGCTGAGCAGCTGAATCTGAAATCACCTTTTTAAGAGACTCCTATAACCGAGCTATAAAATCAACATATGGTTCTCTGGGTCCCTGTTTTATAGCACTAAAGGAAGGGTATTGTTCTCCACCTGAAGTTATTGTTTCCCAAGCTCTAATGCACACTCCTCTAAGCTGTTCTATGGCATCATCCTGCATGACCAGTTATGCATCTAAACCAGCCCAGATGCCAACCCCCAGAAGTCGGTCTGCAGTTATATTAATTTGAGGTTGGGCCTGGGCATTGCGAGCAGCCTGAATGGAAGCTTCATCTGCCCACCAAGTTTTAAATTGTAAGAACTGAGCAGGAGTTAGACAAGCTCGAGTAAGAGTGTCCCAGTCAGTAGGAATCATCCAACTGGAAACAGTAACATTCTTTAACAGTCCCATTACAAAAGGAGAACCTGGTCCATACTCGTTTATTGCTTGTTTTAATTCTTTGAGTAATTTAAAAGGAA
Source organism: Pongo abelii (assembly GCF_028885655.2). Lineage (NCBI taxonomy): Eukaryota > Metazoa > Chordata > Mammalia > Primates > Hominidae > Pongo > Pongo abelii. Next base: position 70,067,558 of record NC_072008.2, read on the forward strand.
AAGGCTCAAATGTAGCTGTAATATTTCCCTCTTGATCTGGGGGATGTATTCTAACAGGGAAGTGCCAAGCCTCTAAATCACCCTCTCATCTAGCTTGCTGAATTCCTGCCTGAATAGAACTAAGAGCTGTCGCTCAAGGTACTGCTTGAACAGTCACTGGGGCAACTACTTTTCACCCAGTGTCCCCTGGAAAAGAAAGATCTGGGGGGTCATTTTCCTCAAAATAATAAGGAGGGGGGTGCAGAAGGGTAGGGATGAACCTCTCCTTCCTTTGCCACTTTAGCTTTAGCTGGCAAATAAACATGCTCTGTAACCTCTTCTGTCACTTTGCTATAATTGTTCCTCCTCATTATCAGTGTGAAAAAGTTCCAAGGTGAAACGAGCCAGACCCCATACCTGTCCCATTGTTACCCTGACACTTCCGAGCTCCCCTTCTTACTCACCATGGGGATTACTTTAAGAGTACTCAGGTGTCCTCTAGCTAGTTTTCCATTCCAACCATCACTCTGGTGACCCTTCAACCTAGATTCGAGCCCCCACGAATGGACACCACTTGCCGAGACCAGCTCGGTCGGGGAGACCCTAACCCAGAGGCGCTAGAGGAATTAAAGACACACACACAGAAATATAGAGGTGTGAAGTGTGAAATCGGGGGTCTCACAGCCTTCAGAGCTGATAGCCCCAAACAGAGATTTACCCACATATTTATTAACAGCAAACCAGTCATTAGCATTGTTTCTATAGATGATATTAAATTAACTAAAAGTATCCCTTAAGGGAAATGAAAGGATGGGCCAAATTAATTGCAGCAGGAACATGCCCTTAAGACACAGATCGCTCAGGCTTTTGTTTGTGGTTTAAGAATGTCTTTAAGCTCTTTTCCACCCTTGGCGGGCCAGGTGTTCCTTGCCCTCATTCCTGTAAACCCACAACCTTCCAGCTTGGGTGTTATGGCCATTATGGACATATTACTTTGCTGTAGAGATTGTATTTGTGGCGAGTTTTGGGGCCAGTTTATGGCCAGACTTTGGGGGACTTGCTTCCAACACCAAGATATTTATTTCCATCATTTTATTTTTAATCTATGTGTGTTCTTACAGGTAAAATGTGTTTCTTGTAGGCAGAAGATAGTTGGGACTTGTTTTTTAATCCATTGAGCCACTCTATGTATGTTGATTGAAGAGTTTACTCTATTTATGTTCAATGTTATTATTGATAATTGAGAATTTACTGCTGTCATTTTGTTATCTGTTTTCTGCTCATTTAGTGGTCTTCTCTTTCTTCCTTCTTTCTTATCTACCTTTTTGTGAGAAAGATTTTCTCTTGTGTTACATTTTAATTTTTGCTTTCTCTTTTTGTGTATTTGTTGTTGGTTTCTTTATTTGAGACTGCCATGAGGCTTGCAAATTACATCTTATAACCCATTACTTTAAACTAATAAAAATTTCACACTAAATTTAAAAACAAAGAAGCAAGCTGATAGGTTTGGCTGTGTCCTCACCCAAATCTCATCTTGAATTCTCCACATGTTGTGAAATGAACCTGGTGGGAGGTTATCGAATCATGGGGGCAGGTCTGCCCCATGCTGTTCTCATTGTAGTGAATAAGTCTCACGAGACCTGATGGTTTTAAAAACAGACATTTCCCTGCACAAATTCTCTCTTCTCTTGTCTGCCAACATGTGAGACATGGCTTTCACTTTCCACCATGATTGTGGGACCTCCCCAGCCATGTGGAACTGTAAGTCCATTAAACCTCTTTCTTTTGTAAATTGCCCAGTCTCAGGTATATCTTTATCAGCAGCATGAAAATGGACTAATACAGTAAATTGCTACCAGTAGAGTGGGGTGTTGCTGAAAAGACACCTGAAAACGTGAAAGCGACTTTAGAACTAGGTAACAGGCAGAGATTGGAACAGTTTGAAGGGCTCAGAAGAAGACAGGAAAACGTGGAAAAGTTTGGAACTTCCTACAGACTGAATAAACTTTCTATGCTGATCTCTCTCCCTATCTCCTCTTTAAGGCCAATAACTTAGATTTGCCCTTTTGAGGCTATCTTCTATATCTTGTTGCCATACTTTGTTGTTTTTATTAGTATTTTTATTTTATCTCCCCTGACTGTGTATACTCAAATAGCTTGTCTTCGAGCTCACTAATTCTTTTTCCCACTTTATCAGTTCTGCTATTGAGAAACTGATGTATTCTTCAGTATGCCAATTGAATTTTTCAGCTCCAAAATTTCTGCTTAGTTTTTAAAAATTATTTCTATTTCTTTGTTAAATTTATCTGATAGGATTCCGAATTCCTTCTCTGTGTTATTTTTAATTTCACTGAGCTTCCTCAAAATAACTATTTTGAATTCTCTCTTTGAAAGACCACATATCTGTATCTCTCTGAAATTGGTTGCTGGTGCCTTATTTAGCTCATTTGGTGAAGTCATGTTTCCTGGATTGTCTTGATGCTTGAGGATGTTCTTTGATGTCTGGCATTGAAGAGTTAGGCATTTATTGTAATCTTCAGCTTTGCTTTGTTTATACTCATCCTTCTTGAGAAGGCTTTCAGGTATTCAAAGGGAATTGAGTGTTGTGATCTAAGTCTTTGGTCACTGTAGCCTTGGTTGTCTTGGGTACGATTCAAGAGAAATCCCTGGATTACCAGGCAGAGTCTCTTGTTCACTTCCTTTATTTTCCCCCAAACAAATGGAGTCTCTCTTTCCATAATGAGCTCCCTGGAGTTAGAAGTGGATTTACACAAACACCTCTAAGGCCACCACCACTGGGACTGTACTGGGTCAGACCTGAAGTCAGCAAAGTAGTGGGTCTCACCCATGGTCTGTGGCAACTATTGCCTGGGTACCACTGATTTTGATTCAAGGCACAAGAGCTCTTTAGTCAGCAGTTGGTGAATCCAGCCAAGCTTATGTCTTTCCCTTGAGGATGGCATATTCTGTTAATGGCCCAGAATGGGTCTAGAAATGCTGTCTGGGAGCTGGGGCTAGGAGTCAGGAATTTTAGAAATCTACTTGTTGCTTTATTTTATTGTTGCTAAGCTCATACCCAAGTTGCAAGGTAAAGTGCTTTTTACTCTTTCCTCTTCTTTCCTAGAGCATAAAGAGTGTTTTTCTATTGCTACCACAGCTAAGAATGTGCTGGGTCACACCTGAAGCCATCCCAGTACCAGGTTTCACCCAAGGCCCATGGTGAGTACTTCCTGGCTACTGCTGATGTTTATTCAAGGCCCAAAGGCTCTTTAGTCTGCAGGTGATGAATCCTGCCAGGACTGGGTTCTTTCCTTCAAGGCAGCAGGTTCCCTTCTGCCCAGGTTGTGTCTAGCAATGTCATGTGGGAACTGGGGCCTGGAATGGGGGCCTGAGGACACTGCTTGGTGCTTTATTTTACTGTGGCTGAGCTGACATTCAAGTTGCAAGACAAAGTCATCTTTACCTTTTTCTCTCTTTCCTCAAGTGAAAGGAGTTTCTTCCAGAGCTGCAAGCTGAACTGCCTGGGGTTAGGAGAGAGGTGACACAAGCACTATCTTGGCTGTTCCTGCTGATGTCTTACTGGGTCACGTGCATTCAAAATCCACTGGATCTAAGCCCAGCACAGCACCAGGATTTCTCCAGCAATTCCAGTCCTCGTGCCCTGAATTGCCTTTCAAATTTATTTAGGATCCCAGAGCGCTTTAATGCTTGGTGGTGTGGCTAGCCAGAACTCAGGTTCCAATGGCTGGATGGGATAAATGATTCCTTTCAGGCTAGAGCTAGTTTAAATGCTCCCTTCACGGGCACTGGATAAATTCTGTCCTGTGTCGCTTTCTGCTGTGACAGGGTAGCACTGAGTTCCAATGTACAGTCGCATCATCACTGTATTCACCCTCCCTCAAACACACAGTTTCATTCTCTGTGCCTCACAGGCACTGCAGAGGAATACAGAAGGGATGGTGTCAGCAATTCAAGATTTTCTTTCTTATCCTCTTTAGTGCCCCTTTCCTTCATATAATGTTAAAACCAGGTACTGTGACCATTCACCTGATTGGAGGTTCTTATGAAAGTGCTTTCTTGTGTCGATAGTTGTTCAGTTTCGTGTTCCTGTGGTGTGGGGACAATTACTGGGGGTTCTATTCAGCCATTTTACTCTGTCTTCTGCCTCTCACTTTTGACAATTTGATTATAATGCTTTTCAGTATGGACTTCCTTAGGATAAATTTTGTTGGAGTCCTTTGAGCTTCTTAATTTAGATGTCTATTTGGTTCTTCAGATTTGGGCTGTTTCAGCAATCATTTCTTCAAATAAGCCCTCTTCCCAATCTAATCTCCCTCTTCTCCTTCTTGCACTTCTATTATATGTATATTAACCCACTTGATGGTGATTCATAAATTCTGTAGACTGTCTTCACTCTTTTTCTTTTCTTTTTCCTTTTTTTCTGACTAGATAATGTCAAATGACCTGTCTTTTAAATTTGACATTATTTTTCTGTTTGATCAAGTCTGTTGTTTGTCTTTGTGATTTTTTTAATTTAATAATTCAAGGACATCCCGTTTTATAAATAATGCTGGCAAAACTGGATAGAGACATGTAGAAGAATGAAACTGGATCTCTATCTCTCAACATCTACAAAAATCAACCCAAGATAAATCCAAGACTTAAATCTAAGATCTGAAACTATAAAAATTCTAGAAGAAAACCTAGGAAAAATTCTTCTGAATGTTGGTGTAAGCAAAGAAGTTATGACTAAGACCCCAAAAGCAAATCCAACTATAACAAAAATGAATAAATGAAACCTAATTAAACTAAAAAGCTTCTTCACAGCAAAAGAAAGAATCATCAGAGTAAACAAACAACCCACAGAATAGGAGAAAATATTTGCAAACTATGCATCTGATGAAGGACTAATATCCAGAACTACAAGGAAATCACACAAATCAGCAAGAAAAAATAATAATAATAATTCCATCAAAAAGCGGACAAATTACATGAATAGACATTTCTCAAAAGAAAATGTACAAATGGCCGAAAAACATATGAAAAATGCTCAACATCACTAATCATGAGGGAAATGCAAATTAAAACCGCAATGAGATACCACACAATGAGACGCCACCTTATCCCAGCCAGAATAACCATTATTGAAAAGTTAAAAGGGCCGGGCATGGTGGCTCACGCCTGTAATTCCAGCACTTTGGGAGGCCAAGGCAGGTGGATCACGAGGTCAGGAGATCGAGACCATCCTGGCTAACACAGTGAAACCCCGTCTCTACTAAAAATACAAAAAAAATTAGCCGGGTGTGGTGGTGGGCACCTGTAGTCCCTGCTATTCAGAAGGCTGAGGCAGGAGAATGGCGTGAACCCAGGAGGCAGAGCTTGAAGCGAGCCAAGACCGCACCACTGCACTCCAGACTGGGTAACAGAGCAAGACTCTGTCTCAAAAAAAAAAAAAAAAAAAAAAAAAGATGTTGGCATGGATGTGGTGAAAAGGCAAAGTTTATACACTGCTGGTAGAAATGCAAATTATTATAATCTCTATGGAAAATACTATGGAAATGTCTTAAATAATTAAACGTAGATCTATGATTCAATCCAGCAATCCCACTACAGGGTATCTACCCCTTTAAAGGAAAATAAGTCATATCAAAAAGACACCTGCACGTGTATGTTTATCACAGCACAATTAACAATTGCAAAGATATAGAAAGAACCTAAGTGGCCATCAACAAATGTGTGGATAAAGAAGATGTGGGACCGGGCACTGTGGCTCATGCCTGTAATCTCAGCACTTTGTGAGGCTGAGGTGGGTGGATCGCCTGAGGTCAGGATTTTAAGCCCAGCCTGGCCAACATGGTGAAACCCCATCTCTACTAAAAATATAAAAATTAGCTGGACGTGGTGGCACATGCCTGTAATCCCAGCTACTCAGGAGGCTGAGGCAGGAGAATTGCTTGAACCCAAGAGGTGGAGGTTGCAGTGAACCGAGATTCACACCACTGCACTCCAGCCTGGGCGACAGAATGATACTCCAAAAAAAGAAGAAAAGGAAAGAAAGAAAGAGAGAAAGAGGAAGGAAGGAAGGAAGGAAGGAAGGAAGGAAAGAAGGAAGGAAGGAAGGGAGAAAGGAAGGAAGGGAGGGAGGGAAGGAGGGAAAGAAATAAAGAAAGAAAGAAAAAGAGAGAGAGGAAGGAAGGAAGGAAAGAAAGAAAGAAAAAGAAAGGAAAGAAAGAAAGGAGGGAAAGAAGGAAAGAAAGAAAGAAAGAAAGAAAGAAAGAAAGAAAGAAAGAAAGAAAGAAAGAAAGAAAGGAAGAAAGAAAGAAAGAAAAGAAAAGAAAAGAAAAGAAAAGAAAAGAAAGAAAGAGAAAGAAAAGAAAATGTGTTACGGACACATGGTGGGGAAGAACACACACTAGGACCTATCAGAGAGTAGCTGGGATTACAGGTGCCTGCAACCATGCCCGGCTAATTTTTGTATTTTTAGTAGAGACAGGGTTTCACCATCTTGGCCAGGCTGGTCTTGAACTCCTGACCTCATGATCCACCTTCCTCGGCCTCCCAAAGTGCTGGGATTACAGGCGTGAGCTAACGCACCCAGCCTAAAAAATATGTATTTTTTATTTCAATAGCTTTTGGGGTACAAGTGGCTTTTGGTTACATGAATGAATTGTATGGTGATGAAATCTGAGATTTTAGCACACTGGTCACCTGAGTAGTGTAAATTGAACCCAACATATAGTTTTTTATCTGTTAGCCCCCTCTTACCCTCATGCTTCTGAGTCTCCAAAGTCCATTATATCACTCCATATGCCTTTGTGTATGCATAGCTTAGCTCCCACTTATAAGTGAGAACATACAGTATTTGGCTTTTCATTCCTGAGTTACTTCTCTTAGAATAATGGCCTCCAGCTGCATCCAAGATGCTGCAAAAGACATTATTTCATTCTCATTTATGTCAGAGTAGTATTCCATTTGTATACATATCAATTTTTTTTTAATTCTTTTGAGATGGAGTCTCACTCTGTCACCCAGGCTAAAGTTGAGTGGTGTGATCTTGGTTCACTGTAACCTCCACCTCCTGGGTCAAGAGATTGCCCTGCCTCCTCCTCCTGAGTAGCTGGGACTACAGGCATATGTTATCATGCCTGGCTAATTTTTGTATTATTACTACAGAGGGGGTTTTGTCATGTTGCCCAGGCTGGTCTCGAACCCCTGACCTCAGGTGATCCACCCGCTTTGGCCTCCCAATGTGCTAGGATTACAGGCATGAACCACCATGCCTGGCCCACATTTTCTTTTTTTTCTTCAACATGTATTTTAAGTTCAGGGGTATATGCGCAGGATGTGCAGGTTTGTTACATAGATAAACATGTGCCATGGTGATTTGCTGCACAAATCATCCCACCCCAGGTATTAAGCTTACCACCCATTATTCTTCCTGATGCTCTCCCTCTCCCACAGTGCAATCAAATTAGAACTCAGGATTAAGAAACTCACTCAAAACCGCTCAACTACATGGAAACTGAACAACCTGCTCCTGAATGACTACTGGGTACATAACGAAATAAAGGCAGAAATAAAGATGTTCTTTGAAACCAATGAGAACAAACACACAACATACCAGAATCTCTGGGACACATTCGAAACACTGTGTAGAGGGAAACTTATAGCACTAAATGCCCACAAGAGAAAGCAGGAAGGATCTAAAATTGACACCCTAACGTCACATATAAAAGAACTAGAGAATAGAGAAGCAAGAGGAAACACATTCAAAAGCTAGTGGAAGGCAAGAAATGACTAAGATCAGAGCAGAACTGAAGGAAATAGAGACACAAAAAACCCTTCAAAAAATCAATGAAACCAGGAGCTGGTTTTTTGAAAACATCGACAGAATTGATAGACTGCTAGCAAGACTAATAAAGAAGAAAAGAGAAAAGAATCAAATAGATGCAATAAAAAATGATAGAGGGGATATCACCACCGATCCCACAGAAATACAAACTGCCATCAGCGAATACTGTAAACACCTCTACACAAATAAACCAGAAAATCTAGAAGAAATGGATAAATTCCTCGACACATACACTCTCCCAAGACGAAACCAGGAAGAGGTTTAATCTGAATAGACTAATAACAGGCTCTGAAATTGAGGCAATAATTAATAGCTTACCAACCAAAAAAAGTGCAGGACCAGATGGATTCACAACAGAATTCTACCAGAGGTACAAGGAGAGCTGGTACCATTCCTTCTGAAACTACTGCAATTAATAGAAAAAGAGGGAATCCTCCCTAACTCATTTTATGAGGCCAACATCATCCTGATACCAAAGCCTGGAAGAGACACAACAAAAAAAGAGAATTTTAGACCAATATCCCTGATGAACATCGATGCAAAAATCCTCAATAAAATACTGGTAAACCGAATCCAGCAGCACATCAAAAAGCTTATCCATCATGATCAAGTGGGCTTCATCCCTGGGATGCAAGTCTGATTCAGCATATGCAAATCAATAAATGTAATCCAGCATATAAACAGAACCAAAGACAAAAACCACATGATTATCTCAATAGATGCAGAAAAGGCCTTTGTCAAAATTCAACAACCCTTCATGCTAAAATCTCTCAATAAATTAGGTATTCATGGGACATATCTCAAATTAATAAGAGCTATTTATGACAACCCCACAGCCAATATCATACTGAATGGGCAAAAACTGGAAGCATTCCCTTTGAAAACCAGCACAAGACACGGATGCCGTCTCTCACCACTCCTATTCAACATAGTGTTGGAAGTTCTGGCCAGGGCAATCAGGCAGAAGAAAGAAATAAAGGGTATTCAATTAGGAAAAGAGGAAGTCAAACTGTCCCTGTTTGCAGATGACATGATTGTATATCTAGAAAACCCCATCATCTCAGCCCAAATTCTCCTTAAGCTGATAAGCAACTTCAGCAAAGTCTCAGAATACAAAATCAAGGTACAAAAATCACAAGCATTTTTATGCACCAATAACAGACAAACAGAGAGCCAAATCATGAGTGAACTCCCATTCACAATTGCTTCAAAGAGAATAAAATACCTAGGAATCCAACTTACATGGGATGTGAAGGACCTATTCAAGGAGAACTACAAATCGCTGCTCAATGAAATAAAGGAGGATACAAACAAATGGAAGAACATTCCATGCTCATGGGTAGGGAGAATCAATATCATGAAAATGGCCATACTGCCCAAGGTAATTTATAGATTCAATGCCATCCCCATCAAGCTACCAATGACTTTCTTCACAGAATTGGAAAAAGCTACTTTAAAGTTCATATGGAACCAAAAAACAGCCCACATTGCCAAGTGAATCCTAAGCCAAAAGGAGAAAGCTGGAGGCATCACACTACCTGACTTCAAACTATACTACAAGGCTACAGTAACCAAAACAGCATGGTACTGGTACCAAAACAGAGATATAGATCAATGGAACAGAACAGAGCCCTCAGAAATAATACCACACATCTACAGCTATCTGATCTTTGACAAACCTGAGAAAAACAAGCAATGGGGAAAGGATTCCCTACTTAATAAATAGTGCTGGTAAAACTGGCTAGCCATATGTAGAAAGCTGAAACTGGATCCCTTCCTTACAACTTATACTAAAATTAATTCAAGATGGATTAAAGATTTAAATGTTAGACCTAAAACCATAAAAACCCTAGAAGAAAACCTAGGCAATACCATTCAGGACATAGGCATGGGCAAGGATGTCATGTCTAAAACACCAAAAGCAATGGCAACAAAAGCCAAAATTGACAAATGGGATCTAATTAAACTAAAGAGTTTCTGCACAGCAAAAGAAGCTACCAGCAGAGTGAACAGGCAACCTACAGAATGGGAGAAAATTTTTGCAACCTACTCATCTGGCAAAGGGCTAATATCCAGAATCTACAATGAACTCCAACAAATTTACAAGAAAAAAACAAACAACCCCATCAAAAAGTGGGTGAAGGACATGAACAGACACTTCTCAAAAGAAGACATTTATGCAGCCAAAAAACACATGAAAAAATGCTCACCATCACTGGCCATCAGAGAAATGCAAATCAAAACCACAATGAGATACCATCTCACACCAGTTAGAATGGCAATCATTAAAAAGTCAGGAAACAACAGGTGCTGGAGAAGATGTGGAGAAATAGGAACACTTTTACACTGTTGGTGGGACTGTAAACTAGTTCAACCCTTGTGGAAGTCAGTGTGGCGATTCCTCAGGGATCTTGAACTAGAAATACCATTTGATCCAGCCATCCCATTACTGGGTACATACCCAAAGGACTATAAATCATGCTGTTATAAAGACCCATGCACACGTATGTTTATTGTGGCACTATTCACAATGGCAAAGACTTGGGACCAACCCAAATGTCCAACAATGATAGACTGGATTAAGAAAATGTGGCACATATACATCGTGGAATACTATGCAGCCATAAAAAATGATGAGTTCATGTCCTTTGTAGGGACAGGGATGAAGCTGGAAACCATCATTCTCAGCAATCTATCACAAGAAGAAAAAACCAAACACCAAATGTTCTCACTCATAGGTGGTAATTGAACAATGAGTACACATGGACACAGGAAGGGCAACATCACACACTGGGGCCTCTTGTGGGGTCTAGGTAAGGGGGAGGGATAGCATTAGGAGATACACCTAATGTTAAGTGATGAGTTAATAGGTGTAGCACACAAACATGGCACATGTATATATATGTAACAAACCTGCACGTTGTGCACATGTACCCTAAAAGTATAAAATAAAATAAAATAAAATAATAAAAAAATAATTTATACTCAAATAATTCAGGATTTAAAAAAAAGAATAATCTCAGAAATAACCACTAACACCACCTGTTCTCCAAAAACCTATTGAAATAAAAAATAATAAATAAATAAATATAAAAAGCTCTACCTTAAAAAAATTAAATGATGTGGTTAATTATAACATTGAAGAAAAAAGATCAAAAGAATTTGGCTGTTTTTCCAATCCACCCTAATAAATATGATTCAATTGCCTATTAAAAATATAATAAAATGCCACCAAGAGCATATTCAGGTGCCTATTTCTTCACCCTGTTATGCACTGGGTATTACCACATTTTTAAAAACTTCAAGGCCAGGCACAGTGGCTCACACCTGTAATCCCAGCACTTTGGGAGGCTGGGGCGGGTGGATCACATGAGGTCAGGAGTTCAAGACCAGCCTGGCCAACATGGTGAAATCCCATCTCTACTAAAAAATACAAAACTTAGCTGGGCGTAGCGACAGGCCCCTGTGATCCTAGCTACTCGGGAGGCTGAGGCATGAGAATTGCTTAAACGAGGAAGGTGGAATTTCCAGTGAGATCAAGCCACTGTGCCTGAGGGACAAAGCGAGACGCCTTCTCAATAAAATAAAATAAAATAAAATAAAATAAAAGTAAAATAAAAAACTTCATTAATCAGATAGATTAAAAGTAATGTTTTATTTGCTCAGAGAACTTAAAAGACATCCCTGAAGTTGTGTAGCTTGAAAGAAGTATAGCTTGACCTTAAAAGGCAGGTTCTAGCTTACAAACTGTTTGTGGGAATGTAAATTAGTTCAGCCACTGTTGAAAGCAGTTTGGAGATTTCTCAAAGAACTTAAAACGGAACTACCATTTGACCCAGCAATCCCATTACTGGGTATATATCCAAAAGAAAACACATCATTCTACCAAAAAGACACGTGCACTCACATGTTCATTGCAGCACTATTCACAATAGCAAAGACATGGAATCAACCTAGTTGTCCATCAATGGTGGATTGGATATAGAAAATGTGGTGTATATACACCATGGAATACTACACAGCCATAAAAATGAATAAAATCATTTCATTTGCAGCAACATGGATACTTCTGGAGGCCATTGTCCTAAGTGAATTAATGCAAGAACAGAAAACCAAAGAGTGTGTGTTCTCACACATAAGTGGGAGCTAAACATTGAGTACTCATGGACATAAAGATGGGAACAACAGACACTGGGGACTACTAGAGGGGGGAGGAAGAAATGTGGGGAAGGGTTGAAAAACTAACTCTTGGGTACTATGCTCACTACCTGGGTGATGGGATTAAACATACCCCAAACCTCAGCATAATGTAATATACTCATGTAACAAAGCTGCACAAGTACCCCTTGAATCGAAAATAAATGGTGAAGAATGATGGTGGTATTTTGATGGGAATTGCATTGAATTTGTAGATTGCTTTTGGCAGTATGGTCATTTTCACAATATTGATTCTACCCACCCATGAGCATGGGATGTTTTTCCATTTCTTTATGTCATCTATGATTCCTTTTAAAAAATAAAAAGTGAATTAGTGGGCTTTCAGAAAGTTTCTTATTTTCATTTCCTGAGGTTGCTGTAACAAGCTAGGTCAATAGAAATTTATTTTCTCACAATTCTGGAGGCCAGAAGTCTGAAATCTAGGTGTTGGCAGGGCTGCACTCTTTCCAGAGTTTATAAGAGAGAATTTCTTCCTTGCCTCTCCTGCTTTTGGTGACTGTTGGCATTCCTAAGCTTGCAGCTGCATCTTTCCCTGTTCTGTCATTACATCACCTTCTCTTTTGTATATGTGTCTCCCACTGCGCATTCTTTTGTTTTCAGTGGCTCCCAGGCATTCAAAATATGCTGGTTTCTTGTCACCACTCTAAGTCACGCAAGACAGAAACCAGTCTTTTTAGGCAGCTCCCCGAGAAGCCAGACCATTGAATATACATTTCACTTTTCTCTTCTCCCACTGCTGAAGCCATGAGCTAGTTGCTTTTTCCCAGTTTTGCCAAGCTGTATCAGCTTCTGTCTTTGTTGTTACAAGTTCTTTGGTGCTGCCACAGCTGCTGGGCCCTCTTTTTTCTTAGTGGCTCCTAACCATCCAAATTATTCCTGTTTCCCATAAGTTGTTTGAGTCAAGTGAGACAAAAACAGCAGCTTCCCAAAAAGTCAGAATGTTAGATATATGTTCTACTATTTTCTTACTCTCTCAAAGGAGAAAATGTATGTTGGACTTTTGCTCCCAATGGGAGATGTGTTAACCTGAGAGAGGGCCTGATATGGATAAAATTAAAAGCATTTTCATACCTATTTCAATGCAGCTGTTCTTAGCTTTGAGCTTCCCTGGGATACTTTGACTTCCTAACTGGGTTCTTATGTTTTTTGATTATGAATTCAATCTCTTTACTTATTATAGGTCTGTTTAGATTTCGAGTCATTTCCTGAGTCCATTTTAGTATTTTGTCTTTCTAGGAATTTGCACATTTTGTCTAAATTATATAATTGGTTGGCATACAAATATTCATACTATAGCATTTCCATATAATTTTATTTCTGTAAGTTCAGCATTAATATCCCCTTTTATTCCTGATTTTAGTAATTTATGTTTCCTTTTTTTAATCTCTGTCAGTCTAGCCAAGGTTTGTCAATTTTATTGATTTTTGTCAAAAAAAACTACTTTTTATTGATTTATTCTGTTTTATTGTATGTATTTATTTATGTTCTAATATTTATTATTTTCTTCATTCTCTTTGAGTTTAGTTTCTTTTGTTGTGATTTTGTTTGTTTGTTTCTTAAGGTGAATGGTTAGGTTATTGACTTGATATTTTTATTCTTTTTAATGTCGGTTTTTATAGGTAGAAAACTTTTCTTTAAGCACTGTTTTGCTGCATTTCCTAAATTTTGGTATAATGTGGTTTTGTTTTGATTAATCTCAAAGTATTTTCTAATCTCCTTTGTGGTTTCTGATTTGAGCCACTGATTATTTAGAATCATCTGATTGATTTCCACATATTTTTCATGTTTTTGAATTTTAAAAACTTCCTTTCATCATTAATTGTATATTTAATTTCATTTTATAGAGAACATAATTTATATTATTTCAATCTTTTTAAATTTATTGATGCTTATGTATGCCCTAACATATTACCATATGTATTTGAGGAGTATAAGCATTCTGCAGCTGTCAAATCTAATGTTCTGTAGATTCTTGTTGTGGTTAGTTGGTTTGTAGAAATGTTGAAATCATCTGTTTTATTATTAATCTTCTGCTTAGTTGGTCTTTCCATTATTGAAAGAGAGTATTAAAGATCTCAAATATTATTGTTGAATTGTTGGTTTCTCCTTTCAGTTCTGTCTGGTTTTGCTTTATGTATTTTGGGGCTGTGTTACTAGGTACATATATATTTATAATTGCATTGTCTTCTTGACTGGTTGATCCATTTATGATTATAAAGTGCCACTTTTTTTCTCTAGTAACATTTTTTTCTCAAAGTGTATTTTATTTGATACTAGTATAGCCATTCCAGCTCTTTTTTTGCTACTGTTTGCATGGTATATCTTTTTCCATTCTTTTACTTCCACCCTATTTGTGCCTTTTAACCTATAGTATGTCTCTTGCAGACAGCATTTATTTGGATCATGTCTTTTAATCCATTCTTCCAATTTGTGTCTTTTAATTAGAGAGTTTAATTCATTTACATTGAATGTAATTACTGATTTTGAAGGACTTCTGCTATTTTGCTTTCTATTTCCTATATGTATTATGATAATTTTTTTACTCTTTTCATCCAATACTGCCTTATTTTGTGTTGAATAGTGATTTTCTAGTGTACTATTTTAATCTCTTGTTATCTCTTTTATTATATTTTTGAGTTATTTTCATAGAGATTATTCTGCAGGTTATATTAATATCTTTTATTTTTTCCAAATTTCGGTATATTTAACATTTTTAAGTTATATACATTTAAGGCATACAACTTCATGATTATATATATATTTTTGATATAATATACTCATATATATATGTACACACACATTGTAAAATAGTCACCCAAAAAAGCTAATTAGCATATCTATCACCTCACATAGTTATCATTTTTATGTGTGATGAGCACACTTGAAATCTACCCTCTGAACAAATTTCAAGTATATGATACAATATTGTTAACTATAGTGATATTGTTGTACATTAGATCACCAGAACTTATTTGTCTTTCATTATTACTGAAACTTTATACCCCTTGACAGACATCCTCCCACATCTTCCTCTCTCCAGCCCCCAGTAACCACTCTTCTACTCTCTGTTTCTGTTAGTTTGACATTTTTAGATTCTACATATAAGTGAGATCATGGGGTATATATTTTTCTACATCTGGCTTATTTAACTTAGAATAATGCCCTCCAGATTCATCCAAGTTTTCACAAATAGAATGATTTTTTCTTTTATAGGACTAAACAATATTCCATTATATATCTCACATCTCTCACATTATCTATATATATCATATTATTATTATTAGATAGATAAATAGACAGATCTCACATTATCATTATCCTGTTATCCATCAGTGGACATTAAGGTTTTCTCTTCATCTCAGCTATTGTGAATAATGCTCAAATGAACATTGGATTGCAGATTTCTTTCCAAGATACTGATTTTATTTCTTTAGCCTATGTACTCAAAAGTGAGATTGCTGGATTGTAAGGTAATTCTATTTTTAATTTTGAAATGAAACTCCATACTATTTTCCATAAAGCATACCAATTTCCATTTCTCCCAACAATATATAAGGGTTCTCTTTTCTTCACTTCCTGCCCAAAACTTGTTATAGTTCATCATACTGATAATAGCCTTTCTAACAGGTGTGAGGTGTTATCTCATTGTGCTTTTGATTTGCATTTTCCTGTTTAATAATTTTGAGCACCTTTTCTTATACTTCTTGGGCATTTGTATTTTTTAAATTTTGTTCTCTATATATTTATATATGTAACGATATATATATAAAAGTATATATATATATATATTTCAATAGTTTTCTTGGTACAAATGTTTTTAGGTTACATGGATGAATTGTATAGTGGTGAAGTCTGAAATTTTAGTGCACCCATCACTAGAGTATGGACATTGTACCAGGTAATAGTTTCTCATCACTAACCTCACAACCTACCCCATTCTGAGACTCCAGTGTCCATTTACTACTCTGTATGCCTTTGCATACCCATAGCTTAGCTCCCACTTATAAGTGAGAAGATACGATATTTGGTTTTCCATTCCTGAGTTACTTCTCTTAGAATAATAGCCTCCAGCTGCATCCAAGTTGCTGCAAAAGACATTATTTTATTATTCTTTTTATGGCTGAGTAGTATTCCATGATATACAGGTACCACATTTTCTTTATCCACTCAATTGTTGATGGGCACTTATGTGCCACAGTTCACAATTGTGAATTGTGCTGTGATAAACATACATGTGCAGGTATATTTTTGATATAATGACTTCTTTTCCTTTGGATAGATACCCAGTAGTGGGATTGCTGCATTGAATGGCAGATCTACTTTTAGTTCTTTGAGAAATCACCAAACTATTTTTCAAAGAGAACGTACTATTTACATTATCACCAGCAGCGTATAAGCATTCTCTTTTCACTGCATCCAAGCCAACATCTATTTGCATTTTGACTTTAACAATGGCCATTCTAGCTAGGGTAAGGTGATACCTTATTGTTATTTTAATTTGAACTTCCCTGACAATCAGTGATGTTGAGTATTTTTTCATATGTTTGTTGGCCATTTGTATATCTCCTTTTGAGAAATGTCTACTCATATCACTTGCCCACTTTTTGATGGCATTGTTTATTTTTCTTTTTACTGATTTGTGTGAGTTCCTTGTAGTTCTGAATATTAGTCCTTTGTCAGATGAATAGTTTAAAAATATTTTCTCCCATTCTGTGGGTTGTCTGCTTATTCTATTGATTCTTTCATTTGCTGTGCAGAAGCTTTTTAGTTTAATTAGGTCCCATTTATTTTTGTTGTAGTTGCATTTGTTTTAGGGGTCTTACTTATAACTTCTTTGCCTAGGCCAATGTCCAGAAGTATTTTTCCTGTGTTTTCTTCTAGAATTTTTATGTTTTCAGGTCTTAGATTTATGTCTTTGATCCATCTTGAGTTGATTTTTGTAGATGGTGAGAGATAGAGATCCAGTTTCTTTCTTCTACATGTGTCTGTCTACTTTTCCCAGCACCAATTATTGAATATGGTGTACTTTCCCCAATTTATGTTTTCATATGGTTTGTTGAAGATCAGTTGGTTGTAAGTATTTGGCTTCATTTCTGGGTTATCTATTCTTTTTCTTTGGTCTATGTATCTACTTTTATACCATTACCATGCTGTTTTGATTACTATAGCCTTGTAGAGCAATTTGAAGTCAGATAATGTGATGCTTCCAGATTTGTTCTTTTTGCTTAGGATTGCCTTGACTATTCAGGTTTGTTTTTGATTCCACATGAATTTTAGGATGGTTTTTTCTTTCTTTCTTTTTTTTTTTTTTTTTTTTTGAGATGGAGTCTCACTCTATCATGCAGGCTGGAGTGCAGTGGCACCATCTCGGCTCACTGCAAGCTCCACCTCCTGGGTTCACGCCATTCTCCTGCCTCAGCCTCCCGAGTAGCTGGTGCTACAGGCGCCCACCACTGCGCCCAGCTAATTTTTTTTTTTTTTTTTTTGTATTTTTAGTAGAGACAGAGTTTCACTGTGGTCTCGATCTCCTGACCTCGTGATCCGCCTGCCTTGGCCTCCGCTCCTGGCCTAGGATTGTTTTTTCTAATTCTGTGAAAAATGATGTTGGTATTTTGATAGGAATTGCACTGAATCTGTAGATTGCTTTGTGCAGTATGGAAATTTTCTCTCTTTTTTTTTTCCTTATTTTTTAGATTCATCTTTTTAACAACACCCTAAAACTCCGAGCACTGGGCCAGTGGGACTTTGGGCTCAGCAGCTATGAAGGAGGGACCCCCAATACCCCCTAAGTCAGGTCATTGCAAGAAGGCACTAACGAGGGGGATATCAAGCCCCTCTTTTATTTCTTCATACAACCAGTTCTTTGGCAGGCTCTATGACATCGATAAAGACCTCGCTCTTTAAGGAGCTACAGTAGGACAGCATCCAGGACAACTTTGTCATTGCCTAGGAGTTACTGAACAAGCTAATTGACTTAGGCTTCTAGCAGACCACCAACAGCAAGATCCTGCAGGAGTACGCCACACAGCAGAGCAACAAGCTGCAAAGGGGCAAGTCACAGGTGCCACTCACCATCAACAACGCTGTGTCCTGGTGCTCCGAGGGCATCAAATACAAGAGGAATGAGGTCTTCATCGATGTCATAGAGTCTGCCAACCTGCTGGTCCATGCCAAAGGCAGCATTTTGCTGAGTGAGATCTTTGGCACCATCAAGCTCAAGGTGTTTCTGTCGGGAATGCCAGAGCTGCGGCTGGGCCTCAATGACTACATGCTCTTCGAGCTCACTGGCTGCCACAAGAACAAACTGGTAGAGCTGGAGGATGTAAAATTCCAGCATGTTGCTCTCGTGCTTTGGCAATGACCACACCATCTCGCCCATTGATGACTTTGAGCTCACGTACTACTGCCTCAGCACCCAGGTCTAGCCACTGACCTGGATTGACTCTGTCCTTGGGAAGTTCTCCCACAGCCATGTGGAGATCATTGTCAAGACCAAGGGGCAGGCCAGGCGCGGAGGCTTACGCCTGTAATCCCAGCACTTTGAGAGGCGGAGGCAGGTGGATCACTTGAAGTCAGGAGTTCAAGACCAGCCTAGCCAACATGGTGAAACCCCGTCTCTACTAAAAATACAAAAATTATCTGGGTGTGGACACGTGCCTATAATCCCAGCTACTTGGGAGGCTGAGGCAAGAGAATTGCTTGAACCTGGGAGGCAGAGGTTGCAGTGAGCCAAGATTGCGCCACTGCACTCCGGCCTGGGTGACAGAGTGAGACTCCGTCTCAAAACAACAACAAAAACAAAAAACAAAAAAGATCAAGAGGCAGTTTAAGAAACAGTCAGTGGCCAATAGTGTGGAGATGTCTGTACCCATACCCAACGATGCCGACTCCCCGCACCTGAAGACCAGCGTGTGCAGTGCCAAGTATGTGCTGGAGAAAAACATCGTTATTTGGAGTATTAAGTCCTTCTGAGGGGGCAAGAAGTACCTGATGTGAGCCTACTTTGGCCTCCCTAGAGTGGAGAAAAAGGAGGTGGAGGGCCAGCCCCTTATTAGGGTCAAGTTTGAGATCCCCTACTCCACGGTCTCTGGGATCCAGGTCTGATATATGAAGATCATCGAGAAAAGAGGTTATCAGGTCTTGCCCTGGCTTCGCTACATCACGCAGAGTGGTCATTGGGAACTTCCTACCAACAGAAAGGGAGAAGAGATGGGGGCTGGAACACGGGGCCTCTGTATAGTCCCTGCTGCAGATTTTAGAGAGGGAGGAAATGTGGGTGTGTATGTGTGTGTGAGGATGGGCTCTGGACTTAGCAATTTATTGTTCCCAGCACCCGCCCCCTCCTCACCTCTTCCTTAATCCATAGGCTAGGAGGGAGTCTCCCTGCCGTCCTCACCCTTGGGGCTTTCCCTTGTCCCCCTGATTTTATTCGAAGAAATACAAGAGGGGCTTGAAGTACCCCATCCTGAGTGCCTTCTAGCAATGACCTGCCTTAGGGGGTGTTGTGGGTCCCTCCTTCATAGCTGCTGAGCCCAGAGGCCCTGCTGGCCCACTGGTCTGAGTTTTAGGATGTCATTTACATCTTGATTTCGTTTTTAACCCAAAAATCATTCAGGAGCAAATTGTTTATTTTTCACATTTTTGTATAGTTTTGAGGATTCCTTTTGGAATTGATTTCTAGTTTTTTTCTACTGTGGTCTGAGAATATATTTGATATGATTTTGATTTTTTAAAATGTATTGTGGCTTGTGTTATGGCCTATCATATGGTCTATACTGAAGAATATTCCATGTGCTGATGAGAAGAATGTATATTCTGCAGTTTGGGGGTAGAATGTTCTTTAAATATCTCTTAGGTCCATTTGCTCTAGAGGGCAATTAAAGTCCAGTGTTTTTTTATTTACTTTCTGCTTCAGTGAGCTGTCTAGTGCTGTCAGTGGATTAAGTTCCCCACTATTATTATGTTGCTTTCTCTTCTCTTAAGTCTCATAATTGATTTATAAATCTGAGGACTCCAGAGCTAGGTACATATATCTTCTTGTTGGATTGATCCTTTTATCATTATATAATGACCTTCTTTGTCTTTTTTTTTTAACTGTTGTTGCTTTAAAGTCTATTCTATGATATAAGAATAGTTACTCCTGCTTGCTTTTAGTTTCTATTTGCATGTAATATCTTATTCTACCCATTTATCTTGAGTCTAAAGAATCTTTACATGTTAGGTGAGTCACTTGAAACAGTAGATATTTGGTTTGTGATTTTTTTTTTTTTTTTTTTTGAGATAGAGTCTCACTCTGTCACACAGGCTGGAGTGCAGTGGCATAGTCTCAACTCACCACAACCTCTCCCTCCCAGGTTCAAGTGATTCTCCTGCCTCAGCCTCCTGAGTAGCTGGGATTACAGATATGCACCACCATGCCTGGCTAGTTTTTATATTTTTAGTAGAGACAGGGTTTCACCATGTTGATCAGGCTGGTCTCAAACTCCTGACCTGAAGTGATCTGCCCACCTTCGCCTCATGTAGTGCTGGGATTACAGGGATAAGCCACCGCACCCAGCTGGTTTGTGTTTTTTAATACATTTTGCCAATCTGTATCTTTTAAGTGGAACATTTAGATCATTTTATTCAATATTAATATTGAAATGTGAGGTACTGTTCCAGTCATTATGAGGAATGTTACTTAGATGTTTTGTTTTCTTCATTGTGTTATTATTTTATAGGACCTGTGAGTTTTATGCTCTCAAAGGTATCCTGGCACATATCTATCTTTTGTTTTAAATTTTAGAACTCCTTTAGCATTTATTGTAGGGTTGGTCTGGTAGTGAAAAACTCCCTCGGCATTTGCTTGTCTGAAGTCTTTATTTCTCCTTCATTTATGAAACTTAGTTTTGCTGCATAAAAATATCTTTGGCTGACAGTTATTCTGTTTAAAGAGGGTAAAAATAGGACCCCAGTTCCTTCTGGCTTGTAAGGTTTCTGCTGAGTATATGTGTTATCCGGAGAAGTGTCTATTTAGGTCCTTTATTCATTTTTAAATTGAGTTATTTATTTTCATTATTATTGAGTTGCAAGTGTTCTCAATATATTTTGGATGTTAATCCTTTATTAGATATATGTTTTGCAAATATTTTTCTCCTTTTCTATAGGTTGCCTTTTCACTCTGTTGATTGTTCCCTTTACTGTACAGAAGTTGGGTTTTTTTTGTTTTTTTGTTGTTTGTTTGTTTTTGTTTGTTTGTCATAATCCCATTTGTCTACTTTTGGTTTTGTTGCCTGTGCCTCTGGGATCATAACCAAAAAATCGTTGCCCAGACCAAGTCAAGATGTTTTTCCTATGTTTTCTTCTGTTAATTCAGCAGTTTTGTATCTTATGTTTAAGTCTTTAATCCAATTTGAGTTGGTTTTTGTATAGTATGAGATAATAGTCTAACTTCATTATTCTGCATGTGGATATTCAGTTTTCCCATAACTGTTTATTGAAGAGACTGTTTTTCCCCATTGTGCATTCTTGGCATTTTTGTAGAAAATCAATTGACTGTAATGGTGTGGATTTATTTCTCTGTTTTCAATTCTGTTATTTTGGCCTATGTTTGTTTTTATGCTTGTACCATACTGTTTTGATTACCATACCTTTGTTTTATATATATATATATATATATATATATATATATATATATATATCTGTTTGTTTTTTGAGACAGAGTTTTACTGTTGTTGCCCAGGCTAAAGTGCAATGGCACGATCTTGGCTCACTGCAACCTCTGCCTCCTGGGTTCAAGCAATTCTTCTGCCTCAACCTCCCAAGTAGCTGGGATTACAGGTACATGCCACCACACCCAGCTAATTTTTTTGTATTTTTAGTAGAGACAGAGTTTCACCATGTTGGCCAAGCTGGTCTTGAACTTCTGACCTCAGGTGATCCACCCACCTCGGCCTCCCAAAGTGCTGGGATCACAGGCATGAGCCACCACACCCAGTATGTAATATATTTTTAAATTGAGATGTATGATACCTCCATCGTAGTTCCTCTTGCCCAAAATTTCTTTGGCTATTCAGGGTCTTTTATGGTTCCATATGATTTATGGAGTGTATTCCATTTCTGTAAAGAATGTCAGTGGATTTTGATAGAGATTAAGTTTGCTGTATAGCTCACTTTGGGTAGTATGGACATTTTAACATTTAACAATATTAATTCTTTCAATCCAAAAATATGGGATGTCTTTTCATTTGTGTCTTATTTAATTTCCTTCATCAATGTTTTATAATTTACAGTGTATAAGTCTTTCACCTACAGAGATTATTTAACTTCTTCCTTTCTGATTGGGATGCCTCTTATTTCTTTCTGTTGCCTAATTGTTCTGGCTAGGACTTCCAGTACCACGTTGAGTAGAAGTGATGATAATCTTCATCCTTTCCTTGTTATCCTTTTCTTGTTTCCCATAGCATATATATTGCTGTTATTGCTTTCTAGTTTTTTTCATTATGGTCAGAAAATATACCTGGAATGATGTTGATCTTATTAAATTTGTTAAGGCTTGTTTTGTGACCTAACATGTGATCTATTTGGAAAATGTTCCCTGTGTACTTGAGAAAAATGTGTATTCTTCTGCTGTTGTGTAGAAAGTTCCATGTATGTCTATTAGTTTCATTTGTTTTGTAATGTTTTTCAAGCCAGATGTTTCCTCATTTATTTTCTGTCTGGATGCTGTATCTGATATTGTGAATGGGGTATTGAAGTCCTCTACTATTGTTGTGTTGTCAATGGCTGTCTTCAGATCTGTTGATATTTGCTTTATATATTTAGGTTCTCAGATGTTGGGTGTGTATATATTTATAATTGTTTTATCTTCCTGCTGAATTGACCCTTTTATCATTACATAGTTGACCTTCTTTGTCTCTAGAGTTTTAAACATAAAATATATTTTGTCTGATATAAGTATGACCACTCCTGCTTTCTTTTGGTGACCATTTGCATGAAATATTTGTTCCACCCCTTCACTTCTCAGCTTATGTGTGCCCTTAAATCTAAAGTGACTGTCATTGATAGCATATTACTAGATCCTGTTTTTTTAAAATCTATTCATTAGCAAGCAATGGATTTCTATAATAAAGAAAAAAATCTATTCAGCCATACTCTGCCTTTGATTGGTGAGTTTAATCCATTTACATTTAAGGTAATTACTGATAAGTGAGTACTTACTATTGCTATTTTTAAATTATTTTCTGTCTATGTTGCAGACGTTTTGTTTCTCTTTTCTATCTTGCTCTCTTCCATTTTTTTTTTTTTTTTGAGACAGAGTCTCGCTCTGTTGCTCAGGCTGGAGTGCAGTGGCACAATCTGGGCTCACTGCAGCCACTGCCTCCTGGGCTTAAGTGATTCTCATGCTTCAGCCTCCCAAATAGCTGGGATTATAGGCTCATGCCACCATGCCTGGCTAATTTTGTATTAGTAGAGACAGGGTTTCACTATGTTGACCAGTCTGGTCTCGAACTTCTGACCTCAGGTGATCCGCCTGCCTTGGTATCCCAAAATGCTGGGATTACAGGCATAAGCCATCACACCCAGCCTCTTCCTTTGTTGTTTGATGAGTTATTTTGGTAGTGATTTGCTTTGATGCTTTTTCTTTATCTTTTGTGTGTCTATTAAAGGTTTTCTGGCAGTTACCTTGAGGATTGCATAAAATATATTCTAGTTTTATGCTTTGATTTTCAGTCGATAACAATGTAGCTTAAATATCATACAAAGAATACTATACTTTTACATCCCTCCACACACACACACTTTGTGTTCGTGTACTCAGAATCTGCTTTTTTATATTTTGTATCCATTAAAAATTTTTATCTTTTAAGTTTTATATAAAGGCTAAAAGTAAATTATGCACCACCATTACATTGTTACATTAATCTATATATCTCTATTTTATGCTTTCATATCACTATTTAGCATGTGTTTCTTTCAGTTTGAAGAGTTCCCATAAATATTTCTTTGTAAGGCAGATCTAGTGGCAATGAACTCCCTCAGTTTTTGTTTGTCTGGGAAAAGGTTTCCCTTCTTTATTTTTAAAGGATAATTTTGCAGGATATAGTATTCTTTGATGGCAGTTTTTTTTTTTTTTCTTTCAGGACTTTGAATATGTGTTCCTACTCTTTACTGGATTGCAAGGTTTCTGTTGAGAAATCCACTGATAGTCTTACAAGGATCCCTTACATGTGAAGATTCACTTTTTTCTTGTTGCTTTCAAAATTATTTCTTCATCCTTGTTTGTTTTAGTATATTCTCAGGCTGTTAATAAAGACATACCCAAGACTGGGTAATTTATATAGAGGTTTAATTGACATACAGTTCCACGTGGCTGGGGAGTCTCACAATCATGGCAGAAGGCAAAGGAGGAGCAAAGTCATGTCTTACATGGCAGCAGGCAAGAGAGTATGTGCAGGGGAACTCCCCTTTATAAAACCATCAGATCTCCTGAGACTTATTCACTATCACAAGAACAGCATGGGAAACACCCACCCCTGTGATTGAATTACTTCCCACTGGGTCCTTCCCATGACACGTGGGGATTATTACAATTCCAGGTGAGATTTGGGTGGGGACGTAGAGCCAAACCAGATCTCCTGGACTGCAAGGTTTCTGTTGAGAAATCCACTGATAGTCTTACAGGAATCCGCTACATGTCAAGATTTTACTTTTCTCTTGCTGCTTTCAAAATGATTTCTTCATCTTTGACTTTAGACAATTTGATTATAATGGGTCTCAGTGAAGATCTATTTGGGATTCTTTTCACATCATGGATCTACATGTTCATTTTCCTCCCTAGATTTGGAAAGTCTTCTTTCATTTATTTCTTTACATGAGATTTCTACTCCTTTTTTTCACTGCCCCTTCTGAATTCTATAATGTATACATTATATTTTTATACTATCTTGTAAGTCACACAGACTTTCTTCAGTCTGTTTGATTCTTTTTACTTTTTGTCTTTCTAACTGGATAATTTCAATTATTTTCAAGTTCACAGATTCTTCTTGATCAATTATGTTGTTGAAGTTCTTTATTGGGTTTTTAATTTCTTTCTCTCTTTTTTTGAAAGTACAGAGACTTATTGCAAAGTGAAAAGTACACACTCAAGAAAGAGGCATGCAGGCATATTCAAGAGTCAGTCACACAATAGAGTTTTCAGCTTCTACTTTTATGGGTTTATTTAACCAGGGAGTAGAATATTTATGAAGATTCCTGGAAAAAGGTGAAGATTTCTCAGAACTGTGGTGCCACTCATTTTTACACCAATAATAGGTAATCTCAGAACTGTCATGGTGCTGGTGGGTGTGTGATTTAGTATGTTAATGAGTATATAGAGAGGTCCTAGGTGAAACCTAGGTCAAATCCAGCACCATATTGGATTCAGTCAGTCTTAGCCAACTTGTTCCACACCCTGTTTTTCATGGTTTTATCAGCCCATAGCCTCTAGTCATGTGAAACTGCTGACTGGAATTTTTTTTTTTTTTTTTTGAGACAGAGTCTCACTCTGTCACACAGGCTGGAGTTCAGTGGTATGATCTCAGCTCACTGCAACCTCTGCCTCCCAGGTTCAAGCGATTCTCCTGCCTAAGCCTCCCGAGTAGCTGGGACTACAGATATGCGCCATCACTCCTGACTAATTTTTTTGTCTGTATTTTTAGTACAGACACAGTTTCACCATGTTGGCCAGGCTGGTCTCAACCTCCAGACCTCAAATGACCTGCCTGCTTCAGTCTCCCAAAGTGCTGGGATTACAGACATGAGCCACCATGAACAGCCTGCCTGGAATTCTTTGTTCATCCTCCTTCCTGATGATTAGGGGTAATGGCACTGCCTAGCAAGGGCATGGAAATCTCTGGCTGACTGGTCTAGGGGATCCAAGGCAGGGTCATCAGGAGAGTCTAAATCTGAGGCAGGGATTGATTGGAATCCTTGCATGACCATCATTTGGTGTGGGACTGTTGCAACCTAGAAGACACAAACTTTACAAGGAGGTTAAACAAGCATTATACACACACACACACACACACACACACACAAACAGGAGTTGTGTGAAGTAGAGGAAAAATAAAAAACAAAAAATATTTGATGTCTAATGGCTGAAAAGTTCCAAAATTTGATGGAAAACTTTAATCCGCACATTCAAGAAGATCAATAGGCTGGGCACAGTGGCTCACATCTGTAATCCCAGCACTTTGGGAGTCCAAGGTGGGTGGATCACCTGAGGTCAGGTCTCTACTAAAAATACAAAAATTAGCCGGGCATGGTGGCAGGTGCCTGTAATCCCAGCTACTCCGGAGGCTGAGGCAGAAGAATCACTTGAACATGGGAGGCGGAGGTTGCAGTGAGCTGCTGAGATCATGCCATTGCACTCCAGCCTGGGTGACAGAGCAAGACTCTGTCTCAAAAAAAAAAAAAAATTCAATAAACTCAAAGTTGGAAAAACTCAAAAACATTCCTGTGTGTGTGTGTGTGTGTGTGTGTGTGTGTGTATACACTTGGTGATATATCACAGGTCTCTTAGGCTCTGATCATTTTTCTTTATTTTCTCTTTCTGCCCTTCAGACTAGGTAATCTCATTTAACCTATCAACATAAAGTTTGATGCTTCTTTCTATAGCCAGCTAAAATCTGCTGTTGATCTCTCCAGTGGATTTTTTATTTCAGTTATTGTCCTTTTCAACTTCAGAATTTCCATTAATATTCTCTATGTGATAAGACATCTTACATTCCTTTTGTTCTTTGACATACTTTCTTATAATCTTTAAGCATATTTTAAATAGCTGATTTAAAATATTTGTCAAGTAAGCCTGACATCTGGGCCTGCACAGGGACAGTATTTTTAAAATATTTTTTAAAGAAATGGGGTCTCACTTTATTGCCCAGGCTAGATTTGAGCTCCTTGGCTCAAGCAATACTTCCACCTCAGCCTCTCGAGTAGCTGGGACTATGGGCTTATGCCACTATGCCCAACTCAGGAGGGATGGTTTCTATTGACTTTTTTTTTTAAATTTTATTATTATTATACTTTAAGTTTTAGGGTACATGTGCACAATGTGCAGGTTAGTCACATATGTATACATGTGCCATGCTGGTGTGCTGCACCCATTAACTCGTCATTTAGCATTAGGTATATCTCCTAATGCTATCCCTCCCCCCTCCCCCCACCCCACAACAGTCCCCAGAGTGTGATGTTCCCCTTCCTGTGTCCATGTGTTCTCATTGTTCAATTCCCACCTATGAGTGAGAACATTCAGTGTTTGGTTTTTTGTCCTTGCGATAGTTTACTGAGAATGATGATTTCCAATTTCATCCATGTCCCTACAAAGGACATGAACTCATCATTTTTTATGGCTGCATAGTATTCCATGGTGTATATGTGCCACATTTTCTTAATCCAGTCTATCATTGTTGGACATTTGGCTTGGTTCCAAGTCTTTGCTATTGTGAATAGTGCTGCTATAAACATACGTGTGCATTTGTCTTTATAGCAGCATGATTTATAGTCCTTTGTGTATATACCCAGTAATGGGATGGCTGGGTCAAATGGTATTTCTAGTTCTAGATCCCTGAGGAATCGCCACACTGACTTCCACAATGGTTGAACTAGTTTACAGTCCCACCAACAGTGTAAAAGTGTTCCTATTTCTCCACATCCTCTCCAGCACCTGTTGTTTCCTGACTTTTTAATGATTGCCATTCTAACCGGCGTGAGATGGTATCTCATTGTGGTTTTGATTTGCATTTCTCTGATGGCCAGTGATGGTGAGCATTTTTTCATGTGTTTTTTGGCTGCATAAATGACTTCTTTTGAGACGTGTCTGTTCATGTCTATTGACTTTTTCTTTCCCTCTATATAGGCCATACTTTTTTGTTTCTTTGCATATCTCATAATTTTTTTGTTGAAGACTGAACATTTTAAATAATATAATTGGCAACCTTGGAAATCAGATTCTCTCTTCTTCCTAAGGTTTGTTTTTGTAATTGTTGTTTAGTGACCTGTGAAGTAATTCTTAAACGTCTGTATTATTTGTTGTGTGTGGCCACTGACATCTCTTCTTGGAATAGCTTATTTGTCAGCTATTGGTTCAAAAACATTTCTCTTAAATGCCTTGAACCAGTAAGTCTTCCTCCCTTTGCCAAGAGGCTTTGCATGCATATTGTGGCACACTCTCAACACCTAGAAAGCATTTGACAACTTTGCTATAGCCTTCACTTCCTGATTACATAAACCTTTAATGTCAACCAAAGGTGAGGGATAAGGGACTTTTCAGGTCTTCCATGAACACATGCACAACCTTACACAAGCATGTGTCCTTCTAGATCCCCAGGAATATGTGGAAGCTTTTCAAAGCCCCTTATGGACATCTGATTCCCAGCTTTTCCTTTAAAGTTTTTTTGGTCAACTTCTTGTTTGCTCTAGCTGTCATTACCCCCTCAGGCAGCTGTGATATTTTTTTAAAGTGTCTCTAATTGTTTTCAACAAACATCCCTGAGGAAAAAGCTGTTCATTATTAGTGAGCTCTAAATCACATAAAATAAACACAAGCCCTTGAAAAAGTCAGGTTTTCCAAGGAACTTTCAGACAGGTCAGATAATAATAATTCTATAGAGATGGGACTTTGGAGAAGCTCTAAATTTGTTGAGTTTCCTCTGTTGGCTTCTAGGCTGCTAATTCTCATGGCTACTGTGATTGTGAGGCTGTTGGCTTTCAAGGCCACCATGTTTCTGGGAAGAGGAGACGGGAATAGAGCACATTCAAATGCCACAAATTTTCCTATTCTTACTGAGGTTCAGCCAGGCCTTTGAATTTTTGTTTTGTTGTTGTTTAAATAAACACTACTTGTATTTTTTTTTTTTTGAGACAGAGTTTCACCCTTGTTGCCCAGGCTGGAGTGCAATGGCACAGTCTCAGCTCAGTGTAACCTCTGCCTCCTGAGTTCAAGCAATTCTCCTGCCTCAGCATCCCAAGTAGCTGGGATTACAGGTGCCTGCCATCACACCCGGCTAATTTTTGTATTTTTAGTAGAGAACGGGTTTCACCACATTGGCCAGGCTGGTCTTGAACTCCTGACCTCAGGTGATCTGCCTGCCTCAGCCTCCCAATATGCTGGGATTACAGGTGAGAGCCACCGCACCTGACTAAATAAACACTATTTGGGTTATTGAAAACCTTTCGTTAAGTTCCAGATGTCACCAGTGGAGGGTGTCCAGGTTCTTGGTGTCTTGAACAAAGAATTGAACGAAACTCACAAACAAAGCAAGGACGGAATGAAGGGATTTATTGAAAATTGAAGTACACTCCACAGTGTGGGAGCGGGCCAGAGCACAGGGCCTCAAGGGCCCCATTACAGAATTTTAGTGAGTTTAAATACCCTCTAGAGGATTCCATTGATTACTTGGGGTACACCCTATGTAAATGAAGAGGATGAAGTAGAGTTACAAAGTTATTTACTTGGCCTACACCCTATGGAGATGATATTTCCTGCCATAGCTGAAGTATGAATTCGCCTTATGTTCCCTACTTCCAGACCCTATTCTCCTGCCTAACAGAATTCTGGAAAAGTTGATTTTAACAATTTGCCAGTGTTGTCATTGCTTTTACTGATAAGCAAATTTTTTAAGGTCCTTTCACTGTCGTTCCCACTGACATCATCATTAGTATATTTAAATTTATATAACTATCAAAAGATTTCATGGCATAAATATAATTACATGAACTTTTAAACATTTGGAGGTTTGTTACTGTACATCGTTTTCACTATTTTTAATTTCTACTGTGGGAAAAAAAGTGCTTTCTAAACAAGCTGATATTAATGTTAACTGAAATACAAAGTCACTCATAGACAGATTTTTAATTATATCTTTCCTGGATAATCAATGACTCACAAGAAATCATTTTAACCCAACTTACCACTATTTGAGTAAAAGCCAGGGCTATATATAACTAGTCTAATGTCAAATGGTCTTTATAATTTTGATCAGCTGAACTTCACTTCAGGCTTCTATGAGTATGCCAGAGGCTATAAGAGTACAAGGATGGGCCAGACGCGGTGGCTTACACCAGTAATCCCAGCACTTTGGGAGGCCGAGGGGGGCGGATCACCCGAGGTCAGGAGTTCAACACCAGCCTGACCAACATGGCAAAACCGTATCTCTACTAAAAACACAAAATTAGCCAGGCATGGTGGCAGATGTCTGTAATCCCAGCAACTCGGGAGGCTGAGACAGGAAAATTGCTTGAACCCGGGAGGCGGAGGTTGCAGTGAGCCGAGATCATGCCATTGCACTCCAGCCTGGGCAACAAGAGTGAAATTCTGTCTCAAAAAAAAAAAAAAAAAAAAAAAGAGTACTACAAGGATGAAATATTTAATAAAATATTCATTGAAAACGTATCACATACATAAAGGTATGCTAGGTGTTGGGATTGGGGAAAGCAGAGATACAAACATGAATGTGGACAGTTCTTACTTCTAGTAGAGTTCACTGTCTAGTTGGGGAGAGAAACAAATGTTACAACTAGCAGGAGTTAAGTGGGTGAACTAGAGGGGAGAGAACTAGTGTGGAGAGCATTACTCACTAATCTTGACCTCACCATTGTCTTTCACACCTCCATGCCCTTTCATATGCGATACCATCTGCCTAGCATGTCCTCCCCATTTTCACTCCCCCTTTCCTGATAAAACCAGCTCAAATTTCACCTCTCTTACCTCAGACAGAAGAATTACTTACCTCTTACACCTCCTTGGTATTCCCCTAGCATTTATAAACAACCTTACGAGAACATATTCTATGCTCTGTGATTATTTGTTTACATGTTTATCTCACCTACCAGAATGTGAGCACCTCACAGGGACTGCATCTTATTTATTTTAGAAGCCTCAGCACCTAGAGCAGTGCTAAGTACCTAGTATCCACGATGGGAATTAAAAATTAGTGGTAGAGGGAATATTTGAACCCAAATACCCTGACTCCTCCTCCAAATGCAGATTTCTCACTATACTAAGACACCTCTTACCATTCTTGCAGGGAGCCTTCAAGGATTACCAGCATCCTCAACTCATGGGGGGACAGCCAAGAGTGTACCTATGTCATTACATGGTTGACATATTTAATATAACAAGAATGCATTATTAAGCATTCCTTGTTCTGAAAGCCTCTGAAATACTTTTAAAACTGTGTTTCTTATGTACTTTGCTGGCCACAGAATTACTCCTGCAGCTGAGATAAAACAGAGCAGCTCTTGAAAAAAAGCAATATATAATTGTTTGAGAAAGGAAGTGACAACAAACAGCATGTTAGTTGAAATAATAACAATTAAAACTTGTAACCTCTATGATCCTTCTATTCCCTCTTTCCCTCCTACTCCTATTTGCCACCCAATATATCTCGAATTTCATCTGGGAGATTTTTGGAACTAACTAGACTTCAGCTGATGATGTCATGGCTACAATCCTGCCGCTACCCCTCAGAATTGCCCCGAACCTTGTGTCCTTTCTCATTCTGGCTAATGATTTAATTATAAAGAGAGAAAATAGGGTGTACTCTATTCCATACATTTAACAAAGCAGTTAAATTGGAGAGAATCAAGAAAGATCAAGCCCAGTGTTGTTAACTGAATGAGATGCTCAAGATATATTTATCACTATGAAAGTCATAAGAAAGGCACTCTTTTTTTCCAATTTACTATAAGTTATAGAATGACATAGCCATATTTCCCTATAGCTTTTGACTAAGGGTCTTGGGATGGGGATAGGTGGCACAAAAAGAAAAAGAGACGGAGGAGAGAAAGAAGACAGAAGAGGAGGAGAGAGAGAGAAAAAAAATAAACTTCACCAATGAATCATAGAAGTGGGTGTGTTTTCTGAAGAAGCCACTTTCATAACAGCTCCTCAGCTGTCACTAATGGCCAGAGAACACACATTCACTGAACCCTTACTCTAGCAGAGACCGTCTCCTGTAGCATACGATGCAGCTTCTCTGCATGAATTTGAAATGATCTTTTCCTAGACCTTCTTTATGTAGAGAGAAGAAAATAGTAAGTATGTAACCTACAGTTTTCTTGTCCTTCTGGAGTGTCAAGCACTAGAAATGTTTTTGTGGGGGAAGATTGAATCAAGTATAAATTGAGGTTACATTTAACAATGTGGTTTTAATTAGTTTGGACAACAGAGTGTGTGTAGTACTAAATGTTTTAGATATCCTGGAGACATACGTCCTTTCTAATGGAACATGTGACTGTGGAAGGTAGCAGAAAAATGAGCCCCTGTTCAAAACCTGGGAATAATGGGTCTTGAAATCAAAATATTGTGTGTCTACTTTGCTTGAAGTCCTGAAAAAAATGAATGAGTAATGAAAATCAACAGACTGTTACTTTTTTGTAAACATTTTGTCTAAAGCGTCAACATTTGGTGCGGGAGTGGGAGGACAAGAATTGACGTAGTTTAATCATACAAAGCTCTTGGGTCTCCTTTGAAATGAAATCCTAAATTTTGAATAAGCTCAGTTGTTTTTAGCTCTGATTGTGACAGTTTTTGCTGTGACATGTATCATTTTGAGAATGCATTGAAGGTAAAATATAAAAAACAACTTTGTTTGGACGGTAATGTAAAACCAGATAGGCTGACAAGAGTGCTCTAATTGCTTGAGGGAAATCCCATTTTTACAAACCACAGAAAATATGCTTTCTTAGACTTGTTTCTTTGCTAAGTGTTACTACCTATAAACTATTCAAGAGCACACAAACAGATGGGTATAGTTGGAGGTTAAGAAACAATCTTTACCTCCTTTATGATATAATTCCTGCATGTGATTTATTTATTATAAATAAAAATGGAAAGATTTGAATTTTCAATTTTCTCAGAGTGCCTTTATGTGAACCTTTTCATTTTGAGAATCAGTAAAGTTTTCAAACTCTTTTATCTCCAAAGTATCTGAGAAAGCCTTTACTTTATAGCTCTTTCAGGGGCTTGTGTAACTTCTTTAGCTGATGTGCTTGACACAGGGGATTGGAGATGGGCTATATAAGTCATAACATCTCAAAACTGGATTGTGTAGGTAATTATGTGGCTCTATTGAGAGCATATATGTGAATGCTCTTAGGCAACTCTAAGATGTAATGCAAATGTAAATGATTGTTTATATATTATTACTGTTATCGAAGTTTTATAACTTATTTTATTTGCCATTTTAAAGTAAAATGTGATTATTTGATACGATACAGATTTGAATTTGTTCTCTTAGAAGCTAATTATATGTGTTCTCATCCTTTAGGTCCCACTTATAAGTGAGAACATGCAGTATTTGGTTTTCTGTTCCTATGTTAGTTTGCTAAGGATAACGGCCTCCAGCTCCATTCATATCCCTGCAAAGGACATGATCTCATTCTTTTTTATGGCTACATAGTATTCTATGGTGTATATGTACCACATTTTCTTTACCCAGTCTATCACTGATGGGCATTTAAGTTGAATGTCTTTGCTACTGTGAATTGTGCTGCAATGAACATACACGTGCATGTGTCTTTATAATATAATGATTTATATCCTTTAGGTATGTACACAGTAATGGGATTGCTGGGTCAAATGGTATTTCTGTCTTTAGGTCTTTGAGGACACATAGAGGGGAACAACACACTCTGGGGCCTAACAGAGGGTGGAGGATGGGAGGAGGGAGAGGATCAGGAAAAATAACTATGGGTACTGGGCTTAATACCTGGGTGATGAAATAATCTGTACAACAAATCCCCATGACACAAGTTTACCTATGTAACAAACCTGCACATGTACCCCTGAACTTAAAATAAAAGTTAACAAAAAAAGTAATTCTAAAAACAGTGGTCCAGTTCAGAGGAGAAACCAAGAAAATAAAGCTTAGTATTCTTATGATGATTGAACTATAGTCATTTCTCAATTATCTGGGCCCACCAGAAATCCCACACAGCAGATAATTTTTGATATGTGTATTTTCTTTGAGAATGCCTTTCATGAAAAAAAATTGCTAGAAGTGGCGGGAAGGGCAGCTGTCTAAGTAGGCATCCCTAAGTCTCTATCAAAACATGCATTTACAAAACACAATAACAAGTGGCTTGGCCACCTGCAGATAATTGAGAACTTACTATTTTGTTCTTGACTTGATTACTGCTGGGTAACTCTGTTCTATGTGGTTAATGGGCTTTCTTGAACATTTCCAAAGGTTTTGGCTCACTAGAAATGGCCAGATGTTTCTGCCTCTGTATAGGATGTCATTTGGCAGATTCTGGAAAAGATGAAGTCAAGTTTTTAGTAGAACCTGAAGACTCATCTTGGAAAATTTCTCTATGCAAATGCAAGCTGAATAAGTTGTATTTCCTCATAAAAAGATTAGTGGGAGAGAAAAGAAAGTAGAAGACTTTGATCTTTTTTTTCTTGGTGGAAATTCCTCCTCGAGGTCACTTTTAGCAGATTTTGCCTGCATATGTTTCTCTGCTTTTTTTAGATTCAGATGCAAATTTGCAATCATTTGCTTGATCATATTCTTAAACAAGTTATAGGCAAGCTCTGTATCTTCCACACGTGGCTATCTGGTTACAAAGCTCTTAGCTTCTTAAAACAAATTACATCCAGTTCTATAATTTCATCTGACTAATGTGATTTTCCAAAGTATGCCAGTCTTTAATGCATTCATTTGTGGATTTTTTCAAACAGTAACAATAAAAGGTAACAATTCTATTTCTTGTTGTTGTTGAGACAGAGTCTGGCTCTGTCACCCATGCTGGAGTACAGTGGTGCCCTCTTGGCTCACTACAACCTCTGCCTCCAGGGCTCAAGCCATTCTCCCACCTCAGCCTCCAGAGTAGCTGGGACTACAGGCCTGTGCAACCATGCCTGACTAATTTTAGTATTTTTTTGTAGAGACAAGGTTTCACCATCTGTTGCCCAGGCTGATCTCAAATCTTGGGCTCAAGCGATCCTCCTGCCTTGGCCTCCCAAAGCGCTGGGATTATAGGCTTGAACCACTGTGCCCAGCCAACAACCCTTTTTAACACGTCATAAGCTAAAACAACATCTTTGAAACTTTTCTTCCCAATCACCTTTCTTTTTTGAGCAAAAGTGACTCTTTTGCTTTAGCCATCTTCAATGCTTTCATTTGTTACTCCTTGCCAATAATATTAGGCATGAGGTGTTGACTAGGGCACTATATCATATTAATCTTCATATACTTGTAATTTTAAAAAGTCTTCCCTGCCCAGCAAATTTTAACTCTTTCCTTTAAGGCTCAACTCATAGCTCCCTGTGCTTTTTAATGCTTAATCACTTAGCCAGTTTATAATTATGAATTATATGATTATTTGATTATTGTCTGTCTCCCCATTCCTCACCACATCGCTATAAGCTCCTTGAGATCAGAGTCCTCATCTTATTTTATATCCTCAGCTTCTAACATGTTGTCTGGTGCATAGTTGGCACTAAATAAATATTTTTGAATGAATTAATTAAGTAATGTCAGCAGATGACTAGATATTATATGCTTCTTGAATTCTTTCCTAATCTCTTCAACCACCACACCTATCTCCCACCCTGACAGAGTTGAGTATTTCCTCTTCTGTATGTCAATGAAAATTTGCAAGTAACTTAGGTGACCAATCATATACCCAGGTTTACCTGAGACATCCCTAGTTTATGCCTGTTGTTCTTGCATAACTATTAGTAAACACTCCCTTCATTCACAAGAGTATCCCAGCTTGAACTGTAATTGAAATATTCATCTTCTATAGAAGTGCATTTCTAGGGTCACTTCTAGCCAATGTTTTACTAGTTGGTTGAGTTCTTGAGGACAGGCTTGGTTCTGGTTTATCTTTCTCACCCTGGGGCTTAGCACAGTCTCTGGCACTCAGGGACTGTTCTTTTGAATAAAAACACACTCTTGCTATCTTGTCCCAAGGATTTTTGCATTATAAAAGAAACACACACACATAGACAAACACATGACACCTTCACACTTACACAGGTTTTAGGAAAGATCACCAACATTTTACTTCAGATATTCTTGCTTAAGGTTTTGAAAGAGAAATCCGAGTTTATTTCTGCTAAGCCACTTATTTCTCTTCTACTTTAGGTTATTGAGTAGGAAACTTCCATAATAATAAGTAATTTCAATAAGGGTTTCCTATGTTTGTGATATTTTCCCTGAATTTAAATTTGCTATTGTATGTCTACATAAGCATGGTGAAATTATTCACACCAATGACAATTTGGACAGAACTAAATATTTGATAGTATGAAATAAACATTCATACTATCTAACATTCATACTAGCTAGTCCACTAGCTAAGAGTAGTCTAGCTTATATTTTATAGGTACCTCCCATTTGCCAAGAAAATATACATTTAATCTTATAAACAGTTGGTTTTAAGTGATTTTGAAGCTTTGAATAAATCCAGGGGAAATATTTCAATATCCTGTGTACACTAGAAATTATTCTGAAGAAAATAAATTGTAAGTCAGATAGTAAATGTGGAACTTATAAGGAAATTGGTGTCTATGTGTTGACTAATTCACTAAGGGAAATTTTTAAAGTCGCAAATGGTAATGTAATCATTCCAGGAGTCATTATATGTTGACTGAATGTCGTTTCTGAGATGTTGATTACATTTGGCTCTGTTTCCAAATGTGATTCCTAAAGTAAGCATGCAGTTATCCATAGCATTCTTCAAACCATTAGAGGTTTTTCTTGTTTGTGGAAACAGAATCGAGGCAGGGTGTGGTGGCTCACGCCTGTAATCCCAGCACTTTGGGAGGCCGAGGTAGGTGGATCACCTGAGGTAAGGAGTTCAAGACCAGCCTGGCCAACATGGTGAAACCTCGTCTCTACTAAAAATACAAAATTAGCCGGGCATGGTGGAACATGCCTGTAATCCCGGCTACTTGGGAGGCTGAGGCAGGAGAATTGCTTGAACCCAGGAGGTGGAGGTTGCAGTGAGCTGAGCTCATGCCATTGCACTCCAGCCTGGGCAACAAGAGCGAAACTCCGTCTCACACACACAAAAAGAAACAGAATTGAGGTGTAACTAGAAATCTCTAGCACACTGGTCACATAAGTAGCCTGGTTTTATTTATTTATTTATTTATTTATTTATTTATTTATTTTTTGAGACGGAGTCTCACTCTGTCGTCCATGCTGGAGTGCAGTGGTGTGATCTCACCTCACTGCAACCTCCACCTCCCAGGTTCAAGCAATTTTCCTGCCTCAGCTTCCCAAGTAGCTGGGATTACAGGCACCCCCCACCACGCCCAGCTATATTTTGTATTTTTAGTAGAGACAGGGTTTCGCCTTGTTGGCCAGGCTGGTCTCGAACTCTTGACCTCAAGTGATCTACCCACCTCGGCCTCCCAAAGTGCTGGGATTACAGGCATGAGCCACCGTGCCCAGCCAGTAGCCTATTTTTAGATGAGTGAGCACAGCTTCTGCCTGAAGACCTCATCAGTGCTCACGGGTCTATAGCCTTATCTCACTGTCAGTCTTCTTTTAAAAAGAAAACCAAACCCATGCTTGTATCATTACCCCCTTTATGTATATTCAGAAACTATTGTGTTCTCTTCACTTTTCTAAGCATTTTCCTAACATATATTATATAATCCTTACAATTAACCAATGAGGTAGCTATCAATATCCTCACTTTACATATGAAGAAACTGAGGCTCAAAGGAAAGAACACACTTAGGCCAGGTTAGAACTGAAACCTGCTGGGACAGATGAGATAGGTTAGAGAAGGAGTTTAGAAATAAAATTTTTGCTGAGCAAGGTGGCTCACGCCTGTAATCCCAGCACTTTGGGAGGTCAAGGCCAGCGGATCACGAGGTCAGGAGTTTGAGACCAGCCTGGCCAACATAGTGAAACCCCATCTCTACTAAAAATACATCAATTAGCCGGACATGGTGGCATGTGCCTATAGTCCCAGCTACTCGGAAGGCTGAGGCAGGAGAATCGCCTGAACCCAGGAGGCGGAGGTTGTGGTAAGCCGAGATCGCGCTACTGCACTATAGCCTGAGCAACAGAGCAAGACTCCGTCTTAAAAAAAAAAAAGAAAAAAAATTGTCCCTAATTCTCTTCGTAATTAATACTTTTTATTATGTTCTGGTTTCTCTTGCAAGTTGAGCTGATTTTATCCTTTTCTCCTTTTGTTTATCAATTACAATTAAAAAAGAGATTTCAGACACATTCAGGAAAGTGCACACACACCCTTTCTTATCTGAAACACACCTCTCTGTTAACCCTTAGAGCCTGCTTCCATTGTCTGAAGCAATTTTAATGGTTTTCTAGTCTCCCTAGTAGATGGGGTTCCTGATATTTTGTAAAGAGTAAGAGGAATGCTGGAGAGCATGTGCTTTTCTTTCTTTTTTTTTTTTTTTTTTTTTGAGACAGAGTCTCGCTCTGTCACCCAGGCTGGAGTGCAGTGGCGCGATCTTGGCTCACTGCAAGCTCCACCTCCCAGGTTCACGCCATTCTCCTGCCTCAGCCTCCTGAGTAGCTGGAACTACAGGCATCTGTCACCATGCCCGGCTAATTTTTTGTATTTTTAGTAGAGACAGGGTTTCACCGTGTTAGCTGGGATGGTCTCGATCTCCTGACCTTGTGATCCGCCCGCCTCGGCCTCCCAAAGTGCTGGGATTACAGGCATGAGCCACTGTGCCCAGCCCGCATGTGCTTTTCAGGAGTGGATTTTAGCCTTAGCAAGAAGGATATGGTGTGGGATCTGGAAACACTTCCTGGCAGAAAGGAAGAAAGAGAGTCTTTCCATGGAAATATATGTATGTGTGTATATATATATGTATGTGTATATATATATATATATATATTCTTGCACCTTGTTGAAATATGATGTTTCTCTTTCTCCAAATTGTTGTGATAAGCAGATAACTTTAGCTGTTGTGTCCATGTCGCAGGGCGGGGTAGGGGGGCAACAGGAGGGGGTGGGGTGCGGGAATTACAGCATTATTACCACCACTGAAATTTTTATGTCTAGAATTATTATAGAATTAGGGACTCTTTATCTTTAATGTAAGTTGTAAGCAGAAAAATCAAATGCCAAAAAACCTGTAGTTTCTTAAGAAGAAACTTCTGTATTCTAAAATGCTTTTCCTAAAGTTTACTAAATATGATGTGGTATGTGTGTTTATTTGTAGGGACTGGTAACATCTGAACATACCAAACCACACAGTCAAACTCTTGCACCATCACTACCACGACATTTTACTACAAAAGAATGCCACTGCATGTGGATTCCAAGCAGGCTAAAAAAAAAAAGAACTGATTAGACCTCAGACAACCCACTAAACGGGATGACGGCCACAGCTGAGGTAGAGACACCAAAAATGGAGAAGAGTGCCTCCAAGGAAGAGAAGCAGCAGCCTAAGCAGGACAGCACAGAGCAGGGCAATGCTGATTCTGAAGAGTGGATGAGCTCTGAGAGTGACCCTGAACAGATAAGCCTTAAGAGTAGTGACAACAGCAAGAGCTGCCAACCTAGGGATGGTCAGTTGAAGAAAAAGGAGATGCACTCCAAGCCACACCGCCAGCTCTGTCGATCACCCTGCCTAGATCGTCCAAGTTTCTCCCAGAGCAGCATTTTACAGGATGGTAAACTTGACTTGGAGAAGGAATACCAAGCTAAGATGGAGTTTGCGCTAAAGCTGGGCTATGCAGAGGAACAGATTCAATCAGTGCTAAACAAGCTGGGCCCCGAATCACTTATTAATGATGTATTGGCAGAACTTGTCAGACTTGGGAACAAAGGTGATTCAGAAGGGCAGATCAACTTGAGTCTGTTAGTGCCTCGTGGGCCCAGCTCCAGAGAGATTGCAAGCCCTGAATTGTCTCTTGAAGATGAAATAGATAACAGTGACAATTTGAGGCCAGTTGTCATTGATGGAAGTAATGTGGCAATGAGGTAAGCCTGGTATGTTTTTTTCTCTCATTTTAAAAAACTGCCCTGAGCTCATAGAAATTTTCTTCCTTTGCAAATCATTATAAGAGGAGCATGGCTATTGACTGTGGCATGTGTTTCTGAAGGTGGCCAGAGACTAAAATTATCCTGCCCTTGCCTTTTCTTCCTCCACTGA
The DNA here is from genome assembly GCF_028885655.2 of Pongo abelii. Taxonomy (NCBI): domain Eukaryota; kingdom Metazoa; phylum Chordata; class Mammalia; order Primates; family Hominidae; genus Pongo; species Pongo abelii. Next base: position 70,107,724 of record NC_072008.2, read on the forward strand.
AGTTGCTGCCAACTTGTTTTCAGGTGTTCTAAAGGCAGCTTCAACATCAGTGATGATGCTTCAGAGGAGACATAGCCATTCAGCTTTGTTCCTTTTGTGGTCTGCTGTCCTACCCCTACTTTACTAGACTAACCATCCTGAAAATGCTCCTTTTATAAAGTCACTTTGGGGTTTACTTAGGAACTTTCAGTAACTCTCAACTGTTATTATACAAAATTTTGATCCTTTTCCCTGGCTTTAAGGCTCTTTGTGATCTGGCCTGTCCCTCCTCCTATTTGATTGCATCTCTCATGCTTACTGCATTTACATCTATCTCTTTAATGGTCTCCATGAAAATTATGCTGATTTCTATCCCCACTACCTGTGTTCATGTCTTTTCCCAACTTAGAAGTGGCCTCCTTTGTATCTTCATAGCCTTCAAAATGCACCATCTCCACAAAGAACTTCCTAATTTTTCTGATTCCAATGATGATCTCTGAACTACAATATCTGTGGTAGGCTGAATGATAGCCCCCTAGAGATGTCCACATTTTAATCCCTGGAATCTCTGAATACATTATCTCATATGGTAAAATGGACTTTGCAAATGTGATTAAGGTTTTTGAGATGGGAGAGATTACCCTGGATTATCAAAGTGGGCCTAATGTAATCACAAGTGTCTTTATTAGAGGGAAGCAGCAAGATCAGAATAAGTAGAAAGAGATGGAATGGCAGAAACAAGAAGATGGAGTGACGTAAGAAAGGGACTATGAGCCAAAGAATGTGGGTGGCCTTTCTCACCCATTGGACTGTTTCAGGAAAAAAAAAAAAAAAAGAATGTGGGTGGCTTCTAGAAAGCTGAAAAGGGCAAGGAAACAGATTCTCTCTTTAAGCTTGCAGAAAGAACACAGCTTTGCCAACACCTTGATTTTAGATTTCTGACCTCTTGAACTTGTAAGAGAATAAATTGGTGCTATTTTAAGTCACTAAATGTGTGATAATTTGTTACAGCAGCAGTAGTAGACTAACATAGTACCTATAGTGCCTTCATAATTTATTCCATACTCTCTCATATCATTTTTTAAATTTTGTGTCAGAGAGCCATAGGAATCCCTTCTTCTATTTCTCAAATGAATTGTAATCCAGCCTTGCTTAAAAAACCCCAGTAATCAGGAGCCTTTTTCCTATTGAGTCTATCATTGCTTGATGGACTCACTAGAATCCCTAGACAGTAGGCAATCAGAGCAAAGTGAAAGCCTTAGTCTAGCAAGTTTTAACTTAGATTATGCCATTGTCTTTGAAAGCAGGGATCTTGCCTTGTTTTCCCACGGTATTGGGTGCTCCCACAGAGACATGAGAGAGTGAGGATGGGAGAAAGTCATGAACCGTACCATTGCTGTATACAGGAAATGCTTAGCAGACTATCTGGAAATACACTTTAGTATATAGTCCTGTTTAATCCTCACATCAACTTTATCTTACAGATGAAAAAATAAGGCTCAGCAAAGGTAAGTGACTTCCCTGAGTTTACATAGCTAGTAAGCAGTAAAGTGAGAACTCGAACTTAAGTCCTCTGACTTCAAATGAATGAAATGAAACAAGCTAACATTTACGAATACTGATTCTGTGCCAGATTCTTTTACATATGTGAATTAATCCCCACTGGAGACCCTATAAGAATAAACTAATTTGGTTCATCTTTGCAGGTGAAGAGATTCAGGTTCAGAGAGTTTGAGTAACTACCCAAGGTTACCCAAGCTTACAAAGCTTAAATTAAAACACTAATCTGACTCCAATTCTCTTTTCATAATATCACACAGTATTATGTGGCTATTAGTGTTATTAAGAATATTTGGGCCAGGTACAGTGGCTCACACCTATAATCCCGACACACTGGGAAGCCAAGGTGGGAGGATTGCTTGAGCCCAGGAGTTCAAGACCAGCTTGGGCAACATGGCGAAACCCTGTCTCTACTGAAAATACAAAAATTATCCAGGCATAGTGGCACATGCCTGTAGTCACAGCTACTCAGGAGGCTGAGATGGGAGGTTCTCTTGAGCTCGGGAGGTCAAGGCTACAGTAAGCAGTGATCTCGCCACTGCACTCCAGCCTGAGTGACGGAGTGAGACCCTATTAAAAAAAAAATATGTATATATATATATATATATATATATATATATATATATATATATATATGGCATATTTGCTAGTATCAGAGAATGCATTTACAGATTTCCTTTTTCAATTTTTTAAAATCATGACATCATCATAATTATAAGGTACGTAAAGCAGGCTAGACAGCTCCTTTGTTTTAATGAGGGGAAACCAAAAGATTAGTAACAAGAAAGTTAAATGGCCTGCACACAATACTACAGCAATCAGAATGATGCAGTGGGCCAGTGAAAAGCAGAGGATAATGTCTGTGTTCAAAAGGCCAAAGGTGTCTCTGCTCCCCTCCTAACAGGCATAAGAAAGAGTGATTCTTGAGGGGAAGGAGTTTGGGATGTGTCCAACTCAATCTGTCACCAAACCAGACCACCCGGCACACCCTAGATCGGACCTGATTCCCAAGGCCTACCATTTTTTTGGTTTTGTTTTGTTTTTTTTGCTCTGGTCTGGTTTTGTGTTTCGGAGTTAAGGTTGAGAAGAACCTAAGGCATTATTGGGGACTTTGGCTTCATGGTAATGTAATATCTTCCTTCTCTTTGGACTTCTATTCAAGGATTGCTGATCACGAAGGACACTCTGGTTCTTTCGCTTTTTAAGGAATAATGCAGAGATTAATTACTTGGATAATTAGTTTCAACATATCTGGTCTATGTCAGTAGCAAGCTATTATACTGACAGGAAAATGAACTTTGATCTCCTGTATGAGTTACTTTGCTAAATTAAAGGCATCTCGCATGATTTAAATAGAGCCAAAAAATAGCGTGCAACCTTATTGTTATGAGCATATTAAAATAGTGCAGAGTAGACCATGTAATTTTTTTTTAATTGCCAGTTGAGTCCTTGTTAGCATCTTTTTCTTTTGTCTGAGTAGTAAATTACTGATGAGTCCCATTTATTCTGCAATCACATTTCACATGCTCAAAGTTCAGCGCTGTAGTCTACTTATGGATTTGTTATTACTGTTCATCTAAATTTGGTTTGTTTTCCTCATTAGTTAGCTGTAAGTTTATGGTGAGATTGGTATTTCTTAGACAAACTACATGTTAATGTCTGTTGTTTCTCAGCCTGTTGGATTATCCTGCATTAAAATTATGATGCTGGCCAGGCACAGTGGCTCATGCTTGTAATCCTAGCACTTTGAGAGGCCAAGGCAGGCAGACGGCTTGAGCCCAGGAGTTCGAGACCAGCCTGAGCAGCATGACAAAACTCCATCTCTACTAAAAATACCAAAAAATAACCCAGCGTGGGGGTGCATGCCCATAGTCCCAGCTACTTGGGAGGCTGAGGTGGGAGAATCGCTTGAGCCCAGGGAGGTTGAGGTTGCAGTGAGCCATGATCACGCCACTGCACTCCAACCTGGGTGACAGAGCAAGACCCTGTCTCCAAAAATAAAATAAAATTATGGGCCGGGCCTGGTGGCTCACACCTGTAATCCCAGAACTTTGGGAGGCTGAGGCAGGAGGATCACTTGAGGTCAGGAGTTCGAGACCAGCCTGGCCAACAAGGCAAAACCTCATCTCTACTAAAAATACAAAAATTAGCCGGATGTGGTGGTGGCATGCCTGTACAGGAGAATCGCTTGAACCCAGAAGGCAGAGGTTGCAGTGAGCCGAGATTGCGCCACTACACTCCAGCCTGGGTGACAGAGTGAGACTCCGTCTGGAAAAAAAAAAAAAAAAGAAAAAATTATGGTGCTTCGTTTGCCATTAGCAGCATTTGGTTAACATTTGCAGTAGTAGTGCACCTGCGGTCCACATACTGATTGATATATGCTAAGATCCTAAAGCGTACATTCATTCTGAGAGCTGTCTCTTTTGGGAGGAGAAATCCATTTCAGAGGAATTAAGGCTTTGAAGTGTAAATACAACCATATTCTTTGTTAAGTCTAGGAGAAGCCCAAACATTTGAACCCCAGAGAAAACAACTGCAGAGGGTGGGGCAAATGACCTATCTGCTAAGCTGAATTTGGCTTGGGAACCTGGATCATGAGAGGTTCCTAAGCAAGTTTACAAGACAAAGTGAACTGTAGTGTCACCAAGATACTCTGTGAATTTGCAGGTCCCAGGGTTTTCGGCATTTTTTAGATTGCAAAAGGACATTGTATGGGTTTAAGCAAAAACAAGCCACTTGAAAAGCTTTACTTTATTTTCCTCTTTTTTTTTTTTTTAAATTATTCATTCCTTAAATGTTTGGGGGGCAATAAACTTTGCATACTTGGCTGTTGTGTAGGTATTCATTGCCACCTTGATAAATGTTGAAAGTGCCTTCTGATTCTTATTGGGCATTTGGTGTGCCTCATGAAATGCTTCAATGGCATATTTTTAATATATTTTAATGGGATGCTATAGGTATGTTACATTTTTTCTTAACATAATTCTCAGTATGTTAGGAAATTGATATCAGAACATAAATATATCAAAATATTAACAGTGTTTGTCTCTGGATTGTAGTAAAACAGTTGGATTTTGGAGTTTTTTTCTTTATATTTTATGTATTTTCCACATTTTATACTATAACCATATATTACATTTTTAATGATTATATGTATATATATTTAGAGACAGGGCCTTGTTCTGTCACCCAGGCTGGAGTGCAGTGGCACGATCATAGCTCACTGTGACCTCAAACTCCTGGGCTCAAGTGATTTTCCTGCCTCAGCTTCCCGAGTAGCTGGGACTACAGGTGTGCATCACCATACTCAGCTAATCTTTTGTAGAGGCAGGGTCTCACCATGTTGCCAAGGCTGAAAAAAAAAAATTTTAACACAGAATTTGGCAGTATAAAATATAAAGTTGGCTGGGCGTGGTGGCTCACGCCTGTAATCCCGGCACTTTAGGAGGCTGAGGCGGGTGGATCACAAGTTCAGGAGTTCAAGACCAGCCTTGGCAACATGGTGAAACCCCGTCTCTACTAAAAATACAAAAATTAGCTGGGCATGGTGGCGTGCATTTGTAATCCCAGCTATTCGGGAGGCTGAGGCAGGAGAATCGCTTGAACCCGGGAGGCGGAGGTTGCAGTGAGCCAAGATGGTGCCATTGCACTCCAGCCTGGATAACAGAGCAAGACTCTGTCTCAAAAAATATATAAATAAATAAATAAATAAATAAAATATAAAGTTGCAGTATCTAACAGCAAATGTTACTCTCATATTTATTTCTGGACTTAGACTGTTTGGGAGAAGATCATAGCACTGCAGAGCCAAATGAAATTCCATCCCTTTCCTTCAAATCCTCTCTAATGGCAATTCTGATAATTTTCCCAAGTTCTGTTATTCTTTATACTTACCAGCACTGTAGCAGTGGGAAAATTCACAACTGAATGTCTTCTCTTCCAGAGTTCATCCAATATTAACCCTTTAAGCAGTGTGGTCTTGCATAATTTCCCCATTGTTCAACTTTTTAGGAGTCAGTGGTAGTTATCTCTAAGGCTACCTTAGAGTGTATTGACAGCTAAATATATTTTCCTTTTGTTTCTTAAGTGCTTTCAACTTTCAGTTGAGTAGTATAATTGTTTTATGGTACTCACTGGGGAGCTTTAAACATGATTAGCATGTGCTTGGAAATGTTAATAAAAGCATTTAATAAGTTTTTGCAATTTGCCTCAAGAGTGATAAGACAGTGGGAAGTCTTGCAGTACAAGAATTGATGAGGCCCTGGATATTACATATGAATTCATCGAAAGGGAACAATACGTTGGAGTTCATTTTTGTTGTAGTTGAGTGAGCTAGTGCCAGTGAGAAGGTGAGGAATCCAAAGCGAGAAGCCCCATCACATTGTCTTAATTAGCCTTCTAACAAAACAATTATTTTCTTCTGATCAGTCTTAACAGACAATAGCCACTTGATTGTAGTAGAATTGGTACATGTATGCCCATTTGTTACCATCCAAGCTGTTTAATTAACTATAATTTAGTGTGATTTATGTATATGTCAGAGCACTAGATACCATGCTAAGAGATCGTAATTTTCACAGCCAAACGAGGCACAAATCTAGTGCATCTTTTCCCAATTTATCTGCAAATTTTCCCTCTTCCAATTTCTATTTAAATGAATTCTGTTTGGCTTTTTAAGTTTTCACAATGTTTATTCCTATAAGTAATTCTGATAGAATTTCTTCTCCTTTATATCATGTTCTGATTATAGAAAGAATACTTGAATTTTTTTTCTTTTTAATAAAGATGGGGTCTCGCTATGTTGCCGAGGCTAGTCGCAAATTCCTGGGCTCAAACAATTCTCCCACCTTGGCATCCCAACCTGCTGGGATTAAAGGCCTGAGCCACCGCACCCAGCCAGAAATACTTGATTTTTTGAGGATATTTTGGAACTAGAGGAAGAAAATAGATCACTTATAACCCTCTCACACAGAACAACAATATTTATTAATATTTCGATGTACTTATTTCTCATATTTTTTCTAAGCTTATACATAGGTTTTCTTCTACAAAATTGGTGTTACATTATATATAGTCTGTATTTTTTCTTTTCTCTTTCAGAATTATGAGCATTTCCTACATCTTAAAATTTTCATGAATATGATTTTTGTTGGTGCATTGTATTAAATGGATATATGTAATAAGAATTTTCAGTGAGCATTTATGTGCATATCTTTTTCGCTGTCGATGTTATTTTTGAAGCTTAATATATATGTGCTTAAGACTTATCCCCGATTAATACTCTATATAAACTTTAAACCTCTGGTGATACCTTTACTTTTTTCATTTTTTGTGAATATCTTAATCTTTGAAAAGAAAGTGGTAGGAGAAACAGAAAGAGAAGAGAGAAAATGGAACTAGTGATAGGAGATAGCCATCAGGGCTGCAATAAATTGGGAGTTGTTACTAACCATCTGTGGCCTTGAATGAAGTTTGTAATAATAATGGCAAATTTGTAATAATTACATAAAAATATCTTGATTTGCTCTTTAAAAAGCATGTTACTTGGCATTATCAAGAAAGTAAATGTCATGGCTGGCCGCAGTGGCTTATGCCTGTAATTCTAGCACCTTGGGAGGCCGAGGCAGGCGGATCACCTGAGGTCAGGAGTTCGAGACCAGCCTGGCCAACATGGCAAAACCCCGTCTCTACTAAAAATACAAAAATTAGCTGGGCATGGTGGTGCGCGCCTGTAGTTCCAGCTACTCAGGAGGTGGAAGCAGGAGAATCACTTGGACCCGGGAGGTGGATGTTGCAGTGAGCCGAGATCGTGCCACTGTACTCCAGCCTGGGTGACAAAGTGAGGCCAAAATAAAGAAAAAAAGAAAAGAAAAGAAGCAAAAGGAAGAAAGAAAGAGAGAGAGAAGGAAAATAATGTAAATGTCTATCATTAATACCTTGGTACTAAGAAAAAGCCTGCTTCAGATATTTCTTTGCTATCTATTATCAATCTTCTCTCCTCTTATTCTGTATCTTCCTAAAGCCATGGGAATAAAGAAGAATTCTCCTGCAGAGGAATACAACTTGCTGTGGATTGGTTTCTAGATAAAGGCCATAAAGATATTACTGTATTTGTGCCTGCATGGAGAAAGGAGCAATCCCGCCCTGATGCACCAATTACAGGTACTGTGTCAAATAAGACATTTCTTTGCATCTAGAGGCAAATCTGGAAAGATAGTTTGGGGATGGTCCCAATTTAGATATTTATTTTTCAAAGTTGTTAAGTATATTTAAAGTATTTTTATTAAGCATATATTTGAAAAAAGATTCAAAGAAAGTCATCATTATTTTGTAGCATCTGACAGTTAAATAAAGAAAACTTCAATTCGGCAAAAGATAAAGCACATAGTTTTTTAAAAAAAGGAGTGCTTTTCTATTTGACCATAGACTTCCGACTAAAGGGAGATGACTTCCGACTAAAGGGAGATGAATCTGGTTATGAGCATGACTAAGTTTTCAAGACAGTAAAAACACCATGGTGGACAATGGATCTCATTCCGTACCAAAGAAGTGATTGTGGGGTCTGCAAATTAGGGAATAAAATAGAGAGAAAGAAAAGTCCCACAGCAGTCAGAGCCAACTTATCCAGGAGACACAGTAGGTCTGGCACCTAGGGCCAATGATATTGCTAAGGTCCCATGGAAATGTCTTAATTTTATTTTCTTCTCACATCAGAAGAAAAAATTGAATATAATAGCAATGCATGTATAATGCTGTATCTAGCTGGGTTATCCTTGGCTTTATACCGAAGCAATTGAAAATGAAATTTTCAATATTTAATATTTATCTTTGTTTGAGACAGGGTCTCACTCTGTCACCTAGGCTAGAATGCCATGGTGTGATCATGGCTCACTGCAGCCTCTGCCTCCCTGGGCTCAGGTTTTTCTCCCACCTCAGCCCCCTGAGTACCTGGGACTACAGGCGCGTACCACCGCACCTGGCTAATTTTTGTATTTTTAGTAGAGATGGAGTTTTGCCATGTTGCCCAAGCTGGTCTTGAACTCCTGGGTTCAAGCTATCTGCCCGCCTCAGCCTCCCAAAGTGCTAGGATTACAGGCATAAGCCACCATGCCCAGCCAATATTTAACATTTCTTATGGAGGAAGGGGCTCAGGAAAGCAAAAATGCCTAAGGTTTTCAAAAGTCATGACGCAGTCCTAATGGCAGAGGGGTCTCTACGTTCATTTACAACAGTCTTCTGAGCATCAGCTGTTGCCTGATGTGCCTAATGAGAAAGTCCCGTGAATGGCTGTCTGAGCTGTGTGTGAAGCTATTTGCCCTCTGCTGAACAGGCTCTTGAGCCTCAGTCTGAGAATAGATCCTAGCCCTGCTCAAGCCCAGCCAGCAGGCTTTCTTGCCTCAGCAACTAGGCGACCAAAAGGAAAGGGGGTCAGCACTCAGTTGCTATATCTTGATGTTTCACCCTAGTTTTGGCCTTCCCTCAGGCAGAAGGCAAAAATGTAAGTCCCTAGGAGAGATGCTTTAGTTTCCTCCTGGCAGACACATCCTCAGTACTTCCCTGTTAGAAATCAACAACCAAAAAGCTGGTGCTTTGGCCAAAGGGCAAAACAAGCATCAAGAATGCTAAGATATCAGTGTCACTCTCACTCTTCATGGTAGTTTTTAAAACTCAAATGTCATTGAATCCAGTTCCTTCATTTTATCAAAAAGAAGACTGAAGTCCAAAGAGGAAGATGACTTGCCTAAGGTCATAATCCAGATTGATATCGTAGCCAGGAACAGGGCCTACTTTCCCTCTAAGGGCAAATAATATCTTCATCCAGTACCAACTTTTGCCTTTTTAATATTGGGGTAATATTGTTAATTTCCGAAGATGATTTCTGCCCTGTGGCATATGATCATATTTTGACAGATCAAGATATTCTACGAAAACTGGAGAAGGAAAAGATTCTTGTCTTCACACCATCCCGAAGAGTCCAAGGCAGGAGGGTTGTCTGCTATGATGACCGGTTCATAGTCAAACTGGCTTTTGATTCTGATGGCATCATTGTGTCCAATGATAACTACCGAGACCTTCAAGTTGAAAAGCCAGAATGGAAGAAGTTTATAGAGGAGCGGTTGCTGATGTATTCTTTTGTGAATGACAAGTGCGTTTCTTTCCAGTAGGCCTATAACCAAGTTATCAGTAGAAATAGATTACATTTTAACAAACATTTACCAAACACTTACTGTGTATCATACATTTTGCTAGTTGCCACAGAGATAAAAGGATGAATAAGGAAAAGGACTCACCCTTAAGGGACTCAAAGTGTAGTGGAGGAGCGAAAGAGACAACCACAATGTTTTGTTATAAGAGCTACAGTTAAAATTTGTTTTTTAAAAATTGCTTTGTCTATGTGAAGTAATAGAAAAAGGCATCCCAGAGGAGATGACATTTCAGATCAAGTTTACAGATGGAGGAAAGGGGGCTGCTAGGCATGAGAGGTGAGGGGGACATCATGAATAAAGTTATGAAGGTGTGAAAGTGGGTAGCATGTTGGGGGAACCAGCAGACATGCCAGCATGGCTCAAACATGTAGTTCATGGAAGAATGATGAACAGGGAAAATCATCCTTTCTATGTGATAAAGTGGCAACAAAGGGAAGAACTGCTAGATTAGCAGAGGATAGACTTGAGGCAGGAAGGGCAATTAGAAGGCTGTGACAACAGTACAGGCAAGAGGTAATGAAAATCTGAACTCCTAGTAAGGAGTAGGGGACAGAAAGGAAGACAGTCACCTCTTGCTTACTTGCTTTCAGATTTATGCCTCCAGATGATCCACTAGGACGCCATGGCCCAAGCCTTGAAAATTTCTTAAGAAAGAGACCCATTGTTCCTGAGCATAAGAAGCAACCATGTCCTTATGGTGAGTACCTACATACAAAACTGAGTTCTGTACCACCGGAAACATAAGGATTCTGTGAACACTTTTCCCTTCCAGGTTTCCCTTTCAAATGGGAAATCCTGGCTTGTCCACTGTCTTTGAGTTAAAGTTTGTGTCTGCATGTACACTGTTAGGTATTTAAAGAAAAATCTTAGAAACTGAATGAGGAAAAGGTAGCTAGAATTGAAGGGAAGACTGGTTGTCACTTGTGACAATAGCACATGTGTTCTAGCTGCCTAAGTCCTGAACTATGTTGCTGGGAGCAGGGAAATGAAGAAATCTATATGGCCTGTGGAAGTAGAAAGGGCAATACCAAAACTGAGTTTGGCCCTAAGATGAACATGTGTCTCAGGCAGGTGACTGCACCCTCTTTCAATTAATAGTAACCTTTCCTTTAGATCTGTCCTTTCCAGTTTTTTTGTTTGTTTGTTTTTTGAGACAAAGTCTCGCTCTGTCACCTAGGCTGCAGTGCAGTGGTGCACTCTTGGCTCACTGCAACCTCCGCTTCCCGGGTTTAAGCGATTCTCCTGCCTCAGCCTCCCCAGTAGCTGGGATTACAGGTGCATGATGCCAAGCCCAGCTAATTTTTGTACTTTTAGTAGAGATAGGGGTTTCACCATGTTGGCCAAGCTGGTCTCGGACTCCTGACTTCAAGTGATCCACCCACCTCGGCCTCAGAAAGTGCTGAGATTATAGGCATGAGCCACCATGCCCGGCCCCTTTCCAGTTTTTTTTTTTTTTTTAATAAATATAGTTTTCTAGAGTGTTTCATGCTCTTACCCCAGTCCCTCTGATACATTTGTGTGCCTAACATTGCGACATGGGCTGCTTGATCTGAGGCTACTTTGAATGTCTGTTTTTTTGGATGATCATTTGTTTTGTGGGGTGTTTTGGTTTTTGTCCTCAATTAACATTTAAGTCACAGAGTACTTTCGTATTCATTATCTCATTTAATCTTTACAATGACCCTATAATATAGGCATGATGATGAACTTTGTTTACAGAAGAGGAAAATGAAGCTCACAAAATAAAGTCACTTACCAAGGTCACACAGCTAGTAAGGGACGTAGCTGGAATTGAAATTCAGATCTGACTGGACTCCAAACCTGTGCTCTTTGCACTGCACTATGCTGCTTTCTGTTACTCTACACTGCTTCAGCATGCAGATTATGCCTAGGCAAAGTTGTACATTATCGAAAAATTAAAACTGCTCAACTGCTCAGCTTTAGCTTTTTTTTTTTTTTTTTTTTTTGAGACAGGGTCTTGCTCTGTCACCTGGGCTGCAGAGCAGTGGCATGATCATGGCTCACTGCAGCCTTGACCTTCCAGGCTCAAGAATTCTCCCACCTCAGCCTCCTGAGTAGCTGGGACTGCAGACGTGCACCACCATGCCCAGCTAATTTTGTTTGTATTTTTCTTTACAGACGGGGTTTCACAATGTTGCCCAAGCTGGTCTCGAACTCCTGGGCTAAAGTGATCCACCCACCTCAGCCTCCCAAATTGCTGGGACTACAGACAGGAGCCACCGCATCCAGCCAGCTCTTAGCTTTTATGCTGCAATTTTCTCCATAGCTTTCCACCTTCTCTCTCCCATCACAGTGTATGATGCCTCCTTGGTGTTGTCTGTCTCTCATCTTTGTGGACAGTTAATTTTCTGCCTTTACCCCAAACAGTAAAACCCTAACCTGAATGACCAGATTATTACAACAGTTTCTGGCACAGAGGGTTCCATCACTGAGAGAGAGTCTTACCCCAAGGCATTATTTTTCAGGCAAAAAATGCACCTACGGCCACAAGTGCAAATACTACCATCCGGAGCGGGCCAACCAACCCCAGCGTTCGGTGGCTGATGAGCTCCGCATCAGTGCCAAACTGTCCACAGTGAAAACTATGAGTGAAGGCACCCTGGCCAAGTGTGGCACAGGGATATCTAGTGCCAAAGGTGAGATAACCTCAGAGGTCAAACGTGTGGCCCCCAAGCGCCAATCAGATCCCAGCATCCGGTCTGTGGCTGTGGAGCCTGAGGAATGGCTGTCCATTGCCCGTAAGCCTGAGGCTAGTTCTGTCCCCTCGCTGGTGACTGCCCTAAGTGTTCCCACAATCCCACCCCCCAAAAGCCATGCAGTGGGTGCACTCAACACCCGTTCGGCCAGCAGCCCAGTGCCAGGATCCTCCCATTTCCCCCACCAGAAGGCCTCTTTGGAGCATATGGCCAGCATGCAGTATCCTCCCATCCTGGTTACCAACAGCCATGGGACCCCTATTAGCTATGCTGAGCAATACCCAAAGTTTGAATCCATGGGGGACCATGGCTACTATTCAATGTTAGGTGACTTCTCCAAACTGAACATCAACAGCATGCACAACCGAGAGTATTACATGGCTGAAGTAGACCGGGGGGTGTATGCCCGGAATCCTAACCTCTGTTCTGACAGCCGTGTGAGCCATACCAGGAATGACAACTATTCCTCTTACAACAACGTGTATTTGGCTGTAGCTGATACCCATCCTGAAGGCAATTTGAAGCTGCACCGCTCAGCATCCCAGAACCGACTTCAGCCTTTTCCTCATGGTTACCATGAAGCCTTAACACGAGTGCAGAGCTATGGCCCAGAGGATTCTAAGCAAGGCCCCCACAAACAGTCAGTCCCCCACTTAGCTCTGCATGCCCAGCACCCATCAACTGGAACACGTTCCAGCTGTCCTGCAGACTACCCCATGCCTCCCAATATCCATCCTGGGGCAACCCCCCAGCCAGGCCGTGCCCTGGTGATGACTCGGATGGATAGCATTTCTGACTCCCGCCTCTATGAGAGCAACCCCGTGAGGCAAAGACGACCTCCCCTGTGCCGGGAACAGCATGCCAGCTGGGACCCGCTGCCCTGTGCAACTGACTCCTATGGCTACCACTCCTATCCCTTGAGTAACAGCCTCATGCAACCATGTTATGAGCCAGTCATGGTACGGAGTGTGCCTGAAAAGATGGAGCAGCTTTGGAGGAATCCTTGGGTTGGAATGTGCAATGATTCCAGGGAGCATATGATCCCAGAGCACCAGTATCAGACCTACAAGAACCTCTGCAATATTTTCCCTTCTAACATCGTCCTTGCAGTGATGGAGAAGAATCCCCACACAGCAGATGCCCAGCAACTGGCAGCCTTGATTGTTGCTAAGCTTAGGGCTGCACGTTGATATGACATAGTACTGATTTCTTTATACAAATATGAATATTAATACTAATAATACACTAATACAATAATTATAGTAACTAATAATTTGTGTTGCGCTTTACAAGTTACAGAGTGTTTATATCATTTAAGCGCTTAACAACCCTGTGAGGTACGTCTTACTAACAACCTCTTTTATAGAGAAGGAAGGTGAAGGTCAGTGAAATTAAGTGGCTAGCCAGGGTCACACTGCTAGCAAATGACTAACTCAAGACACACACCCAAGTCCTCTAAATCCAAGTCCCATGCCCCTTTGCACTGCACCATGCAGGTAATGGAGGACAAAACCCAGGGGGAGAGGTCTAGATGTAAGAAATCCCAGAGGATTCCATTACCAGAGTTTTCCTTTTTTTCTTTTCGTTTCTTTTTTCTTTCTTTTTTTTGAGACAGAGTCTCACTCTGTTACACAGGCTGGAGTGCAGTGGCACTATCTCTGCTCACTGCAACCTCCGCCTCCAGGGTTCAAGCGATTCTATGGCCTCAGCCTCCCAGGTAGCTGGGATTACAGGCTTGCACCACCATGCCCGGCTAATTTTTGTATTTTTAGTGGAGACGGGGTTTCACCATGTTGGCCAAGCTGGTCTCAAACTCCTGGCCTCAAGTGATCCGCCCACCTCAGCCTCCTAAAGTGCTGGGATTACAGGTGTGAGCCACTGCGCCCAGCCTACCAGAGTTTTCATAGTCACATATTCTATATTACAAAGTATGGATGATATATCCAATTTTAGAGAGCAAAAGCATCAGGATCAGATCATATGTTGAATTAACCTTTTAGGTTTTTTCTAATAGAAATATTTAAAGCTATTTAAAAGTAAATGCATACTTTATTGCATGGATATCTGATCATTCAATCTTTATTAACGAAGCTATAGGGTCACATTGAAGCTTCTAGAACTATATTTTAAATCTATTATTAACAACTATATTGCATGTATGAATATATATATTTGGTTTGAGATGTATGTGTATCTCTGTATAACGTTTTATATAGTGATAATGAGAGGGTAGGCTCTACACAGTCCATCTATAGCTGTATAGGTCACTAATCTGACTTGATGATTTTAAGTCACATTTCATAGTTTCAACTAGTTATGAGAGTGAAATTATATGGCAATATTTGAACATTGCTTTCTTAGGCACCAGAGCAAAGCAACTCTGTTTCCTTTGCACATTTTACCTGCCAACATTTATTAACAGTTCTTACCTTCCAAGTCTCTTCACCTTAGCAAATTAGGGATCAGGTTGCAGTCTTCTGCAGAGAAACTGATGGTTAAGCTCAAGTTCCAAGCATAGTATGTGTGTGCTACACAAGCTCAGAAGAGTTTGACAAGGACCAGGGGACTTACTACCACAATCCACTTCCCTTATCCCAGGAGAGATGGCCAAACCCATGTGGCATTAAATGGTGAATAAAAAAGCTTCACTCAAGGAGGGACTATTGGATGCTCTTTGGACTTCTGACCTATGCAGTATTCAACATCATTGGATGAAATGTAATGGAGGACAGTGCACAGCCATGTATCCACTTTCTCTTCCTGTCCACCCTTTGGGTAATAAGGTCAACCATTGGTGGAACAGAATTTCTCTAGGAAACAAAACCAGGGGATTTTCTTTGTGGAAAAAGGAAGTTTCCAAAAGGGGATACTGCATCTTTACTAATAGCTGGCTCAGTTATGCACTTTAAATCCATGCAAAGAGTGCACTTGCTGTTAAATAATTGTTAGATGAGTTATTAGAAGGCAGGACTTTTGGTTTGGGCGACACCATTTGCGCAACTTGTATCTTGCTCAGGGTGGAAAACTTCATAGCTAAATGCCTCTAGAAGAGGTGTTTATTGTTTTTTTTAAGCTGCACTGAACGAATTCCCTTTTTGAATCCATTGTATATTTCAATATTTCCAACCATGATCAGCTCACTGTTTCCTGAGCTGGAACTTGCTAACTTCTATGATCGTTTTTTCATGAAAGTTGAGAAGGCCGGGCCTTGGCCTTTTGTTTCTTCATGAGAAGGTGTGACACTGCCTATAAATGTTTCTTACTGTGAAACACTCTGAATGTGAGGCTGTAGTCAGGGTTGTTTCTGGTGGTTTGACAATGGCTTGCATGCTGCTTTCTGGCTTTCTGTCTCTGTCCAAGTTGATCAATACTGCATCTTAACCAATGTTTCACTTGAGTTAACCACAGCTTTACATTCTATCTCCTATCCTCTGATCTTCATATACCCCAGCATATTGAAAAAGAGTAAAAGTATTTTCTATCAGGTAGATCCACAGAGTGACAGTTGCCACTGCAGTGCTTGCTATTTCACACAAACACCATTTCATACCTTCAACTTCTTGGACTTTCTAAATCGGACCCGTGTCTAAATCAGGGTATTTGACAATCTCAGATGATGCTACTGCCTATGTGCCAGTTAGTTCATCTTCCTACCAAGATCATGAATGGCACCACACTATCCACTAGCTGTACAATTTACAGAGAAGCACAAGATTCATCTTGTCACCTACAATTTGTCTTGAACATGTTCATATTTAGTACTCAAAAAGTGTGTAAGCTCCTCCCAATACAGAAAATATTTTTTAAGGCAGCATATGTATTTCTGATTTACTAAAAACGATTGTCATTCTCCTCTCATTCTTCTTTTTGGTATGAACCAAAAGCGGCTAGGAGCAATGCCTCAAATGACCAGAAATGACCTTTTGTTGATACAAATTGTATCTCTTTTTTTCCTGATTGTATAGAAACAAATGTACAAAACTCATCTTAAGCTAGGTTTGGCACTGAATTTTCACCATGAGGTTTGTGGCACTGTGTGTCACAGGGAAGTAGCTCAGGGGTTGTGAGGGAGCTTTTATTTCTAAAGGGCAGTAGTAATTTATAGACAAAAACAATTTTTCAAGGCCTCTTTATTACCACTGCACAGCTATCATGTGTACAATTTCAAGCATTACATTGCATAAGTTCTCTTTAGCCTATTAAATTTAATATGTCCTTGCAAAAGGGATTTTGTGTAAAAAGTGTCAGTGTTAGTGACTCATCTGCAAGAATCTGCAAATGGAGCTATACAACTATGAATACATAAATACAGCATGGTTCCTAGTTATTAGAGAAACATTTTCTTTATATTGAGGTCTACGCACTTCTTGACTTTCCATTTTGTCTGTAATTATAAAACAGCAAATAACAAAGAAGCATTGGGACCCCCTCGGCTGCCTTGATAATAAAATCAAGCTTCCTTCATGGGACTAAGCATGTGTCCTTCAGGATACTTACTTCTAAGCACTCAGCAGGGGTTACTATAAAGCGTTTTGTGTGGTTTTCAAGAAACAGTGTATTTTGCAAGAGGTGCTTTGTAATTTTAATTATTTCACTGATTTTCTGACCTCATAGGAAGTCTGTGCCTGTTGAGGCCTTCAATTTTGTAGCTTTTCTGATTTTTTTTCTTCTTTTTGTGATTTTATTGTTGTTTTCATTTTGATCTAAAGGAGAAGTGTGACCCCGGAGTGGCATGGTCAATCCAGGGCACCCTTTCTGTAAGACAACTCAAAGGAAAAGAAGCCTTTTCAAAGGTAATATCGAGCCATTGCACTCTCTCTTAAGGTGCCAGGTATGGGAGAATGACAGATGCCTTATGGAAATGGTCTACAAAACTTTTCTTCTTCTAAGTAATAAAACACATAGCATGATTCTCTCTCCCTCTCTCTCTCTCTCTGCCCATCCCCTGCTAGTTTCCAGGAGAATACTTCTCTAAAATTCATTTTTTTCTATTTTGGAATAAATTATCTTTATACAGTAATTCAAACACTGATTTCCATTAACCTTTGGCCCTGAGTTTTCTTCTAACATAGAAGAGTTAATTTTGAGAGGCACTCAGTTACCATTCAATCTGTGCTGTAAGTATGGGACTTTGTACAAATGCCCTTTTTGAGGGCCAAAAATTTCAATACACTTTGTTCTACTTTGTGAACCAGGTCTGGATCTGCACAGAGAAAGTAATGCTGAGCTGTCCAAAGAGTCCGCTCAGGTCTCCCTCCTAACCCTCCTCTGCCTTCCCCTAGTTTGTTTATCCTCACGTCTGACACTGAGGAGTGCATAGTCTTCAACTGAAATGGCACTACAGTTAGTTCTCATTGGAAACAAACAAGTGTATTTCTGGAACCTGCTTGTCTAAAATAGTCAATGCCTTTGTAAAGACTCAGCATATTCAATATCTATTGTACGGTAGCTAGCTATATACATAGATTGACTATTTTTAGTCCTGGTTTGTGTATTGTTGAGCTATAGTAGTTTGCTTTATCCATTTGTGGGATTAAACAATACTGTTTAATGGTTGTAAACTTTTATAAAATCTCTTTGGGTTTTTTGTTTGACCCAAACATAATGTAAGTCTTAATGACAAAATACACAAAGTTAACCAGAGGTGAGTGAAAATATAGCCCTTCCCCAGTTTTGTCTGCCCCTATAATGCACGTGCATTGCTTTGTAATATGCCCTCACTAGCATGAATGTGCTATGACTACTTCATGAGGTTTTGTTTCACCTATAATTGTGATGGAAAATGCTGTATTGCTGACAACAATGAACTGTAACCACAGTTATTTACTGCATAAACTATTTGTCTACTAACCACTCATGGCTCTGTTTCTTTAAGAATACCAACAACAATGGGCCGGGCATGGTGGCTCATGCCTGTAATCCCAGCACTTTGGGAGGCAAAGCAGGCGGATCACCTGAGGTCAGGAGTTCGAGACCAGCCTGGCCAACTGGCGAAACCCTGTCTCTACTAAAAATACATAAATTAGCCGGGTGTCGTGGCCCGCGCCTGTAATCCCAGCTACTCGGGAGGCTGAGGCAGGAGAATTGCTTGAATCCAAGAGTTGGAGGTTGCAGTAAGCCGAGATCGTGCTACTGCACTCCAGCCTGGGCGACAAAGTGAGACTCCATCTCAAAAAACAAAACAAAGAAACAAAAAACAACAACAACAAAAGCCATACCACACATACATATACATATACTCTAGTTTGCTCCTAAGTATTAGATTTATGTCCTTGTGACTTATATTTTGAGATAAACTATAAAGGCAGGGATTTCCCCAAATGTGTTCATCTGAATTTTACCACAGTAAGTATATGTCCTCAAAATTTTGAAGACTAACAGTTCCAAGTGCTAATTGAACTGGTGCTCCCCGCAGGGCAGGGCTGGGCCTGCTTTTGCCCACCAGTCAGAACCAAGTGGTGGGCCTAGGGCCCAGACTTGATTTTTGTACGCAGCCTGTAGTTTCTCCCCTGAATGAATAGCCTCAGGTCCAACGATACATCATCTGCTGTCTCAGCCAGAATATCAGAGCCAAAAGGAGCCTACTATCCTACACTTCACACTCAGAGCGCTCAGCTGCATCAACCTCTTCAGGGTATAGTGCATGAACTGAGGCTCCAAGAGCACTGAAGAGATTTGACCAAGGCCGAACAGAATTAGTGGCAAAGGCAGGTACTGGAAGCCCAGGCCTCATGACTCCCAGGCCGGTAAGCCCTTTATCATGGTGGAGTTGGTTCTTCTCTCTGGAGCCTCCTACCCACCCTCCACCGCACCCCAAGCCAGTCTCATTCTAAAGGTAGAGGTGGCCATGATGGTTGCAGCAGAGCCCAGTCTATGAGCCTTTAGAAGAGGCTATTTGTGAATCTGAGAATCTTTTTTTGTTATCATCCTCCACGGGACTAAGAGTGCTTATCTCTCCCCACCTTTTTCCTGTTCTGTCTCTTACTCTTCCTGTCACATTCCTTGGACATACATGTATCAAGTTCTTACTGAGTACCCGATAGGGGTCTGGCCTATACTAAGCTAGGCAGACAGAAGAGGAATAGTCCATCTTGGGGAACTTGCACTCAGTGGGGGAATGAAGCACACTCAGAGAATAAAGTAAGACATTAAGACTTCCTTGGAGGGCAGTGGCAGCATGAGGGTAAGGAGAGTGGTAAGAACTACTAGAATTCCAAGAAGGGACAATCAACAAACGTCCAGTGCTTCTGCCCTAATCTCAGGTGGAAAATGAACTAGTCTGGTCATATCCCTCTCCACCTCCCCTCAAGCCTCATGTAATACCAAGTCCTTCATATTACCATGTTCCAATTATCCTGTATCCTGCATTGGTGCCCCCAACCATGCTTTCTCAACCTCTCCAGACTTTGACCTTCCTTCTACTCCTTGTTCTGACTAGTAGTCTTGCCTTTGAAGACCCAGTGCCAATGTCACCTCCTCTATCAAGCTGTCCAACCCCCTGGTCAAGCTACTGTTAGTCCCTCCCAACGGTGGGCCTTGCAGGAATATTGAGCAATACCTCTTAGCTCTTGTCACTCACTTTGGCACACCGTCTCTACCACAAAACAGGGAGTTCCTTGGGCGCGGGAACCATGTTCTTTGCCACTGATGAATTACCTATCAATCAGAGGGGAATCTCTGAATTACTGTTGTTGAATAATAATATAATCTATGCTCTCTTTCCTTGACCCCTATCCCTGTTTCCCAGTTAAATGTGTGCATTTCAGGCTGGGGACAGTGGCTCACACCTATAATTCCAGCACTATAGAGGCTGAGACACGAAAATCACTTGAGGCCAGGAGTTTGAGACCAGCCTGAGCAACACAGGAGGACCCCTGTCTCTACAAAAAAATTCAAACATTAGCCAGGTGTGGTGGTGAACACCTGTAGTCACAGCTACTCAGGAGGCTGAGGTGGAAGGATCACTTGAGCCCAGTAATTGGAGGCTGCAGTGGCCCATGATTGTGCCACTGCATTCAAGCCTGTGCAACAGAGCAAGACCTTGTCTCCAAAAATAGAAACAAAAATGAAAATTGTGTGCAGTTGACTTTCTAATCAGGCTCTTATCTCTAATCAGAAAGAAAAGGTCCATGGGCACTAGGCTAAGTAAGGTTGCTTCCTGACAGCTCCACTCCCCACCCACCAATCCCTGCCATCTGAAGCCCTTCAACCTGGCCTCAGAATTCCCAGGTTCCAGAAGGATACCAGCCAACAATGACCCTTGGCTCTTACTCTCTGGACCTAGACTAGAAATGAGCTCATGTAGTCTGCTCCTCATCTTTAGATCAGTCTTTGAGGGCCAGGGGAAAGCATGACAATGGGTTATATAGAGACCTGAGTCCCAATTTCAAGGCTTACCGACCCTGGCATGAACCTACACCACTCACACGTACAAAGCATGATATGCTTTAGACAACACTTTCCCATCTATTGTCTGTTTCAATCCTTACA
Source organism: Pongo abelii (assembly GCF_028885655.2). Classification (NCBI taxonomy): domain Eukaryota; kingdom Metazoa; phylum Chordata; class Mammalia; order Primates; family Hominidae; genus Pongo; species Pongo abelii. The sequence continues at coordinate 70,128,677 of NC_072008.2, forward strand.
AGCATGTGAGGCAAATATTATCTCCCTGCAGGTGAAAAAACTGTGGCATGATTTGCCCAAGGTTGCTCCTCTTAAGTGGTGGAGCTTGCCTGGAACCCAGGTCTTTGGCGAGCTTTTTCCTGTATACCAGTGCATCTGAAACCTCAGTGTGCATCAGAATCACTTTAAGGGCTTGCTAAGCCAAAGATTGCTGTCCAATCTCACCCTTTCTGATTCAGGTCAGCAATAGGGTCCAATAATTTGCATTTCTAACAAGTACCCAGGTGATGTTGACAGTTGCTAGAAAACACTGATCTATACTGACCTATTAACTTGCTCTGCGGCCTTAGGCAAATCCCTTCTTTTTTTTCTGCCCCACTGTCTCAATGCATACAATCGGGGGTGGGGGGGCGTAGACTAGAACTGTGACTTCCAGACCCTATTTATTTTTTTTTTTAGCAGCAAAACCCATCTTTCTGGCCAGGTGCGGTGGCTCATGCCTGTAATCCCAACACTTTGGGAGGCCAAGGCGGGTGGATCACCTGAGGTCAGGGGTTTGAGACCAGCCTGGCCAACATGGCCAAACCCCGTCTCTACCAAAAATACAAAAAAATTCGCCAGCCTTGGTGGTGGGCACCTGTAATCCCAGCTACTTGGGAGGCTGAGGCAGGAGAATCACTTGAACCCAGGAGGCGGAGGTTGCAGTGAGCCGAGATTGTGCCATTGCACTCCAGCCTGGGCGACAGAGTGAGGCTGTCTCAAAAAAAAACAAAAACCAAACCAAACCAAAACATCTTTCCAAAGAAATCTCATATATGATTCCAGTACATAAGAATCTGGTGAAGTGCTGGATGGGAACCCAGAGCTTATGGCACCTATCTCCCCACAGAGCAGGCACTGGAGTACCTCCTGGAGTACACATCTGCAAATCCCTTCACTAGATGTGGCCTATATGTTCTTTGAGGACTCTTCCAGCTCTGCCATTCCAAGATGCCAACAGACTTCTAGCATTTGCCATTGTGAGGGGACAGGGAAGAGCTGGAAGGAAACTGATGTTGCACAAGACTGCTTTGCCCATGCCTAATGCTTGGATCATACACAGGAAAGATCTTAACACTGCTGGGCTGTTGGACTAATGGATCCCTTTGACAACTTGATAAAAGCTAGAAAAATGATTATACATATACCCACAATGATACTTAGTATATCCTTTCAAGTGTTGTAGACACTCTAGGGGTCCTAATCCAAGTTAAAACTCTTGACTGGGCTCTAGCACAGCACTTTTACCAAATTCCTCTTTGGCATTTTCTTAGCATAAGCTCTCTCCGTCATTTCTTGGTGCGGCCATTTACAGAAATCCCTTAAGGCACCTAGCAGAGGCATTAGGTTATCATTTGGTCACTCTGTCCTTCCTCACCAGGCTGAAGGCTCTAAGGAATGAAAACATGGTTTATTCATCCCTATCTCTTGGTAGCTCACGGCTGACATGGGGTAGGCACTCTAAGGTGAGGTGAGTTTCTGAGGGGATTTGGTGACCACAGAGAAGGGGCTCTGGATCAGTCCCTAAGATATTTCTCTGGCTCTAATGCACACCACAGGGAAGCCCACTCTCAACTTTTCTAGGCCAAAAGAGTGCAGAAGTGACAAAGAAAATATTCTCTCTGGCTTTCAACTGCTGTTTGGTGCATAGTGAGGGCAGGTGTGGAGAACAGCAGGAAGCCTGCTGGGTAGCAGCAAGGTGGCCTGGCTCTTCCCACTGTCAGGGAGGCTCTAAGCAAACCACCTGGCCACTCGCTAGGCTCTGTAGCCAGCAATCCCTCTGGGGCCTGATGCTTCCAAGTGAGCTGGCCTCATACTACAGCTGAGAACAGAAATGGTTTGAGGAGTCCGGAATAAGATATGGGTGGAGCCTGGTTATAGGAGCAATCAAAGCCAGAGGCCCAAAGGACCTCAGGACCTAGCTCCTGGTCAAAGCCTTGTCTGGAGCCTCCACAGTAAAGGGAAAACTATACTGGTCTGCCCCAGCACCCACACTCTTCATCTCACAAACACCAAAACTACAGTTGCCTGTTTATTATTTTTCAAAACAAAACAAAAACAGAAGACATTCAAAATTCCCCTGTGGTGGACAACTGAGTTGATGTGGCTGATCCAGGCTGTCTCCCAGGTTGTCTCAGGGAGCATCAGTTGTACTAGGGGGTGGGCTGTTGCCCTGGCCGGGCTGGATGAACACTTGCACCAGGGATGGCCATCAGAAGAGCTGTAGGCCAGTTTTGAGCCCATGCAGCTGCCCCTGGCTCCAGAGAAGGCCCTCGAAGTTGCTGCTGCTGCTGTTGCTGCAGTTGCCACTGCCGACACCACAGCTCAGGCCCAAGGTGCTGAGGAGAGAGTGGGAGGTCAGTCAGGGAAGGAGGCAGCTTTAGGCTCTGGAGGGGCCAAGAGTGCTTGACATGTGTGTATCTGTGGGACGGGCCCACTCTCCTGCCTGGCTTTACACAGAGACTGGAGCAAATCCAAGAAACGACTTCGTGTGGTCCCCAGGATTGGCTTGGCCCTCTCCTCAGTTGGGGAAGGGAGGGAAGGAGGCAAGAACTTTTCAAATGAAGCTTTATGCAGAGCCCTAGTAGATAAACCAGATTCAAGCAGAGCTGTTTGGGTTGAGGTAGGGGAGGGGGCCCCACATAACCTGACTCCCAAGACATTGAAAGTAGCTGCCTTAACAGGGCATCCTTTCAAGGCCTTACAGCTTGGGGGCCTGGATCCCTCCCACACCCAATAGCTGGTTAAGGGGCCCAAGGCCAGGCTTGGGCTATAAGACTAGGTCCACGATCGCAAGATTGCTTTAGGGAGGGTGGCTCTGCCCTCCTTCTCCCTGGCCCTGCTCATAACACTCTTGCTTCCCCTGCTTCCCACAAGTCAAGGTCCTTCCAGCTGGGTGAGGGTGACAGCTGAGAGCAAAGCCATCACCCTACCCTCAGGCAGATCCATGGTTACACTACTGCAGCTGAAAGAACCCTTACGGATAATCTAGTCCCACCACCTCCCATCACCCACAATCTTACAGACAAGTTAACTGAGGCCCAGAGATGGGAATGGACTTGCCCAAGGCCACATAGCCAAGTCAGGGGTGGAGCTGAGATAAGAAGCAGGGGTGGGCATGCCCCTCCACAGCAGAGGAAACCTCCCTACTACAGTGGGTGTGGGAGCTGGGGTGAATCAGCTTCCTTCTTGACTGAACAGCTCCAGCTGCCCACACTTCACCCTTGATATCCATGGTACTCAATAAGCCATCCTTACCCAGGGCCAGGCTGGTTGGGAAGGAGGGGTAAGGGCACCTCTCTCTCAGACATGTGAATCCCACTCCCAACTACAGATCTCCTGGCTTCCCCAGCTGCCACCTCTCCTCTCCAAGAGGCCTGCTGGCCCGTGGCCTTGGACAGAGTCCATTGCATTGCCTTGGGTCTGGCCTGCTTCTGGGGCCCCTGGATTCTATAGCCCTTTCCCAGAATGCCCAGATGAAGAGGGGTTCATCTCCCAGGGAGTGGGCAGGCAGCAAAGAGAAAGACTCAGTTTCAGGGGCCCGCAGGGGTTCCTCTCTAGTACTCACAGGATTCTCTGGTCAGAATGGCCCAGCATTCTGGAATGTACAGGCCCTTTGGATGGGCTCCTTTGTGTTACTAGCATAGCCCCTCAGCAAGGGCTGCTTGGTTCCTGGCTCCCTGGTGACCCAAGGGCTCCCAACGCCTGTGATCCAGAGGCGAGTTTTGAGGGAGAGCACGAAGCCCTGTGCAGGCCTTGCTACCAAGGTGCCTGGACAGTGTGGGGAGGCCTACTGATTACTCTGTGCACCATTAGACAAATCCCTTCCCCTTTCTGGGCCTCAGTTTTCTCCTCAGGAACATGAAAAAGCTGGATGAGAGCATCTATTTTTGACTTTTTAGGAGTGGTGGACCAGTTAGAGAATCTGCTGAAAGCTATGGACCCTTCTCCTCCCAAAATGTGTGTGTGTGCGTGCACACACACACACACACACATCCATCCATAAGCACAAACTGTATGCAATCTGAGAGGGATGCCAAGCCCAGCTGTGTGTGGCTACTTCACTGGCTCTCCACACTAGGGACAGGGAGAGCTGGCAAGGGCCCAGCCAGGGACTGAGGCTTACACTTCACTCATTTAGGCCCTGACTGGGGACAGCTACCTCCCCCACCCACCTCACCTTGTCTTCTCTCCCTCCCACAGGTGGCAGAGAAAGGGGGTGAGAAATCCTTTTGCCATGGGCACTCACTCAGTCTTGCATGTTGAGGGTTCCAGCCGCTGCTCTAGCACAGGCTGGTCCAAAAGATACATGGTGTCATAATTCTCCAGCATGAGCTCTGCTGGGTCCTCGGTCTGACCTGGCATTCGGCCTAGGGGAAATGTGTCCCATCGCACGTCTTCTGTGGAGCAAAGGGAAGTGGCAAGACTGGGCTGATGAGCTGGTTCTCCGACTGGCGCACAGGCCTGCTCACCCTGTCCATCCACCCACCCCACTTAGCACAGGTGGGCTCTCTCAGGATCTCCAGCTTCACTGCTCTCGGTATCACTTCTCATGAGCCCCTCTCCACCAGAGTGCTTCACCACACATTCTTTATGGTCCTTCTCCCCCTCTATGTGCTTACATATACAAGTATACAACTACAGACATTTTTGTCCCTCTTTGCTCTTTTCCTAATTCCCCAGGCATGTTCCACACGGACACAAACAACAACTTCTGACCTGGCTGTATCACTGCTTCAACTTTTCATCCTCATCCCTATTTCCCTGTCTGTAGACACACACACAGGGACACATCATGGAGGGTCTGGATGTCCCAGAATTCCCAAAGCACCTCCCCGCCAAACCCCAAACCCACCAGTACCTCAGAGTAGCTGAATGACCTAGATTTCCTACAAATCTACACACACACTCCCCTGCCTATTTGAATACCACATATTTTCTTAATGCAGAGATACACACACACCCCCATGCCCATCTCAGGGTGGACTCCCTGAGATAATATGTTCCCCTGCCCCCTGCAGTTCTTGCCCCAAGATGCACAAGGTACACCCCTTTTCTAGGGAATGGCTGTCTCACCACACATCCCACCCCTCACAGCCACCCAAATATGTATACAGAAGCACACATACCTAAGCCCTTCACTCAGTGACTGTCCTGTTCACTCCCTGCCTCCCACACCCCTCATTCACTGGCATACAACCAGGAATCTTCCTGTCCCTACCTTCCCACACATGTGTACACACAGAAGGAGCAATGGCAAAGGAGAGAGGAAAAGAGTTAACGTTCTAGACTTTCCACATTCACAACTCACATCCCCCCACATACAGATGCTCCACTTTAGAATGGGGATGCCGGGCATCCCCCATCCCCCTCTGTCCTATCACTGAGACACCTACCACACAGTATTATATTAAATGTCCCTCCCCATCCTTCCACAAATGCATTCAGTGTTTTCAAATGAAGCCTTCACTGGTGCATTCCATGTAGATTCCATTTCTGGCCTTCTGCATCTCCCTGGTACTCAAAGAATTCTCCCTGTCATGATGCCCCTGGCATTCTATAATGTGTCAACCCTGGACCAGCTTTTTATGTAACCCAGAGCTCCTCAGGAAGGACTGTTCCTCTACTTGTCCATCCCCCTCCCCTGGCTCTCTTACTGGAAGTTGTGCCTGTCTTAATGTCTTGCGTTACTCCATGATACAGAAACACCTTCGTGCACAGGGGCCACTACCTACATAGGCTCTGTCACTGACCCGATCATCTCTCTATCATCACTAATATCCCCAATGCTGTCTACATCACTACCCCTGCTTCTTTAGCCTGATACCCTTGTACATGTCCCCAGTGACGGCGTGAACATACAGGCCATCTCTGGATGGCTATATCTCACTGCCTATTCCCACTACCCCTCCATAGCCGCCAACCTCAATGCTATCACTTCTCTCTCACACAGATTACCTATTAGCCCTCATGGATTTCAGCAACGCTGCCTCCTCTTCACAAAGCTGTACGACAGCCTGCTTGGCCATGACTTCTTCAACTGCCCCTACTTTTCCCTTTTTCCTATACACACACACACACACACACACACACACACGCACACACAATTCTGCTTATGTCAATGCCCCTCCCTTTCAATATTTACAAAGACCCCCCAACACAGCCCTCCTTGCCCTAAGTTATTTGTCACTGGGCTATGGTTTGGCCAGCAGGTACAGGCACACGCCCATACACACACACACACAGAGACAGACTTTATGTTTTATGTTCCAGCCCTTCCACCCTGTCCATACAAGGACAAACAAAGGCCATAGTATCTTTCTCTATAAACTCATTCACTGCCTCCCCTCTCACTCTCTGCCACTGCACACCCCACATCACACAGGCCCAGCTGTTCTCCCTCCCTCCCCAGGCTTCAGCACACAGACACCACACTGTTCTGTCATCCCTTCTGGGTGTTCCGGCCTCCGAGGTTCATTAACCTGTTCATTAACCTAAGCAAGGGTACTCAAAAGGAAGAGCAGATCCCTATCACTAACCCTCCCTGCAGCCTCTTCCTAGCTTTGGCCTCACTAATTTGTGTGCTCACCTAAAAATCACAGCACTCCTTATTCTCTCTTGTGATCTCACTTCCTGTTTCTCTGACTTAATGCCCTAGGTTCCTTCTTTCTTTCTTTTTTCTTGAGACGGAGTCTCGCTCTGTCGCCCAGGCTGGAGTGCAGTGGCTCGATCTCGGCTCATTGCAAGCTCCGCCTCCCGGGTTCACGCCATTCTCCTGCCTCAGCCTCCCGAGTAGCCGGGACTACAGGCGCCCGCCACCACACCCGGCTAATTTTTTTTTTTGTATTTTTAGTAGACACGGTTTCACCATGTTAGCCAGGATGGTCACGATCTCCTGACCTCGTGATCCGCCCGCCTCGGTCTCCCAAAGTGCTGGGATTACAGGCATGAGCCACTGCGCCCGGCCTCCTAGGTTCCTTCTTTCTAATACACACAGCAAAATCTTGTCTCACCACCAGCCAGCCTCAAGGCACACACACACATACACAGAAAGCACTGTCTCACTGCAAGTGAAAAACACGTGCAGAACCATATATGTACACACTCCCTACTTCTTGCTATCTTCTGCCTCTGTTACTGCCCAGGGCTCATACCCATGTCATCCTCTCAGAATGTGCTCTTATGTGAGGTAGCCAGCAGCCTGACAGTGGTCCCTGGCACTCACAGGCTCCATCCTAAGAGGTGGGGGAAACCAGCTGTCATCTATGCACCAGGCTGCCTTCCAGGCTTGCCTCACATTGGCTACCTCCTGCTACTTTCCATCTCTTCCTAGGGTAGAAGGAAGCCTCAAGAGCCAGCCAAAGAGAAAAGAAGTTCATGTGGGGACAAAGTAGTTCTTACCTGAGCTAACCTGCCATGCAGAGCCCTGCAAAGCTCCTCTTTTCTGGGCCAGAAGCCTAGCATTCTCGGCAGTGGGGGACTCTTGCCCTGTAGAGAAAGGCCCCACCTCCATTCTGTCTTCCTCTTCATCATCTTCATCATCATCTTCATCATCATCTTCATCCTCCTCTTCCTCCTCTTGGTCATCATTTTCTTCCTCCTCCTCTACCTGGTCTGGCAAGACCTCTTTCTCCTCCTTCTCCTCTTCCTTGACATCATTAACACTGCCCTGCTCCTCCTGCTGCTGGGCCTTTGCTTCAGACCCGAAGCTGGAGCTGGCTGGTTTGACGCTCCAATACAGGCTGTCTAGTGTATATGGAGACTTCCCAATGGGGGAGGCCTCAGAGCCCTCCTGCACCAGGCTGTTTTCTCCACTCTGGGTATAAATGGAACAGATGCGCAGCAGCTTCTCCTGCTCCTCGTCTGGCAGGCCCTGCCCCATGGCTTTGAAGATGCTGAGCAAAGGGAGGGATGGGGTAGGAAAGATTCAAAATCTCAAGCCACTTCATACCCCAACACTCCAGGGTTTGAACTTGGTCTCTGAACTTCCAGACCTGCCTCTGAAAGGCAGTGTAGTAGAGCAGACAGAACATAGAAACAACAGGACCATGGACCCAGAACAAGCTCTGTGGTTCATCTCTGTGCCTCACTTCCATTCTCAGGTAAAATGAGGGCAATAATGATACCTAATGTATAGGATTGTTGGGAGGAGTAAATAAGAAAGCTCACATAGAATGCCTGGCACAGTGCCTGGCACATAGTGGGCATGCAATAAATGATAGCTATTAGTCTGCACTTAAAAGCTACATAAATACACAAAACAGCCAACAGGCCTGCAGGGCTGGAAATGAGCAGATCCCTCTCTTCTCTGGCCTAGCTGAGCAACCTGTCTTGAGCTCCAAGGATATGCCTGGAAGTGTTCTGCGCTCCTTCTGCGTGGAACACAAACTGTGATCCCTTTATGGGAGCAGCTACAGCCCAGCCTGGAATGGAGGAAAAGAAAAAAAAAGCAGCGGCTGACAAGACAAAGCAGGATGTGGGAGGGAGGCCAGATGAGCACTGCGAACCTACTGCAGGCACTGCGGGGCTGAGGGAGACAGAGAGCACGAGGAGGGCAGGAAAGACCAAGGGAGGGCTTAGTGCAGGAGGTAGGGCCCGGGAAGCCCAGAGACAAGAGCAAGCACATGGTGCTGCTGCGTGCAGTGAGTAGCCCAGCTAGAGGGCACGGCCTGTGCTGAGGAGCCGTGGGAGGAAGAGAGGGCTGGGAAGGTAAGTGTGTGCATTGGTGTGTGTGTGAGGGTTCACCTGCCAATTCTGAGTACACATGAAAGGCTGTGTTTCTGAAGATCACCAAGTGACCACGTGGAGGCTGGCCTGGACAGGCAGCCTGGAGGCAGGGAGACTAGGGAGGAGCCTGTTCCGACAGTTGAGGCCAGAGTCGGGGAGGGCTGACCTGGGGCACTGGCAGTGGAGATGGGAGGGAGTGAAGCTGTGAAGGACACACAGACAGACAGAGAGCAGGGCTTGGTGACTGATGGCAGGGGTCAGGCAGAGTTAAAGATGATGACACTGTGCACACAAAAGACGGCGCCAACAGCAAAACCACCAACAGATACAGAGCTGCTGGGAAGGGGAGCTCGAAGGGAGAGGGGGGTGAGCACCCCTCACAGAGCCTCTCATAGAACCTGGCACCTAACAGGCACCCGGTCACGGATGGATGCGGATGGTTCACAGACGGGCCATGAGCTCAGCAGGCTGTTTTCTCTCTGGGCACATGCAGACTGGTCACATATGCAGGGTGACTGGTCAGTGGGGGCAGGGCTGGGGGGCTGATGACTTCACTGGAGATCCTGTCTATGGAGTCAGTTTCATATTCCAAGAGGATAGTGGGTCAAATTAAATTGATATTGGCTGGCTGGGGAAAGTGCTTGAAAAGCTTCCAGCTCTATCAGATGAAAAGCCAGAGAGAAACTTTGTCCTCTCATGGTGGTCCATTAGTGTGATTAATAATAAATATTCCCAGACACTTGATACTGGCAAAACGCCTTATCAGCCCTGCTTATGATTACCCACCTGCTATCTCGAGCCATTAGTCTGACCACTAAGGTGCGGGGGTGATGCGAATCTTAAAATACACCCCCTTCCTCGAGTATGTCTGGTCATAGCTCAGGACTGAGAAGGTCACAGATTCAGGCTGATGGAATGAAGGTGGACTTTGGGCTCACACCACCTGGGCCAAGATCCCTGTCCCACCAACAACAAATATGTGGCTATTAGATAAGTCCCATCACTCCTTAGAGCCTCAATGTCTTATCTGTCAAATAGGGTATAATATATAATACTTCCACCTCCCAAGACTGCTGTGTCAAAGTAAATGAAGTTAACCTCTACAAAAAAACACAGCACCATGCCTGACACTTAATTTCCAATAGTATCTTTTATTTTTTCTCTGGGGAAAACAAAAGCCAAGTTCTGTGTTTAACAGATGCTTTCTGCAATAATACAATCTAGTGGAGTATTACAGAAGAGCATGGGACTAAGGACAGGCTATCTGGATTCTGGCCCCAGCTCCGACTTGCAGCATAATACCTGGGCAAACCCCCTCTGTTCCCCACTCTGTGTAACGGGGCGATTAGGACTAGATTGACTGCTTATCTGGGAAAGGCAGGATCTGTGCACAAGGAATCGTACCCAAGTGAGCCGCTGTTACTGCTGGCATGTGTCGCATCCCTCTGGTATGCTTGGGTTGGGAGAAGATCTCTGTGGTCCAGACTTCTCCGAGACCAGCAGCTTCCACTCTGCAGGCACTTAGGATTGGAAAGTACCTTGAAGGCCACCTATCCAAACCTCTCCATGCTGCTCTTGTCACTCCCTCCCTCCCATTATATACACATGCCATGTTCCTTCTGGACTTTGAAACTTGCTTTATTCTTTCTCCTGCTTGAATTGTTCAAATGCCTCCTCTCGAAACTCTGACTCATCCAGGCCCTTTTGGTTCTCCTCCCAATTTCCCACCCATCCACATCACTTCTAGTCTGGAGCACACATCTGGCAATGTGGCTGTTCAGTTCCAACTCCTGGAAGTCTTGTCTTGACTGACTTTGTCTACAAAGCCACTTTTAAAACCTTACAAATACCTCTGTGTCCCAAATGCCATCAGGGTTAAAGAAAGACTTTTGGACTCAATAGGGGGATCAGGGACTAAGAGGGTCTTGGCATCCAGACTCCCACTTCATTCATTCCCCAGGCACTGGGTCAGCTCCCACCAAGGACAGCACTGCTGGGAATGAGAGAGCAGAGCACGGTTCAATTCAACGACATTTACTGAGGCCTGTTTGGTGCCTAGACTTGTGTGGTGTGCTGGGGCACAGACGGCTGATGTAGAGTCCTTGCCCTTGAAAAGCTTAGTCTGATAGAGGGAAGGAGACACTAAGGGAAGTAGACACGGCAACACAAAACCTCAGATTTGGGAAGTATTCGAGAGTCAACAGGACAGGGTAGATGGTGCCGCCACCAAGTGAGATAGGGAACAGAGGAGGAAGATCACTTTAGAGTTGAGATGGGGACTGAGACGACCAATTCTCTTTTGGTCACAGTAAGGTGCCTGTGGGCCATCCAAGGGGAGATGTCTGACATGCAGTCGAGTACAGGAGGCTGAATCTTGGGGGAGGGGCCAGGGCTAGACAGATTTGGGTCTCAGCACTTTATAGGAACTAGTAATAAGCACAGGCATTTTTCGAGGAGGGGGTGGTAAACAGCATCAATGCAGCAGACACAGAGACTGACAAGGGCCCACTGATTTGGTAATTAGGAGGTCAAAGCAACTCTGGGGGTGAATGTCAAATTGCAGCAGGTTGAGGAGTAAGAGGGTAGTGAGGAAATGGAGTGTTGAGTGTAGACTACTCTTTTGAGATGTTTTGATGGGAAGGGTGGGAATGATAAGCTGATGATAACCCAACAGAGGGATGCAGGGTCAAAGGAGATTTTGCTTGTGTTGCTGTTATTGTTGTTTTGTTTAAGATGAGAAAAGCTCAGGCACGTTCCTAGGTTGAAGAGCAAGAGCCAGCAGAGCAAGGTAGAGGCTGGGGTGAGGCCCCAGCGATGCTGGCAGAGGTGGCTCCAGAGCACAGGTGGAGGAGCAGGCTTTGAGGTGGGGCAAGGCCACCTCATCCTGAGACTGGCGAGAAGGTTGAGTGCAGCCGCAGATCAGTTCACGAGGGCTGGACCTCAGGTCGAGGGGGCCCTGCCGGATGCCTCCATGTGCTCGAGGAAGCTAGGGTGAAATGGGAGAGGGGGAGGGGCTTGAGGTGAGCGGTAAGGGTTTAGAATAGTGAGGAAATGGGAGAGAAAGTGGTCAGAAAACAAGTAAAAGTTCAGACAAGCAGAACTGAGGCCTCGCCCGAGATTAAAAATCATACCTCTGCAGTGGCAGCAATCCGCAGGGCTATGTGGTTTTCTCCAGCAGAGCTCAGCTACCCGGGCTGAGGAGCAGGGGAGCAGAATGGGGAGGATCAATTCCAGCTCAGGGGTTTGCAAGTCAGATATGGCCAAAGGATGGGCGAAGCTGAAGGTGCTGATGATGAGTGGCCGAACTGAGCAACCACAGACAGGAATAGAGGGGAAGCAAGGTCAAGGGATGCAGGAAATGGAGGGATGGAGATCTGGATGCAGGCAAAGAGCAGATGTCATGGGATGCAAGGGTGAGAACTAGAAGGACGAGAAGTGGTGGTCACCGAGTGGGATGCTGGGATGTGAGCTTTCAGAGGTGGAATAGCTCCGAATGATGGAAATGGGTTGCTGAGTGTAGTGGAGAATGAAAGTCACTGGAGTTGAGGAGCTGTAGAGTGTCAGATGAGTCATCCAAATGAAACAGATATTGCTCAAGAAAGCAAGAAGGGAATCAGGTGCTAAAGGCTTCCATGATTATGAGGGAAGTGGCTCAGGGTCAGGAAATGACAGAGAAAAGGAAAGGGAGACAACCACAGGTATTTACCAGTGCAATATTCAGTTTGACCATAGAACCCAGGGTGGATAGGGTAAAGGAGACTCACAGGAGGTATGGCTACCATGGTAAGTTGGGCCAGAATCAGAAAGATCTTTGAATGTCAGGCTAAGAAGCCTAGACTTAACAGGAAGGCAATAGGGAGCAACTGAAGGTTGCTAAACAACTATCAGAGGTATACTTTGGAAAGATAATAGAGGAAACAGCACTGGGCTTGGAGTCAGAAGACCTGGGTTCAATAATAACAGCAGCTACCATTTATTGTGCACTTACTCTGTGCAGGCCACTGTGCTAAGCACTCTAGGGGGATTGTCTTATCCATTCCCACACTGGACTCAGTTCAGTCAGGTCTTAAGCTGTATGATCTTAGGTAAGAAAACCCTACCCCTCCCCTCTCTGGACTCAGTTGTCCCATCTGTCAGTGGGAGTGAGACTGGGCTAGACTGTCCCCAAAGGGCCCTTCTAACTCAGTCATTCTAGGGCAGTGTGGCCCTGAGGCTTGAAGGGCCTCACCCTCTTACCGGATGGAATTCAAGAGACTTACATCCGAAGCAGTTGGGGGCTGGCCCAGCAAGGTGAGCCCAAGCAGGACTCAACCATCCGGGGCCAGTCAAGGGAGGCAGAGCAGTTGAACAGCCTCCAGCCCCTTCTTGCTTCCCACTGGCCTGCAGAAAATCGGCGAGCATTCCGTCCTGAGAGAGAAGAGAGGATCTAAGGAGAAGGAAGCAGTGAGCCCCCCACCCAACATTTCACCTCAGAAAGTTTGGCTCTGTCCCTCCCCATCCCCCCAGACTCCCCACCTATACCTCCCAACTGCTCAAAGAATTCAGGGCACTTTGCCCCAGCCCAGTTTAGTTGGCTCTGAGAAGAAAAGGAAAAGGGAGATTTGTCCACTGCTGCCGTGGGGCCCTCTTGGGCAAACCTAAACCTTTATCACGGGAGGTGTTTGCCTGGTGCTTCTTAGCAGAGAGCTGAGGACAGTGGCAGAGGCTCCTGCCTGGGCTGCCTTAGGCCCTAGGGCTAGGGCTAGTCTCCCTCACCAGTCTTGGTGTTGGCCACGATCAGTTCAACGGTCCATCTGAGGATGTAGGTAGGCCGGATCCCGCTGATCCCCAAGGCTGGCAGTTCAGAGAGCATCCTCTCCAATAGGGCCTGCGTGAAGTTCTGGGAGTGCAGGCCCCTGAGCAGGGGCTGCCAGAACTGAGAGAACGGCTTTGGCACCAGGACGTCATTCAAGTCCACGTTTTCTGGTTTGTAAGGGACACCCATTTGGGGGGCAATAGGAGGGAGAGAGCAGGAGAGCACGGAAGAGAGAGCAAGAGACAGCAAGAGAAAGGAAGTGAGAGTGAGAGCAAGAGAATGTGTGCGCGCGCATGAGCCAAGCCCCCCACCAACAACAGAGTTGCCACCGCAGAACAAAGGAAAGAGGAGAGCAGAACAGTGGGGAGAGAGAAACCAGTTAGTATCTGGCAACCAACAACTGACTCAAAATAAAGTATAAACAAAACAGAGATCTGGTTCTAGCTTCAGCTTTATCAATAACTCACTGTGTGACTTTGGGTCAGTACCTTCCCCTCTCTGGACCTCAGTCTGACCATCTGTAACATGAGGATGTTGGACTAGATGACCTCACAAGGCCCCTCCAATTCTGCTGTTCTAGCTCTCTAGCTAGCAGCTAAATCACAACGAACATGGCACAATAATGTCATTAAGACTCCCCAACCCCACCCCATCCCACTCCACCCCATTCCAGACCACTTAAGGACAGCCCCACAACTGTCAGTGGGGCTACCTGTTCTGCTCAGCCAGGAAGGCTGAGGGACTTTCAGAGGCCATGGAATGGCAAGAAACAGCCTTCACACCCCAACCCAGGGCCCCCAGCCCACCCCAGGTGTTCCCACCCAGGAATCAGAACCCTAAGGGTGCAGTGAGTCCCCAGAACCCTACCTTCATATTCTATCTGCAAAGCTGCCAACTGTTCAAATGTGGGGACAAGGAAGCCATCATCCAGAAAAGCATCCAGCACAGCCTCCCTGGAACAAAAGGACAGTACTTTAGCAAAGTGATGCTGGCAGAAGACCCTCTCCTACTCCTCCACCCACCTCCAAAGCAGCTAATGCCTCTGGCTCAAGTGGCTGAAGCAGCACAGGGAGAGGGGTGGTGGGTGGGTAGGAGTGGGGAGGAAGGGAGTTGACAATTGGATCTTAGGCTTCAGCCTCCTCGGGCAGGGGCTGGTTAGAGGCTGGGATCAGTGGGTTTTGAACAAGCGCTTACCAAGCACTAATGCTGATCTATGGCCCATAACAAGAGCAGTAGTGTCTGAATACACTTCAACACACAGACAGGAAAAAGTTCCACATCCACAGAAGGAATTAAATGCTGGGATATGGGGTCAAGGGCTTTTAGACTCAGTTCTTGCAGTCTGTTTCTCTTGACCATTCTCCAGTACCCTACCCCTTCTCTTCTCCCTGGCTACCTTCTTTTAGATCCTAGAAGTAGAAACCTTGGGGACCCAACTGCTAGACCAAATATGGTCCATAGGCCTTATTACCAGGGGTTCTAAAAACCCAGAACATAGTTAGAGGGGTTGCAGGAGTAGGCTGTAGGGGTAATCTCTCATCCCTATCTATTAACCCATTTATGCCTAGTGTTCCATTATTGGAATGCTAAGCTTGTGGGAGTTATTTATATCCTACTGCTCAAGGTCTTCACCAAGGTCTGATTTTTCAAAAAAAAAAAAAAAAATTTTGCAACCTCTGGCATAAATGGGTTAATAGCGCAAACCTACACCAGCAACAGCAAGCTGATTCCTCCAGAGTTAGTGGCTTCCCAAGAGGCTCTCTGCTACAGTTTGGATGTTTGTCCCCTCCAAATCTTATGTTGAAATTTGATCCCCAATGTTGACCTTAGTGCCTGTAGAAGAGGTTTGGGTCATTGGGTCGGATCCCTCATGAATGACTTGGTGCTGTTCCCACAGTATTAAGTTCTTGTTCTATTAGTTTCTGCAAGAGCTGGTTGTTAAAAAAGAGCCTGACATCTCCCCCTCCACCTTGCCATTTGATCTCTGCACATGTGGGCTCCCCTTTGCCTTCTGCCATGAGGGAAAGAAGCAGCCTGAAGCTCTAACCAGAAGCAGATGCTGGCACCACGCTTCTCATACAGGATACAGAAGCATGAGACAAACAAACCTCTTTTCTTCATAAATTATCCAGCCTCAGGTATTCCTTTATAGCAACACTAAACAGATAATAGACATTCTCCTAACTGACCAAGCCTAGACGTGGAAAAAAGAGCTCCCAAGTTGTCCTAATGCCTGGAAAATTGACATACTTAGATCCTTCCCTCCAGCATTACCAGCAGACACTACTGTGTTAGGGGCACAGTTTTCCCAGCTGCTAATGAAGCCACCACCAACCCTTTTGCTGAAGGGTAGAGCCAAGAAACCTAGGCTGGACAAACACTGATAAAATACTTTTGGAACGAGTATCCTGGACATGACGAAAAGACTCCAGGGGCAATCCCAGCCTACACTGCAGTTCTCACCCAGGGTTACGCTGCTACCTACACCACCTACCTATACTCTCCAAATTCTCTCTAGCTGAGGTTTAGCATTGCCTCCACAGGTTCTTAGCGGAAAGTCTCCCAAAGCCCTTCCAGCTGAATTTAGGTAGAAAGCCCCCAAGAGCTAGGGAGGAAAGAATGGTAGACATACTATGCGCCTGCTCTGGACTGAGCTGAGCACTTTGTTTCGGAAACAAAGGCTCACAGCCATACTTGAGAGACAAGGAACTTAGTCTCTAGGAGCCAGACCCTGAGAAGGTCCCGCCTCTATTCCCCTAACCATGACTATCCAAGGGATGCTAATACCCTCCAATGGCAGTTCAAAAGAAAACACCAGGCCAGGTGTGGTGGCTCACATCTGTAATCTCAGCACTTTGGGAGGCGAAGGCAGGTGGATCACCTGAGGTCAAGAGTTCCAGACCAGCCTGGCCAATATGGCAAAACCCCGTCTCTACTAAAAATACAAAAAGTAGCCAGGTGTGGTGGTATGTGCCTGTAGTCCCAGCTTCTCGGGAGGCTGAGGCAGGAGAATCCCTTGAACTCGGGAGGCAGAGGTTGCAGTGAGCCAAGATTGTGCCACTGCACTGCAGCATGGGCAACAGCGAAACTCCATCTCAAAAAAAAAAAAAGACCAGGCCGGCTGCAGTGGCTTATACCTGTGATCCCAGCACTTTGGGAGGCCAAGGCAGGACAATCTCTTGAATCTCAAAACTTGAAACCAGCCCGGGCAACATAGTGAGACCCCATCTCTACAAAAAATTAAAAAATTAGCCAGATGTGGTAGTTCATGCCTGTTGGTCCCAGCTACTTAGCAGGCTGAGGTGGGAGGATTTCTTGAGCGTGCGAGGTTGAGGCTGTAGTTAACTATGTTCGCACCACTGCACTCCAGCCTGGGTGACAGAGCAAGACCCTATCGTAAAAAAAGAGAAAAGGCCAGGCACAGTAGCTCATGCCTGTAATCCCAGCACTTTCGGAGGTCCAGACAGGCAGGTCATTTGAGGCCAGGAGTTTGAGACCAGCCTGGCCAACATGGTGAAACCCTGTCTCCACTGAAAATACAAAAACTAGCCAGGTGTGGTGGCTCACGTCTGTAGTCCCAGCTACTCTGGTGGCTGAGGCATGAGAATCACTTGAACCTGGGAGGTGGAGGTTGCAGTGGGCCGAGATTGCGCCACTGCACTACAGCCTGGGTAACAGGGCAAGACACTGTCTCAAAACAAAAAACAAAAAACAAAAAACAAGACAAGACTAGCAGTGCCCACCATACATATATCTTTTACCTCAAACTTAGACAAGGGCTAGGCAGTGAGTGAGGTGGTAATTATCAAGGGATTTTCCTAGTTGTCAAGAGCTCCACATGCCACCTGACAGAGAGGAAAGCAGCTGGTCAGGAGATGGATGATAGTGGGCATTCCTGCCTCTGGCCATTCTAGTATAGGCAACCCCCACCTGGAAGTTGGCAGGGTTGAGGGCAGACAGTTCTGCCAAATGTAGGGTCACTGTGGAGGGGATCAGGATTATCCCTGGGATTTTGTAGAGCAGAGGTTGGCAAGCTAGGATAGGGAAACCGATTTCAATGAGGCTGCTACCCTCTATCCTAGAGAATACGCAGCTCCCGGTTACCTAGTTACACACCTGTTCTCGCATGTAACGCCCTTGAGCTCTGCCAGGACACATTCTACACGTGGGGACGGGTTATTCCACGCCTTAATGGCCTTAGGTAAATACCTAAATTTCTCCAGCACCTGCCAGCAAAGAGGGTCCCATCAGAAGGCTCGTTCAGCCAAGCAACCCACCTCCACCCCTCCAGGATCCCTTCCCATAGGACCTCTCAGCACTGCCCTGCAGGGGACAGGGCAGGGCATGCAGGGGTGGGCCCACAACTCCCCTATTGGCCTTGCAACTAAAAATAGCCTGATTCTCAAATGTGAGACTTTCTCCTCCTTCTCCCTCCCTCCCTCCTCCAACTGAATTTCCTGTGGGTAAATACTGAGATGTTCAATGGGGGAATTTGGCTGGAGACAGAGACTCTTAGGCCAAAGGGCCAGGGATGAGGGGAGGCAATGAGTTATAGAAGAAAGATAACTGGGAGATCCAGGTGCTAATCCTGGTTCTATCATTAACTGTATATGTGACTTTGGGCCTGTTCCTTCACTCATCCATGGCTTCAATTTCTTAATCTGTGAAAAGGAAGGGCTGAGCTAAATGGTTTCTGAGTGACCTCCCTAAAAACAGCACCCCTCCAGCTCACCTGATTTAGGGAAGCTCTTGGGCCCCATCTACCGGTCAGCTGCAGAATTGCAGGACTGCGCAACTACCCATTCCCAGTTGTTCCCTACCACCCAGTGGGGCAGATTATCCGCAAACTTCATCATCTGTTCCCTTCCATCGGTGTGGAGGATCAGCCAATTGGACTCTGCTCCTCTTGTTTCCTTCCTAGTTCCCCCCTCTCTCTTTCCGAGAAGTTCCCTCATGCTTTGTCACTTTTCTTTCAAATTCCTTCTCAAGACTTCTCTCAGGTAGCTGGCAAGAGGGAAGAAATGGCTGGGGCAGATGAGAGCACACCAAGTCCAGGGCACTTTCTTACCGTAAACTGCTCCTCTTCGTATGATACCAGCAGTTCTCGGGCTCTTTCTGAAAACAGAATGGGGAGACAGATAGGACTGCCAGCGCAGACCCCTTCTCCTGATGGGATTCTGAGCCTCTCTCACCTCATTTCTTGAGTTGTAATTGAGGAACTAGAATTCCTTCCCCAACTACTTCACAGGGCTCAAGATGGTTTGTGAGGCGAATGTGACAGCCATTATACTACAGCAACTAGCCAGGAAGATGGTTTGTGACAGTAATTTTTTAAGCTAAGATTCACCACAGCCCCAGGTGAAATGCTGAGCCAGGGAAATAAACAGCGTTAACTCTAAGCCTGAGCCTTCTGGGCTCATGGGCCCCTTTCTGCCCTCCAAAACACCTACCATATAGCTCTTTATGACTCAGGGCCTTTTTGCAATGAGAATCCAGCTCTTCGCTGCCTTTGCTGTCTCCATCGGCCTTTACATCTGACTCCGTACTTTTCCCATTATCCTGAGGCTCTGGTTTCTGTTCTGTGATGTCATCAACAACAATGTTCTTATCTTCCTCTTGATCCTCTTCTTCTATCCCTTCCCTGAACTCCTCCAACTCCCAGGTCTCTCTCAGGCTGTTCTCCAGTTGGCGGCACCAATAGGTCTTCTGGAGCCAATCCAGGACAAAGTAGCAGCCTAGAGGGGGGAAGGCAGGCAGTGCCACAGGATCAGGCAGGCAGCTAGCAGACCTCCAGCCTCATCTTGTGGGTATTATGGGAAGGCCCCAGGAAAAGGCTTGGCTCCAAGGTTCAAATCTCAAATACCCAGAAGCAGCCTCTTTCATTCTGGGTTATCCCCCTGTTCTTTGCTTTATCCTGCTCACCAGCACTTTTTCTAGAAAAAAACCTATTATTGGACTTAGAGACGGGATGCCAAAAACAAGGGGCTAGTAAGTGGGAGAAGCAGGAATCAGCCCCATTAGCTAGTTACATGGCCTTGGCCAAGTCTCCCCTTTTCTAGATCTGTTTTCCCATCACAAAGAGTGAGGCTAAATCCAGGATTCTTAATCGGGATGGGGTGGATGTCCAAGGAACCCCTGGGTTCATGACACTGCTGATGGCTCATGCCTGGCAACCTCCCCACCTCAACTATGGAGAGGTATGTAAGACTAATGAGGCACTACCTCAGGAACAACATTTAAGGGGAGTGGCCGGGCACTGTGGTTCACGCCTATAATCCCAGCACTTTGGGAGGCCAAGGTGAGCAGGTCACTTGAGGTCAGGAGTTTGAGACCAACCTGTCCAACATGATGAAGCCCCAATTCTACTAAAAAAATACAGCCAGGTGCAGTGGCTCATGCCTGTAATCCCAGCACTTTGGGAGGCTGAGGCGGGCAGATCATGAGGTCAGGAGTTCAAGACTAGCCTGACCAATATGGTGAAACCCCATCTCTACTAAAAATACAAAAAAAAATTAGCCAGGCGTGGAGGCGCAAGCCTGTAATCCCAGCTACTCAGGAGGCGGAGGCAGGAAAATCACTTGAACCCAGGAGGTGGAGGTTGCAGTGAACTGAGATTGTGCCACTGCACTCCAGCCTGAGTGACAGAGTGAGACTCTGTCTCAAAAAAAAAAGTTAATCAGGCATAGTAGCATGTGCCTATAGACCCAGCTACTCAAGAGGCTGAGGCAGGAGAATCACTTGAACTTGAGAGGTGGAGGCTGCAGTGAGCCAAGGTCGTGCCACTGCACTCCAGCCTGGGCAACAGGGTGAGACTCGTCTCAAAACAAACAAACAAAAAACAACTTAAGGGCAGGCAAAAAAACCTCTGTAGTCAAGGTATCAAAATATGCCAAGCCATGTTGGAAGCTGAAACAAAAGGAGAAATCAGTAATACTAATCCTGTTTTACTTAAAGTTTTGATATTATGTTTATCATGAATTTTTCCACATTAATATGTTATTTATCTTGATTATGGAACTTTTGACTTCTCCCCACTTTAAATGTTGTGCCCAAGGCGAGGACTCACTTCTTTCACCCTAGTCCCA
Organism: Pongo abelii; assembly: GCF_028885655.2. NCBI lineage: Eukaryota > Metazoa > Chordata > Mammalia > Primates > Hominidae > Pongo > Pongo abelii. The sequence continues at coordinate 70,149,302 of NC_072008.2, forward strand.
GCCTTGACTCCAGGTGGAGACCCTCCTGCCTATCCCTCTACCCTCAGCGCCACCAAGCCCAGGCCCCTGGGCTTAACTGTGATAGGTATACCCTCTGAGGACTCACCTCTGCGGCAGTCATTTATATGGGGCATTTTCTTGTGGGTCAACTCATGGCGAAGGTCAACAATCCAATCCGGAATGTTTACCTGATTACAGGGGAGGGTGTGAGTACAGAAATTGGAAAATAATTATTAAAGTTGGAAGGGAGCCAGAGATTAATTATCCTGACCACCCCCTGCCCCATTTTACAACTAGAGAAATTGAGGTCCTGAAAGAAGATTCCAATCATAGTGATAGAGCCAAGAAAAAAAACTAGCTCTCCTTATTCTTTTTTTACTGCTCTATGGAGGAGGTATTGAAAGTCAGAAAAGTGGGTCAGGCACAGTGGCTCATCCTGTAATCCCAGCACTTTGGGAGCCCAGGGCAGGTGGATCACTTGAGGCCAGGAGTTGGAGACCAGCCTGGCCAAGATGGTGAAACCCTGTCTCTACCAAAAATACAGATGTAATCCCAGCTACTCGGGTGGCTGAGGCATGAGAATTGCTTGAACCTGGGAGGCGGAGATTGTGGTGAGCCAAGATCATGCCACTGCACTCCAGCTTGGGCAACAGAGCAAAACTCTGTCTCAAAAAAAGAAAAGAAAATCAGAAACAGAAAAGGCACACACCTCCCCTAACCACCAACCATCCTTCTACAACAAAGAAATACCTGTGAATGAGCATTAACAATCACATTCTCCAGCCTCCCTCTCCCCTGTCCTTCTCCCTGAGTATCCTTTACCCCTGCTTCCCTCCTACACCTCCTCCGGGAAGCGCTAATGACTGACAGTATGCCTGCCCTCTGGGCCTCTACACACTTCACATACTCCTCAGGGTAGGAATGTCTGAGTTACAGAAGTAGAGACATGGGATGGGAATTCCTGATTTACAAAGTGACTCAAAGTAGCTGAGCTGTCTCCTCCCTCAGACTGTCAGCTCCCTGAGGGCAGGCGCTGTGACTGTCACATCTTTCCTGTCCCCACCCAGTGCTACATTTGGGCTCCTCCCAGCAAGCTGGGCAGGCCAAGCCCTCTGAGATACCAGTCATATGAGAGCAAGGGAGCAACTGTGCCTCCTTCAGGCTGGAAGCTGAGGCTCTGGGATTCTTGCTGGGCTTGGCTGGTAGTGATGGGAAGAGCTAGTCTGACTGTGTGCCCACATTACCCCATGCTCCATTTGTTGAGCAGTCTTGGAGAGAGAATTGAGCAAGTTCACTGAATCATACGCACCTCTTGAGCCAGACACTTGAGGGGGACCTTGGCAAACTTTGTCTTCCTCTCTGAGATAAGATTCACAAACCTGGAGTTGAGGGAGAAATAAGTGGCACAACCCAAGGAACCATTTTATTCCAAACGCTTTGCTGAGTTACTGAAACCCTGCATTTCCACTTTTCCACTGACTGTCCTGTCCTATTCTTACAAGTTGGTGTCAGCCAGAGCAGGGACAGTTCCATCCATTCCAACATTTAATGAGAGTCTGCCCTATAATGAAGCCATACAGACAAATAAGACACTGCTCTAGCCTTGAACAGTTCGGTCTAGGATAAATAATCATGATATAATGTAACGTATTAGGCTAGAACATAATATGTTATAAATGCTGCAAAGGACTACATCAGATAATGGGGAGCACAGCTAACCAATGGAGAAAATAAGAAGAGAAAGGGAGGATCTCAAGGCAGACACGGGGAAAATAGATAAACAAAGACTTTGACAGATATGAAAACTCAGTAGCAACCTTTGTTTCCGACGTGTATACAGCTAGAACCATTATGAGTCACTTTGTAAGTCAGGAATTCCCAGCCCATGTCTCCACTTCCATAACTCAGCAATCTTTCAGTGTTCATGAGGGAGAGAAGGGGAAAAGGGTGGTGCTAGGAATAGACAGGGACAGGGTTGGAAAGTCCACATTAAATCACAGGCGAGGACATTGAGCCATTCAGACAAGTTCCTCTGGGTGAGGAATTCAAAGGTAAGAAAAAATATCAGACCACCAAGAGACCCACAGAGATCACCTGGTCTGAATCCCCTCCTCCACATTCCAAGATAGAAAGAAAAATGGAAGAGAAGGCTTTCAGGAAAAAGGAAGAAAAAGAGGAATGTGTTGACGAGGGTAACAAAAGCTGTTAAGTCAAGCAATAATCACAGGCTGATCCACAATGAGGTACACGCAGGGTTTTGCTTCAGGTAACACCTGAAGCCAAGTTTTGCTTATCACATGCCTCCCCTGCCTCCAGTCCCCAAAGCCAACCTCCACCCCTACCCCATGCAGGTCTTACCTGACCAATGCCATGCCATAGAGCAGTCTAAGTTCATCAGTGCCCAAGCCACCAGTTACATCCAAGAGCTTACAGCGTATCAGGTCAGCAGTAGAAGCCACTGCCAGAGGGAGTTCGTTGCCTGACCTAAAGGGTCACAGTCCAGCACCGTCATAAAGAGACCTTACACTGGTCCACCCTCCACCTCAGAACCTAGGTTGTTGCAGGCTACACCCATCATATTCTGGTTCAAGAGAGCATGAACAGACACAAAACAAGAAGGTAGGAGGAGACAGGATAATGTCTGTGGGATCCAACAGTATACAGGGCATGAGGGGCTGACTAGGCCGTATACAGGACACCTAACTGGTAGACTGTCAATCAACAGTTGTGTGGACACACCCCTTTCTTTCACCCCCAAATTAACTCATTGAGCTAGAGGAGCCCCTTATCCCTTGTTAGTCGGCTCCCAACTCAATCTTACCAACTGGATTGAGGTGCCCCACTCAAACACTGTCTTGCAGGCAAGACTTCCTCCCCATTGGAATCGGAAATCTACCCTAGGGTACTAACCTACTCCTTAAGCCCTGGCTCAGGCCTCACTAGTCCCTTCGGCATCCTCTCCAAGTTGGGAGAAGGTCACTTTTTGGAGGTAATGGGTAAACCTCACAGATATAACAAGAGAATTGTTGAGGCACAACCCCTTACTTTCCATTGCGCTAACGGGATTAGCGCAAGAGATGGCTGCCGCGTTCCCCCAGGCATCTGGGAGAGGGACAACTTTAGGCGACTTAGGGGAAGACTGGAGAACAGGGCCTTATAGAAACTCGACAAAGGAAGAGGTGCAGCGCCACCAGCACGCAGGCAAAAGGGCCGAACCCGCCACCTTACCTGCTCCTCCACACCGTGATGCGGTTAAGCGCGTACCGCTGCAACTTATGGTCGTCACAGAACAAATAAACCGTCACCTGGTCCCACTCGGCCCTGCTGAGCCAGGCGACCACGATGCCGTTGGCCGAGAGTGGCAACGACCCTTTCCCTTTAACGCACTTTCCGTACCACGCACTCCACACGAGATCCATCCCCTGGGAACCCAGACCTGGCCCGGCCCCGGATTCCCACGACATACTGAGCTCAACACCAAGCTCTGTGCCGCCCCGCGCCGCTCCGCACAGCCTTCCCCTCAACATGCTACCCTCACTCCGAACCGCCACCGCACCAGCAGCCAATAGGAGAGCGTGACCCCATACGCAAGCCCGCCTTCCAGCGTCAGCATGGCCAATCGGAACGTGAGAGTTGGGCGCCGACCTAATGACGTGTGGGGTTAAAAACTCGCCGGCCGGAAGTGTGCTTTTCACAAAGTAAACCCACTAGGTGCAAGAGTTCAGCCTCTAGGTTCCGCCAATTTCCTGGTTGCTAACCGGCTTCTGTACCAGACCGGAAACGGTGTGTCTTCACTGCAAGAGGAACTTTATTTTGCTCCCCTCGGCGGGTGGCAGCTTGATTGTAGTCATCCAGTGAACTGAAAATGCGATTTTAAGAATGTTTTTATTGCCGTGAATCAGGATCTAACCTAGTAAAACACTGGACACTGAAGCAGGGCTACAGAGGAAATATCTCATATCGAAATAGTTACAGTTGGGTTGAAAAAATCTGCTTTTGTGGCAGGTAACCAGGGGCCCTGCCTTTTAAATTAGTACCAGCCTGGCCAGGCGTGGTGGCTCACGCCTGTAATCCCAGCACTTTGGGAGGCCCAGGCGGGCGGATCACTTGAGGTCAGGAGTTCCAGACCAGCCTGGCCAAAATGGTGAAACCTGGTCTCTAGTAAAAATACAAAAATTAGCTTAGTATGGTTGCACATGCCTGTAATCCCAGTTACTCAGGAGGCTGAGGCACAAGAATCGCTTGAATCCTGGAGGCGGAGGCTGCAACAAGCCAAGATGGCACCAGTGCACTCCACCCTGGGTGACGGATCGAGACTCTGTCTCAAAAGTAAATAAAATAAAATAAATAAATAAGTAAATAAGTACCAGCCTAGAGACCTGAGTTTTACTCTAAATTTTGCCACTAACTATGTGGACTTAGACTAGTCTCAGTTTTCCCATCTGTACAGTGAGAGGTGTAGACTGGTCTCTAGATTCTCTGTCATAGCAGAAAATTGTAGAATTTTACTCTGCCAACATTCCACTGCTATGTTGGTTTCAACATCCACCAAGGTATACTTAGTTTTTCTGCAAAATTCCTTGGTATTTTGGAGTTCTGGGAGAAAAGCAGTATTATGAAGTTCCTCTGATTTTACAAGTTGACTAAAATATGTTTAGGACTATGTCCCAATCCTTCTTGCAGAAGTTATTTTCCAATGTAACACTTGAGAGAGAGAGAGAGAACTGTTGCTAACGATCTTAACAGCATTGCTGTGAGTGGCACTTTTACGCTTCACAGCAACAAATCCCAATTCATCCTCTATGTGTGCTTCTTTCTCCAGCCAACTTTTCCTCAGATATAGTCTGCCTATGGTTATTTTATTTTTCTTTTTTTTATTTTTCTTTTATTATTATTATTATTTTTGACATGGAGTCTGGCCCAGTCGCCCAGGCTGGAGTGCAGTGGCACAATTCTAGGCTCACTGCAACCTCTACCTCCAGGGTTCAAGTGATTCTCTTGCCTCAGCCTTCCGAGTAGCTGGGATTACAGGCGCCTGCCACTATGCTTGGCTAATTTTTGTATTGTTAGTAGAGACAGGGTTTCGCCATGTTGGCCAGGCTGGTCTGGAACTCCTGACCTCAAGTGATCCACCGGCCCAGACCTCCCAAAGTGCTGGGATTACAGGCATGAGCCACCGTGCCTGGCCTGCCTATGATTCATGACTGACAGTTACTCTGTCCCAAGTAGCCATGCCAACCAGTTGGCCAGGTGTCTGCCTGAAACCAGATAACCTTTTTCCTTCAGGATCATGACGGTGTGCTGTCAAAGAAGTCTGGGGAGTGGTTTCTATGACTCCTCAAGATATAGTCCAGTCAGAGGAGCTGCTAGATCTGTGGCAATCATTCACACACATTTTGGGGTTTATAGGCTAAAAATTTTGCATAGTACTTTTCAGGCAAAGACCCCTATTTATCCCCATTCCATCCACATAGAGCTGAAGTTCTGTCTATTCCGTGTGTTCTAAGAAAACATGACCAAAGCATATAACAAGAGCATTATGTCTAACATGTGGCAAATGGGGCCTGAGACCTATTGAGAATTAGGAATTAGTGGACAAAGTGTGTTAAATAGTGGTAATTTTGAAGAAGCACTGCGTTAGTTTCCTGTTGTTGCTATAGCAAATTACCACAAACTTGGTGGTTTAAAACAACAGACATTTATTTTCTCATAGTTCTGGAGGCCAAAAGTTTGATAACAGTATCACTGAGCTGAAATCAAGGTACTGGTAGGTTCGTGATTCCTCCAGCTGCTCTAGGGAAGAATACACTCCTTGTCTTTTCTAGTGGCTGCTAGCATTCCTTTGCTTGGAGCATATTATTCCAAACTTCAAGACCAGCATCTTCAAATCTCTCTCTGCTCCATCTTCCCCTCTGTGTTTGTAAAATCTCCCCCAGCCTCCCTTTTAAAAGGATACATGTGGTGGCAGAGTCCACCCAGATAATGCAGGCTAATTTCCACATCTCAAGATCTTTAATTGCAATGAAGTCCAATGTTTTTCTTTCTTTTTTCTTTTTCTTTTAACCACATAAAGTAACATTCATAGGTTGTAGGGATTAGGATGTGAGTATCTTTTGGGGGACAATGATTTCAACTTACCACAGGGAATATGGATCTGTCCCGGCAGATGCTCAAGAATCCTAAGAATCCCTAGGCTTGTAGTGATGTAGGACACTCCTAGCAGTGCCAGTGGGCATGAATTAAATAAAGTCTCCAAGTCCAAGGCATTGTCTGTGAAATCCTGAAGTTAATCAAATGTATCTTCAAGCTACTGCTTCCCCTTCATTATTCCACCATTTCCTTCCCCCTCACTTCACCTCAACCTCCACTTTTGTGTTATCTAGTTCACCTAGAGCAGTCTTGTGGCCCCGGCTAAGCAAACACCTATATGTTGATGTTCTTCAAGTCTCTAGCTAAGTTTTCTGTGGCGCTCCAGACACATTTAATCAACTTTCTGCTGCACTCATGTGATCCCGCAGGCAACCCAATATCAACCTGTCTAAATCTTAAATACTTTCCCCCAAAATCTGTCCCTCCTCCTATGTCATTCAATACATGGCAACAGTATTCAGAGTCATCTGAATCTCAGTATCTGCACTCAGGTAGCTTGGGCTTGAATTGCGTCTTCACCACTTACTATTTGAAACTTTGAGCAAGTTACTTAACTTTTCTATGCCTCGTTTACTTCATCTGTAAACGGAAATAATAAGAGCACTTATTAATATTGCTGGCATAATAGTCTCAAAGGACTGGTATGTGGATTAAAAGAGGTGAGCATTGGCCAGGTGCAGTGGCTCTCACCTATAATCCCAGCATTTTGGGAGGCCGAGGAGGGTGGATCACTTGAGGCCAGGAGTTCAAGACCAGTCTGGCCAACATGGTGAAACCCTGTCTCTACTAAAAATCACAAAAATTAGCCGGGTGTGGTGATGCGCCTGTAATCCCATCTATTCTGAGGCATGAAAATGGCTTGAACCCTGGAGGCAGAGGTTGCAGTGAAGTCCTTCTGATTTTACAGGTTGGCTAAAATGTGTTTAGGACTATGTAGCCAAGATCTTGTCACTGTACTCCAGCTTGGGCGAAAGAGGGATACTCTGTCTCAGAAAGGAAAGAAGAGCTGGTGGGAGAGGGGGGAGGGACTTCTTAGAAGAGTGCATGACACACTGTAAGCACTTGCAGCTGTTAGTTAAGCTATATATATATGTATATATATATATATATTTTTTTCCTTTGGCAGAGTCTCGCTCTGTCGCCCAGGCTGGAGTGCAGTGGCACGATCTCAGCTCACCACAACCTCCACCTCCCAGGTTCAAGCGATTCTCCTGCCTCAGCCTCTCAAGTAGCTGGGACTATAGGCATGCAACCACGCCTGGCTAATTTTTGTATTTTTAGTAGAGACAGTGTTTCACCATGTTGGCCAGGCTGGTCTCGAACTCCTGACTCAGGTGATCCAACCACCTCAGCCTCCCAAAGTGTTGGGATTACAGGTGTGAGCCACTCGCCCAGCCTTGCCTATATTGTTAATCGTATTGTCAGAGGCATGTGAACCAGAGCAACTCCATCCTGAATAGGGGCTGGGTAAAATAAGGCTGAGACTTACTGGGCCGCATTCCCAGATGGTTAAGGCATTCTAAGTCACAGGATGAGATAGGAGGTCAGCACAGAATACAGTTCATAAAGAACTTGCTGATAAAACAGGTTGCAGTAAAGAAGCCGGGCTAAAACCCACCAAAACCAGGATGGCCATGAGAGTGGCTTCTGGTCTTCCTCACTGCTGCACTCCCACCAGCGCCATGACAGTTTACAAATGCCATGGCAAAGTCAGGAAGTTACCCTATATGGTCTAGAAAGGGGAAGCATGAATAATCCACCCCTTGTTTAGCATATCATCAAGAAATAATCAGACCGGGTTCGGTGGTTCACACCTGTAATCCTAGCACTTTAGGAGGCCAAGGTGGGTGGATTGCCTGAGCCCAGGAGTTCGAGACCAGCCTGTGAAACATGGTGAAACACTGTCTCTACTAAAATACAGAACAAACAAACAAAACAATTAGCCAGGCGTGGCAGCGTGTGCCTCTAGTCCCAGCTACTTGGTAGGCTGAGGCAGGAGAATTACTTGAACCCAGGAGTTGGGGGTTGCAGTGAGCCGAGATCAAGCCACTGCACTCCAGCCTGGGTGACAGAGTGAGACTCTGTCTCTAAAAAAAAAAAAAAAAAAGAAAAGAAAAGAAATAACCATAAAAAAAATGGGCAACCAGCAGCCCTCGGGGCTGCTCTGTCTCTGGAGTAGCCATTCTCTTATTCCCTTACTTTCTTCTTTTTTTTCTGTTTCTTTCTTTTTTTTTTTTTTTTGAAACGGAGTCTCCTGTGTCACCCAGGCTGGAGTGCAGTGGTGTGATCTCTGCTTACTGCAAGCTCCGCCTCCCGGATTCCAGCAATTCTCCTGCATCAGCCTCCCGAGTAGCTGGGACTACAGGCGCCCGCCACCATGCCTGGCTAATTCTTGTATCTTCAGTAGAGACAGGGTTTCACCATATTGGCCAGGATGGTCTCGATCTCCTGACCTTGTGATCCACCCACCTCGGCCTCCTAAAGTACTGGGATTACAGGCGTGAGCCACCGCGCCCAGCCTTCCTTAACTTTCTTAATAAACTTGCTTTCACTTTACTCCATGGACTCGCCCTGAATTCTTTCTTGCACGAGATCCAGAAACCCTCCCTTGGGGACTGGATCTGGACCCCTTTCCTGTAACATCTTTCTGGCAAACCTCAAAGGAACTCTGGTGAGGAAATCCCCTACCAAAAGGCTAACTTTGGGTAAGTGGTGGGGTCCTGTAACAGTATTATCATTCTCCACTACTTCACCTCCTCACTCACTTCCACTGTTCCATCTTCTCCCTCACCCTTGGTGCCACCCTCCCCCAAGACTACGTAATCTACTATCTTTTTAATCAGTCCTCTTCTTTACATTCTCATGGCCACTGTTCTAATTCAGGCCTTGGTTTTCTCTGGATCACTGTACTATCTTCCTAACTGGTCTCTCTGCTTCCATCCCTTACATAGAAGAGAAGGGGTCCTATAAACTGGAAACTTATCTTGTTAGAATAATAAATCCCTAGACTCTTTTCCTGAAATAGTAGGCATTAAATAGCTTTTCAAAGTTTTGTTTTTTGGCCTGGAATGGTGGCTCACGCCTGTAATCCCAGCACTTTGGGTGGCCGAGGCGGGTGGATCACTTGAGGTCAGGAGTTCAAGACCAGCCTGGACAACATGGTGAAACCCTGTCTCTACTAAAAATACAAAAATTATCCAGGCATGGTGGAGCGAGCCTGTAATCCCAGCTACTTGGGAGACTGAGGCACAAGGATTGGTTGAACCTGGGAGGCGGAGGTTGCAATGGGCTGAGATCACACCACTGCACCCCACCATAGGCAGCAGAGCAAGACTCTGTCTTAAAAAAAAAAAAAAAATTTTTTTGTTGTTGTTGTTTTGTTTTCTTTTGTTTTTTGAGACAGGATCTCACTCTGTGACCCAGGCTGGAGTGCAGTGAGGCCACCATAGCTCACTACGACCTCAACTTCCTGGGCTTTAGAGATGTTTCCGCTACAGCTTCCCAAACAGCTAGGACTGGACCCCTACCTACCAGCTGGGTAGGCATGCCACCACACCCAGCTAATTTTTTTTTTTTTTTTTTTTGTAGAGATAGGGTCTCACCCTGTTGCCCAGGCTGGTTTCAAATTCCTGGCCACAAACCTAGGCCTCCCAAATTACTGGAATTACAGGCGTAAGTTACTGAGTTCAGCCTTTGTTTGTTTGTTTGTTTGTTTTGAGACAGGGTCTTACTCTGTCACCCAGGCTACAGTATAGTGGTGCTAAAAGCACCTTTGCAAAAAATTATAGCAGTAACAAAATTATGACAGTGAAAGTAAAAGAGATCTGACCTAACCCACTCCATCTTGCCTTTAACCTACAAACTGTCCGTGGTCATTCCTGGGTGTGGGCCAAGCTAACTATGGGAGAAATTTACTTTATGGTTTAAATTATAATAGCCCTTCTCAAGACTAAACTACCTTTGTAAAACTAATGAAAGACCTCCAAGTTAGGAGGATGAGAAGGCCCTGAATTCCGCTAAGATGTAGGCATAATTAAATGATTACCAGCCATTATTCCGGAGGTCACAAGATTTGCAACTTCCCCAATTACTCCTGTAAATAACATCACTATTGTGGAACCTAAGATTGGCCTTTTGAGGTGTCTTTTCAGGCTTTTGCATTTATTTTATTTTATTTTATTATTATTTTTGAGACAGGATCTCGTTCTGTCACCCAGGCTGGAGTGCAGTGGTGCCATCTCAGCTCACTGCAACCTCTGCTTCCTGGGCTCAAGTGATCCTCCCCACTCAACCTCCAGAGTAGCTAGGACCACAGGCATGCAGCACCACACCAGACTACCTTTTTGTGTTTTGGGTAGAGATGGGGTTTCACCATGTTGCCTAGGCTGGTCTCAAACTCCTGAGCTCAAACAGTTTCCTGGCTTTGGCCTCATAAAGTCCTGGGATTACAGGCGTGAGCCACCGTGCCCAACTGACTTTTGCATTTCTGACTGTTGCATGGCCCCAGTTAGACCAGCAATTCCCCTGTGATCCCCCACCCAGAAGTGGACTCCACATACAAGCACCATTTTCCATGCTCCTATGATTGCATCTCCAACCAATCAGCAGGATCCTTACCCTAGCCCTCTGCCTGTCAAACTCTCCTTTTGAAAACCTTAGCCTCCTAATTTTGAGGGAGGCTGATTTGAGTGATAATAAAACTCATGTCTTCCGTTTAGCTAGCTCTACGTGTATTGAATTCTTTCTCTGTTGCAATTCTCCTATCTTGATAGAATGGCTCTATCTGGGCAGCAGGCAAGTAGAACCCATTGGACAGTTATAGTGTGACCATAGCTTGCTGTAGCCTTGAACTCTTGGTCTCAAGTGATCCGCCAACTCGGCCTCCCAAAACGCTGGAATTATAGGCATGAGCCACCTTGTCCAGCCAAGCCACCTCCCATTCTGTTCAAAGTCATCCCTCTGCTCACTGAGATAAATGCATATCTGATTGCCTCCTTTGGAAAGACTAATTAGAAACTCAAAAGAATGTAACCATCTGTCTCTTACATACCTACTACCTGGAAGCCCCATCCCTGCTTCGAGTTGTCCCACCTATGCTTCCAGTTGTCCCGCCTTTCTGGACCGAACCATTATTCATCTTACATATATTGATTGATGTCTCATGTCTCCCTAAAATGTATAAAACCAATCTGTGTCCCAATCACCTTAGGCACATGTCGTCAGGACCTTCAGAGACTGTTTCACTGGTGCGCATGTCCTTAACTTTGGCAAAATAAACTTTCTAAATTGACTGGGACCTGTCTCAGCTATTCAGGGTTCACAGGTTTTACAATAGTGATGTTATTGCTTCCCAGGAGCAATTTGGGGAGGGTCAGAATCTTGTAGCCTCCAGCTTCATGACTCCTAAACCATAATTTCTTTTCTTTCTTTCCTTTCTTTCTTCCTTCCTTCCTTCCTTCCTTCCTTCCTTCCTTCCTTCCTTCCTTTCTTTCTCCCTTCCCTTCCCTTCCCTTCCCTTCCCTTCCCTTCCCTCCCCTCCCCTCCCCTCCCCTTCCCTTCCCTTCCCTTCCCTTCTTCCCTTCCCTTCCCTTCCCTTCCCTTCCCTTCCCTTCCCTTCCCTTCTTTCTTCCTTTTTTTAGACAGAGACTTGCTGTGTCGCCCAGGCTGGAGAGCAGTGGCAGGATCTCGGCTCACTGCAACCTCTGCCTCCCGGACTCAAGCGATTCTCATGCCTCAGCCTCCTGAGTAGCTGGATTACAGGCACGTGCCACCATGCCCAGCTAATTTTTTTTATTTTTAGTAGAGACGGGGCTTCACCATGTTGGTCAGGCTGGTCTCTAACTCCTGATTCAAGTCATCCACCTGCCTTGGCCTCCCAACGTACTGGAATTACAGACATGAGCCACCGCATCCGGCCCTAAACCATGATTTCTAATCTTGTGGCTAATTTATTAGTCCTACGAAAACAGTCTACTCCCCAGGCAGGAAGGGGGTTTGTTTTGGGAAAGGGCAGTTATCATCTTTGTTCCAAAGTTAAACTGTAAACTAAGTTCCTCCCAGAGTTAGTTCGGCCTATGCCCAGGAATGAACAAAGACAGTTTGGAGGTTAGAAGCAAGATGGAATTGGTTAGGTCAGATCTCTTTCACTGTAACAATTTTCTGTTACAATTTTGCAACAGCGTTTTCAATATGGGGTTCACTATGTTGCCCAGGCTAGCCATGAACTCCTGGACTCAAGCAATCCTCCTGCCTTGACCTCCCAAAGTGCTGGGTTTACAGGTATGAGCCACCATGCCAGGTCAACTCCAGCTCAATTAATGACACAAGAAGCATCATGGTATTGGAAAAGGAGCTATCATTTATTACTTCTCTACTATAGACTGGATGCTTTACATAACACTTTCTTCCTTATTTATATCTTCTTATCTTTCTCGTGTGTGTGTTTTGTCTGCTTGTTTGTTTTTTGAGACAGAGTCTTGCTCTGTTACCCAGGCTGGAGTGCAGTGGCACAATCTTGGCTCACTGCAACCTCTGCCTCCTGAGTTCAAGCAACTCTCCTGCCTCAGCCTCCCTAGTAGCTGGGATTACAAGCATGTGCCACCACGCCCGGCTAATTTTTCTGTTTGTTTTTGACATGAAGTTTTGCTCTTGTTGCCTAGGGTGGAGTGCAATGGTGCAATCTCGACTCACTGCAACCTCCGCCTCCAAGGTTCAAGTGATGCTCCTGCCTCAGCCTCCTGAGTAGCTGGGATTACAGGCTCCTGCCACCTCACCCAATATATATTTTGTATTTTTTAGTAGATACGGGGTTTCACCACTCTGGCCAGGCTGGTCTCAAACTCCTCACCTCAGGTGATCCTCCTGCCTTGGCCTCCCAAAGTGCTGGAATTATAGGCATGAGCCACCACGCCCAGCCTTGAAGCTCCTTTGTGAAGGCTGTAGACCAAGTTTTATTGTTTCCATTTTCTAGATAAGAAAACAGAGGCTCAAGAAAGTAGTGTGATTTTCCCAAGGTCATACTGTAAGTGACAAAGCAGAGACTGAGACCCAGATTTCCAACCCAAGTTCTCTTTTTATTATGCTGTACTAGAAGCAGTGGGGTGAATTTATTTATATCCCATGTGATCCTGTGGACATGTGAATTTGTATCTGTAGGTGCTTTACTGGGAACTCCTTGAAAACAGGGGTTATGAGCTGATTGATTTCCACAATTCTTACAGCAGGATCCTCCATATTAGGAAGCAAATGTATATGGAAAGTAAGGGAGGAAAGAAGACAGAGAAAATAATGGAAGGCTGGCAAGAAGAAAACTAAAGTAGAAGAACAAAATGAAAGGTAAGAAAAAAGAGAAAAAAGTAAAGGGACAGAAAGAAATAATATACATCGCTACATGTGTTGATTAAAGAAAAGAAAGAATTCTCTGTGATTTGAAAGGTCTTTCAGAAGCAACAGATATATTGGCAAGAACATGAAGTTAGAACTCAGGGAACCATGGGTGCAGAATCTACCTCCTACTTAAATGCTCTATTACTTTGGCTGAAATTACGTCCCCTTCTAAGTCTGTTTCCTCAACCTGCAAAATGTTGTCAATGCATGCTAACTTTTAGGGTGATTTGTGAGGAAAGCTTGAAAAAAGAAAAGGTGTTTATGGCATCTGACAGGAACTCAATAACAGCATTCCACACCTATGGTTACTCCCACTGAGAGCCTAGAGCCTCAACCATTCCATGACTGTTTAATCTTCTTTCCCTTCCAGGTTCTCTATGGGCAGACGGCGAAGGTCTTGGATCAGGTGCTCCAAAGCTTCCTCCCTGAGAACCCTGACTCCAGCGAGGTATAGGTACAGGCCTTCAAGACCCAGAAGGAGTCACAGTCAGTCTCTCAGGGGATGCTGGCTGCCTGGGGAAGGTGGTAGGAGGAGGAAGAGGTGGTACGTTGAAGTGGTTAAAACCAGGTTTGAATTCAAAACAAACAACAACAAAAAACCTTGTGAATAATCCACTGTTTATTAGCATATGGATAACTGAGAGTTGACCATGTCCTCTGAGCCTGCCTCAAGCCTTTCATTATTTGGGTTATATGTTCCTTGGGCCTTTGCTAGTTGACCCCTGGCTTCAATTACTGTGGTATACCAGTTAGGGCAGAGGTGATTACATAGGCCTGAGCTGGGAGGCTCTGAGCCTTAATTTCCCTGATTCTCCTTCCCCTCACATTTAGCAACTGATATCCTGGATGAGTTCTGCACTCCCCTATAAGCTCAAGCCGGGGCTGGACTGGTGCCTTTTTTCTCAAGTTTGTCATGGAGCACTTTGGCCACGATGTGAATCTGGCTAATCTTTGGCCCTTTTCTAATCTTCATCCCTCTTACCACATCCTGGCCTCTTTTTCGGCCTCCTGAATAAGTCTATATTTGCACCTCAGGATTCTATCTGTCTTTTTGTTTTTCTCAAACTCTTCTCAGCCTTTCTGCTTCTCTTAGAATATCCTCCACTTTCCTTTACTGCCTCCTTCTCCTCAACTTGCTGAGTTTGATTAGGATGGAGGTACCTTACATGGTCTGGTTCATGATCCTTTGCAAAGTGCCCTCTGTCTGACAGTTTTCAGGGAAGGTAACTAGTGCCAAATACCAAACTAATCCCAGAAGCAAGTTTGCTTTTCCTCTTTCTTTCCTCTTCTATCCCTCTTCTTTCCATCCTTTCAAACTGAGCCACTTCTACGTGCCAGGTTTTGTGTTGGGAACTAAGAAAACAAAGAAATCAGATGGAATCCCTGCCCTCAATGAGATAAGCACCTCCCCAACCCAGGTCTTTGCCTCTTACTAGCAATGAATTCTTCAGCAAGTTGTTTAGCATTTCTGGGCTTTGCTCCTTAAATAAGTAGAAATCGGGGCTGAATATGAGTACTGTAAGAGAAGCCAGAGGGAATGCGAAAGAAGGAGTGATCAGTTCCATCTCTGAACAACAGTGAAGGTGCCCTAGTTCATTTCTGCTCCTATAACAAAATACCACAGGCCAGATAATTTATAAACAACATACATTTATTTTTCGTAGTTCTACAGGCTAAGAAGTTCAAGATCAAGGCACTGGCAGATTCAGTGTCTGGTGAGGGCTGCTGTCTGCATCTGAGATGGCTTCTTCTTGCTTCATCCTCACATAGTAGAAGAGCAAAAGGGATGAACACAGTGTTCTCACATGGCAGATGACATAAAAGCGCCAGGCAGCTATCTGAAGCCTATTTTATAAGGACCTTAATCTCATTCACAAGGGCAGAGACCTCATGACTTAATCATATCTCAAAAGTCCCCACCTTTTAATACCATCACCTTGGGGTTTAAGGTCCAACATATGAGTTGTTTGTTTGGTTTTGTTTGAGACTGAGTCTTCCTCTGTCACCCAGGCTGGAGTGCAGTAGCATGATAACAGCTCACTGCAACCTCGACCACCTGAGGTCAAGTGATCCTCCCCCCTCAGCCTCCTGAGTAGCTGGGTACTCAGGACCACAGGTGTACACTCTCATGCCTGGCTAATTTTTAAAAAATATTTTTAGAGATGGGGTCTTCCTATGTTGCCCAGGCTGGTCTCGAGCTCCCAGGCTCAAGTGATCCTCCTGTCTTGGCCTCCCAAAGCGCTGGGATTACAGGTGTGAGCCACTGTGCCCAGCTAGATTATTTTCTATGTATGTTCAAATATCCATATGTGTATATGTGAGCATATAACTGTATGTAAACAAAGGAAATGCATGTGAAAATATGGGAGCTTGTAGTGGAGTTGTATGTGAGTATGTGGAATATATGTGAATGGCAGGAGGTTATGGTGTCTGGGAGAATATATATATGAATAAATGCATTTGTATCAGAGTGTAGGGCATAAGACTATGGTGGAATATATATGAAAGTGTGGGCAAGATGTGTCTATGGGAGCTCATGTAAGCTTTGCAAGTACCTGTATGTGAGTGAGAGTGTATGTCAGAGTTTGAGGTGAGTGTGTATGGTATGGGGAGGGGAGGGCTTACATTGTTTCATGTGAGTGTGTGGGTATGGAGAATAAATTAGTGGGTTAATTGGGCAACCCTGGTTCTACTCCTTAGTTCGCATCATTCAGTAAAGGCTTTCCAGTGAATTCCTTTCAGCAGCAGTTTCTGGGATTTGGGCACTCTAGGGTTAGGAAACTTGTTATTTTTTCCCTTTCAGGCCCTTTGTTGAGGTATACCCTCATTTAGCTCCATACACATTTTATGAGCACTTACTGTGCACAAGGCACTACTCTTAGATCTTTCCTGGCAGATAAGAATACTCTCTGAGGAGTCATGTCTCTCAATATTATCCTAAATCGTTTCTCTCACTGAATTCTCATAAGAGCTGGCTCCCTTCATTGTATAAATGGAGAAAGCAAGACCTGCTCAGAGCATGGGCTTGCAGGCAAATAGACCTGGGATGAATTTCTCTCTCTGTTATTACCTAGTTGTGTTAGTTTGTAAGGGCTGCCATAACAAAATGCTACAGAATTGGTGGCCTAAAATAACAGAAATTTATTTCCTCACACTTGTGAAGGTTGGAAGTCCAAGATCAAGGTGTTAGCAGGGTTGGTTTCTTTTGAGGCCTCTTTCCTTGGCTTGCCAGTGGCTATCTTCTTGCTCTGTCTTCAACATGGTCTTTCCTCTGTATTAATGCATCCCTGGTGTGTCTGTCTGTCTTTTCCAATATTCTCTTTTTTTTTTTTCCTTTTGACGGAGTCTCGCTCTGTCACCAGGCTGGAGTGCAGTGGTGCAATCTCAGCTCACTGCAACCTCCACCTCCCGGGTTCAAGCAATTCTCCCTGCCTCAGCCTCCCAAGTAGCTGGGACTACAGGCATGCACCATCACGCCCAGCTAATTTTTGTATTTTTAGTAGAGACGGGGTTTCACCATGTTGGCCAGGATGGTCTCGATCTCTTGACCTCATGATCCACCCACCTCAGCCTCCCAAGGTGCTGAGATTACAGGCATGAGCCACCGCGCCAGGCCTAATATTCTTTTCTTTCTTTCTTTTTTTTTTTTTTTTGAGACGGAGTCTCGCTCTGTCTCCCAGGCTGGAGTGCAGTGGCACCATCTTGGCTCACTGCAAGCTCTGCCTCCCGGGTTCATGCCATTCTCCTGCCTCAGCCTCCTGAGTAGCTGGGACTACAGGCGCCCGCCACCACACCCAGCTAATTTTTTCTATTTTTTAGTAGAGATGGGGTTTCACCATGTTAGCCAGGATGGTCTCGATCTCCTGACCTCGTGATCCTCCCACCTCGGCCTCCCAAAGTGCTGGGATTACAGGCATGAGCCTCGGCACTCAGCCTATATTCTTTTCTTAAAACGATGTCAGTCAGATTGGATTAGGGCCCACCCTAACAGCTTCAGTGTTTTTTTTTTTTTTTTTTTTTTTTTTGGTAGAAACTGATTTTATTAATAAGTCACATGATACAACAGAATGAGAACATTCAAAGAATGAGTAAAATACTGCTTTGTCCCAAAGGACAAGCAGAAAATGTTAAGGCACAATGGATGCTCAGAAAACGTAAGAAGCTGAAGGGAAAACACATCATCTGTGTACTCAGACACACACACTCCAACCCATCACATGGACACACCCTCGCCCGCCCATCAGAGAAGAATTCACCTGGAATCAGCTGGGGGTGGTGGCTCACGCCTATAATCCCAGCACGTTGGGAGGTTGAGGCGGGCGGATCATGAGGTCAGGAGTTCAAGACCAGACTGACCAACATGGTGAAACCGTCTCTACTAAAAATACAAAAATTAGCGGGGCGTGGTGGCATGCACCTGTAATCCCAGCTACTCAGGAGGCTGAGGCAGGAGAATCGCTTGAGGCAGAGGTTGCAGTGAGCCGAGATGCGCCACTGCACTTCTGCCTGGGCAACAGAGCGAGACTCCATCTCAAAAAAAATAATAAAAAAAAATAATAAAATCACCTGGAATCAAAGCAGCAGGGACAACCTGCGCTGGAGCCGCCAGAACAGGCGGGCAGGCAGTTCGGTGAGACCGAGCAACTCCAGGATGGCAGACGAGAACTGGCAGCTGACATGACCCTGTGGCCAGGACATTCCAAAAGAGGCCTCTTCTTTCCGCCTATTATTTTAACAAATAAAGTCCATGCTGCCAGAAGGCAAGCCCACCTCAAAACTCCTGGCACATTCACAAGCTACCAAAGGGAAGAGGGTGAACAGGCTCTGATACTTAGAGTAGAGGTCTGAGCTTCCTCTCCCATGGTTTTCCACCAGGAACGGAAGACAAAACCAAGCCCTGTGCTGCCACAGGAAATCCCAGGAAGCACCTGTGAGACCCATACACCCACCTCGGAGGGTCCCAGGGCTGGGAAAGCCCTCCTTTCAGGAGCTCAGCTCACCTGGGACAAGACAGAGCCCCTGCTCCCTGGAGGGCAAGCTGGGACCAGAGAAGCCAAGCACCCACATCAGTCACCTTTCCAAGTGTCCTCGAGAAAAGAGAGACTGTCCCGTGTGGCCCAGGCTTTTCCAGGCATGCACCGGCCCCCAGAGGAATCCATGGTGCCACCTGAGAAGGAGCGCGCACCAGAGGTTACCCAGGGCACTTCCTGGCATTGCCCCGGCACAACTCAGATGAACAAAGACCAAACTAAAACCTGAAGACCCAGACACGGGGAGGAGAGGGCAGATCCGGTCAGTCCCCTAGGGGAGCTGCTTGGGCTCCAAGGAGTGCCCACCAGGGGATTTTCAGGAGTTTTTCACAGACTGTGAGTGTGGGTCTGGAGGCCAGGTGGTCCACAGGACAGCCACCTTCCAGCAGTGACATCACCAAAGGTTATCAGAAAGGCATGCTCTTTCTGGTGTCTCGTGCCTGCAAAGGAGACCAGAACGAGGGGCACAGGACCCCAGGTAGGGGCTTACCTGGCTCCCTCCATTCCTGGTTCAACAGGGAGGTGTGGTGGGGGCCCTCACCATGTTTCTGTCCGGGTTCAATCCAGGGAGGCCCCTCCCACCCTCCTCAGGGTGGTGGCCCAGCCTGGCAGTGGGGGGTGGAGCACCAGCAGAAGGAAGGCAGGAAACTGATCATCCAAGTCCAGGGGTTGGAGCACTACCAGGAGGAAGGCGGGGACTGGTCACCCAAGTCCAGGGAAGAGGCCAAAGGCACACACTGGACCTTCAGGTCCCAAACCTCAATCCTTGGTCCTCTGCCACTGGAGCTGCCACCGGGCACTTCAGAACAGGGGACACTGCCCATCTTGAGGTGGGCACAAAGGCATGTTTCTAGGTGAGGGTGGCAGCTGCAGCTTGATCGGATGGTCCTGAGATAGCAGCAGGGCCCAGCATCCGGGGGAATGGGGGGAAGGGAGGGCAAGCTGCAGAGGGGCCCTGCGGGAGGCCCTGGCCAGCTCTGCACAGCCCGGGCATGGCCCCGGGCCCAAAAGTCACTTCTCCGTGGTCTGAGAAATCTGCTGAGGCAGCCCTCCTCCTGTGGTGACCCATGAGACTGTTGCAGCTGGCCCCTGCCCCTCAGGAGGACAGTGCCGGGCCAGGGCCCCCAGTTGCCCTCCTCCTGTGGGGTACAGCGTCCTCAGCCCTGCTCCAGGCTGTCGTTGGGCTGCACCACGGTGTAGCTCCCCTGGCCCAAGGACAGCTGCCGGCTGAAGAAGGACGTGGTGCGCTTCGGCTTCACTCGCCTAATCCCCTTGCCGTCCTCCACGTAGTCGATGGTGGAGAGATGCTGGATCCGGCTGGACACCACACTGCCCTGCCTCTGCAGCTTGGGGCGCTGAACAGGAGCCGGCGAGGAGCTGGGGTCTGAGTGCGAGCCAGTCGCACTGTCCTGGGGGCCTGCGGGCTCCGCCGCCTGGCTCAGTTTGATGCAGTACTCAATGAGGCTGCTCATCAGTTCAGCCTGCTTGGAGTAGATCTTGAGGGGCTTGTTGACAGGTGTGCCCTCGCTGTCCCCGTCGAACTCCAGCCACAGGATGGGCTCCTCCTCCTCAGAGGAGGTGTGGTCCCATGACAGCTCCTGGAAGCACAGGCCTAGCAGGACGTGCTTCTCTCTGCTGTCGATGACGTGCACACCTTCCAGACTGATGGCCACAGAAACTGGCTTGTGCCCGCCCCGGTGCAAAAAGCCTTGGGCTGGCTTGTCAACCTCACCATGGAAGAAGGCACACCCATAGAAGGGCAGCTCGTGGCACTTGGGGAGGTAGGCGCGGTAGTGGGTGTCCAGGGCGGTCTCGCACCCACCGTCGCTGCTGACCTCCTGCACCTGGCGGTAGGCGTTCAGCAGGCCCTGCTCGCCCGGCCGGGCCCGGCCCTGGCCCCATGGCCCCGGAGGGCAGCAAAGAGACCCTGGCCCCGCTTACAGAGGTGGGCAGGGAGGAAGGAGTCCAGCTTCTCCCTCAGGTCACAGGCTGCCGGCCAGCCGGGCTGGTAGGGCACGAGCTGCACGCGCACACCAGGGCGCCCAGAGCCTCGCAGTCCTCCACGTCGCACGGGTACCGTGCAGCCAGCACGTTGCCCTTGGCCTCCTCATAGAGCAGCCGCAGGACCTCCTTGTCGCGAATCTGGAGCTCCCGCCGCTTTGGGAAGAACATGTTCCTTCGGAACCGCAGGAAAGGCTCATCCGTGGCCACGTCGTCGTCCGGGGCACTGGTGAAGCGCAGCAGCAGCTCCGGCCACTGGCGTCCCAGCTTGTAGGGCTGGTGCTTGGGTTTCAGCTGCACCTCCAGCAGAGGGGAGACCAGCCAGAGTGCGAAGACATCCAGGGCGATGTCTGGAAGCTGCAGGATCTTGCGGACGGCGCGGTGCCCCTCATGGGCACTGAGCGAGGGCAGGTTCTCCACAGCCAGGGGCACCACCGTGTCATCCGCCGGGTATACCAGCACGTCAGCCGCTCGGGCTCCCACGGAGGACACGCTGCTTCGGTGGTACCGCTCAGCGGGGCCGGGCTGCCCGGCACTGCCTTCCGTCCCGTCCATCTCGCAGGGTCGCAGAGCCCGCCACCTGAGAGTCAAGGCTCCTGCCCGGAATCCTGCCCCGCTGCCAAGCCCGAGGAATCTTGCTCTGTCACCCAGGCTGGAGTGCAGTGGCGCGATCTCGGCTCACTGCAACCTCTACCTCTCTGGTTCAAGCGATTCTCCTGCCTCAGCCTCCTGAGTAGCTGGGATTACAGGCATGCGCCAACACAGTCGGCTAATTTTTTTTTGTATTTTTAATAGAGACAGGGTTTCACCATGTTGGTCAGGCTGGTCTCGAACTCCTGACCTCGTGATCTGCCCACCTCAGCCTCCCAAATGCTGGGATTACAGGAGTGAGCCACCATGCCCGGTCCAACGGCCTCATTTTAACTTAATTACTTATTTAAAGACTCAGTCTCCAAATACAGTCACATTCTGAGGTGCTGGGGGTCAGAGCTTCAACATACGAATTTTGAAGGGATACAATCAGCCATAGAACTAGCTGTGTGACCTTGACCTCTCTGCACCTTGGTTTCTCCCCAGGGTATGTAGAGATAATTAGGGATGATAGTCTAAATATTTGACACCTGGAAGGGAGTCTGACAACCTACAAACTCTTGTGGCCCTAGTGTTAGAGCAGAGTCCTGGAGGCCCCTGCTATGCCAGGCATTAATCCTTTGGTTGTTGAATTATATGGGGAGGTCCTAGGGGGAGGAGTTCTCATGAAGGAATCAAGGCGGTGGTGGTGCAAGTGAAGAGTGATACCAATCAGTATAGAAGTTTTTAAATATTTTAACAGCCTGTACAGCTCTATCCCTGCATACTACCCAAATATCAGTCCCAGTAGAGTTAATGCCTACCTTATTAGTGTAGTTATACACACACATGTTGATCTTTTCTCCAAACACTCACCTTGGTTTCTCTAAAGAAATCCTATCAGGCCCAATTCTAGGGTCTCAAAAACTCAGCTGCCCCAATGCTGAAGAGCTCTTTTCTCCTCTCTCATACACTGTGGAGTTTACCAAGATAGGGTAGCTGGTGGCTGTTTGGGGCATAGTCTCTATATTATTCTGTTCTCACACTGCTAATAAGGACATACCCGAGACTGGATAATTTATAAAGGAAAGAGGTTTAATTGACTCACAGTTCCACATGGCTGGGGAGACCTCACAATCATGGCTGAAGACAAATAAGGAGCAAAGTCACATCTTACATGGCAGCAGGCAAGAGGGCTTGGGTAAGGGAACTCCCCTTTATAAAACCATCAGATCTCGTGAGACCTAATCACTATCATGAGAACAGCAAGGGAAAGACCCACCTCCATGATTCACCAGGTCTCTCCTGCAAAAAGTAAAGTAGAGGTTCCTCTTCAAAGACTTTCCTCCCCGTCTAATTAGGAATAAATAGTAACTTCTCTTAGAAGCAAAATTTATTCAAAGACCTGTGCTAACATTCTTAAATATCTGCTAGCTGTAATAAAGACATCAATGTACTTTATGTTCTTAGCTCCCACAATTTAGCCTAAATATTTGCCCTGGCATGTTTATACTGGTCCAAGCAAAGCATTAGGCCATAGCCTGTTCCTCTTCCTTATTTGAAGGTGTTTTTACCTTTCTCAGCATTCCACAAGTTACTTCCTCCTTCCTTTGTTCTCTTCTGCCTTTGCTTCTTTTAGAAAGTTCTAAGTTGCTAGCCAGTCGGGACAAATACAGAATTTGAGGTCCCGTTCCACCCCATGGAAACTGGATACAGCAGAAGGGTGGACGTGTCAGGTTGTAAATGACCCTGTCTCTTGTTCAGTGTACTCTCGTGGCAAAACTGCTGGCAAGTGTACCCTTTCTGCAGAAAGTATAAAAATGGCCTTGTTGAGAAAATTAAATTTATGTTCAAGTGCTATTTCTTTATGGCACTGGGGAACAAGCATTTCAAACACTCCCATGACACATAGGAGTTATGGGAGCCACCATTCAAGATGAGATTTGGGTGGGGACACAGCCAAACCATATCAGTCTCTAGGGGCTCCAAGAAAGACACCCATCTCTATGTCCTGGAATGGTGTAGACTGTTTTATGTCTACACCATTACAGTGTAGCAAGACACCCATTTCTATGCCCTGGAATGGTGTAGACTGTTTTATATCTACACCGTTACAGTGTAGCAAAAGGCTAAGATTACAGTCTGGGCTTAGTTGCCTCCTCACCATCTCCCTCTCTTGGTGGACTTCACTCTTCCCTTTGTCCTACAAGGGTCTGGACAGTTCAATGCTCTGTGAAAGCTTTTGCTGGAGAGCAGAAAGGAACTTGAACAGTAGTCAAGTTAGAGTCATCTCTCTCCCTCATAGGAGACTCTTTCTTGACCTTGACATCCATTTTATCCCATTCCCCTTTTTCCCCAGGGGCCAGAAATGAGCCATCTTTGGGCAAGGAAGCCAGAGAAGTCTGCCTCCTGTCTCTTGACTGAGGGCCGCTTCTCCACACCTCTTTATCTCCTGACTCATCTTTGCATTTTTCTTTTGTTTTTGTTTTTTTGAGATGGAGTCTCACTCTGTTGCCTAGGCTGGAGTGCAGTGGCATGATCTCAGCTCACTACAACCTCCGCCTCCTGGGTTCAAGTGATTCTCCTGCCTCTGCCTCCCAAGTAGCTGGGATTACAGGAGCCCATCACCACGCCTGACTAATTTTTGTATTTTTAGTAGAGACGAGGTTTCAACATGTTGACCAGGCTGGTCTCAAACTCCTGACCTCAGGTGATCTGCTTGCCTCAGCCTCCCAAAGTGCCCACCTCATCTTTGGGAAGTTGGTAGAAAGGGGTAGGGGCAGAGCCTTTCCTTAGCATTGGGGGTTCCTTAATGGGAACCCAGGCCAAGAGGGATAATATGAGATTTCAGGGCAGGCTACTGACCCCAAGCCTCGGATAGTTTAGCAAAACCTAAATGAAGGGTGTAGTCAGCTTCACTACCTCAGCATTCCTGGGGCTGTCCAGCAGGGCTCTTCTGGAAAGCTGCAGCCAAACAGAGAGAGAGAAGAAAAAGGTCCATCACGGTGGCAGCCAGTCAGAGGTGACTTTGGAAGTGGAGCAAGAGATCCCAGAACATTTGAGAAAGTTCTTATAAACAGCTCCCAGATTGTGAAGGTAGTGGTTATGAGGAATGTTTGCTGGGATGCGGGTTTAGGGAGGCCGGGGTGATTCAGTTTCATCTCCTCTCTTTGATGGAACCATGGGATCTCAGCCAGACTCCCTTGCAAGCTAGTGGGGGCATTTTGTTTGTCCACCATTGAGTTGCTAGGGCAGCCTAATATTATGGAAAGAGCACTGAATTTGGAGCCACATAGTCTGAGCTCTAGCTCCAGCTCTGCCACTGAATTGCTGTGTGACTTGGGCAAATTTCTTCTTAGATCTCTGTAACATGAGACAGGGAGGGACTTCTTGGTCTCTGTGGGATCCATTCTGCTCTATCTTCCTGAGTCTCTGAGTCAGTGAAGGTGGTGTAGGGTAGGGGAATGGACCGGCTTCTTCCTTCCAGCTTCCACCTTCAGCCTTGCCTCTTGGGATTGGGGCCAGTAAGCCTGAGAGAAGTCATTCCTCCTTTTACCTCTGCCTCCTAAGGGATGGCTCACTGACCCTCATTTTCTCTAGACCTCAGCTACTTCTAGTTCTTTTAGTTGTGATGTTAGGTTGTTAATCTGAGATCTTTCTAACTGTTTGATGTGGGCATTTAGTGCTACAAATTTCCGTCTTAACTCTGCCGTAGCTGTGTTCCAGAGATTGTGGTATGTTGTATCTTTGTTCTCATTAGTTTTAAAGAACTTCCTGATTTCTGCCTGAATTTCATTATTGACCGAGAAACCATTTAGGAGCAGGTTATTCAATTTTCATGTAATTGTATGGTTTCGAGTGAATTTCTTAGTCTTGGTTTCTAATTTGATTGTGCTGTGGCCCAAGAGATTGTTATAATTTCAGTTCTCTTCCATCTGCTGAGGAGTGTTTTACTTCCTATTATGTGATGATTTTTTTTTTTTTTTTTTTTGAGATGGAGTTTCACTCTTGTTGCCCAGGCTGGAGTGCAATGGCACAATCTTGGCTCACTGCAACCTTCGCCTCCTGGGTTCAAGCGATTCTCCTGCCTTAGCCTCCCGAGGAGCCGAGACTACAGGCATGCACCACTATGTCTGGCTAATTTTTGTATTTTTAGTAGAGATGGGGTTTCATCATGTTGGACAGGCTGGTCTCGAACTCCTGACCTCAGGTAATTCGCCCGCCTCGGCCTCCCAAAGTGCTGGGATAACAGGTGTGAGCCACTGTGCCCAGCCTTATGCAATTGATTTTAAAGCATGTGCCATGTGGTGATGAGAAGAATGTATATTCTGTTGTTTTTGGGTGGAGAGTTCTGTAAATATGTAACAGATCCATTTGATCCAGTGCTGAGTTCAGATCCTGAATATCTTTGTTAATTTTCTGTCTTAATGATCTGTCTAATATTGTCAGTGGGATGTTTAAATCTCCCACTATTATTCTGTGGGGGTCTAAGTCTCTTTGAAGGTCTCTAAGAAATTGCTTTATGAATCAGGGTGCGCCTGTGTTGGGTGCATATTATATTTAGGATAGTTAAGTTTGTTGAATAGAACCCTTTACCATTATGTAATGCCATTCTTTGTCTTTTTAAAAATCTTTGTTGGTTTAAAGTCTGTTTTGTCAGAAACTAAGATTGCAACACCTGCTTTTTTTCTGTTTTCCATTTGCTTGGTACATTTTTCTCCATCTCTTTATTTTGAGCCTATGTTTGTCATTGCATGTGAGATGGGTCTCTTCAAAACAATGGTCTTGGTTCTTTATCCAGCTTGCCACTCTCTGTCTTTTAATTAGGTCATTTAGCCTGTTTCAATTTGAGGTTAGTATTGTTATGTGTGGATTTGATCCTGTCATCATTTTAGCTGGTTATTTTGTACACTTGTTTATGTGGTTGCTTTATAGTGTCACATCTTTGAGATGTTTGGGGGTCACCAATATCAGATATCCCCCTCAGAAACTTCCTCACTATGAAGGATGAATTCATGTAGAGCAAGGAGTCTAGCAGCACTCCTGTGCCTTTGTGCCTCCAAGGGTGAGGGTGCAGAGAAATAGGTCTTACTTGTCCTTGAAAATACATATTTTTTTCTTTTTTTCGGAGTCTCTCTCTGTCACCCAGGATGGAGTGCAATGGCATGATCTCGGCTCACTGCAACCTCCACCTCCCAGGTTCAAGCGATTCTTCTGCCTCCACCTCCCGAGTAGCTGGGATTACAGGCACATGCCACCACACCCGGCTAATTTTTGTATTTTTAATAGAAACGCGATTTCACCATATTGGCCAGGCTGGTCTCAAACTCCTGATCTCATGATCAGCCTGACTCGGCCTCCCAAAGTGCTGGGATTACAGGCCTGAGCCACCGTGCCCGGCCTGAGAATACATCTTTATAGAATACTCAGTATAGTGCTCTGCCTCCAAGCTCTGCTAAATTAAACTGGTTGTCACTGGGAAAAAAAATCTCCTGTTTGGGTTTTACCAAGGGACACACACACTTTGACTTTAGTCCTGTCCCCCTCCCACTGAAAGTGGCAAAAACAATAACTAAAGGATTTAGGCATTACTGTACTCTCTTTTCTTGGGCAGTAGGTAAAAGTTATTTTAAAATTAACTAGTTTTTTTTTAAATATTAAAAACAATACCCGCACATAGTAAAGCATTTAAACAGTACAAACAGCCAGATTACCAGGTTCATTCCACAAGGGTACCCAATGAAAACAGTCTCTTGTGTGTTCCTTTGAAAAAATGTTAATATTTCTACAGAACAACCTTTTTTTTTATTCACACAAATGGACTCAAACCAGTTACACTGTTCTCTGCCTTACTTTGTTCCCTTAACTATTTGGATGACTTTCCATATCAGTACAAACATATTCACCTCACTCTTTTTAATAGAGATATAGATGGAGGTAGAATTTATACTGTAGTTTAACTGATCAGTCCCTAAATGATGAATGTTTAGGGATTCCACCCCCTCCACCCAGTCTTTTGCTACTAGAAACAATGCTATAGTGACTATCCTTGTACACATGTCCATGCACAGGTATGATATATCTGCAGGCTAAATTCCTAGAAATATAACTGTTGGATCAAAGAGTATGCACACTTAACTTTTTTTTTTTTTTTTTTTTTGAGACAAGAGTCTCACTTTGTCACCTAGGCTGGAGTGCGGTGATGTGATCTCAGCTCACTGCAACCTCTGCATCCCGGGTTCAAGCGAATCTCGTCCCTCCACCTCCCGAGTAGCTGGGACCACAGACGTGCACCACCATGCCCGGCTAATTTTTTTGTATTTTTAGTAGAGACGGGGTTTCATCATGTTGGCCAGGCTGGTCTCATACTTCTGACCTTAAGTGATCTGCCCACCTTAGCCTCCCAAAGTGCTGGGATTACAGGCATGAGCTTCCACACCTGGCACACACTTAACATTTTTTGATTAATACTGACAAACTGCCCTCCAATGAGATTGCCCAATTTATACTCTTAATAGGCTGTGTAGAAGATGGACTGTTTTCCCACACTGTCACTCACACTAAGTATTAACAAACTTAATAATCTTATACGTGAAAAGTTGTATCTCACTTTAATTTTAATTTCTTTCATTATGAGCAATGATGAGCATCTTTATCAGTAATTCATCTCTCTTACTGTCTACTTACTGTGCATGCCCTTTCCCCATTTTGCATTGTTATTCATCTTAATCTTACTGATTTATATGATCTTTTTGTTATTGAGAAAAGTAGCCCCTCTCTTACTTGTTTTATGTATTATAAAATCTGATACCACTTTGTTGTTTGTGTTTTGACTTTGTCATATATATTTTTGTGATGCAAAAGTTTTAAATGTTATGTGAAATGCATCAATATTTTCTTGTATGGCTTTTGGATTTTGTATGACGTTTAGAGTTTCTTCACTTAAAGGTTATACAATCTTCTTCTTATGCATTCATTAGTCTCTTTCTTTCTTAGCATTTAAATCTTAGATCCATCTGGAATTTTCCCTACTTTATAGTTAACATTTCAAGCTTAGCACCCCTGAATCTGCTTATTTCCCTCAGACTAGTGCTTTTCAAATATTTCCACAAAAGGATATCTCAGAGGAGAGGAGTGTCCTTGAAACCCTGGGGATCTGGAGAGATTTGGTGCCAGCTACAGGATCAACATTTTTTTTTTTTTTTGAGATGGAGTCTTGCTCTGTTGCCCAGGCTGGAGTGCAGTGGTGTGATCTCAGCTCACTGAAACCTCTGCCTCCCTGGTTCGAGAGATTCCCCTGCCTCAGCCTCCTGAGCAGCTGGGATTACAGGCACCTGCCACCACACCCAGCTAATTTTTGTATTCTTAATAGAGAAGGAGTTTCACCATGTTGGCCAGGCTGGTCTCGAACTCCTGACCTCAAGTGTTCCACCTGCCTTGGCTTCCCAAAGTGCTGGGATTACAGGCTTGAGCCACCCCGACCAGCCAAGATAAGGATTATTAAAAAATATATATATAATATATATAATATATTATATATATATTATATAATATATTATATATATATTTGCTCTTGTTACACACTAAAGAATTCCTTAATATCATAAAAAATCAGTTTTTAAATTTCCCTGACATAAAACAATCTATGAAGACCGTTTAATAAATTGATGTTTTAGCCAGATGCAGTGGCTCATGCCTGTCATCCCAGCAACTTAGGAGGCTGAAGCAGGAGGTTTGCTTGAGCTCAGGAGTTCTAGACCAGCCCGGGCAACATATGGAAAACTTGTCTCTACAAAAAGAAAATAAAATAAAAAATAGCCAGGTGTGGTGGCGCACACCTGCAGTCCTAGCTATTCAGTAGGCTGAGGTGGGAGGACTGCTTAAGCCCAGAATTTTGAGGCTGCAGTGAACTATGATTGCTCCACTGCACTCCATTCAGCCTGAGCAATAGAGCAAGACCCTGTCTCAAAAAAAAAAAAAAAAAAAAGAAAGAAAGAAAAGAAAAGAAGTTGATGCTTTCATTAACATCAGTAATTTGTGGGGACTGCATGAGAAATTTTCATTGAACGTGCCAAGCCCCAGCAACTTCATTGCAAATCCTTACCTATCAGCCCCTAAGACTGAATTCTTTCAGCTTCTCTCTGAAACCTATCTTTGAGTCAGACTGCTGCCTTAATTAACTTTTTAACTTCCTTAGCTAGACCTTCTAGAAAATTAATTGTTCCTCCTTAATTCTCTTTAGAACTAGCTACTTTCAAAGAGTTGCTCCTGAAATATACAATACATTGTTGTTAACTATCAATTTTAAAAAGTTGCTTCTGACAATAATCATAGAATTCCATCAATCTCAGGATACACTAGAAGCTTTTCTAAAATAATTTATCACCAGCCACGGTGGCTCACGCCTCTAATCCCAGCACTTTGGGAGGCTGAGGTGGGTGGGTCACCTGATGTCAGGAGTTGGAGACCAGCCTGACCAACGTGGTGAAACCCCGTCTCTACTAAAAATATAAAATTAGCCAGGGGTGGTGGAGCATGCCTGTAATCCCAGCTACTCAGGAGGCTGAGGCAGGAATATTGCTTGAACCCAGGAGGGAGAGGTTGCAGTGAGCTGAAATCGTGCTATTGCACTCCAGCCTTCAGGCAACAAGAGTGAAACTTTGTCTCAAAAAAAAAAAAAAAATTTTAAGTCATTTTGTCTGAGTGCGGTGTCTCACACCTGTAATCCCAGCACTTTGGGAGGCCAAGGGGGGCCGGATCACTTGAGGTTAGGAGTTCAAGACCAGCCTGGCCAAGATGGCGAAACCCCGTCTCTACTAAAAACACAAAAATTAGCCAGGTGTGGTGATGGGCACCTGAAATCCCAGCTACTCGGGAGGCTGAGGCTGGAGAATCGCTTGAACCCAGGAGGCGGAGGTCGCAGTGAGCTTACATCACGCCACTGCACTCCAGCCTAGGCGACAAAAGCAAAACTCCATCTCAAAAAATAAAATAAAATAAAATAAAATAAAATAAAATAAAATAAAATAAAATAAAAAGAATTTCTTTTGTGGGAAACAAACAAACACTTAGCTTTTTTTTTTTTTTTTTTTAGAGTATTTAATCTTGTTCTTTTTTTTTGTTTGTTTTTTGTTTTTTTTTTTTTCTTTTATTATTATTATACTTTAGGTTTTATGGTACATGTGCGCAATGTGCAGGTAAGTTACATATGTATACATGTGCCATGCTGGTGCGCTGCACCCACCAACTCGTCATCTAGCATTAGGTATATCTCCCAATGCTATCCCTCCCACCTCCCCCCACCCCATAACAGTCCCCAGAGTGTGATGTTCCCCTTCCTGTGTCCATGTGTTCTCATTGTTCAATTCCCACCTATGAGTGAGAATATGCGGTGTTTGGTTTTTTGTTCTTGCGATAGTTTACTGAGAATGATGATTTCCAATTTCATCCATGTCCCTACAAAGGATGTGAACTCATCATTTTTTATGGCTGCATAGTATTCCATGGTGTATATGTGCCACATTTTCTTAATCCAGTCTATCATTGTTGGACATTTGGGTTGGTTCCAAGTCTTTGCTATTATGAATAATGCCGCAATAAACATACGTGTGCATGTGTCTTTATTGTAGATTTTCCTAATCTAAGCTGAGGTTCATGTCTCCTGGGGGAAAATTAAACAAAATGAGGAACAGAAGGCTGAGTGAAGGATCCTGGCAGAAGTGGTAGTGAAGCTGGCCTCTTTGGGATCCAACTTTAATCACCCAAAGAAAGGCTACATGGTTGATAGGGCACATCTATGTTCCATCTCCTTGGAACACAGATATTCAGGGGGCATGGACTGGGATTAATCACAATCTAATTCCAATTTCAACTAGGCATAGAGAAGAGTTTCTCTGGTAAATGTTTGAGAAAATAGAAATGGCACAGTGGCACATTCCTATAATCCCAGCACTTTGGACAAGGCAGAAGGATTGCTTGAGTTCAGGAATTTGAGATCAGCCTGCGCAACACAATTAGACCTTATCTCTATTTTTTAAAAGTAATATTAATATGCTGGGAATGGTGGCTCACGCCTGTAAACCCAGCACTTTGGGAGGCTGAGGCGGGCAGATCATCTGAGGTCAGGAGTTCGAGACCAGCCTGACCAACATGGAGAAACCTTGTCTCTACTAAAAATACAAAATTAGCCAGGCATGGTGGCGCATGCCTGTAATCCCAGCTACTTGGGAGGCTGAGGCAGGAGAATTGCTTGAATCCGGAAGGCGGAGGTTTCGGTGAGCTGAGATTGCACCATTGCACTCCAGCCTGGGCAACAAGAGTGAAAGTCCATCTCTAAATAAATAAATAAATAGAGAAAATAGTAAGATTCATGTCCATCTTCCTAGTCTTCAGGAGGACATTCCTCCCTTGCCTGTACACGCCTTTCCCTTACACATACACTCTGAGCTGAAGCATCTTATCCATCTGTCAGAGGCTGGTTCAAGTTGTAGGCTTGAAGGCTGGGATTTGAGTCTTGACCTAGGCAAAAACAAGGACCAGGGCCTGGCCAGGAAAGGATCAAGAGAATACAGTTCACAACAACCCTTCCTGTGAGTAGTGGGCATTTTATCCAACAAAACCTGTTCATGTTCACATTGGTTTTTTTTTTTTTTTTTGAGATGGAGTCTTTCTTTGTTGCCCAGGCTGGAGTGCAGTGGCGTGATCTCAATTCACTGCGACCTCCGCCTCCCAGCTTCGAGTGATTCTCCTGCCTCAGCCTCCCAGTAGCTAGGATTACAAGTGTGCACCATCATGTCTGGCTAATTTTTTTGTATTTTTGATAGAGACGGGGTTTCACCATGTTGGCCAGGCTGGTCTTGAACTCCTGACCTCAGGTGATCCACTCACCTTGGCCTCCCAAAGTGCTGGAATTACAGGCGTGAGTCACCATGCCTGGCCATGTTCATACTCTTTCTTCTTTTTCAATTTTCTTCTTCTTCTTCTACTTTAAGTTCTGGGGTATATGTGCAGAACATGCAGGTTTGTTACATAGGTATACATGTGCCATGGTGGTTTGCTGCACCCATCAACCTGTCATCTACATTAGGTATCTCTCCTAATGCTCTCCCTCCTCTAGCCCCCTACCCCCTGACAGGCCCCAGTGTGTGATGTTCCCCACCCTGTGTCCATGTGTTCTCATTGTTCAACTCCCACTTATGAGTGAGAACATGAGGTGTTTGGTTTTATGTTCTTGTGTTAGTTTGGTAAGAATGATGGTTTCCAGCTTCTTCCATGTCCCTGCAAAGGACGTGAACTCATCGTTTTTTATGGCTGCGTAGTATTCCATGGTGTATGTGTGCCACATTTTCTTTATCTAGTCTATCATTGATGGACACTTGGGTTGGTTCCAAGTCTTTGCTATTGTGAACAGTGCCACAATAAACATATGTGTGCATGTGTCTTTATAGTAGAATGATTCATAATCCTCTTGGTATATACTCAGTAATGGGATTGCTGGGTCAAATGGTATTTCTGTTTCTAGATCCTTGAGGAATCGCCACACTGTCTTCCACAATGTTTGAACTAACTTGCACTCCCACCAACAGTGTAAAAGCATTCCTATTTCTCCACATCCTCTCCAGCATCTGTTGTTTCCTGACATTTTAATGATCCCCTTTCTAACTGGCATGAGATGATATCTCATTGTGATTTTGATTTACATTTCTCTAATGACCAGTGATGATGACCTTTTTTTCATATGTTTGTTGGCTACATAAATGTCTTCTTTTGCTGGGTGCAGTGGCTCACGCCTGTAATCCCAGCACTTTGGGAGCCTGAGGTGGGTGGATCAAGAGGTCAGGAGTTCAAGACCAGCCTGGCCAAGATGCTGAAACTCTGTCTCTACTAAAAATACAAAAATTAGCCAGGAACGGTGGCAGGCACCTCTAATCCCCACTGCTTGGGAGGCTGAGGTAGGAGAATCACTTGAACCCTGGGTGGGTGGAGGTTGCAGTGAGCCGAGATCGCACCACTGCATTCCAGCCTGGGTGACAGAGTGAGACTCCATCTCAAAAAATAAATAAATAAAATAAAATAAAATAAAACAAAAATAAATGTCTTCTTTTGAGAAGTGTCTGTTCATATCCTTCGCCCACTTTTTGATGGGGTTGTTTGTTTTTTTCTTGTAAATTTGTTTAAGTTCTTTATAGATTCTGGATATTAGCCTTTGTCAGATGGATAGATTGTAAAAATTTTCTCCCATTCTGTAGGTTGCCTGTTCATTCTGATGATAGTTTCTTTTGCTGTGCAGAAGCTCTTTAGTTTAATTACATCCCATTTGTCAATTTTGGCTTTCGTTGCCATTGCTTTTGATGTTTTAGTCATGAAGTTTTTGTCCATGCCTGTGTCCTGAATGGTATTGCCTTGGATTTCTTCTAGGGTTTTTATGGTTTTAGGTCTTATGCTTAAGTCTTTAATCCATCTTGAGTTAATTTTTGTATAAGGTGTAAGGAAGGGGTCCAGTTTCATTTTTCCGTATATGGCTTACCAGTTTTCCCAACACCATTTATTAAATAGGGAATCCTTTTCCTATTGCTTGTTTTTGTCAGGTTTGCCAAAGGTCAGATGGTTGTAGATGTGTGGTGTTATTTCTGAGGCCTCTATTCTGTTCCATTGGTCTATATATCTGTTTTGGTACCAGTACCATGTGGTTTTGGTTACTGTAGACTCGTAGTATAGTTTGAAGTCAGGTAGTGTGATGCCTCCAGCTTTGTTCTTTTTGCTTAGGATTGTCTGCTATGCGGGCTCTTTTTTGGTTCCATATGAAATTTAAAGTAGTATTTTTCTAATTGTGTGAAGAAAGTCAATTGTAGCTTGATGCGGATGGCATTGAATCTATAAATTACTTTGGTCAGTATGGCCATTTTCACGATATTGATTCCTCCTATCCATGAACATAGAATGTTTTTCCATTTGTTTGTGTCCTTCTTTATTTTTTTGAGCAGTGGTTTGTAGTTCTCCTTGAAGAGGTCCTTCATATCCCTTGTAAGTTGTATTCCTAAGTATTTTATTCTCTTAGTAGCAATTGTGAATGGGAGTTCACTCATGATTTGGCTCTCTGTCTATTATTGGTGTATAGGAATGTTTGTGATTTTTGCACATTAATTTTGTATCCTGAGACTTTGCTGAATTTGCTTATCAGCTTAAAAATATTTTGGGCTGAGATGATGGGGTTTTCTAAATATACAATCATGTCATCTACAAACAGAGACAATTTGACTTCCTCTCTTCCTGTTTGAGTACCTTTATTTCTTTATCTTACCTGATTGCCCTGGCCAGAACTTCCAATACTAGGTTGAAGAGGAGTGGTGAGAGAGAGCATCCCTGTCTTGTGCCAGTTTTCAAAGGGAATGCTTCCAGTTTTTGCCCATTCAGTGTGGTATCAGCTGTGGGTTTGTCATAAATAGCTCTTATTATTTTGAGATACATTCCGTCAACACCTAGTTTATTGAGAGTTTGTAGCATGAAAAGGTGTTGAATTTTGCCAAAGGCCTTTACTGCATCTTTCGAGATAATCATGTGGTTTTTGTCATTGGTACTGTTTATGTGGTGGATTACAGTTATTGATTTGCGGATGTTGAACCAGCCTTCCATCCTAGGGATGAAGCCGACTTGGTCATGGTGGATAAGCTTTTTGATGTGCTGCTGGATTCGGTTTGCCAGTATTTTACTGAGGATTTTTGCGTTGATATTCATCAGGGATATTGGCCTGAAATTTTCTTTTTTTGTTGTGTCTCTGCCAGGTTTTGGTATAAGCATGATGCTGGCCTCATCAAATGAGTTAGGGAGGAGTCCCTCTTTTGCTATTGTTTGGAATCGTTTCAGAAGGAATGATACCAGCTCCTTCTCTCTCTTCTTCTTCATTATTCTGGCTATCAGTCTATCTATTTTGTTGATCTTTTCACAAAACCAGCTCCTGGATTCATTGATTTTTTTGAAGGGTTTTTTTTTGTGTATCTATATCCTTCAGTTCTGCTCTGATCTTAGTTATTTCTTGTCTTCTGCTAACTTTTGAATTTGTTTGCTCTTGATTCTCTAGTTCTTTTAATTGTGATGTTAGGGTGTCAATTTTAGATCTTTCCTGCTTTCTCTTGTGGGCATTTAGTGCTATAAATTTCCCTCTAAACACTACTTTAGCTGTGTTCCAGAGATTCTGGTACGTTGTATCTTTGGTCTCATTGGTTTCAAAGAATTTATTTATTTCTGCCTTAATTTCATTATTTACCCAGTAGTAATTCAGCAGCAGGTTGTTCAGTTTCCAGTAGTTGTGCGTTTTTGAGTTAGTTTCTTAATCCTGAGTCCTCATTTGATTGCACTGTAGTCTGAGAGACAGTTTATTATGATTTCTATTCTTTTGCATTTGCTGAGGAGTGTTTCACTTCCAATTATGTGGTGAATTTTAGAATAAGTGTGATGTGGTGCTGAGAAGAATGTATATTCTGTTGATTTGGAGTGGAGAGTTCTGTAGATGTCTATTAGGTCCACTTGGTCCAGAGTTTAGTTCAAGTCCTGAATATCCTTGTTAATTTTCTGTGTCATTGATCTGTCTAATATTGACAGTGAGGTGTTAAAGTCTCCCACTATTATTGTGTGGGAGTCTAAGTCTCCTTGTAGGTCTCTAAGAACTTGCTTTATGAATCTGGGTTCTCCTGTATTGGGTGCATATATATTTAGGATAATTAGCTCTTTTCATTGCATTGATCCCTTTACCATTATGTAATGCCCTTCATTGTCTCTTTTGATCTTTGTTGGTTTGAAGTCTGTTTTATCAGAGACTAGGATTGCAACCCTTGTTTTTTATTGTTGTTGTTGCTTTTTATTTTTTTGCTTGGTAAATATTCCTCCATCCTCTTATTTTGAGCCTATGTGTGTGTTTTCACATGAGATGGGTCTCCAGAATATAGCACACCGATGGGTCTTGACTCTTTATCCAATTTGCCAGTCTGTGTATTTTTACTGGGATATTTAGCCCATTTATATTTAAGGTTAATATTGTTATATGTGAGTTTGATCCTGGCATTATGATGCTAGCTGGTTATTTTCCTGTTAGTTGATGCAGTTTCTTCATAGTGTCGATGGTCTTTATAATTTGGTATGGTGGCTGGCACTGGTTGTTCATTTTCATGTTTAGTGCTTCCTTTAGTTACTCTTGTAAGGCAGGCCTATTGGTGACAAAATCTCTCAGCATTTGCTTGTCTGTAAAGGATTTTATTTCTTCTTTGCTTATGAATCTTAATTTGGCTGGATATGAAATTCTGGGTTGAAAATTATTTTCTTTAAGAATGTTGAATGTTGGCCCCCACTCTCTTCTGGCTTGTAGGGTTTCTGCAGAGAGATCTGCTGTTAGTATGATGTGCTTCTTTTTGTGAGCAACCTGACCTTTCTCTCTGGCTGTCCTTAACGTTTTTTTCCTTCATTTCAACCTTGGTGAATCTGATGATTATGTGTCTTGTGGTTGCTTTTCTCAAGGTATATCTTTCTGTTGTTCTCTGTATTTCCTGAATTTGAATGTTGACCTGTGCCGAGATCAACTCGGTCAGGGAGACCCTAACCCAGTGGCGCTAGAGGGATTAAAGACACACACACAGAAATATAGAGGTGTGAAGTGGGAAATCTGGGGTCTCACTGCCTTCAGAGCTGAGAGCCCCTAACAGAGATTTACCCACATATTTATTAACAGCAAGCCAGTCATTAGCATTGTTTCTATAGATATTAAATTAACTAAAAGTATCCCTTTTGGGAAATGAAGGGATGGGCCAAATCAAAGGAATAGGTTGGGCTAGTTAACTGCAGCAGGAACATGTCCTTAAGGCACAGGTCGCTCATGCTATTGTTTGTGGCTTAAGAATGCCTTTAAGCAGTTTTCCATCCTGAGTGGGCCAGGTGTTCCTTTCCCTCATTCCCATAAACCCACAATAACTAAAGGTGGGTGTTAGGGCCATTATGAACATATTACAGTGCTGCAGAGATTTTGTTTATGGCCAGTTTTGTGGCCAGTTTATGGCCAGATTTTGGGGGGCCTGCTCCCAACCGGCCTGTCTTGCTAGGTTGGGGAAGTTCTCCTGGATAATATCCTGAAGAGTGTTTTCCAGCTTGGTTCCATTCTCCTGGTCACTTTCAGGTACACCAATGAAATGTAGGTTTGGTCTTTTCACATAGTCCCATATTTCTTGGAGGCTTTGTTCGTGCCTTTTCATTCTTTTTTCTCTAATCTTGTCTTCACACTTTATTTCATTAAGTTGATCTTCAAACTCTGATATCCTTTCTTCTGCTTGATTGATTTGGCTATTGATACTTGTGTATGCTTCACGAAGTTCTTGTGCTGTGTTTTTCAGCTCCATCAGGCCATTTATGTTCTTCTCTAAACTAGTTATTCTAGGTAGCAATTCATCCAACCTTTTTTCAGGATCTTAGCTTCCTTGCATTGGGTTAGAACATGCTCCTTTAGCTCGGAGGAGTTTGTTATTATCCACCTTCTGAAGCCTACTTCTGTCAATCTGTCAAACTCATTCTTCATCCAGTTTTGTTCCTTTGCTGGCAAGGAGTTGTGATCCTTTAGACGTATTCTGGTGTTTTGAATTTTCAGCTTTTTGCAGTGGTTTCTCCCCATCTTCATGGATTTATCTACCTTTGGTCTTTGACGTTGGTGACCTTCAGATGAGGTTTCTGAGTGGACATCCTTTTTTGTTGATGTTGATGCTATTACTTTCTGTTTGTTAGTTTTCCTTCTAACAGCCAGGCCCTTCTGCTGCAGGTCTGCTGGAGTTTCCTGGAGGTCCACCCCAGACCTTATTTTCCTGGGTATCACCACCAGACTCTGTAGAACAGCAAAGATTGCTGCCTGTTCCTTCCTCTGGAAGCTTTGTCCCAGAGGGGCAACCACCAGATGCCAGCTGGAGCTCTCCTGTATGAGGTGCCTGTCTGCCCCTGCTTGGAGGTGTCTCCCAGTCAGGAGACACGGGCATCAGGGACCCACTTGAGAAGGCCGTCTGACCCTTAGCAGAGCTCCAGTGCTGTGCTGGGAGATCCCCTGCTCTCTTCAGAGCCAGCAGGCAGGGACATTCAAGTCAGCTGAAGCTGTGCCCACAGCAGCCCCTTCTCCCAGGTGCTCTGTCCCAGGGAGATGGGGGTTTTATCTATAAGCCCCTGACTGGGGCTGCTGCCTTTTTTTCACAGATGCCCTGCCCAGAGAGGAGGAATCTAGAGAGACAGTCTGACTACAGTGGCTTTGCTGAGCTATGGAGGGCTCTGCCCAGTTGGAACTTCCCAGGGGCTTTGTTTACACTGTGAGGGGAAAAACTCCTACTCAAGCCTCAGTAATGGCGGACGCCCCTCTCCTCATCAAAGCTCCAGTGTCCCAGGTTGACTTCAGACTGCTGTGCTGGCAGTGAGAATTTCAAGCCAGTGGATCTTAGCTTGCTGGGCTCCATGGGTGTGGGATCCACCGAGTTAGACCATTTGGCTCCCTGGCTTCAGCCCCCTTTCCAGAGGAGTGAACAGTTCTGTCTCACTGGGGTTCCAGGCACCACTGGCATATGAAAAAAAGACTCCCGCAGCTAGCTAAGTGTCTGCCCAAACGGCTGCCCAGGTTTGTGCTCAAAACCCAGGGCCCTGGTGGCATAGGCACTCGAGGGAATCTCCTGGTCTGTGGGTTGTGAAAACCATGGGAAAAGCATAGTGTTGGGGCCAGAGTGCACCATTCCTCATGGCAAAGTTGCTCACAGCTTCCCTTGGCTAGGGGAGAGAGTCCCCCAACTCCTTGCATTTCCCGGGTGAGATGATGCCTCACCCTGCTTTGGCCTGCCCTCCGTGGGCTGCACCCACTGTCTAACCAGTCCCAGTGAGACAAAACAGGTACCTCAGTTGGAAATGCAGAAATCTTCCGCCTTCTGCGTTGATCTCGCTGGGAGCTGCAGACTGGAGCTGTTCCTATTCGGCCATCTTGCCTGAGTCTAGCTATGTTCATATTCTTAATGCCCATCAGTGAAGTGGGTGCTTTCATCTCTACTTGTTAGATGAGGAAATTAAGTCTCAAGAAGGAAGAGGCCCTCCAAAGCCACAGTGAGTGAGTATCAAAACTGACTACAAATCAGCCCTTGTAAACTCAGGTCTCTGGCTTCCAAACTACTATGATTTTCCCCAAATTTGTCCTCTGACAGTTGCCCATGGCAGAACTGCTCTCAGAGATAATCCTCACTCACCTTATCTGAGCCCTGGAGATTTGGGGGAGAACGGGCATCACTAAAGGAGGGCGGGGCAGAAGGAGCACTTTGGCTGACACTACCCAGGTGAGGACGTGGCTGCAGCATTTCCATAGAAGTGGTACAGTCTCCTCTGCAAAATAGGCCTCTTGGAGGAATTCATTTTTCTGAAGCTCAAGAAGCCTGAACAAATCTTGCCAGCCCTATAACCTTCAGCCATGGCATTTATTTCATACATAACCTGGTACCAAGAGGGCCTGGGAATACCACCCCCTCCCCTGAGGAAGTAGATAGAGAGTAGCAGCTCGTTCAATAAACAGACACAGGGAGTCATTGAGCACTGTTCAATGGAGTGGAGAAAGAGAGGAGCAGAAAAAGAGAGGAAACCCTGACGGTCAGCCTCTGTATCCTGGCTGTAACCCCAGGATCCATGAGAAGGATTCAAGGGGGCTGGCTGAAGAGTCAGTTTTTTGTTATACTTCTCTATTCATTTCTCCTCTGGATCCTAAAGCCACCCCGACCCCTATTCATTGAACAAGAGACAACCTGGCTGTTTTCTCACTCCTCTTGGTGCCCATGGGCAAGATGGAGGTAGTATGAGAGCCCAATAATCCTGTATCTTAGATGTGAAAAAACGAAGGGATGTGATGTCCCCAGGGTCTACCCTAGGGAAACAAAAGCGTTAGACTTTTTACTCCTTGAAATTGCAAGACAGATCTAAACGCTGGGTCACAGGCAGGACCCTGGCCATTAGCAGCTACTCTTGGGCTCTGCTTGGCTCAGAGAGGGAGCCAGCAGGGGCCTCAGTCTAGGAGTTTGGGGTCAAATCTGAGAACCTTCAGCTTCTCTATAGAAAAAAAAAAAAAAAAAAAAAAACCAAGCTCCCAAGTCCCTCCCCAAAAGCTCCTGCAAGAATTCCTCAGGCTGCCACTGTCCCCAGGCCATATTCAGCTATGGAGACAGTATACCAGCCTTCTTAAATGCTGGTTTTGATACCAGTCTTATGGCTCAAGTTTCTCTGTTCCAGGGCCATGGTGGAGTTCTGCTGTCTCCAGATTCCAGGAATTCTCTTGTATTCCATCATCGTATACCAGACTGAGGATAAGAAGCACAGAATTGCAGCCATGGTCTTCTTCACCAAGGTAAGAACTACCTCCACCCCACAGAAGCCAGGAGCTGGCCTAGGACAGACATGTATATCTTCCTCCAAATGTAACTTGCTTTTGTGCAGGACATTGCTCATTGTCTGTATTGTTGTATGACTCTAACCAGCCATTGACTCTGGGACTTGGTATGGTCATCTGGAAAATGAGGGGTTCAGACTAGAGAATATGGAAATCCATAGTATTTAAGACAAGAAGATTCCTGGGGAGATCCTGTAGAATTTTTCTTGCCCTCCTGAAACCTTTTATCTCCTTGAAGAGAACAGACACCAAGCCTCTGTTCCTACTCTGGTAGGGACAGACTTGGGATGACCCAGATTATGGTTAGCAGGTGCAAGTCTTATACAGTTCCTTCAGTTCACCAGCATGTGGTTCCAATGGTCATTTCTCCTCTGAGATCAGGGTAGTTGTGGGTTGGTAACAGGGGCACTGAGGGCAGAAGTGCCTCCTGCTTTGGGGAGGACTCATCTCAGCTGGCAGAATATGAGCTGGAAAGCCTTTCAGGGGCCAAAAACCTCAGGGACTGACTCTTCCAGCATTTTGAAGCTCTCTGGTGTCCAAGTTGTTGTTTTGAGACTCGTTTCTGAGCTGTCTGTGTAAAGGCATCTGTGCCAGGAGCATGATGGTGAGGCTAGTGAGTCTGCATGGCTTCAATAACATCTTCCACACCCTAGGTATATTGGGTGCACAGGGCCCAAATGTGTGGTGCGATTCTGAGCAGAGGGAGGAAGGGAGGAATGCTTTAGCACCACTACCTCAGACCTTCCCTTAGCAAAGGCCATCCTCCAGGAATGGGGAAGCTGGGGAAGGTGGATTTTCTCATCACCCTCCTCCCCTTGCTGGGAAAGCATTAGTGTGCTCCATGATAGGCAGTGTGGCTTAGTGGAAAGACCCCTGGCCTTTCTGTTAATATCTGGGGCATCTTAGGCCTCCTCTGGGCACTCGAGTTAGATGTTTAATACTTGAAAGAACCTTGGTCTGGGATTCAGTCACCCTGGATTCTCACTACAATTCTGTCCCTAACATGCAGTGTGACACTGGGAAAATATCTTCATTTCCCTGGAACTTATTTTTCCCATCTGTAAAAGGTTTGTACTATTAATAGATGCCTAGCACTTTGCTTCAAGAGTCAGGACACCTAAGTTCTAGTCTCAGTTCCAATTTGCTACCAATTTGTCGTGTGACCTTGTTCAAATCACTTTGGGCCTCATGTAAGTTTTCCCACCTGTCAGTAGAGAGGGATGCATTTGGATCCAGGGATCTCTGAGGTGCCTTCCTGATCTAACTTTCCGTGTGTCTGTGCTTGATGACCCAGAGTAGTTTCCATCAGGCCTAGCTGCCAGCCCTTCTGAATGCATTCTTTGAGACCAATGAGTAGGTGATTTTGGCCAGCATGAGTGTCCTGTCAGACATATTCTACCCATTGGGTAAGTAACGCATGGGAACCTGGGCCTTGACGTCACTCTTTCCTCAAAGTTCTTCTTTGATGATGTAAAATGTGAAAAGGGAATGGCTGCATGTGTATTTGGGGGGTACATGGGGCTCTTCAAATGTGTTCCATGGAGGTTGTAGGTGGGCGAACCAAGTGTACAGAGCATGGGTACAGTGGAGAGATGATGACTCACACTCTGCCTCTGAGACCCAGGTCCACATGCCACCCTGGGAGGCATTGTCTGACCCTTACCACTACCACGTTCCCTCCAAGGCAGAATCAAATTAGCTCCCAGAGTCTTTTCCCCAGCCCTCTAGTGCAGGGGTCATCAAAATTTTTCTGTAAAAGGCCAGATAGTAAATATTTTCATCTTTGTGGGCTATATGGTCTCTATGACAACGGCTCAACTCTGCCATTGCAACCACAGACAACATGTAATTGAATGGGCATGGCTATGTGCCAATAAAACTTTATTTTCCAAAACAGGCTGGGTGCGGTGGCTCACGCCTGTAATCCCAGCACTTTAGGAGACCGAGGAGGGCAGATCACTTGAGGCTAGGAGTTCAAGACCAGCCTGCTCAACATGGCAAAACCTTGTCTCTATTAAAAATACAAAAATTAGCCAGGCATGGTGGTTCACGCCTGTAATCCCAGCCACTTGAGAGGCTGAGGTTGAACCTGGGAGGTGGAGATTGCAGTGAGCCAAGACTGTGCCGCTGCACTCCAGCCTGGGTGACAGAGTAAGACTCTGTCTCCAAAAAAAAAAAAAAAAAGAAAAGAAAAGAAAATCAAACAAAATGAAAACTTTATTTTCCATCTAGACTTGGTCCCCAGCCTATAATTTTCCAACCCCTGTTCTAGTGTAATACTGAGCCCTATGAATTATGGGCATTTTGTGTTCATGTTTGTTTCCTCTACCACACCAAGGGCAGGGATAGTGACTTAGTCATCATTTCTTTAACCTCAGAGGCCCATCCAGGGACTGGAAATTTTCAACTCAACTAATATTTATTGAATACCTACTATGTCTTCAGCTCCCCTTCGCCACCCCGCTATGTCCTAACATCATACACACGCAGAGAACTGAAACATGGGAAATGTCTGTTGAATTGTTTAACTTAAAACATGCATAAATAATTTTTGAAGCTGGGTGATGGGTTCATGGGCCTTCATTTTACTATTCTTACTACTTCTGTATAGTTTTGAAAACTTTCATATGGAAAAGTTTTAAAAAAGAAAAAGAGTATAAGACAAAGAGCCAGAAGGAAGGATATCACACAGACCTAGGAGAACTTGCAAAGCAACATAAAGCATTAGTACTTGCAAACCAATCTGCTGAGTACATGTAGGAAGTACTGGATGTGTATAGGTAAGCACAGAGGGTGAGAGCCTGTGTGAATGAGTGTGGTTGTGTGTCTCTGTGTCTGTATATCATTATGTGAGTGTGTAAAGAAACATAGTTGTGTGTGTTTGCAAAGGAGGTTTCATTGTGAGAGACTGTGGACATGTTTATGTCCAAAGGAGATGAATATGAATGCTCTGAGTGTGGCTAGATGTATATGTACAGGTTTAGTTGAGTGTATGCATATGTAGTGTGTGAGAGTCTGTATGTCCAGGTGTGTGTACTTGTGGATATTTTATGATAGTGTATGTGTGCGTCATACACACATACATCTTCGGGGGAGGTAGGTACATGTGTTTCTGATCAAGG
Source organism: Pongo abelii (assembly GCF_028885655.2). Taxonomy (NCBI): domain Eukaryota; kingdom Metazoa; phylum Chordata; class Mammalia; order Primates; family Hominidae; genus Pongo; species Pongo abelii. The sequence continues at coordinate 70,192,984 of NC_072008.2, forward strand.
AGCAAGTTGCATGTGAGTATTTAATGGTAAACTTGTGTGTGTGTGTGCCAAAGGAGTAATGGTGACTTACTCAGGGCTGTGAATCTGAGTGTACTATGTCCTGTACCACTTGCCTGGGGAACAGAGGTTGAGTGCTACAGAAATAGGCTGTCATGGCTGGGCTGGGGCCCAGGCACACAAGGCTGTAGACACACAGCCTTAATCTGCACAGGAGGAAGGCCGTGTCCACGCAAGAACTGTGGTCATGTTTAGAAACTTCGTGGGTAGTCTGGAGAACAAAGGGAATGTGACCTTCTTCCATGATCAGATTTGCCACAGGTTTAGTCCCCTGCTCTTTCTTCCACCTCATAGATAAGAATAAGGAAGTGGTGAAGGTGAACTCACAGCCCTCAGCTAATTTCTCCTATGTTCCCGTCTTCCTGCCCCCTTCTTCCCCTTGCAACACCCCCAGTGTCTATGAGCAGCAGGCTCCAAGTTGGCCTCTAAAGTCACTGGATGCTCTGTTCCCTGTGGTTGTCTCAGGCCTGTTACTGTAAGCAGGGATGCCTGGGCAAAGCCCACCTCTATTCCTGGGGCTCAGCTCACTGAAAACCTAAGTTGGTTGATACCCACCCAACTGCCTTTTCACTTGTCTCCTCCAGGAATCAAAGGTCTCTTGTCCTATCCTATCCCTTTTCCTTTCTCCCCTTCTTATTTCCCCTGGTTAGGACTGGGCTAGAGGTCCACTATCTTAGTCCATTTTGCATTGCTATACCTAATACTGGGTAACTTATAAAGAAAACAGGTTCTGCAGAGTGTACAAGAAGCATGGTGCTGGAATCTGCTTCTGGTAAGGACCTCAGGAAACTTTCAATCATAGCAGAAGGCAAAGGGGGAGCAAATATGTCACATGACGAGAGAGGGAGGAAGAAGGTGAGGGGGTGTCAGGCTCTTTTAAACAACTAGCTTCCACGTGAATTAATAGAGAGAGAACTCAGTTATTACCATGAAGATGACGCCAAGCCATTCCTGAAGGATCCACCTCCATTACTCAGACACTTCCCATTGGGTCCTAACTCCAACACTGGGGATCAAATTTCAACATGAGATTTGGAGGGGACAAAAAGCCAAACTGTATCACGTACCTTACCCCCTCCTCCCAGAAAACAGAAAAAGAGGCCAGTGCATGTCTGGGGGAGAGGAATTGTCGGAAGATTATCAGAGCCTGGGGCCAGAGCAGTTGCCTGATTCCCTCACATCACCTCCCTTTTCTTGCTCCACAGACTGTCAAACTCACCTTCTTCCACTGTGCCTATTTCCTCCAGTTGTCAGAGCTCTAGAAGTTCTTTTGCCAGATGGCCTGGGATAGAGACCTGTGGGCTCTGCAAATGTCTGAAAGTCCTTTATAAGGGTGGATTTAATGGTTGAGACTGGACAAGGTTTTGGTCAAGGGTCTGGGCTTTGGATTCTCTTTTACCTCTCTGGGATCCCTGGGGCCCATGCTAAGGACCCATGACATGGCAACCAGGGTGCCTGACTTGGCCCAAAGATAACTGAGCCTTAGTCCTGAGTTCAAGCCTGTTTTTATCTCCTTTATATAGGCAGAAAATGATGTTCATGTTCTGCAAAGTGGACATTTTCCTCTACCAGGCCATCAACTATATTCATTGCAAGCAAGCTGATTTAGGCAGATATGCAGGCAGTCTGTATGTTGATACACAGATTTCCTCTTCCACATAATCTCCACCTTTCAGTTCCTGACACCCACAAAGCTCCTTCCTCTATTTTTTTTGGGCTGTTTACAAGTCTTGTATGGTCTCATTCTCTCCAGCCTCTACCTAGAAGTGAAAATATAGGGATAGAAAACTGGCTTAGGATTTTGGATAACTTAAGTTTCATCCTTCCCAATTCTGCCATCTGATGCAAATCTCTTTGCTGCTCTGGCCTCAGTTTCCTCCAGCTATAAAATGGATTCATTGTAAGTTGCCCTGCCCACTTCCCAGGGCAATTGGAGAACAGTCTTTGAAGGTTGGGTATAGACATGTCTGCATGCAAAATAAACTAGATGACATGTAGACCTGGTTTCCTACAGAAATTAGATTGTGGGTATCAGAGCACTGAACAATGTATCTGGAAGGTGAACATCCTTGCAGAACAATAGGCAAATGATTTCTCTGGTCTTGAGCTTGAGAGCACAGTTAATTTTTGAAATATTCTGTATAGCCTTGCTCATAGCACATTGCCTCTTTAGGGAAATTCTTAGTTCTAATCTGAAACTCCTTCTCAATTTGTTACCACATTCTTCTAGGGTTTTGAGCCTGGCTCTGGTTGCTCAAGCAACATTTGGGAACCTCTGACTTGAAGGAAAATGACTAGCAAAGATGTTTCCCTAACCTTTTCATTCTCTGCTTTTTAATTATTTTATTTTATTTATTTATTTATTTATTTTGAGACAGTCTCACTCTGTCACCCAGGCTGGAGTGCAGTGGCATGATCTCAGCTCACTGCAAACTCTACCTCCTAGGTTCAAGCAATTCTCCTGCCTCAGCCTCCCAAGTAGCTGGGATTACAGGCACCCGCCACCATGCCTGTTTTAGTGGAGACGGGGTTTCACCATGTTGGCCAGGCTGGTCTCCAAGGCTGGTCTCGAACTCCTGACCTTAAGTGATCCACCCACCTCAGCCTCCCAAAGTGCTGGGATTACAGGCATGAGCCACCGTGCCCGGCCCATTCATTGCTTTTTGATCCTTTGAGGATATGCAGTCAACTTGCTGTCTTATGCCATTTCCAGGGTTCTGTTTAAAAAGTGGTGTGGCACTCCTGCTTGAAGGTGAGGCCTGAACAGTGGGTTATCTGGATTGCTGGGATGAGGACAAGAGGACAGAGTGTGTATAGAGTCCTCATTTGCTTTTTCAGGGCCCATAATTTGGGCTCTGCACCCTAAAGCTGACTACTCCAGAGTCCTTTAACATGGCTAGAGGAGTATTTAGGGGCTCTTTATCCCCAAATGTGAGATAAACTGTGGCTGACTTGCAGGAGCAACTTCCCTTTAGGCTTCTTCACCTTCAAGTCAGTGGTGGTGGAGAGCAGAGAGGAGCATTGACCTAGACAGGCCCTGAGATTATTTTTCCAGAGATAAGTGTCTATCTCATGAATGCATAGTTTATCAGGGCCTATTCATTAGGTATCTTCTTGGTGGAGTGTTTTCATGGAAGTTGGAAAGAAGCCTTCACACTTTGGTCTCCTCCTCATTGAGGAGGCAGGACCTATGTATCCAGATATTGAGGTGCCATCCTCTAGTTAGACTAGATGGCAGTACCACATGGGGTGAGGGGTTGTGGGGGTGGCTCCAGGCTGAGGGTTCAGCTTCATACCTTTCTTAAAGCTCCCTCTGTACAACCTTCTCTTTTCCTTTTTTCCCTTAACTTCTTTTGTCTCTTGATTGTTACTCCTCTCATTCCCCAACAGCCCTCTCTACCATTCTTCCATTGTTTTGCTTCCTGCCTATCATTCCCTGGCCATAAGCATCCAAAATGAATACTCGGCTGGGCGCAGTGGCTAACGCCTGTAATCCCAGCACTTTGGGAGGCCGAGGTGGGTGGATCACTTGAGGTCAGGAGTTCGAGACTAGCCTGGCCAACATGGTGAAACCCAGTCTCTACTAAAAAAAAAAAAAAAAAAAAAAAAAAAAAAAAAAAAAAAAAAAAAAAAAAAATTAGCCAGGCGCGATAGTGTGTGCCTGTAATCCTAGCTATTTGGGAGACTGAGGCAGGAGAATCACTTGAACCTGGGAGGCAGAGTTTGCAGTGAGCTGAGATGGCGCCACTGCACTCTGGCCTGGGGTGACAGAACAAGACTCTCTTTCGGAAAAAACAGCAACAACAACAACAAAAAAAACCTAAAATGAATACTCACAAATGCATTCACTTATACCCAGCTGTACAAAAGATGGCTCTCTAATTCCTGGGGGAATGCTGAGCAGGGTGAAGAGGATATAGATGTTGTAGAGCAATTCATTGTTCCCAAGGTCTTCAAAACTCAGCAGAGGTCCTAGTGAGAATTCAGGGATCAGGCTAGCCAACCTCGGTTGAGAAAGACCCCATGTCCTTCCCTTCCTTTCCTTTCCTTTCCTTTTTTGTTTTTTCTCTTCCTTATTCTTACTCCTTTGAAAAATTCCTTGCTTTCCTTTTCTTTAAATATGACAAAGTCTCCCTCACCAGGGGTGACTTTCAAGAGCAGGGCCATGCAAGGAATAAGAGGACTGTGTGGAATGACTCTCTCCTCCTCACGTTTCTTTAACTGAAGAGAGAGCAAGGAAACCATTTCCATTCCTACTGCTTCCTTAGGTCTCCCCAGGGACAGATGGTTACTGTCAAAACCAGTGAGTGGATAAGCTGGTTGAGAGGAAGCCCCTGCTAGCAGAGTATAGAGGGCTGGGCCCTGGATTAGGAGTCCAGAGCCCTTTATATATCCATAGGAGGGAGGTAAACAGGGAGAGAGGGAGAAGGAGGCAGAGGGAGAGAGAGGGAAAAAGAAGTAGTATATTCTAAGCTATTTCCTACAGAACCCTTTTCTTGCTTAGATGTAAGTCCAGGTCTGGCAAGGGCAGGGTGGGCAGAGGGAACAGTGGTGGGCATGGGATGCGTACAAAAGTGCCTCTGTCCTCTGTGCTGAGGATTCAAGGTGAGATGAGAACCAGACTTAGTGTCTCCATGAATCAAAAATATGGAGTGGAAAAGCAAAAAATTTAGTTGAAGGAACTTTTTATTTGGTAAGCTTCATGCCAAGAAGCTCAGCTGATTGTTTTCCACTAAATCAATCAGGTGAACCAATTTGACCAAAACGGACCAAATGGTCTGCTTAGTTTTGATGTCATGTAAACAATAACTTCTCCCTGGGCCCCAGTTTTCCTACTAATACTAGTCTTATGTATGATGCCTATTACTTATATAATAGCAACACTACAGGATTATTTCTTAGGTTAGTTTCTCTGGTTCGGGACATACTTCTCCCCCACCTTCAATTCCAAAACAGCTGCTCAGAGCTAGAAGAGAGCTGCATTCCTTTTTTTTTAACAGCTACTCAGAGCTAGAAGAGAGCTGCATTATACCCCCCACATACCTTTTTTTTTTTTTTTTTTTTTTTTTGAGATAGAGTCTCACTCTGTTGCCCAGGCTGGAGTACAGTGGTGCAATCTTGGCTCACTGCAACTTCCACCTCCTGAGTTCGAGTGATTCTCATGCCTCAGCCTCCCCAGTAGCTAGAATTACAGGGGCCCACCATCACGCCCAACTCATGTCTGTATTTTTAGTAGCAACGGGGTTTCTCCATGTTGGCCAGGCTGGTCTCGAAGTCCTGATCTCAGGAGATCCACCCATCTCGGCCTGTCAAAGTGCTGGGATTACAGGCATGAGCCACCGCACCCAGGCATGCATTCCTCCTCTTAAAATTTCATTCTTTGACATTCCAGTGAAGGATGAGGAGTTTATCTGCAACATGGCAGCTGTTAACCTGGAAGGTCTGCACAAAGTGGCCCAATTGGAGTAGCACTCCAGTTGGGATCAGACCCCAATGCTGCCTCCTCTAACCAGCACCCAAACTTCTAATCCTAGGCTGGCTGGATATCCTTCAAATCTTCTGGGTTCCATGGAGTTGGTTAGACTTTTCATTTCCCTCCCACCTCCAGTCCTACCCCATCTCTCCCATCCTTTACCTGGCCCAGACACTTTTCTAGGATAAAGGCTTATTTTCAGCACTCTATTGCTTGTTATCTCTTTCTTTTGCTCAGGTGATTTTGCCCCCTCCCGCCTTGAGTCTTGATTTGGCTACAGCATAAGAGGATGTCTGATGCAAACTAGCTAAAACCATGTAAAAGCTTTCAACTTGGGAAACACTAAGCTCCCCAAAGTCAGGTGCCAGCTCCTCTCTAAAACCCTGGGTTCCTAGTTCAAGCCCCATACCTAATAGGCTATGGGTTAAGGACAAAGTTTGCCTTAGATCATAGAGATTTCCAAGTTGCTGCAGGTGTTTGAGTACCTAGTCACTGGAAATGGGCATTGAGGGGTAGGAGGAGTTGGGCCTTGATTATCAAAATGTGATTTTGACTAGAATGATCTGAGATCTATCCAGTACTGATATTCTGCATCTAATCAACTTCATCTCTCTGAACCTCAATTTCCTCTTTTGCAAAATAGAGATAACTCCACTGGGTGTAGTAGCTCACACCTGTAATCCCAGCACTTTGGGAGGTGGGAGGATCACTTGAGCCCAGGAGTTCAAGAGCAACCTGGGCAACACAGAGAGACTCCATCTCTGTTAGACAGAGAGAGAGAGACAGAGAGCTCTCGACATCCTGCCAACTTCACAAAGCTATGGGGGTGCTAATTAGATGGCCATCCAGGTGGTAACCTATTATGGCCAGATTGCCCTGGTATTCTAACTGTTAGATGTTGAAAAGTAGCTGAAGTATATGGAATACTCCATGGATGTAAATAGGTTAGAAAACAAGTATTAGAATCATCCCAGCTCCAGAATCAGCACCCCTTTGGGGTGAGGGGACAACTCCAGGGGACAATGGCATTGTATGCTCCAGGTCTGAAGAGGGGAATGGATGGAAGAGAAACTTGTGGTCTGAGCCCTTCATGTGTGGAAAGTTGTCTTGCTTTACTCCTAGGAGTTCCAAGCCAACCAGGAAATTGATTTCTAAGATCACTTCATTTAAACATCATTTGGCTGCATAAATTCCATCCCAGCCCACAAAATATGCTTTGACCTCTGCCTAAGCTCCTGTTACCCCCACTGCTCTCCATTTTCCCTTCATTTATTATCCTTTCCTCCCCTCACCCAATTTTCTAAGCACCACAACCAGCCTGCCAGCAGCCAGCTCACTCAGGGCCTCATCCTTTGGACAAATTCCTAGAACTCACAGCCCAGATGGGAGAATAATGAAGATTCATTTACCCCAGGACTCTTGCTTGATTTGTTATTGAGCCTCTGCCTGATTTTCAGTCATCAGCCCCCAATTTTATTCCCAGAGCCAGCGAGGGCCAAGCCTCATTTTCCTGGGGGCCCAATTCCTCCCCCATTTTCCTTCCATCCAGGCTTCAAGCCATAGGCCAAATGGGGGTCAAGGATGACGGCTCATTGGCAGGGCCAAGCAGGTGGCCCTGCCCTAGGTTTAGCCCTAGGGAGCTTCTTGTTTTCTCCTGAACTTCCAAGAATCTCCATTCCCAGATGAGGCATGCTGTCAGATCTTGGCATATGACACCAAACATGTCTCCCTTTCCCTCTTCTGCCTGAGTCTAAATGTCCCTTTTCCTTTGACCAACAATGTAGAAGATTCTTGCTGGATGAGGAAGGTTTCGTGGGGTGGGGCGGGGCAGGGGAGTGGTGGGTCGCATCAACTAGAGTGCAATTCTGTGTGCGAAGAGGGAAAAGCCCAGCTTCCGAACCTCCAAGATAGCTTGTTTAAAATTTCTATTGAAAGAATCTAGGGGTATTTACCTCTCAGCTCTGGACGCTGAGTTTTCAGACCTGCGTATTTTGGGTAGAAGGGCCTGTGTCAGGCTGTGAAGCCAGTTCCTGGCAGGCCAAATGTGGCAAAGAACCATTCAGTAAAGCAGCTAGCCCAGCAACACAGGCCCAGGAGGCAGCCTTCGGAGCTGATTCAGCTACAGAAGGTCTGAGACCCTTCTTCCAAGCCCCTTTAGGAAGCCTGACTCTCTGGCTTTCAAGCTGCCTGCTGTCCCCAATCCCTCTCTTTCTGGTGCAGACACTGAAGAACACGGTTGTGTCTTGTTTCCTGCCTGGAGCAGCTGGGGCTACGTGAATATCCTGTGGGATATTCCTGGAAGGTGACCTCCCTGTATCCTCCTCTTTCGGAGACAAAGGCAAAGCAGGATGTGGTTGGGAATTACACTTTTAAGGAACAGGACCATTAGGTGACGCTAAGCCTCTTAGCCACTATGTGGCGCCATTTACCCATTTTTCTGTGCAAGGTTAGTGGGCGGTGGCTACACGCAAAGCAAACCAAATATCAAAACTTTTCAGGGATCTAGTTCTGACTAGGCTCCTAATATGCTGAGGGTACTTCGGCAAATCTCTTGACCTCTAGGAGCCTCAGTTCCTCATTTTGTGAAATAGGAGACAGATGGAGGGTCCCTGAAATCCCTTCCAGCTTCATAATTTTGCAACTATGTGAGTGAATTCCCAATGATCATCCAAGCGATGCAATTTTGGGCCTTTGGGTCACACACAGGGTGGGTTAAAAAAAAAAAAAAGCGCACAAGGGCCAAGGCATGGGTTTGGGGGTGAGGGTGAGAAGGGGGTGGTCATGGAAGCAGGGATCCTCTACAACACATGGGCCAGGATTTTTCTTGAGCCTTCCACGGCGCTAGGGAAAAGATAAGGAGCCATTCATTTGCTTAGTAAACATTGATCACAAACTAGATGCCAGGCACTGTGTGATAGAGGCAAGGCTGCGGTGGTGGGTGGGAGAGAAGTGAATGGCGAGTGGGACACCAAGATGAGTAAATCTCAAAGTGTTTACCAGCCAGTGGGGAATAGATGAATAAACAAATAACCAGTACACAAGGGAGAATGGAGTCTGTGCTAAATAGAACTATAAACTGCTGGAGGTGACAGGGAGGAAGGAGGGATATATTCTGACCAGATAAGAAAGGTCTCAAAGAGGAGGAGCCATTTTAACTGGGCTTTGAAAGATGAACAGATGTCTGTGTGTGGTGGGGGCGGGGTTTGGAGAAAGGGAGAGCAGGAGGGGGAGGGAAAGGCAGGCATTCTGGGCGGAAGGAATGGCTTAAGGAAAAACAGAGGGATGGGTATATTATGCTGTTTTGGGGGAATAAGGAGTAGTCTGAGGTGGCAGGAGAAATGGAGTAGGAAAAGAGTTCACAAAAATGGTTTGGGGCCAGATTCTGGATTTACAGAGACTTTTCACCTGGCCAAATAAGGTACAGAGTGTATGGGACAGGCTCCCAAGATATGGACAGAGTTCTAGCCCTCCCGTATGGAGAGGGCAAGACCCAGACCTAGTACTTCTCACGTATACAAGGCCACCAAGGGACAGTTAAGGTGAACAAGGCAGGCAAGCCTGACTGAAAGTATGGTAGATTAAAGGGGAAGGGAGCCTGAGAGGGCATTCTGAAGGAGGGCAGTCTTCCAACAGCGAGTATTCCACTCTCCTCTGTCCTAAAACCTACATAGTAGAAGCTTTTAAAAATTATTTAACTTATTTTATTATTATTTTTTTTTGAGACAGAGTCTCGCTCTGTCACCCAGGCAGGAGTGCAATGGCATGAAAGACTCAGCTCACTGCAACCTCAGCCTCCTGAGCAGTTGGGATTAAAGGTGCTCACCACTAATGCCTGTTTAATTTTTGTATTTTTAGTAGAGACAGAGTTTCACCATATTGGCCAGGCTGGTCTCCAACTCCTGACCTCAGGTGATCCACCTGCCTCAGCCTCCCAAGGTGCTGGGATTACAGGCGTAAGCCACTGTGGCTGGCTTATTTAACTTTTATTTTAGGTTCAGGGGTACGTGTGCAGGTTTGTTATATAGGTAAATTGCATGTCACGGGGGTTTGATTGTAGATTATTTAGTCACCCAGGTAATAAGCACAGTACCTGATAGGTAGTTTTTCAATCCTCTCCCTCCTTCCACCCTTCACCCTCAAGTAGGCCCTGGTTTCTGTTGTTTCCCTCTCTGTGTCCATGTGTTCTCATCATGTAGTTCCCACTTATAAATGAGAGGATGCGGTATTTGGTTTTCTGTTCCTCATTAGTTCACTTAGGATAATAGCCTCCAGTTCCATTCATGTTGTTGCAAGGGACATGATATCACTCCTTTTAATGACTACGTGGTATTCCTTTTTTTTTTTTTTTTTTTTGAGACAGATTCTTGCTCTATTGACATGGCTGGAGTGCAGTGGCATGATCTCGGCTCACTGCAACTTCCACCTCCTGGGCTCAAGGGATTCTCATGCCTTAGCCTCTTGAATAGCTGGGGTTACCGATGTGTAGCACCATGGCCGGCTACTTTTTGTATTTTTAGTAGAGATGGGGTTTTGCCATGTTGCCCAGGCTGGTCTTGAACCCCTGGCCTCAAGTGATCCACCAGCCTTGGCCTTCCAAAGTGCTGGGATTACAGGAATGAGCCACTGCATGCAGGCTTTTTATGTCTACATAGTATTCTATGGTTTATATGCACCACATTTTCTTTATTATTATTATTATTATTGAGACAAGGTCTGACTCTGTCACCCAGGCTGGAGTGCAGTGGCATGATCTCAGCTCACTGCAACCTCTGCCTCCCGGGCTCAAGTGATTCTCGTGCCTCAGCCTCCCAAGTAGCTGGGACTACAGGCGTGTGCCAACACACCTGGCTAATTTTTGCATTTTTAGTAGAGATAAGGTTTCACGATGTTTCCCATGCTGGTCTTGAACTCCTGGGCTCAAGCAATCCTCCTGCATTGACCTCCCAAAGTGTTGGGATTACAGGCATGAGCCACCGCACCTGGCCCCACATTTTCTTTATCCAGTCTATCGTTGATGGTCATTTAGGTTTATTCCATGTCTTTGCTATTGTGAATAGTGCTGCAATGAACATAGGCATGCATGTGTCTCTATAATGGAACAATTTATATTCCTTTGGTTGGGTGTATACCCAGCAATCCCATTGCTGGGTCAAATGGGAATTCTGTTTTGAGTTCTTTGAGAAACTGCCACACTGCTTGCTTTTATTTGTTTATTTATTTATTTTGAGACAGGGTCTCTGTTACCCAGGGTGGAGTGTAGTGGCATGATCATAGCTCACTGCAGCCTCAAACTTCTGGGCTCAAGTGATCCTCCCACCTCAGCCTCCCAAATTGCTAGGATTACAGGTGTGTGCCACCATGTCTGGCTAATGTTATTATTTTTTTATTTTGTAGAGACAGGGTTTTGCTATGTTGCCCAGACTGGTCTCAAACTCCTTGTCTCAAGTGATCCTCCTGCCTCAGCCTCCCAAAGTGCTGGGATTACAGGAGTGAGCCACCATGCCTGGCCCTACACTGCTTTCCACAATGGCTGAACTAATTTACATTCCCACCAGCAGTGTATTCGCATTCCCTTTTCTCCACAGCCTTGCCAGCATCTGTTATTTTTTGGCTTTTTAATGCTAGCCATTGTGACTGGTGTGAGATAGTATTTCATTGTGGTTTTGATCTGCATTTCTCTAATGATAAGTGATGTTGAACGTTTTTTCATATGCTTGTTGGCTGCATGCGTGTCTTCTTTTGAAAAGCGTCAGCCAGACGCAGTGGATAATGCCTGTAATCCTAGCACTTTGGGAGGCTGAGGCGGGCTGTTCACGAGGTCAGGAGTTCGAGACCAACAGTGTGGCCAACATAGTCAAACCTCGTCTCTACTAAAAATACAAAAAATTAGCCAGGCGTGGTGACAGGTACCTGTAGTCCCAGCTACTTCAGAGGCTGAGGCAGGAGAATCCCTTGAACCCGGGAGGCAGAGGTTGTGGTGAGCTGAGATCGCACCACTACACTCCAGCCTGGGCAACAAGAGTGAAACTCCATCTCAGAAACAAAACAAAACAAACAAACAAACAAACAAAAAAAACAAAAAACAAAAAGAAAACTGTCTGTTCATGTCCTTTGCCCACTTTTTAATGGGGTTGTAGTTTTTTTCTTGTTAATTTAAGTTTCTTATAGATAGTGGATATTAGACTTCGTTGGATGCACAGTTTGCCAATATTTTCTCCCATTCTGTAGATTGTGTTTACTTTGTTGATAGTTTATTTTTCTATACAGAAACTCTTTAACTAGGTCTTATTTGCCAATTTTTATTTTTTAATTTTCTATTTTTGTTTTATTATTATTATTATTATTATTTATTTTTGGAGACGGAGTCTTGCTCTGTCGAGCAACCTCCACTTCCCGAGTTCAAGCAATTCTCCTGCCTCAGCCTCCCGAGTAGCTGGGACTAGAGGCGCACGCTGCCACACCTGGCTAATTTTTTTGTATTTTTAGTAGAGACAGGGTTTCACCATGTTGCCCAGGCTGGTTTCGAACTCCTGAGCTCAGGCAATCTGCCCGCCTCAGCCTCCCAAAGTGCTAGGATTACAGGCATGAGCCACCGCTTCCAGCCTTATTTTATCTTTTGAGACACAGTTTCGTTCTGTCACCCAGGCAGGAGTGCAGTGGCACAATCTCGGCTCACTACAACCTCTGCCTCCCAAGTTCAAGCGATTCTCTTGCCTCAGCCTCCCTAGTAGCTGGGGTTACAGGTGCCCACCACCATGCCCAGCTAATTTTTGTATTTTTAGTAGAGATGGGGTTTCACCATGTTGGCCAGGCTGGTCTCGAACTCCTGAGCTCAAGTGATCCACCCCCCCTTGGCCTCCCACAGTGCTGGGATTACAGGCAATTTTAATTTTTATTTTTGCAATTGCTTTTGGCAACTTGGTAGAAGCTTTAAAGGTCTGACCTATGAGGAACAAGAAGAGGTCCTGCTTCAAGGATGGAAGAGTCATTCCAGGAAACCTGGCAAACTGCCTCTGCTGTGGCTGCATTTGCAGAACTAGGCATTTGCAGAAACAGTTTGTTTCCAGTTAGACCTCACCAGCCCATGGCAAATAGGAAAAGGCTGAGGCATTATGGGAGCTGGCATCAATCTAGTTAGGATAATAAAGCAGGTGGGATTTAGGTCAGACTTAAGGAAAGCAGAAGACTGTATTCTGAAGAGTGAGAGATCTGGTAACCTTAAGAGGTTATAACTTGTGTTTGTTCAATAGCCGATGAGTGCCCACTCAATGCCAGGAGCACGGCTGGAGGGAGGAGTATGAAAAGTACTCTAAGAAAAAAAAAACCAAAGCAGGTTATGAGAATGCAGAGGACAGGACCCTGTCTTGGAGGAAAGGTATCAAGGCAGGCTCCCACAAAGTGGTGAGACATTAGAGATGGATATGGAAGAAGTAGTTGATATACAATTGGAGGGGATAGAGCAGTGTCCCGAAGAAAAGCACCATGCATAAAAGAGACTGGCAGGTTTAGGGAAGCAAGAAGCAAATGCGCTGGAGTGGTTGAGGAGAAGCACAGGTGAGGGGAAGGGAAAGGGGGCGGGCAGAGAGAGGGAGCAGCTGCTTCCACCCTCCCCACTCTGAAAATCTCCAAGTGTCCAAATTCTTATTTGCCATTTTTTGTTAAGAATCCAGCTCTGTAGAGCTGAACTCAGAGGTCCCTGTATACCTTTATGTTTGTCACCACTCCCCTCCACTCTCATTCTAGCCATGAAGTCCACTGAGGAAACCACCCGCTGCACCAGCCTTACAGCAAGTCAGTAATGAAGAGAGAAGAGGAGCCAGGAGCCTGCTCGCATGTCTTGTAACTCTCAATTCAGCTCAGCCCTGGCTCTGAGGGAGGAATGGGCTGAAAAGGAAGAGTTAGGGAGGGTGTTGGATTGTGGCAGGAATTTTTATTCCTCATAGAAATTTCTGGTCTGGTGAAGGGAGAGAGGCATGGAGGCTGGGCCAAGGGGTGGGGGCTACCTTGGAATTTAGATTCATCTGGGTGCTCCATTAGCAAACTCTCAGCAAAATAGGAGACTGGCCCAATCCTCAGGGATGGGTCCTGGAGGCAGGAGTCGGGGAAGGGTGGAAGGAGGGGCTATGGCTTGTCTCAAAGGGGCTGGAGTATCTGCCAGTTCTGGCACAGGCCACAGGCAAGCAGGATTCTCTCTTGTTCCTCTGCACCTCCCCTTCTCCAATCTCTATCCCCTGCCTTGGCATGAGGGCCTCTAGAGAAAAGAAAAGAAAAATGAGTGGGCAGAAACAGCTGGATACAGTCAGGAACACATCTGGCCTCCCGGACTGTCTCCTGGTCCTTGTTTTGCTTCTCCCCCCACGCCCCTTCCTCCTCTGCAGGCTTCTGATAGGAGGACTGTAGCAGAGCTGGGGGAAGGGTGGGGAATTAGAGTGGGGCTGGGTGATGGGGGAGAAAGTTGTTCTAAATATTAACTGGTCTTGTGAGATGTCTTCTTGGCTGGAGCCTGACCACCTAACTTACTGTTTTTCCTCCAGCTGCTGCCTCCTCCTTTCCCTCTGCTGCAGGCTGGAACTAAGGGCGGCGAGTGGCAGGAGGGGGAGGAAGGAGGAGAAGCAAAGTTGGCCAGGGTCCTTCTGGCTGGGGGCCAGGACTGCCTCCCTAAACAAGCAGGTAGGGGCACATATAGCCCTGGGTTGAGTTGTTGCCCTTACTCATCTGGCCACAGCAGGAACAAGAGGCGCCCGGAAAACCCTAGCTCTTGGCTATCTCTTCCCTGAGCACACCCTGGCCCTGGGGCCTGAGATCTCTCCATGCAGGGGCAGCCATGAGCTCCGGGGGCAGCAGCAAGGCTGGCCACACCACCCGCCCAGCCACCTCCGGCCCCACCGCTCGACCAGCCATCAGTCCCTTAACTGCCAGTGTTCGTGGACCATGCAAAACAACCAAGTGAGTGAACCGGGGCTGGCTAGGGGTTGGGAGAGGTTCCTGGACTGGAAGTGCCAGCCTGTGCCCTCTTTTTTGCCCTCAGGGACAAACATGGGAGGCTTAAGCAAACTCTTCTCAGGGGATAGGGGTCACTGAAATGTTGATCAGTGTAGGTGTTTTGACCCCCACCCCCCAACCATTTGCTTTTCTGTGTTCCTCTTGCCCTCTCTCCCTCTCTCTCTCTCTCTCCTCCCCAACTCCCCACCCTGTTCTTATTCCTTTCTATTCCCAGGCAAGGGACTCATTAAGCCCAAAGCAATTTTAGGGTGCCCAGTGGAGAGACTCACAGAGGCTGCTAGTGCCAATGCTGCTGGTGCTGCTGCTGAGGAGTGCCCAGGACCAGGCACCAGGGGAGTTGGAGTCAATAACCATCACTGTCAGATCTACTGACCCCCAAGCCAGTTTCTCCCGTCAGGTACCTCCTACTCCCTGTGGAGGCCTGGGGATCTCTAAGGCCCTACAGCTTCCCTGTCACTCCCATTTTCACTCCACTCTCTATCCCCTGCACTTAGCCTCCCTTGGTAGCTCTTCCATTTACTTCTTTCCCCATCCCACCCCACTCCAGTCCCAAGTTTTCAAAGTGATGACAGAAGATTAAGAGACGCCCCATTCCTATCTTGGCCATTTAGTCTGCAGTTGCCTGTCTGTAACTTCCCCTGCTGTATACCGTGGCACAACTATTCTCTCAGAGCCACCAGGTGCCTCCCAAGAGCCCCTGAAAGACATCTGTTTCTAGGCTAGGCTGGTTTTTCTCCTGGAACCGCTGGGCCCAGGAGAGACTGGCCAGTCACTGTGACCACACTTGAGAGCTCACTGTCCTCCTGATTCCTGAAGACCCAGGAGGAAAAGGCACTCCAGCTCCCTGCCTGGGTGCCTGGGCTGTCACATCACCTCTGTGGCTCTCAGCCCCCTTTCTGCCCTGGCCAAACCTGGGAAGGGAGAGGAAGGCAGGAGGGCCATGTCCTAACCCCTGTCATTCATCCCTCCTCTTGTCAGCAGATCCCAGCCAGCCTAGAAGCAGGCTCACAGTTTTCCATGGAGGGCTTGGATAATAAACTGATCCTGGATGTTGGTGGCATACGCCACCTGATCTACATCAGCACCATGAGGGCCTTTCCAGGTACCCGCCTCTACAAGCCGACTGAGCCATCCCCACCTGGCACCCCAGCTGCTCAGGGCCCACTGGTCCAAGAGCTTTACTTTTCTTTTCTTTCTTTCTTTCTTTCTTTTTTTTTTTTCTGAGATGGAATTTTGCTCTGGTTGCCCAGACTGGAGTGCAATGGCACAATCTCGACTCACTGCAACCTCTGCCTCCTGGGTTCAAGCCATTCTCCTGCCTCAGCCTCCCAAGTAGCTGGGATTACAGGTGTACACCGCCATGCCCAGCTAATTTTTTTGTATTTAGAGGTTTCACCATGTTGGTCAGGCTGGTCTGGAACTCCTGACTATAGGTGTGAGCCACCAGGGCCGGCCAAGAGTTTTTCTTTGACTGTAATCCTGAGCTCTTTGGCTACTTGCTGGGCTACTACCATATTCAGCAGCTGCACTGCCCTGCCAACATTTGTTGGGATGTCCTAGAGGAGGAGTTGGCTTATTGGGGCCTGGCGGAAGCACCCCTGGCACCTTGCTGCTGGCTCAAGCTAAGTGGCAAGGAGACCCATACCCAGGACTTTCTGTCCTGAGAGGCCTGTGAGAATGCCTGCATGCATGAATGCCTTCTGCTGAACCACATAGAAGGCCAGGGACTGCAAAATACTTGGAAACCGTGGCTCTGGGTGCTTCTTGACCAACCTCAGTCTTCCTTAGGGGCCAGGGTAGCTCATTAACAGTGTGTGGCACCATGCTAGACACTCCTACCCCCAAAGGACCCTCCCAAAATGCCACAATGGCTACACACTTGGCATGGTGCTTGGGACTCGAATCTATAGACTTCCGGCACAATTTGAGGGCATCCCTCAAAAAGGGAAGCCAAGAATGGTGGAAGTATAGTTAGAGAGGTGGAGATGCTGGCAAATGGGATTTCTGACAAGCATCTTTTTCTCTAGTGCCTTTCCCTGATCTCCACACTCTGCTGTGTGTACCCTGGGCATCTTCTTCCAGGAGATGGAAGTCCAGCTGAATTACTTCTCTGGCAACTTCACTACTATGGAACATGGGATGAGGGTGGGGGAAAACCAGCAGCAGCAGTAGCAGCAGAACAATGGTTTTGTTTACCGCCGTGCCCCACATCTGCTATACCCGGAGCTGTCTGTCCCCTTTGGTTTGGAACTGACCTCTTTGCCCGGACCATTTCCTGCCCTAATAAGGTGTGCTTCCTGTGTAGCCCTCTCAGTCTAGCTGATATCTTGTTTGTTGCCTGCATTGCTGGAATTGGTGGTAGGTGACAAGGCTGTACGGCAACTCTATCTTAGCCTAATCCTTGGGGCCATTCATTCTCTCTATGTCCTCAAGCTGGTTCGTCTCCTGGGCTTCCTTGAGAAGTCCTTGGCCATGAGAGTCCTTGTTCATACCCTCCATTCTTCCTGGAAAGAGGTGTCTGCCTTTCTCCTGATTTGGGTGGCTGAAATCTTATCCTTTGGCTTGCTCTTCCTCTATGGGGAGCTCTTAGGCATGTCTATCTCAGGTCAAAGTGAGCCCCACTTGGGAGACATCTTTACATGTCTCTGGTGGACTGTCATAACTCTTACCACTGTCGGCTAAGGAGATGTCTATCCCCTCTCTGCTCTGGGCCAGCTCACTGCTGCTGTCACAGCCACTGCAGGCATGTGCACTGGTGTCTTGCTGGTTCCTGTGCTCCTGGTCCACTTCCAGCACTATTATGCTGTGGCCCTGGCTCGCCAGAAACTAAGGCCCAGTAGGACCCTGTAAATAGGCCTATTGATCCAGAGGGATGGACCCCACCTTCCCTTCTTTCCTTTTGCCAGTTTCTGGTTACAGATACGAAGGAGCCCCAGATCATGGCAATTCCTGCTAGTCAGGATCAGCTAACCATTACCTGCAGGTCATACTTTTCCCTATTATCAAGGGAACACCCTGAAGGAAGGGGCCTGGGGCAAGGCTAGCTAGGCTTCAGCTTTCCCTTACCCTACCCCAGGCCTTTTTCTTAACCCTGGAGTGACCAGAAAGGATAGAAAGTAGTTCTTCCTGGATTAGTGTTATATCTCCCTCTCAACTAGTTCTCCCCTTCCATCCCCTCATCCCTGCCCCTGCCATCTAGACTAGGGTCCAGATGAGAGACTTCTGAGTGATGGTGGCCACAGGATATCAACATCAATTGCCTATGAGTATTAATTGTGATTGTCTGTGGGTATTGATAGTTAATTGTTTGTGAGATCTGACAGCAACTGGTTATGGCTATTGATGACAATTGGTACCTTCAGTGCCCAAGCATAGCCAGATTGTAGCATTGCTCCCCCTACTGCTCCTGGGACAAATGCTCCTTAGAGCTATAAGAAGGCCTTTGAAGGTCCTCAGAGACTCCAGGCAGATGCGGGTCAGTCAGGTCTGAACCAAAGTACTGTAACTGCATGATATCCTCTTCATCCCCCCTTTTTTTTTTTTTTTTTTTGATGGAGTCTCGCTCTGTTTCCAGGCTGGAGTTCAGTGGCGCCATCTTGGCTCACTGCAACCTCTGCCTCCTAGGTTCAAGCGATTCTCTTGCCTCAGCCTCCCGAGTAGCTGGGACTACAGGCACGTGCCACCACACCCAGCTAATTTTTGTATTTTTAGTAGAGACGTGATTTCACCACGTTGGCCAGGCTGGTCTCGAACTCCTGACCTCGTGATCTGCCCACCTCGGCCTTCCAAAGTGCTGGGATTACAGGTGTGAGCCACTGTGCCTGGTCTCTCTTCATCCCATTTTATCCTTGCCCACTCGTCCTCATCTCTGTGACTTTTTCATAATATTTTAGATATAGTATTAGCCATCATTGATCATAATGTATTAGTCAGTATTAGTCACAATATCTCAGCCATGATAACAGTATGTAATCACCTATAGATATGAAATGTTATCATTGCACATCACATGGACAGGAATGAAGAAACTGGGATTTTTGGCAACAATCGGCAAGCAATTTCCTCTTCCAGATTAAAAAAACAATTTTGAGGCTGGGTGCGGTGGCTCACACCTGTAATCCCAGCACTTTGGGAGGCTGAGGCGGGCGGATCACTTGAGCTCAGGAGTTCGAGACCAGCCTGTCCAATATGGTGAAACCTCGTCTCTACTGAAAATACAAAAATTAGCCAGGCATGATGGTGCACACCTGTAATCCCAGCTACTCAGGAGGCAGAGGCAGGAGAATCGCTTGAACCCAGGAGAAGGAGGTTGCAATGATCCTAAATCGCATCACTGCACTCTAGCCTGGGAGACAGAGAGGGACTCCATCTCAAACCAAGACCAATTTTGATTTTGCTTATTTATTAATTCTTTATTATTTTTTCCAAACACTTTTTAGTACCTACAATGGGTCTACCCCAATCCTCGCTGCTACCTTCCCACCTCTTCTATTTTTTTTTTAACTACCTGTATGTTTTTTCCTCCCTCCTTTTCCTGTGGTGCTTCCCACCATACACATCTTTTGGAAATGGCTTCCAGGAGGAAGAGAAGGGACCATCTCAGGTCTGACTTCAAATCAAGCCACTGAGTTGTCTGAGAAGTACCCCAAGCAACTAGTCTGGACTGGGAGGTTGAATTGAGTCCTTGCTGTTGCTGAAGCTGTGAGAATAATTCTGTTTACAAAACTTTTAAATAAAATATCCTTCAAAATATCCTTCAAAGTCTCCATCCCAGGGTCTGTTTGTGGTTTTTCTGGGAGAGGCTTGTGGGAATCAGCAGTGGTGGAGTGGTGCAATAAATTAATGACAAGACCTTATAGACAAATTATTTTATTTTATTTTATTTTTTTTTGAGAGGGAGTCTTGCTCTGTCACCCAGGCTGGAGTGCAATGTCATGATCTCAGCTCACTGCAACCTCTGCCTCCCAGGTTCAAGTGATTCTCCTGCCTCAGCCTTCTGAGTAGCTCGGATTACAGGCGCATGCCACCACTCCCGGCTAATTTTTGTGTTTTTAGTAGAGACAGGGTTTCACCATGTTGCGCAGGCTGGTCTTGGACTCCTGACCTCAGGTGATCCACCCGCCCAAGTGCTGGGATTACAGGCGTGAGCCACTGCGCCCGGCAGGCAAATTATTTGATAGGGTAAAAAGCAGTTTGTTATCTTCATTGAGTCTGTTCCTCACAATAAACTATTATCACTCACAGACACCTTGATTGGGAGAAAAAAACTTTTTGTTTGTGTTGGGACCAGGTTGAGGAAGGGAAGGAGACAGGTCTAGGAGTTGCTGGTGGAAACTGTGGGTACTTATCAGAGGTGGGAGGTTGTAGGCAGAGAGCTTTCCGTTTAAGGAACACTGAGAGAGGATCAGAATTATGGCAAAACATCAAAGACAATCTCGACCTTCTCATTGCCTAGAAGTGAAAGGTGTTGGAGCAATTTGCTGCTTTCAGAGACCATTCTAGTCCACCGTCCTTAATTTAGAGTTGGGAAAAAATGAAGTTTAGAGAAGTGGGGGAATTTCCCTAAGGGCACAAAGGCGAGTAGTGGCAGAACTGGGAGTTCTGTTACCTCAGAGCAATACTGTATCAATCTTTGTCAACTCATTAGCATCAGAGGTGGGTTGTTAGAATTTCCAAACAAAAGTAGAGAAGACTGTACCCTATTCTAGGCAGCAGCAATGGTGGTAGTGGCATGAGGAGATGGTGGTGGGATGAAGTGGTGGGGGTGGAACTAGGATGTAATGGAAAGCCTTGGAAGCTTGAATGAGTAGGCTTGGATATTAGGGTTGAAAGGACCTTTGGGAATTGGTGGCCCCTACTTGGGTAGGGGCAGAGAAGCATGGAATACCACAGAACATTATAAAAATAAACAGATAGAATGTCAGGGCTGGGAGAAACCTGGAAGCTCATCAAGTCCAGCTCACTCCTGTTTCAGGTGGGGAAACTGAGGCCTAGAGAGAGGCTGAAAACTTGACCTGGTTTCTACAGTGAATCAGGAGAGAAGTAGGGCTGCAACCATCCCTGTCACACAAGAAGAAACACTGGCTGCCTTTGTTGTTTCCCTTGCATCTGAGTTGGATGGTCAGACTTTTTAACCAAGAAAGAGAGATGAGGGAGGGGAGCCCAGTGTTTCATGGCCTGCCTAGAACTACTTATATAATTAAACATTATAGAATGACAGCATGAAAGCCTTAGTATACACCTGTTTCTGTAACATAACCCTATATCTGAACCCACCCTACACCTCCAGCATGTAATGCCCTGCAATACTGAGTCCAAGAAGCCCCTCAAATTTAGTAATACCTCAAGACTGAGACTACAAATCCTCTAGACAGTAGGGCCTTCCCTGAATACCAAGCACTCCCTAGTCTTTCTCATTATTAGGTTCTCACTCTCACACTAAGGTCATTCCTTTTTTCTGCCCGGGCATAAATTCTATCTTCTCTGAGGAGGGAAGGGAGTAGATGGGGATGCTGAAAAACACTTTAATTTGAGCAGTTCTTGCCATATCTTTGCCCCACATGTGAAAACTTCTCAGCCATGGAACTAAATTGTTCCCATACCCTCTCTCATAGCACAGTCACACTCCACCCCTATTCATCCACACCCCCGACATTTACTCACTTTGCCCATGGCAGAGACCCTACTGGCCATGCTCTCTGCACAGCCCTGGAAAGCCTCTTGTTTCTAGTCACTAGGAGAGAAGGTCCAGTCTCCCAGCACACACTTCTTATCTGGATGTCTCTCATTGTGAGGTACTGGGAGGTCTGTAGGCCAACCTCAGCCTGATTCTGGCCCTACCTAGTGAAGTACTCAGTGATCTCTTGCGCCCCCATCTGGCCTCAGTTCTTTAGCGGTTGCTACAGCAAGTGGTCTAGTTGGGCCTGCACTTCCAGGTCAGATCCATAGAGGGCAACCACTTGCCAGTTTATGAGAAATTACTCTGGGTGTGGCCTCTCCCTTTCTTCACTTCATTTTCAGTGCTTGTAAAATTCTAGAACCACAGGCTGTCAGAATCAGAGGGTGTGTTTAGATAACTTATATTTGAATATCCTCGTGATAAAGATAGAGAAACAGGCCCAGAGAAGAGATGAGACCAGTCTAAACTCCGACAGTGATTCACTCTGTGGCAGTTAGGGCTAGAATCCACGTTTCCTGAATGCCAGTTCAGAACTTTTGAAACACACTGCCAAGCATCTAACCCAAATGCCTCATTTTATAGTTGTGAAAACTGAGGCCCCGGAAAGAAGTTGACTAAGGTTGTACAGTCGTTGTGATGGAGCTAGGACTCAAACCCAGGTCTTCTGAATCCCAGTCCAGATTCAGAAACATAATGTTAGGCATCTAGTTCATCCTGTTGGTTTTTTTTTTCTTTATAGATGAAAAGAGTTCAGAGAGGGAATGTAATTTACCTGAAGCCACAGAGTGAATTAGTGAAAATCAGAACCGGAGCCCAAGGCTGGCTGTAGAACTGGGACTGAATGGAAACTGGGGACTCTGACTTCTAGTCTCCAAGAAACCTCAATAACTTAGGGACCCCAGTGTCTTGGAATTAAATAACAGAGGTAGGGATGCAGTCCTTGCTTAAGCTGACTATGAATCCCCAGGAGGCTGGAATCTGGGGCATAGTGTGTATGTGTGTGTGTTGGGAGGGAGGGAGTCTGCTCTGGTCCCCTCCAAAAAACTCTTAAGAAAAGACTCACCTCATTTCTCCCCTTTCAAGGCCTCTGGCTTTCAGAGTGAGAAGATGACTCACTCATTGCCCACAGTTGTTGCTGAGAACATAATTGCTAGCTGGGACATCACCATAGCATCCAGCCATCACATTTGCAGAGTAGTGTCTTGTTTTTGTCAAAGCTCTTTCCGATTTTTCTTTTTTTTTTTTCATTTCAGCTTCCTCAAGCTCCAGGGAGCCAGACGAGGCAGATACCATTACCTCTTCTTTTATAAAGAAGAAACTCATTTATGGAGGGGTGGGGGGAATGAGGGGGGAGCTGAACCAGTGTTGGACCGACTGAGACTAAATCCCCAGTCCTCTGATTTCAAGCTTTCTGGAGTGTCTGCATAAATACCCAGAGTCCCAGAGGAGACATCAGTGTCCCTCAAATGCCTGATGACAGCTCTCTCCCTCATTTATTAATCACTGAGCTGGGGCCAGATACTGTACTGGGCTTTCATTGGAGACAAAGGTGACAGAGACCCTGCCTTTAAGTGTTCATAACCTGGATATTGATTAGGTCACCACTCTGCCCATTTCAATCATCAGCTTTCTCTTCTTCTACTAGAAAAATAACCCCAACAGTGCTTTATTTTATTTTATTTATTTCTTACACATTTATTTGAGACAGAGTCTCATTCTGTTCCCCAGGCTGCAGTGCAGAACTTGATCACAGCTCACTGAAGCCTCAACCTCCTGGGCTCAAGTGATCCTGTCACTTTAGCCTCTTCTGAGTAGCTAGGACCACCATGATTGGCTTTTTTTTTTTTTTTTTTTTTTTGAGACAGCATCCCACTATGTTACCCAGCCTGGTCTCAAACTCCAGGACTCCAGTGATCCTCCCACCTTGGCCTCCTAAAGCACTGGGATTACAGATGTCAGCCACCTGGCCCAGCCTTGTTTTATTATTTTTGAGACAGGGTCTGGCCCTATAGCCCAAGCTGGAGTCCAGTGGTGTGATCACAGTTCACTGCAGCCTCAACCTCCTGGGCTCTGGTGATTCTCCCACCTGGCCCTCCCTAGTAGCTGGGACCACAGGCATGCAACACCACGCCCAGCTAATTTTTAATTTTTTTTGTAGAGATGGGGTTTTGCTATGTGGCCTAGGCTGGTCTTAAACTCCTAGGTTCAAGCGATCTTCCTACCTCGGCCTCCCAAAGTGTTGGGATTACAGGTGTGAGCCACCATGCCCAGTCCAATAGTGCTTTTTGGCTGGTGACATTGAATCAATTTTATAACCTTTTCAGAAGTTGATTAGGAGTCAGAACACTAACATTCTAGTTCTAGTTCTGCTACTTCACTGTGTAATAGTGAGCTAGTCCTTTCCTATGCATGGGCTTCAGTTTTCACATCTGCAAAATGATTTTGTGGGATGGGGTCAGAAGAGAGTAGGAATATGGTTTCTAAGAACTTCTGGCTCAGATCATTTAGGAGATGAAGACACTTTGTAATCTGTGGGCAGTGTTGTTTCTTTGGGTAAAAGGCTGGAGAGTAGGAGCCAGCTGGGCCTGTTATGAGACCTTTCATCCTGCTGCCTTCCTCCTTAACGTTGTGAGGTACCCTTCCCAAGGAGCAGGGAACTTGAGCTTTCTGAAAACCTCAGAGGGACCCCATTTCTACCTCTCCTCACCAGCAACACTCAGGAAGCACCAGAACTATTTTGGATTGGAAGTTATTTAGCCAGATTCTGAGGTTGAAGTTCATGAAACAGAGACAGAATCAGAGAAGGAGAAGAGAGAGGCATAAAGGAAGAGGCAAAGAGACAGAGGCAAAGAGACAGAGAAAAGGAAGAAAGAGGTGGGGTGGGGGGGAAGAGGGAAAGACTAAGAGGAAAAAAAGGAGGAGAGAGAAAAATAGAGAGCAGGAATTAGAGACAGAAACAGATAGAGACAGGAAGAAAAAGAAAGAAACAGAGAGACAGAGAAACAGAAGAGAGAAGGAAACAGAGAAGGGAAGAGGAGCGAGGAGAGAAAAACAGGGGAAAAGAGACAGAAACAAGGAAAGATAGAGAGAGAGAAAAAATATGAATGAATATGATAATATGATAGTGGACATACCTAGTCCCAGGCAGCCGCATGAGAGAAGCTGCATAAAATCCTACGTATTGAATAGAATCTAGAAGTGAAAGAACCCTTGAAAAAATCGAGGCCAGAGAGCAATTGAGCTTTGTTCATAGTCACACAGCAAGCTGGTGGAAGTGCCGGGACTCAAACCCAAGACTAGGATAGAGTAGCTCAAAACAGACTGGCCTGAGAGTCTAGAGGCCTTGAGGTTTGTCAGTCTGTCTTTGAGGGACTGTGGGTAATGTAATAATACAGGAAGAGTGCTAGCACATTGTCTGCTGCAGAGGAGGCACTGGCATCAGGGAGTTTTGCCATCTTCCCCCATCAGCTTTCCTCTGAGGACGAAGACATACAACATACATGCATGCCTATTAAGGCTGACTAGGGTAAGTTTGGTTCTATTACACAGCACTTTTGGGAGATTAGAGGCAGACTTCATGGAGGAGGTGACTTGTGGGTCAGGGCTTGAAGGATGAAAACAACCAAAATTTTAATTGCGGCTAGGCGTGCTGGCTCACGCTGGTAATCCCGGCACTTTGGGAGGCCAAGGAGGGTGGATTACCTGAGATCAGCAATTCGAGACCAGCCTAGCCAACATGGTGAAACCCATGTCTACTAAAAATTAAAAAAAAAAAAAAAATTAACTGGGGGTGGTAACACGCGCCTGTAGTCCCAGCTGCTGGGAAGGCTGAGGCAGGAGAATCACTTGAACCTGGGAGGCAGAGGTTGCAGTGAGCCGGGATTGCACTATTGCACTACAGCCTAGGCAACAAGAGCAAAACTCCATCTCAAAAAAAAAAAAAAAATGAATTTCAAAGATGCACTTATTCTTTACAAAAATTCAAAGTAAGGCTGGACACAGTGGCTCACGCCTGTAATCCCAGCACTTTGGGAGGCTGAGGCAGGCAGATCATGAGGTCAAGAGATCGAGACCATCCTGGCCAACATGGTGAAACCTCATCTCTACTAAAAATACAAAAATTAGCTGGGCGTAGTGGCGTGTGCCTGTAGTCCCAACTACTCGGTAGGCTGAGGCAGGAGAATCACTTGAACCCGGAAGGCGGAGGTTGCAGTGAGCCGAGATAGCGCCATGACACTCCAGCGTGGGCGACAGAGCGAGACTCCATCTTAAAAAAATATATCCAAAGTAGGTAAGATTTTGATAGGTGCAGAACCGGGTGGTTCTAGTTCGAGGGAATAGCACAGAGGGTAGGAGTGCTTGAAGAGGACATGAATAGGCAGCTGAGCAAGGTGTCATCTGCCTTCTGGAGGGCAGAGGGCATGAAAAAGATTTTAGTCACCCCATGAATGACAGGTGTCTGGGTTGGCTTCTGATGACAGTGAGGAGGAAAGGGAGGCTTTTGAGAAGGGATGCAGTAAGAACAGGGTTGAGTTCTAGGAAGATTCCTTCTGGCAGGCAGCCCTATGGAGGATGGATTGGAGAAAAGATACTGACATCAGGGAGCCGTGACAGAAGATCTTTGCTGTTGTCCAGGTGACAGATAGGTAATAAGAATCTGATGTGGTGTGGTGGGGGTGGGTATAGATGCAGTGGTTTTGGGGGTGGCTTTCTAAGTTTCCTTTAGAGAAAACATAGGATCTGAATTCAGACCATTGTTGGAGGACTAAGGAGAGAGATGAGCAGAGGGCCAAAAGGCAGCCACCCAAAACTCCAGACAGGTAGCTGTCTTTTCCTAGCTTATGGTTGGAGTGTGTGTGTCTTTTTAAAAATTTCTGTTGGCTGCTCTGAGAGTTTGTGTGTCTCCCAATGTGCATGAGCAACCTCCTGCATATGCATCTGTGTATGGATGGGCGTCTCCAGGCGTCTAAATGCGTCTGTACCTTGCTCTGTGCGTGTTTCACCTAATCCATGCTGTGGTTAAACTGATTGGCTAAAGGAATGACTTCACATTGCTTCATGCATCTTAAAGTGCAGAAATAAGCATCTTTGCTCCCAAACGTGCTTCTAAATTGTGTTTGCTAAGCTAGGCTGTGGTGGATTTGATTGGCTAAAAGAGCTATTCCGAATTGCCTGTGCTCTGTGGCATAGCTACAGCTTGAAATCCTATTACTGCTGGCTACAGGAATTACCATAATGTGTTTGGCTTGATTTTCCAGACAGTAATTTAGGACCTTGCCACCTTTCTATGCAGATCTACCCAGCTAAATGAGAAGCGGAACTGGGAATCTTTTTTGCAAACAAAACTCTGGCCCATTAAGAACGCTTTGCTGCCTTGTGAAGGTAATAGGGAGGGGAATGCAGCCTTAAAGGACCCCACAACCCTGATTATGGTTTGATTTTGCTCAGAGACAGAGATATGGAGTCCACATAGGCTTAAGGTCTCTTATAGAATTTAGACCATTTCTTTCATTTTATTTCCATTCCAGCCTGTGAAATGGCGAGTGTTCTCATCATGCTTTCTTCTCTTTCTCAAGAGCCATCAGCTCTACCAAGCACAGTAAGCTCTCAATAAGTATTTATTGCCTTGAAATTGAATTATAGCTGTCTAAGCCAAAACCCAGAGAAAAGGAGAAATTTATTCAAGATCTCACAGAGGGATTTGAACTTGAATCCTGGTTTCTGGATTTCCTGTCAAGAACTCTTGCAACAATGTCATCCTGCCTTGTGATAGCTCAGGTTCAGACCTCGGGCAGTGGAGGGCTTATACTGCTCTAACCAATGTGTGACTGGGTCTAGTCTCTTTACCCCTCTGGGCCACAGTGCTCTCATCTGCACTGTGTGAAGATTAGGCTACAAGGTATTCAGAGGGCCTTTCTAGTTCTGCTCCTAGGAATCTGTGACCAACACTGAGAATATAAACCTGTGGGCCCTTGGGGTGGGGTGAGGAGGGGAGGAAGCAGTTGGGGCCTGTCTCATAAGCTGTGTGTCACACCTTCCTCCCTCTCCCCTGACTCCAAATCTCCATTAAAAGAAGTAGAATAACTTTTCCGGTTTGGGAAATCATTCTCTGACCCAAAAGCCATTGGGCCTCTGGAAAGTGGGACAGCGTGCCCAGCCCACAGCCTCTAAATGCCTTATAGGGCTAGAAAGGCCAAGGCGGCTGGCTGGGCGGGTGGGAAATGGTTGGCTTGGAGAAGTTCCCCATTTCTGGAAGATCTAACCCTGGTTGGGAAGGGAGGTGACTGCCACTCAGCCCTGGCAGGTTGACAGGCTGGGCTGAACCAGCGTGTTCTGGAAAGGCCAGGAATGATGTCATGGGACGCTTTGGGCTGCAACAACAGGAAACCACTGAGTGTTTACATTGGCTCTCAGAGCTCAGGCAGCCTGTTTTTTCTTCACTTCCTCAGTCTGTTTCCTCTGATTCAAATACTGTGAAGAGGGACTCATTGCCCAGGCTAGGGAAAGTGGAAAGGAGGCCCAAGAAGAAAGAGCCTCCTTCCCAGCCCAGAATGTCAGATGCTTGGGAGGGAAGGCCAGCTTTACCCTAGCTTGGCCCCTGCCAAGAATAGATCTTAGGGTAGGGAAGCAAGACAGTTAGGGCCTACTCTGAGCATTCTACAGCTCCATGGATAGCAACTTCAAAATTCTTCCAAAGACCCAAGTTCTAAACTTGGAAGCTATCTTGTATTCTCTTCCGATCTAATCAGTTACCAAATCTTGTTAATTAAATCTAATTGATTCCGTTTTTTTTTTTTTTTTTTTTGAGATGGAGTCTTGCTCTGTCGCCCAGCCTGGAGTGCAGTGGTGCGATCTTGGCTCACTGCAAGCTCCGCCTCCCGGGTTCACACCAGTCTCCTGCCTCAGCCTCCCGAGTAGCTGGGACTACAGGCAATGCCACCAAGCCCGGCTAATTTTTTTGTATTTTTAGTAGAGACAGGGTTTCACCGTGTTAGCCAGGATGGTCTCGATCTCCTGACCTTGTGATTCCGTTTTAACCAACAGTGGATTTGTGTGCAAAGTGCTGTGTTGTGCTGTCTGTGTGTGGCAGGGGAGACAACACAGGTAGTGGGTGAGTTACAAAGATAAAAAAGTTCTTGCCCTCAGGGAATTAATGATAGAGTGACAGAGTAACAGTAGGATGTCCTCCATCTGTTTCCATCTCTTCATCCCCAAGGCTGCTGCTCCAGTTCAGGAACACCCACCATTTCCCATCTGTATACAACAGTCTTTTGATGGGTCTCCCTGTTTCCAGTCTTTCCCCTCCAATGCTTCCTTCATAATTATATTGAAGTGACTCCGATATAATTATGGAGGAAGGCTCTCCAGCTCCACTCTCCAGCTCCACTCTTCTCATCAAGCCTCCTAGATGGTGTGGCAGGGTGGCTTTGAGTTTTGTCTTGGTGTCAGGCAGACCTGGGTTTGAGTGGGTACCTTACCATTCACTGTTGGCTGTGTGACAGTGGGCAGTGGTTTTGCTTTTCCAAACCGCTATTTCTCTAGCTTTAGCTTCTTTATTGACAAAATGAAGATAAATTCTACCTCACAGGGCTGTTGTGAGAATTAAATGAAATAATGTATGTATGGTGCCCCATACAGAGTTAACACTTGATAAATGGCAGTTCTAATTACCATGCCTCAGATGTGTCATGTTCATTTCTAGCTCAGCTCCTTTACGCCATCTGAAACAGGCTCCTTTCTCTTAAAGACTATTGTAACTGGTAGGGACCTTAGAGATCATATAGAGGAGTCTGATTACCCCTACTGAGGCCAGGGAGGGGAAACAACATGCTCAAGATTACACAGAAAGTGAATTCCAGATCAGGTGCAGTGGCTCACACCTGTAATCCCAGCACTTTGGGAGGCCAAGGTGGGTGGATCACCTGACATCTGGAGTTCTAGACCTGCCTGGCGAACATGGTGAAACCTCGTCTCTACTAAAAATACAAAAATTATTCGGGCGTGGTGGTGGGCGCCTGTAATCCCAGCTACTCAGGAGGCTGAGGCAGGAGAATTGCTTGAAGTTGGGAGGTGTAGGTTGCAGCAAGCTGAGATCATGCCACTGCACTTCAGCCTAGAGTGTCAAGAGCAAAACTTCATCTCAAAAAACAAAAGAAAGAAAATGAATTCCAAAACCACAACTAAAACATTTTACAAATGTTAACTCATTTTATCTTAACAGTAGCCCTGTAAGGTCGATAGCAGGGGTAGTATGTACTATTATTAGATCCATTTAATAGATGAAAGGACAGGCTCAGATAGGTTAGGTAACTTGCCTAAGGTCACACAGCTGGAAATGACAGATCCAGGTTATGAATCTAAGTAGTCTGACCTCAAGCAGCTGAGCACTTGAAATGTGATTAGTGTGACTAAGGAATTTAATTTCTAATAATAATTTATTTTAATAAATCTAAAGTTAAAATTTAATAGCCACTTGAAGCTAATGGCTACCATGTTGGACAGGATGGTTCTAGGTTATAGTGCTTCTTCAGACTCCAGAAGAATAAGAGCCACATCTAATAAACTTTTATGTCATTACAGTGCCCAGCACTGTGCATGACATATCTACCATTATGTTCAAATTCAGTTAGGTTAGCAGGCTCTTGTGATCCAGGCAAAAAGGGAGCCTACAATATGGTAGTCACAGTCAAGAGGGACAGAAGGGAACATATTTGAGAGATCATTATTATCACTATCATCATCATCACCATTATCATAGTAAAATTAATAGGTGATTAAGTACTTACTTATGTGCCAGGCAACTGGTTTAGGTGCTTTGCATAGATTAATTCATTTGATTCTTATAACAACTTTATGAAGTAGGCTTAGGTACCATTACCATCATTCCCATTTTGCAGGTAAGGGAATGAGGCACAGAAAGTTGAAGTGACTAGTAAGTTGCAGAGCCAGGATATAAGCCAAGGCAGGCTGGTTTTAGAACCCAATGTCTTAACAACTACTCTATATCATGCACTGGAGCAGAGGACAAATGTCCAGGGAGCAATATGACAGCTTTGGTTTGGTTCATGGTAGGGTTGTGGTGCACGTGGGATGTCCAGAGGGAGATAGCCAGTAGATGGCTGGCCATGTGGGTTTCAAGCTCAGAGAAGAGTGGGTTTCAAGCTCAGAGAAGCTTAGAGAAGAGAGATAGAATATTTGAAATCATCAGCATAAAGATGGCAGTTGAAGCCACAGGAATCCATGTCATCCCACAGAGAAAGTGTGCGGTGTTTATAGAGGTTAGGAAACACTATGCATCAACATAAAGGAGGGATTATTTGATAGTGGATTTCAGGTAGAATGAATAGGTTCCTTTTGAAGGTGGCAGCAGATCAGAAATAAGCATAGGGAGCAAGAAGGGCAGAGAAAGGGATTGAACTAAACATCTTTCCCCCAAACCTGCTCTTCTCTAGTGGTCTCTACCTCAGTGAATGGCTCTGCCATCAACATAATTGGATGAACCCAGAACCTGGGGATCACCTCTAACTCTTCCATCTCCTTCACCTGTCATATTCAATCTATTATCAAAGTCCATTGGCTCTTTTCAAAATTTATCCTGAACCTAACCTCTTCTGCCCACCTCCACCACCAATACCCTGTTCTAAGCTATCATCACACTTCACCTATATGACTGAAGTGGCCTCCTTCCTGGTCTCCCTGCTTCCATACTTACCTCCCAACAGTCAATGCTCAATCCAGCATTCAGAGTGATCATGTTAAAAACAAAAGTCGGTTTATGTCATTCCTCTGTTCGCACCTAGCCCATGGCTTCTCCAGCACACTCAGGACTTACAATCCTATTAAAGATGCCTCAGCCTCTGTCCTGGGCTCCAGATTAATGTTTGACATCTCCATGTGATAAATTACCATTTGATAATTTGACATCTCCATTTGGTTTGACGTTTCCATTTGGTAAATTCTCCATTTACCACTGGTAAATCAAAGACAGCCAAAACAGAACATTGCCACTCCAAAGCTTGTTCCTACACAATCTTTCCTGCCAAAGAAACATGGCACCATCATCCACCCAGGTAGCAAGCCAGAAATCTAAGAGTTAGCTTTGCCTCCTCTTTCTTATTACCCCTAACCATTCAGCCTATCAGCAAGTCCTGCTACACTCAGAATATATCCCTAACACATCCACCTCTCTCCTCATTTACTTCCCACCAATTCAGTCCAAGTCCCTATCATTTGTCAACTGGATGACTTGCCCTAGCCTCCTTACAGGTCTCCTGGCTTCTACCCTTGCCCCCTACAACCCATTCTTTACAATAAATCCAGAAGAATCTTTGTAAAACATAGATCATGCTAATCCCCTGCATGAAACTCTCCAGTGTCTTTCCATCACATGAGGACCACAAGCCAAATTTTTTGCCATAGCCCAAAAGAGCCTACAAGATCTAGTTTCTGCAAATTTTTCCAACTCCTTCTCCTACTACTCACTCCTTTTCTCACCACGATTCAGCCACTCTGATCATTTTTCTGGTATTTGAACAACTCAAACCCATCACCACCTCCTCTCCTTACTTATCACCTGATTCACTCCTTCCTCAGGCATCAGCTCAGATATTCACTGGCTCTGAGAGACTCTTTTCCATATCCCAGACTAAGAAATTCCTTCTGTGTGTCACTCTCACAGCATCCCGTCATTCTCCTTCACAGCGTTAAGCCTAGGTTCAATCGTTAATTTCATTAATTGATTAATCAATCAATTTTTGAGACAGGGTCTTGCTGTGTCCCCCACGCTGGAGTGCAGTGGCATGATCACAGCTCACTGAAGCCTTGACCTCCCAGGCTCAAGCAATCCTTCTACCTCAGCTTCCCAAGTGACTGAGTCTACAAGTATGCACCACCATACCGAGGTTTTTTTTGTTTTTTGTTTGTTTTTATACTTTTTTTTGTTGTTTTTTTTGTTTGTTTGTTTTTTGTTTTTTGTTTTTGTTTTTTTTTTTGAGACAGAGTCTTGCTCTGTCACCCAGGCTGGAGTGCAGTGGCACGATCTTGGCTCACTGCAACCTCCGCCTTCTGGGTTCAAGCAATTCTCTGCCTCAGCCTCCCGAGTAGCTGGGATTACAGGTGCCCACCACCATGCCTGGCTAATTTTTGTATTTTTAGTAGAGACGAGGTTTCACCATCTTGGCCAGGCAGGTCTTGATCTCCTGACCTCATGATCCACCCGCCTCAGCCTCCCAAAGTGCTGGGATTACAGGTGTGAGCCACCGCACCCGGCCTGTTTTTATGTTTTGAGACAGAGTCTTGCTCTGTTCCCCAGACCGGAATACAGTGGTACAATCTTGGCTCACTGCAATCTCCACCTTTCAGGTTCAAGCTATTCTCCTGCCTCAGCCCCCCGGGTGGCTGGGACTACAGGCGTGTGCCACCATGCCCAGCTAATTTTTGTATTTTTAGTGGACGAGGTTTTGCCATGTTGGCCAGGCTAGTTTCAAACTCCTGAACTCAAGCAATTCTCCTGCCTTGGCCTCTCAAAGTGCTAGGATTATAGGTATGAGCCACTGCTCTCAGCCTGATCATCAATTTAATTAACTAGACTGTAACCTCCATGAGAACAGGGACTGTCCGTCGTAGAATTCTGTCCCATATGCCTAACACAGTAGCTGCAATATAGTATTAATTCATTTGCTTATTCATTCATTCAAAACTATTTATCAAACAGTCACTATTTGCAAGTTACTGTTCTAGGAGCTTGAGGTACAAAACAGACATAAATGACTTGCCTTCATGGAGCTTACATTCCAGTGGGACACACACTGAGTGGCAGGAATTATATTTGATATTTATTGGATCTGTGATGCTAAGCCTGAGTAGAACTGTATTACTTAGTGTATTCATTTATTCAACAAACATCTATTGAGTATTTTCAATGGACCAGGTATTTTATACATCTTTTCATTTAATCCGTGAAACAACCCTGTGAGAGAGATATCACTAGCCCCATTTCTGAGACAGAGAAATTGAGGTCAGAGAGGTTTAGCAACTTGCCTTAGGTTAAGTAGTAAGCAGTCAAGTGTATGTAGTTTGACCACAAAGCTTGCCAGCTTACTCATCACACTATAACATACTGCTTTTGACAAGTCAGTTCTGGCTCTAAAATGATACAAAGGAACCCCTGCAGGGCGCTTGACCCAGAGGGAGATCTTGAGAAAATGAAGCCATGGAGAAAACTCCCAGCCAACACCAGGCCTGATATAACCCTGATGTACTCTCCATTCCTTATGGTGATAGAGTAGACCTCATAACTGGGTTTCCTTTGACAGATGGGGAAAATAGAGACACAGGGTCAGGGAAGGAGTCACCCAAAGGCACATTTAGTAGTGAAGAAAGACCCTGGCACCCTTGTATTCAGGATATCATAGAATAAGGCACGGAGAGTTAACTTCGGGAAGGAGACCAGTGGTGGTGGCTACAGAACAAGTACCCAATTGTCAATCTTAAGCCTGGGTTCTTGGGTAAGATCCTGTCTCCATGCCTTTATGTGAACCCAGGAGGTCTTTGCTATTCCAGACCATTCCCTGCCCTCACTTCCAATTCTGCCCTATCCTGAGCCAAATGTTTGAAAGACAGGAGGGAGGGGACATGGTTCTGGAGCTCAACCTCTCCCACCATACAGGCAAATATAGGGAAAAGTCACTGGGCGTGGTGACACATGCTTGTAATTGTTGCTACTCCGGAGGTTGAGGCAGGAGGATCACTTGAGCCCAAGTGATCTGCCCAAGTGAGCCCAAGACTCTGTCTCAATTAAAATTAAGAAATAAAAAGATATAAGGAAATGTCTTCAACACTGAAAGGGAGGCAGGGTGCAAGGGCAGATGGAAAGGGGCATAGCCCTACCAGACTGCCCTTCCCTGAGGTGCAGGACAAAGCTCTGTCTGTGTAGTCACCTCTGCGAACTGATTCCAAATGCCACAGTGTGAGGCAGACAAACAAGGAAAGGGGGTGGGAGGGATTTACAATCTTTGGATATGGGCTGGCCAGAGCTTGTCAGTGGGTATGAGACTGTGTGTGAGTTAAATGAAGACGGTTTTGCATGGAGACAGGGCAGGCCTGGGAGAGGAGGAGAAAGGGAGGAGCATGAGGCAGGGTGAGTGAAGAACCTCTGTACCCAGTTTTGTTGCTAGAACACAGTTGTGACTGTGTATTTCTAGGAGATGTGTTCATACCTGAGTGGGTAGGTGGAAGGTAGGGCTTATTTATGCAAGGCCCATGCAGGAATATGTGTATGTGAGGGGTGTGTGTGTGTGTGTGTGTGTGTGTGTGTGTGTGTGTGTGTATGCGAAGTGTCAGGGGAGGGAAAGTTGTGGGTGTCAGTGTCCTTGTAAAGTCAGTCTGGATGTGCATTTCAGTTTTTGTGTGGAATGCAAGAAACACAGGATATAGGCAGTGTGTATCAGGGAGATTTTATATGTGAGACATGTAAGAGGAAAATGGGGCTAAGCATGCAGTGTGTGCTGAGGATTATGGGGGAACATTGAGGTGAGGTGTTGGCAGAGTACATGATATGCTGTCTGTGTGGAGTAAACAAGAGCTTTGGAATGGTCTAAGTGTACCAGGCATTCTCAATAACCTCAGCCATGTCTCTCTGAACCTCAACTTCTCTGCTGAAAAAGGATAAGCCCCACCCACATACAGGGTTGTATAAAAATTCAGTGAGTTCATCCATGAGAATTGTCCTGCTCACAATAGGTGCTCAAGAAATGGTTACTACCATGATTCTGGTTGTGAAATGAAATTGCCAACACCTGAGACAGAGCTCATTAAATGTTTACCAAACTGAAGAATAAGTGACTTGTTGGTTTGGTTTTGCCTGCTTAACACCAAAAAGCCAATTGATAACTTAACTGGGGCTTGTATTAGCTCATTATTTTTTATTCATTTATATTTTATTTTTTATTATATTTATAGCTCCAGGGCTCTCATTATGTTGAGAACCCTGGAGCTATATATACAAAGTCCCTGAAGGGGTTGGTGGGGAGTAGGGAAGGGAAGAGATGGTTGGAAAGCCAATCAGACAGGCCTGGGCAAAAACCAGGGGAAGATGCCAAGAACACTCTATGCACCCAAGGAACTGAGTCAAGGAGAAGTAAAGGCCAGTGAAGTGTCCAGAATGCAAGGGGATATAGGGCTTCCATGCCTACCCTGGCCTCCGTTATTCCAAGACAGCTCTTGAGTTTAAGGCTCAGGCCTGCCCAGAACAAGGCAAAATTGACCCCTTAAAGAGCAGAGGAAAGGGAGGGGCAGAGACTGCTTGTACGGGAAATGCCCATTGCTGTGAACTTGATCACATATAAAGTACGTAGCTCTACAACCTAGTCTCTAGGGCTTGACCCAAGCCAGGGCTCAGCAAGTGGTCATGGAGAACAGAAGCCACATAGTCCCAGGGCCATAACAGTATTAAGGATAAAGAGTAGATTTCCTGGCCAGGCGCAGTGGCTCATGTCTGTAATCCCAGCACTTTGGGAGGCCAAGGTGGGCGGATCATGAGGTCAGGAGATCGAGACCATCCTGGCTAACACGGTGAAACCCCGTCTCTACTAAAAATACAAATAAATTAGCCGGGCATGGTGACAGATGCCTGTAGTTCCAGCTACTCGGGAGGCTGAGGCAGGAGAATCGCTCGAACCCGGGAGGCAGAGGTTGCAATGAGCTGAGATCGTACCACTGCACTCTAGCCTGTGTGACAGAGCAAGACTTCACCTAAAAAAAAAAAAGTAGATTTCCTGACAACTTATTTGTGTGTAAGTTGTCTGTCTCCTCTCACTAGAATGTTCTTCACTACTATTTTCCCGGTACCTAGACCTAGCATGGAGTAGGTACTTCATAAATGGTTACAATAGATTATAGCCATAAGAGTTATATTTATTGTAGCCGTTATTACCATTTTTTTCTTTTTGGTATTTTTTTAACTGTGGCAAAATACATATCACAAAATTTTCCAACTTAACCATTTTCAAGTGTTCAATTCAGTGGCTTTAATTACATTCACAGTGTTGTGCAACCATCACCACTTATCTATTTCTGAAACGTTTTCATCATCCCAAACGGAAACTCTGTAACCATTAAGCAATAACTTCCTACTCCCGGCCTCCCTCCTGTCCCTGGTAACTTCTAATCTACTTTCTGTCTCTATGAATTTGCCCATTTTGAATAGTTCTTATAAGTGTCTTTATATAATATTTGTCCTTTTGTTTTTGGCTTATTTCATTAACAATGTTTTCAAGGCTCATTCACATTACAGCGTATATAAGAACTTCATTCCTTTTTAAAACTGAATAATATTCCATTGTATGTATATACCATATTTTATTTATCCATTGATATGTTGATGGACATATGAGTTGTTTCCATATTTTGGCTATTGTGAATGCAATAGCTGTATGCAGTGAACACTGGCATACAGGTATCTGTTTGAATACCTGTTTTAAACTCTTTTGGGTGTATATTGAGGAGTGGAATTGCTGGATCATATGGTAATTCTACGTTTAGTTTTTTGAGGAACTGCCAAACTGCTTCCCATAGCATCTGCACCATTTTGCATTCTCACCAACAATGTATGAAACTTAGAATTTCCCCACAACTTTTCAACATTTACTTTCTATTCTTTTTTAAAGCTTTTAATACTTGTTTATTTTTAACTGTAGCAAAATACACTTAACATGCCGCTGCACTCCAGCGTGGGTGACAGAGTGAGACTCCTCAAAAACAAATACACATAACATAAAATTTACCATTTTAACAATTTGTAGATTTACAGTTCTGTAGTGTTAAGCATATTCACATTGTTATATAACCAATCTCCAGAACTCTTTCCATCTTGCAAAATTGAAACTCTATACTCATTAAACAACAACTCCTCATTTTGCCCTTCCACCAGCCCTAGGGAAACCATAATTTTTCTTTCTGTCTCAGTGAATTTGACTACTTCAGTTACCTTATACAAGTTAAATCATACAGTTTCTTCCTTTCTTTCTTTCTTTCATTTTTTTTTTTTTTTTGGAGTCTTGCTCTTTCATCCAGGCTGGCGTGCAGTGGCACAATCTTGGCTCACTGCAACCTCTGCCTCCCAGGTTAAAGCGATTCTCCTGCCTCAGCCTCCCAAATAGCTGCGATTACAGGTGTGTGCCACCATGCCCAGCTAATTTTTGTATTTTTAGTAGAGACGGAGTTTCACCATGTTGCCCAGGCTGATCTCAAACTTTTGACCTCAGGTGATCCACCCACCTTGGCCTCCCAAAGTGCGAGGATTACAGGTGTGAGCCACTGTGCCTGGCCAGTATCAGTATTTCTG
The DNA here is from genome assembly GCF_028885655.2 of Pongo abelii. Taxonomy (NCBI): domain Eukaryota; kingdom Metazoa; phylum Chordata; class Mammalia; order Primates; family Hominidae; genus Pongo; species Pongo abelii. The sequence continues at coordinate 70,230,538 of NC_072008.2, forward strand.
TGACTGGTTTATTTCACTTAGCATAATATCCTCAAGCTTCATCCATGTTGTAGCTTGTGTCAAAATTTCCTTCCCTTGTAAGGCTGAATAATATTCCATTGTATGTCTATACCACATTTAGTGTATTTCATTCATCCTTTGATGGACACTTGGGTTGCTTCTACCTTTCAGCTATTGTGAACAATGCTGCTGTGAACATGGATGTATCAGTATCTCTTTGAGACCCTGCTTTCAATTACTTTGAGTATATACCCAGGATTGAAATTTCCAGATGACATGGTAATTTGGTTTTTAATTTTTTGAGGAATTGTCATACTGTTTTCCAAAGTGCCTGTACCATTTAATATTCCCACCAAGAGTTCACAGAAGCTCCAATTTCTCTATATCCTCACCAATACTCCACTCTTTTTGGGTTATAGCCATCCTAATGGTTGTGAAATGGTAGCTCATTGTGGTTTTGTTTTGCATTTTCCTAATGACTAAAAATGTTGAGCATATTTTTATGTGTTTATTTGATATTTTATATCTTCTTTGAATAAATGTCTATTCAAGTACTTTGTCCATTTTTTAAATTGGGTTGTGCTATGGTTTGAATGTATCCCTCCAAAAGTGTGTTGGAAACTTACTCCCCAATGCAACAATTGGGAGGTGGGAGGTGGGACCTAATGAGAGGTGATTAGGTCATGAAGTGTATTAACACATGAGTGGGTTTGTTATTGTGGGAAAAGGTTCATTATAAAAGAGCAAGTTTGGTCCCCTTTTCTCTCTCTCTCACCCTCTCTTGCCCTCTAGCCTTCCACTATGTGATGACACATCAAGATAGCCCTCACTAGATGCTAGCTGCTTAATCTTGGACTTCGTAGCCTCCACAAGTGTAAGCCAATACTTTTCTGTTCCTCATAAATTACCTACTCTCGGGTATTCTGTTATAGCAGCACAAAATGGACTCAGGTTATTCATCTTTTTGTTGCTGAGCTGTAGCAATTCTTTATATATTTTGGATACTAACTCCTTATCATATATAATTTGCAACTATTTTCTCCCATTTTGTAGCTTGTCTTTTCTGTTTCTTCGTAATGGTTTTTTGTTCGTTTTTGTGAAGCAGGGTCTCGCTCTGTCGCCCAGGCTGGAGTGCAGTGTTGCGATCTTAGCTCACTGCAACCTCCTCCTCCTGGGTTCAAGCGATCCTCCTGCCTCAGCTTCTCAAGTAGCTAGGACTACAGACACATGCCCCCACACCCGGCTAATTTCTGTATTTTTAGTAGAGATGGGGTTTCACCATGTTAGCCAGACTGGTCTCAAGTGATCCACCCGCCTCAGCCTCCAAAAGTGCTAGGATTACAAGTTTGAGCCACTGCACCTGAACCATGATGTTTTTTGATACATAAAAGTTTTAAATTTTCATGACATCCAATTTACCTATTTTTTTTTCTTTTGTTACTTTGGGTTTCCTTTCCAAGGATCCATTGTCAAATACTAGATTATGAAGATTTTCACTTATTTTTTTTTTTTTTGAGAGTTTTACAGTTTTAGGTCTTATATTTAGGTTGATACTTCTTTGTTGTTGTTGTTTTTGAGATGGAGTCTCCCTCTGTCACCCAGGCTGGAATGCAGTGGTGTGATCTCGGCTCATGGCAACCTCTACCTCCCAGGTTCAAGCCATTCTCCTGCCTCAGCCTCCTGAGTAGCTGGGAATACAGGCATGTGCCACCACGACCAGCTAATTTTTTGTATTTTTAGTAGAGACGGGGTTTCACTGTGTTAGCCAGGATGGTCTCGATCTCCTGATCTCGTGATCCACCCACCTTGGCCTCCCAAAGCACTGGGATTACAGGCGTGAGCCTCCAAGCCCTGCCCAGATTGATACTTTCTAAAATTTTAGTAACATGTGCAAACAAGGTTGATACATTTTGACTTGATTTTTGTACATGGTGTCAGATAAGGGTCCAACTTTATTCTTTTCATATAGAAATTCAATTGTCCTGGCACCATATGTTGGAAAGACTATTCTTTCCCCCAGTGAATGGTTTCAACATCCTTATCAAAAATCGATTAGCCGTTAGCCACAGATGGCTGCATTCATTTCTGGCCTTTCAATTTTATTTCATTCATCTATATGACTATACTTATGCCAGTACTGCACTGTCTTGATTTTTGTACCTTCATAGTAATTTTAGAGATTGAGAAAAATGTCCTCCGACTTTCTTCATCTTTTTCAAGATTGTGTTAGCTATTCAGGGCCTGTTGTAGTTTCATATAAATTTTAGGATTAAAAAAAAAATTTGAGGATTAGCCTTCCCATTTCTGTAAGAAAAAAACCTGTTGGAATTTGATACGGATTGCATTAAATCTGTAGATCATTTGAGATAGTACTGTGTTTTAAAAAAATATTAAGCCTTCATACCAATTAACATGGAATGCTTTCTGTATATTTAGGTTTTCTTAAACTTATTTCATCAAAGTTTCCTAGTTCCAGTGTACAAGTTTTTCAACTCCTTGGTTAAATTTATTTTTAGGTATTTTATTCTTTTAGATGCCATTTTAACAGAATTTCTTTCCTAATCACCTTTCTGGATTCTGTTGAATAGAAATACAAGTGATTTTGTGTGTTGACATTGTACCCCACAATTTGGCCGAATTTGATTATTAGCTCTAATAGCTTTTTTTGCGGATTATTTGGGATTTTAAAATATATGGAATCATGTCATCTGTGAATAGAGGTAGTTTTATTTCTTCTTTTCTTTTCTTTTCTTTTTTTTTTTTTTTTTGAGATGGAGTCTTACTCTGTTGCCCAGGCTGGAGTGCAGTAGCTCCATCTTGACTCACTGCAACCTCTGCCTCCTGGGTTCAAACAATTCTCCTGCCTCAGCCTCCCGCGTAGCTGGGATTACAGGCACCCGCCACCACACCTGGCTAATTTTTGTATTTTTTTTTGGTAGATGTGGGGTTTCACCATGTTAATCATGTTGGTCTTCAACTCCTAGCCTCAAGTGATCCACCCTTCTCAGCCTCCCAAACTGCTGGGATTACAGGCATGAGCCACCTCACTTGGCCTGATTTCTTCTTTTCAATTCTGATGTTTTAATTTCTTTTTCTTGTCTTATTGCTCTAGCCAGAACTTCTAGTACAATTTTGAATAGCAGTGATGAAGCTAGGCATCTTTGTCTTTTTTTTTTTTTTCTGAGACGGAGTTTCACTCTGTCACCCAGGCTGGAGTGCAGTGGCATGATTTCCACTCACTGACACCTCTGCCTCCTGGGTTCAAGTGATTCTCTTGCCTCACCTTCCTGAGTGGCTGGGATTACAGGTGCACACCCCCACACACAGCTAGGTTTTGTATTTTTAGTAGAGACAGGGTTTTGCTATGTTGGCCAGGCTGGTCTCAAACTCCTGACCTCAAGTGATCCACTAGCCTCGGCCTCCCAAAGTGCTGGGATTATAGGCGTGAGCCACTGCTCCCAGTCAGCATCTTTGTCTTGTTCTTGATCTTAAAGGGGAAAAGTTTTCAGTTTTTCACAATTGAGTATGTTAGCTGGGAGTTTTTCCATAAATGTTCTTTTTCATGTTGAGAAAGTTTCCTTTTATTCCTAGTTTTCTGAGTGTTTTTATCATCAAAACGTATAGATTTTGTGAAATGCTTTTCCAATCTCAATTAAGAAGACCATGTGGGTTTTTCCTCCTCCTTCTTATTAATGTAATGTATTACATTGATTGGCTTTTCTTAGGTTGAATGTTCCTTCAATTCAGGTGATAAATCCTACATTTTTATGATGTATAATCCTTTTAATATGTGACTAGATTTGCTTTGTTAGTATTTAGTTGAGGACCTTTGCCTCTAAATTCATAAGGGAGTTTAGTCTGTATTTTTTTTTTTTTTAAACATTGTATGCCTTCATCTGGCTTTAGTATTAGGTTAATTCTGGCCTCAAATAATGAGTTAGAAAGCATTCCCCCTTCTATGTCTTGAAAGAGTTTCATAAGGGATGTTAGCCTGTAATTTCTTTCTTTCTTTCTTTCTTTTTTTTTTTTTTTTTTTTTTTTTACATTGTGTGTCTTCATCTGGCTTTAGTATCAGGTTAATTCTGGCCTCAAATAATGAATTAGAAAGTATTCCCCCTTCTTCTGTTTTCTGAAAGAGTTTGAAAATAATTGGCTTTAATTCTTCTTTAAATATTTGGTAGAATTTGGCCAGGCACAGTGGCTCACACCTGTAATCTCGGCACTTTGGGAGGCCAAGGCGGGTGGATTACCCAAGGTCAGGAGTTCAAGACCAGTCTGGCCTACGTGGTGAAACCCCGTCTCTACTAAAAATACAAAAATTACCTGAGGCATGGTGGCAGGCACCTGTAATCCCAGCTACTTGGGAGGCTGAGGCAGGAGAATCACTGAACCCCGGGAGACGGAGGTTGCAGTGAGCCAAAATCGTGCCATTGCACTCCAGCCTGGGCGACAAGAGAGAAACTCCATCGCAAAAAAAAAAAAAAATTGTCGGAATTTATAAGTGAAATCATCTGGCTCTGGTTTTTCCTTTGTTGGGAGGTTTTTCACCACTATTGCAATCTTTACTTGTTATAGGTAGGTTAAGGTTTTCTATTTCTTCTTGAGTTGCTTTAGGGAATTTTTGTGTTTCTAGTAATTTGTCCACTTAATTTAATTTATTCATGAACCATTGTTTATAGTATTCTTTTGTAATAATTTTTATTTTTGCAAGGCTGGTAGTAATATCTCCACTTTCATTTATGATTTTACTTACTTTTTTTTTTGCTGTTGTTGTTGCCCAGGCTGGAGTGCGATGGCTTAATCTCGGCTCACTGCAACCTCCGCCTCCCGGGTTCAAGCGACTCTCCTCTCTCAGCCTCCCGAGTAGCTGGGATTACAGACGTGCACCACCACACCTGGCTACTTTTGTATTTTTAGTAGAGATGGGGGTTCTCCATGTTGGTCAGGCTGGTCTCGAACTCCCGACCTCAGGTGATCCACCTGCCTTGGCCTCCCAAAGTGCTGGGATTACAGACATGAGCCACTGTGCCCGGCCGATTTTACTTACTTACATGCGTATTCCCTCTTTCTTTTTTTGTCATTCTGGGCAAAAGTTTGTCAATTTTGTTGATTTTTAAAAATGAACCAACTTTGGGTTTCATTGATTCTTTCTACTGTTTTTCTATTCTCCATTTTGTTTATCTCCACTCTAATATTTATTATTTCCTCTCTTCTGCTAGTTTTGTGTTTAGTGTTTTTTTGTTTCCTCAGTGGGTAAAGTGAAGTTGTTGACTTGAGCTTTCTCTTTTTATTTTTTAATGTAAGCATTTAGAACTATAAATTTCCAGTCCCAGCTACTCAGGAGACTGAGGCACAAGAATTGCTTGAACCTGAGAGGTGGAGGTTGCAGTGAGCCAAGATCGCACCACTGCACTCCAGCCTGGGCGACAGAGGGAGACTCTGTCAAAAAAAAAAGAAAGAAGAAAGAAAGAAAAGAAAAGAAAAGAAATGAAAGAAGAAGAAAGAAGAAAGAAAGAAAGGGAAAGAAGAAATAAGGAAGGAAGGAAAAAAGGAAGGAAGGAAGGAAGGAAGGAAGGAAGGAAGCAAGGGATGAACTACAAATTTCCCTCTAATCAGTGTCTTCATTTTATTCCCAAATTTTTGGTATGCTGTGTTTTCATCTTCATTCATCTCTAAGTATACTCTAACCTCCTTTGTAATTTCTTCTTTGACTCATTGGTTGCTTATGTCATTTAACTTCCACATATTTGCAAAATTTCCAGTTTTCCTTTAGTTATTGACTTCATTGCATGTGGTCGAGGAAGATACTTTGTATGGTTTCAATGTTTAAAAAATTTATTGGGACTTGTTTTATGACCTAACATATGGTCTATTCTGGAGAATATTTCATTTGCACTTGAGAAGAATGTGTGTTTTGAGAAGAATATGTATTCTGCTGTTGTTGAGTGAAGTGTTCTATATTTGTTGGTCTAGCTGGTTTATGGTGCTGTTCAAATCCTCTACTTTCTTATTCATCTTCTCTCTATCCATTATTTAGAATAGGGTATTGTGTCTTCCACTGTTATTTTAGAACAGTGTATTTCTTCCTTCATTTCTGTCAGCTTATTTCATATTTTGAGGTTTTAACTGTTTGTTGCACATATGTTTATAATAATTATACATTATTAATGAATTGACCCTTTTATCAATATATAATTTCATTCTTTGTTTCTTGTAACAGTTTGTTTTGTCTGATACATATATTGCCACCCAGCTATCTTTTGGTTACTATTTGCACGGAATGCTTTTTTTCCATCCTTTTATGTTCAACCTATTTGTGTCTTTGAATACAAAGTGAGACTGTTGTAGACAGACAACATATAGTTGGATCATGTTTTTTAACTATCCTGCCAATTTCTGCCTTTTGATTGGATGATTTAATCAATTTACATTTAAAGTGATTACTGATATGGAAGAACTTACTTCTACCTTTTTGCTACTTGATTTTTGTATTCCTTTTTCCCTTTTAAATAATTTTTATCTCTTTATTGATATTAAAAATTTCAAATATATATCTGTCCTGATTTTCTTTAGTACTTTGTCCAAGTTTTCCTTTAGCTCTTTGAACATATTTAATACAATTTTTTTTTTTTTCTGAGATGTAGTCTCACTCTGTCGCCCAGGCTGGAGTGCAGTGGTGCGATCTCGGCTCACCGCAAACTCTGCCTCCCAGGTTCACGCCATTCTCCTGCCTCAGCCTCCCCAGTAGCTGGGACTACAGGCGTCCACCACCATGCCTGGCTAATTTTTTGTATTTTTAGTAGAGACGGGGTTTCACCGTGTTAGCCAGGATGGTCTCGATCTCCTGACCTTGTGATCTGCCCGCCTCGGCCTCCCAAAGTGCTGGGATTACAGGCGTGAGCCACCGTGCCTGGCCTCTTAAAGTCTTTGTCCCAAGTCCATTGTCTGGACTTCCGTGAGGATGGCTTCTATCCATTTATTTTGCTACTTTCCCATTTTTTTGTATGCTTTGTGATTTGTTTTCGTTGAAAACTGTACGTTTGAATATTATAGTGTGGTAACTGTGGAAATCAGATTCTCCTCTTTTTTCAGGGTTTGCTGTTTTGTTGATTGTTGAAGGCTGTTGTAGTCTGTATGTTTAGTAACTTTTCTAATCTATTTTTGCAAAGGTTGTATCCCTTGTCATTTATGGTCACTGAAGTTTCTGGGTTGTTTTTTAAAAGCTTATGTTCAGCTGGTGTTTTCATAGAGATTTCCTTGAATCCCAGAAGCTAGAAACAAAAACAAACAATAAACAACAGCAACAAAAAAGCAACCTCCTCCTCCTGCCGAAAAACCCCCAAATCAAAACCAAACACCTCTTCCAGTCTTTGCAGATTGTCTCTGTGCTGAGACAATCCAACACTTATCCAGGCTTACACTGAGCCTGAAGTGAATGCTTAGTATGGTCTAAGTTCTGAGTTAAAATAAACAAAACAAGTACCTTGTGTCAGTCTTTCAGGAAGCCTCCAGAGAGATTAGAATGGACTTACACTATGATTTGTGATTAATAACTGCTATGCTATTGCTGGAACCAGGGATCAGGGTCCCACACTGGGAACATGGGATGCCACTGCTTTAAGACTGCCACTACATCCTGGAGGAGATGGGACACGGACAAGTAAACACACTACACAATTTACTTACCATTTTCAGCTGCCTCTTTTCCTTGATTTACTTGGTTGTTGTAAAAATTTTGACTGTTTTCCAGAGTTCTGACAAAGTTGGTTCTGACAGTTTCTGCTTGTTTTTTGATATTTCTGTGGAAGGATGAGAACTTGAAGCTGTCTATACTGCCATTTTGCTGCATGGTCTATAATTTTTAAATAAGAGCTTTATTGATATTTACCTGACATACCATATGTATTAGTCCATTTTCATGCTGCTGATAAAGACATACCTGAGACTGTCGAGAAAATGAGGTTTAATTGGACTTACAGTTCCACATGGCTGGGGCGACCTCAGAATCATGGCAGGAGACAAAAGGCACTTCTTACATGGCAGTGGCAAGAGAAAATGAGAGAGATGCAAAAGTGGAAACCCCTGATAAACCCATTAGATCTCACGAGACTTTTCCACTGTCATGAGAATAGCATGGGAATGACTGGCTCCTATGATTCCATTACCTCTCCATGGGTCCCGTTGTGGGAATTCTAGGAGTTACAGTTAAGTTGAGATTTGGGTGGGGACACAGCCAAACCATATCATTTTGCCCCTGGCCCCTCCAAATCTCATATCCTTACATTTCAAAACCAATCATACCTTCCCAACAGTCCCCAAAAATCTTAACTCATTTCAGCATTAACCCAAAAGTCCATAGTCCAAAGTCTCACCTGAGACAAGGCAAGTCCCTTCTGCCTATAAGCCTGTACAATCAAAGGCAAGCTAGTTACTTCTTAGATACAATGGGGGTAGAGGTGTTGGGTAAATGCAACCATTCCATATAGGAGAAATTGGCCAAAACAAGGAGGTTACAGGGCCCATGCAAGTCTGAAATCCAGTAGGGTGGTCAAATTTTAAATCTCCAAAATGATCTCCTTTGACTCCAGTTCTCACATCCAGTTCACAATGATGCAAGAGATGGGTTCCCATGGTTTTGGGCAGCTCCACCCCTGTGGCTTTGCAGGATACAGCCTCCCTCCTGGCTGGCATTAATGTCTGTGGCTTTTCAAGGTGCACAATGCAAGCTGTTGGTGGAGCTACCATTCTGGGGCCTGGAGGACGGTACCCCACTTTTCACAGTGCCCCAGTAGGGTCTCTGTGTGGGGGCTCCAGCCCCACATTTCCACTCTGCACTTCCCTAGCAGAAGTTCTCTATGAGGGCCCTGCCCCAGCAGCAAACTTTTGCTTGGGCATCCACGTCCCATACATCTTCTGAAATCTAGGCAGAGGTTCCCAAGCCTCAATTCTTGACTTCTGTGCACCTGCAGGCTCAACACCATGTGGAAGCTGCCAGGGCTTTGGGCTTCCACCCTCTGAAGCCACAGCCTGAGCTCTACGTTGGCCCCTTTCAGCCATGGCTGGAGTGGCTGGGATACAGGGCACCAAGTCCCTAGGCTGCACCCAGCTCAGGGACCCTGGGGCTGGCTCACAAAACCACTTTTTCCTCCTAGGCCTTCGGGCCTGTGATAGGAGGGGCTGCAGTGAAGACCTCTGACATGGCCTGGAGACATTTTCTCCCATGGTCTTGGGGATTAACATTAGGCTCCTTGCTACTTATGCAAATTTCTGCAGCAAGCTTCAATTTGTCCTAAAAAAAAAAAAATGGTTTTTTTTTTTTTTTTTCTACTGCATCATCAGGCTGCAAATTTTCTGAATTTTTATGCTGTTTCCCTTTTAAAATAGAATGTTTTTGGCCAGGTGCAGTGGATCACACCTGTAATCCTAACACTTTGGGAGGCCGAGGTGGGTGGATCACCTGAGGTCAAGAGTTTGAGACCAGCCTGGCCAACGTGGTGAAACTCTGTCTCTGCTAAAAATACAAAAAATTATCCAGGCATGATGGCAGGTGTCTATGATCCTAGCTACTCAGGAGGCTGAGGCAGGAGAATCACTTGAACCTGGAAAGTGGAGGTTGCAGTCAGTGAGCCAAGATCATGCCACTGCACTCCAGCCTGGGCAATAGAGCGAGACTCCATCTCAAAAAAAAAAAAAAAAAGAAATGTTTTTAACAGTACCCAAGTCACATCTTGAAGGCTTTGCTGGTTAGAAATTTCTTCCACCAGATACCCTAAATCATCTCTCTCAAGTTCAAAGTTCCACAAATCTCTAGGGCAGGGGCAAAATGCCACCAGTCTCTTTGCTAAAACATAACAAGAGTCACCTTTGCTCCAATTCCCAACAAGTTCCTCATCTCCATCTGAGACCACCTCAGCCTGGACCTTATTGTTCATATCACTATCAGCATTTTTGTCAAAGCCATTCAACAAGTCTCTGGGAAGTTTCAAACTTTCCCACATTTTCCTGTCTTCTTCTGAGCCCTCCAAACTGTTCCAACCTCTGCCTGTTACCCAGTTCCAAAGTTGCTTCCACATTTTTGGGTATCTTTTCAGCAGTGCCCCACTCTACTGGTATCAATTTACTGTATTAGTCTGTTTTCATGCTGCTGATAAAGACATACCCGAGACTGGGAAGAGAAAGAGGTTTAATTGGACTTACAGTTCCACATGGCTGAGGAGGCCTCAGAACCATGGCAGGAGGTGAAAGATACTTCTTACATGGTGGCAGCAAGAGCAAAATGAGGAAGAAGCAAAAGCAGAAACCCCAGATAAATCCAGCAGATCTTGTGAGACTTATTCACTATCATGAGAATAGCATGGGAAAGACTCACCGCCATGATTAAATTACACCCCTACCGGTCCCCACCAAAACTTGTGGAAATTCTGGGAGATACAATTCAAGTTGAGATTTGGGTGGGGACACAGCCAAACCATATCACCATGGAATTCAGTCTTTTAAAGTGTACAATTCACTCAGACGAGATGGCTCACACCTGTAATCCTAGCACTTTGGGAGGCTGAGGTGGGCAGATGACTTGAGGTCAGGAGTTTGAGACCAGCCTGGCCAACATGGTGAAACTCTGTCTCTATAAAAAATACAAAAATTTGCTGGGTGTGGTGGCGGGTGCCTGTAATCCCACCTACTTGAGAGGCTGAGGTTCAAGAATCGCTGGAACCTGGGAGGCAGAGGCTGCAGTGAGCCAAGAACATGCCACTGCACTCCAGCCTGGGTGATACAGCGAGCCTTTGACTCACAAAAAAAAGTATACAATTCATTGGCTTTTAGTGTCCTCACTGAGTTGTGTAATCATCACCACTATCAAAATGTAAAATATTTGTGTCACCCTAAAAAGAAACCCTAAAGGCTGGGTGCAGTAATTCACACCTATAATCCCAGCATTTTGGGAGGCTGAGGCAGGAGGATTGCTTGAGCCCAGGGGTTTGAAACCAGCCTAGGCAACATAGTGAGAGCCCATTTCTTAAAAAATAAAATAAAACAAAAAAGAAAATGTTAGCTGGGTATGGTGGTATGTACCTGTAATAATCCCAGCTACTGGGGAGGCTGAGGTGGGAAGATCACTTGAGCCCAGGGGCTGGAGGATGCAATGAACTATGATCGAGCCGCTGCATTCCAGCCTGGGTAACAGAATGAGACCCTGCCTCAAAAACAAAACAAAACAAAACAAACAAACAAAAAAAACCCCTCAAAAACCCTGCACCTTTTACCAGTCACTCCCATTCCTATCACCCTCCTTACCCCAGCGCTAGGCAACCACTGGTCTACTTTCTATCTCTATGGATTTGCCTTTTCTGAATATTTCATATAAATGAAATCGTACATGTTGTGGTCTTTTGTTACTGATTTCTTTCACTTGGTATAATTTTGAATGGTTCATATCATATCATGTGTCAATATTTCCTTTTAATAATTTTTTGAAATTTTAATTTTGAGATAATGGTAGATTTACATACAGTTGAAAGAAATACTATAGTCCTCTGCATTTTTCCTCAGTTACCTGCACTCATAAAATCTTGCATAACTATTGTGTAATATCACAACCAGGATACTGACATCGATATAGTCAAGATGCAGAACATTTTCACTACCACAGAGATCTCTCATGTTGTCCTATTATAGTCACACCTACCTCCCATCTACCCCTATATCCTTCTTCTTCTTCTTTTTTTTCTGAGACAGAGTCTCACTCTGTTGCGCAGGCTGGAATACAATGGCGCCATGTCTGCTCACTGCAACCTCCACCTCCCGGGCTCAAACAATTCTCCTGCCTCAGCTTCGAGTAGCTGGGATTACAGGCACCCACCACCACGCCCGGATAATTTTTGTATTTTTAGTAGAGATGGGATTTCACCACGTTGGCCAGGCTGGTTTTGAATTCCTGACCTGAAATGATCTGCCCACTTTGGCCTCCCAAAGTGGTGAGATTACAGACGTGAGCCACCGTGCCCAGCCCCCTACATCCTTCTTAACCGCTGACAACCACTATTCTGTTTTCCACGCATTTAATTTTGTCATTTCAAAAATGTTATATGAATGGATTCTTACAATGTGTAACTCTTGAGATTGACTTTTTTCACTCAGTATGATTCTTTTAAAATTAATCCAAATTGTCACCTATATCAATAGTTCATTCCTTTTTACTGCTGAATAGTATTCCATGTTATTGATGCACCACAGCTTGTTTATCCATTCACCCACTGAAGGACATTTGGACAGTTTCTAGTTTGGCGCTATTATTATTACTTTATTTTGAGAGAGGGTCTCACTCTGTTGCCCATGCTGGAGTGCAGTCGTATGATCATGGCGCGCTGCAGCCTCAACCTTCTGGGCTCAAGTGATCCTCTCACCTCAGCCTCTCAAGAAGCTGGGACAAGCATGTGCTGGTACACCTGGCTGATTTTTTCATTTTTATATTTTGTAGACATGGAATCAAACTAAAGACCCAGGCTCGTTTCGGATTCCTGAGCTCAAGCAATCTTCTTGCCTCAGCATCCTAAAATGTTGGGATTACAGGCATGACCCGCCCCACCCCCCCATGCCCAGCCTGGGCTATTATTAATAAAACAGTTATGAGCATTCCTGTACAGGTTTTCATGTGAACAGAAATGTTTACTACTCTGGGATAAATGCCTAAGTATGCAATTACTGAGCTATGGTTTGAATATGTCCCCCAAAAATCATGTGTTGGAAACTTAACCCCTAATGCAACAGTGTTGGAATGTGGGGCCTAATAATAGATTGTTAAGCCATGAGGCTGGGGTGAATGGATTAATGCTGTTATCGTGGGAGTGGGCTCATTATAAAAGGGGAAGTTTGGGCCCCTTTTACTGTCTCTTCCTTACCCTTTATTTGCTCTTCTGCCATGGGATGATGCAGCAAGAAGGCCCTTGCCGGATGCTAACCTCTCGATTTTGGACTTTCGAGCCTCCAGAAAACAAGAGTCAATAAATTTCTGTTCATTATAAATGATCCAATCTGTGGTATGCTGTTATAGTAGAATGAAATAGACTAAGACATACTGGGTCACACTGTAGCTGCATTTCTAGTTTTATAAGAAACTACCAAACTGTTTTTCAGAATGACTGTATCATTTTACATTCCCAACAACGATGCATGAGTGATTCAGTTTCTCCACATCCTTCACTGATTCAGTTCCTTAAATTTCTTCACATCGTTGGTGTTGTCACCGTTTTTCTAATTGTAGCCATTCTGATAGCTATGTAGTGATGTCTCTTTGTATGACTTGGGCATATAGTACCTACCTCAGTGGGACTCGTGAAGGTTCACGTGTATAAAGTGGCTGGCACAGCTAGATAAATGTTAGCTATAATTATTACTACATAGATGGAGATGACATGGTCCCTGCTATCAAAGTAGTTATTATCTCATGGAAGACAAAGATGTGGAAACAAATAATGTTAATCCAGATTGCTAAATGGAGGAGTCATGATCCAAAAAATATGGGACTCCAGACTGAAGATGAAGGATCATCACAGAGGATTTCTCAGGAGAAGTAATCCTCAGCTAAGCCTTGAAGGAGAAGTTAGCTTAGCTAAGCAAAGGGAGGGCTGGCATGGATGCATTTCAGGCAGACAGGACAGAAAGGGCATATTATGGTAGCCACAGATTTAATATGGCTGTAGGTTAGGGAGGTAGTAGTGGGAATAAGCCAGAGATGTAGCTGGGGAGGACATTGTGAGGGATCAAGCAAGGACCTACTTGTTACAAAAAAAGAGTTTAGACTTTACCCCCATAGACATTGGAGAGCCACAGAATCCCCAAGAGTGATATCTGACCGAGGTGGAGACTTTTTTTGCACCCCTTTTCTCCTAGAAATTTCTGCCCAGATGCCCACTGGAAAGGAGGTGACTTCTTCATGGGACCCTTGGTAGGCTGGCATGCTCCCTTTTCAAGGGCTTCTGTTATAAAAAGCTCTTTATGTATTACGCATATTTACAATTCTTCTCTAACCTACCACCAAACAAAGCGCAAACATGGCCATAAACACTTAGTTAATCACATCTCAGTTCTTATTAAGACAATAAACCCAGATCCCAGATTTCCATTCTTTAACTCACTGCCCCAGTGTGACCTGTATTTCCCCAGGCCTCTCACAGGCTTTCCTGCTCTCTCCTTCGTCCCTGCTGTAGTGAAATTCAGAAAACTTTGGCCTGATAAGGAAACCTGCATTCTAGGACTAGTCTCCTGTAAACTGGGCTGTGTTGCCTTGGGCCAGCCTCTTCTTCCTCTGAGCCTCAGTTACATCATCTGTATCAGGAAGCATGTCAGCCTTCAATGGTCTAACATTCTCTAAAAGTATTTGTAATAATAGGAAGGAACCTTTCTCACACTTGTAGTTTTCGATAGTTCATTCTCACAGAAATGCCATGAGAACCCTAACATGATGGATATTAGTCTCATTTTATTAAGAAAGAGGCTGTGTTTCAGAAGAATGGTCATGTGTCCAATGTCACTCATCAGTTCAAGAGCAGAGTATGGCCTTGAACTTACTCGGTCCAGCGTCTTACCACCAGACCACATCCCCTTCTTCACCTTCTTTATCAATTCCTTTCACTCATCTCCTTGTTTCCCCTGACTAGCTCCCACGACCCAACCACCACACCACAAAGGACAGTTTTATGCTAAAAAGAATCTACTGCTGTCCAGGGACCCAAGAATCCTTGGCCTGGCAAAGAGGACTGAGAAGAACAGTCAGAGAGGCATTGAAACAGGCCCAGGAGGGGAGCATGTCCTTCCCTTCACCCTACAGTGCAACCCAGAGCCATGGTGGCAGGGCCAGATTAAGGCTTTAGAGGCCCTAGAAGATGAACAGAATGTGATGCTCCTGTCCGTATATAATGCAAAAGAAAAACAACAATAAGCCATTGAAGGCCAGGTGCGGTGGCTCACGCCTGTAATCCCAGCACTTTGGGTGGCCGAGGCGGGTGGATCACCTGAGGTCAGGAGTTCGAGACCAGCCTGGCCAACATGGTGAAACCCTGTCTCTACTAAAAATACAAAAATTAGCTGGGCCTAGTGGCACACATCTGTCATCCCAGCCACTCGGGAGGCTGAGGCAGGAGAATCACTTGAACCCGGGAGGCAGAGGTTGCAGTGAGCCGAGATCACAACACTGCACTCCAGCCTAGGCAACAGAGCCAGACTCGGTCTCAAAATAAAATAAAAATAAAAAATAAAAAAAAGCCATTGAAATCAGTACAAGGAAGTTTATTAATATTCTGATCACCTTCATGATGACTAATATAAAATGTTTTTAAATATCAGATAGGAAAGTATTCTCATTTTGGGGGCTAGTTTTTTGTACACTTGTTTGAGGGTGACTATTTATCTACACATCTGCAGTACATGGTGGATGTGAGTGCCTGATCCACTTGGGCTCACTGCTGCTTGGGCTCACCTACCTTGGGCCTTCTGTCTGTTAAGGCCCCTGGGAGCCCTGTCAGTACCCCTCGGACACTGGACTCCACAGGGACCACTCCCAAGGCTCAGCCCAACCCTCCAGCCCAGGCTGTTGGCCTGATGCAAGGGTTTAGGGCAGGACAAATAATTGAGGCTCCTTTTTTATTCTGTCTTTATGGCTCCTACTCTCCCTTTTCCTCTCTGCCTGTCTCCAACTCTGTATACTTTTTCCCATATCTCTTGTTTTTTCTTGTCCGCTGTATTCTTTCCTATTGCTTAGTCCTTCTCCTTCTTTGCCCCAGTCTCTTGGACTGTTTCTCCTTTTGTCTTATCCTTTCTGTTTGTCGATCTGCCTCTTGTCTTTTCTTCTCTCTCTTACCCATACTCCAGTCTCTCCTTTTGTTTTTTGACATCTATGGGTGAGTGTCTCAGTCTCAACCTCTCCCTGTCTTTGTCTGTCTCATTTTCTTTCCCATCCCAGAGCCCACAGGGACCTTTACAGAGGGTAAGCTGTTATATCCTGGGCTTTCTCTCCAGAAGAGATAGAAATGGTGACTTAGGGCTAAATTTAAACTTTTCAGGCCTGGGTGGGGGCCCTCCAGCAGACCGTTAAGGAAAAAGGAGGGAAAGCTGGTTTATTCAGTCAGGGGATGGAGACTGGGGTGGGAACTTGGCAAAGACTGTGAGTTCCAATGCGGTCCCAGCCCTACACTCTCTGACTGAGGCCTTGAGGCTATTTTTGGAAGCTTTCAAAATATCCCAGAAGGCGTGTCTATCCCCTCCATTCAGTCTGGGATGCCAGAGGATTCACTGAAGATAGCATAACTGAAGCCTGTCCTGTATTCTTCCTTAGCTTCCACCAGCCACTGACAAAACAACAGTAACGCTGTGCCCAGATTGGGACATCATGGAAGAGAGGAGAGTAGTAGCAGCAGATCATGAGCCATCCAGAGAGTGGGAAGGGATGAATAACGTGTGCCTCAATTCCCAAGACCCCAAAGTATCTAAGCTAGAAGGGATCCTAAAGGTCAGCTAGTATCACCCCTTCAATATTTATATGTGAAAGCCAGAGAGGGCGCTATTAATATCACTCCTTAAATATTTATATGTGAAGACCAGAGAGGGCACTATTAATATCTCTCAAGAAGGAAGGGAGAAAAGAGAATCTCTTAAATCCATTTCCTTCATCTCTGCCCTAGTTTACTCTCTCTGGAGTGGATTGTTGCAACAGCTTGGTTTCTCTGCCTCCAGTTTCTCCCTGGGCAATCTAGCTTCTATACTGGACAGATAGACCTATCATATTTTCGGGTGGGGTGCAGGGGAGAGGCAGCCCTGACTGTATCACTTCTACTTCAAGTTTTCACTAGTTTCCCACTACCTACTGGATAAAATCCAAAACCCCTTAGCCTGAAACATAAGCCTATTTGTGATTTAGCCCCCACTCACCTTTTCAAACTTCTTTCTTACTTGCTGTGTTTCCCTTTAGAACCTTCCAAACTCTCTACCATTCTCCCAAACTGACATTATTTCCTCTCTTTGTCTCTTCCTCTCTCACATGCCTGCAGATAGAAATTCAAACAGCATAGAGAAGTGAAAAGCAGGCTGGGTATGGTAGCTCATGCCTGTAATCCCAGCACTTTGGGAGGCCAAGGTGGATGGATCATCTGAGGTCAGGAGTTCAGCAGCTCAAGACCAGCCAGGGCAACATGGTGAAATCCTGTCTCTATGGGAAAATACAAAAAATTAGCTGGGCATGGTGGTGGGCACCTGTAATCCTAGCTACTCAGGAGGCTGAGGCAGGAGAATTGCTTGAACCCAGGAGGCGGAAGCTGTAGTGAGCCGAGATCTCGCCATTGCACTCCGGGCTGGGCAACAAGAGCAAAACTCCATCTCAAAAACAAAACAAAACAAAACAAACAAACAAAAAAACAGAAAGAAAGAAAGAAAAGAAAAGAAGGGCCAGGGTCGCGGTGGCTCACACCTGTAATCCCAGCACTTTGGGAGGCCGAGGCAGGTGGATCATGAGGTCAGGAGATCGAGACCATCCTAGCTAACATGGTGAAACCCCGTCTCTACTAAAAATACAAAAAAAAAAAAAAAAAAAATTAGCCGGGCGTGGTGGTGGGCACCTGTAGTCCGCTACTTGGGAGGCTGAGGCAGAAGAATGGCGTGAACCCAGGAGGCGGAGCTTGCAGTGAGCCAAGATCATGCCACTGCACTCCAGCCTGGAGGACAGAGCAAGATTCAGTCTCAAAAAAAAAAAAAAAAGAAAGAAAAGAATATTAGGCCGTGCGTGGTGGCTCATGCCTGTAATCCCAGCACTTTGGGAAGCCAAGGCAGGTGGATCACCTGAGGTTGGGAGTTCGAGACCAGCGTGACCAACATAGAGAAACCCCATCTCTACCAAAAATACAAAATTAGCCAGGTGTGGTGGCACATGCCTGTAATCCCAGCTACTCGGGAGGCTGAGGTAGGAGAATCACTTGAACTCAGGAAGCGGAGGTTGTGGTAAGCCGAGATCGTGCCATCGCACTCCAGCCTGGGCAACAAGAGCGAAACTCCATCTTAAGAAAAAAAAAAAAAAGAAAGAAAGGAAAGAAAAGAAAAGTAAAACTCTTTAAGCTTTCCACACCCTACTCCTATCCAAAGATAGACCTCCCCACCTCTCTGACTTAATCTCCTAATATTCTCTGTCCCCAACCCCCACCCCACAGTGATCCAGTCATAAAGAGCCTCCTTGCTGTTCCTAGAACATATGAGCTCCACCTTAAGAACTTTGTCCTTTGTTAATTTCTCTGTCTAGAATTCTCTTTTACCAAATATCTTGCTTCTTCCCTCAGTTCATTCATGTCTCTATTTATTTCATTTTTTTTTAAATAGAGACGGGGTCTCACTATGTTGCCCAGGCTGGTCTTGGACTCCTGGGCTCAAGCGATCCTCCCACCTTGGCCTCCTTAAAGTGCTAGGATTACAGGTGTGAGCCACCATGCCTCTATTGAATCGTTACCTTTCAGTGAGGCATTCACTGACCTTCCTTGTCTACATTTGCAACGTCCTCCACACCTCCTTCCCTGCTTTATTATTTAGCACTTATTACCATCTAACATACTATACATTAGACTGATTTACTTGTTTATTGCCCGTCTTCCCCCACTAGAATGTAAGTTCCATGATGGTAGTGATTTTTCAGCATGGCTATCTCCCCAGTACATGATAGAGTACCTGCTAGATCATGGATTGTCAATAAAAATACTCATTGCATAAAATTCAACAGGTGATAACCATAAATTCTGTTACCTATTTCAGATTGCTTCTAGATTGTATTCTAATCATTTGATTTGTTTGCCCTTTCTTTGGTAGAACAGTATTTTGTACTTGATGTGTGCTGCCATACTTTTGGCTTCTGTACATGCTGGTCCCTCTGCCTAGCATGAGTTTCTCTTGCTGTGATCTATGTGGAGAACTCCTGCTCACTCTTTAAGTATTTGCTTAAGCTCCATCTTTTTTTGTGCTTCCCTTCCATTCTCCCATAGCATTTCTGCTTTCTGCCATTATGTTTACCACTCTGTGACTTGATAGTATATTTATACATCTGCTTCCCCTACTAATCTGTAAGTACCTTGAAGCACTAGGAATTATTGATGGTGGCATCTGCGGTGCCTAGCATAGTACCTGGCATTTAGCAGGAGCAGCTATAATCAGAAAGACCTGGATTTTGGTTTTTTGCTTTTTTTTTTTTCTTTTGAGACAAAGTCTCACTCCTTCACCCAGACTGAGTGCTGTGGCACGATCTCAGCTCACTGCAACCTCCACCTCCTGGGTTTAAGTGATCTTCCCACCTCAGCCTCCCAAGTAGCTGGGATTAGAAGCGTGAGCCCATGCTGGGCTAATTTTTTGTATTTTTAGAAGAGACAGCATTTCACCATATTGGCCATGGCTGATCTCAAACTCGTGACCTCAAGTGATCCACCCACCTCAGCCTCCCAAAGTGCTGGGATTACAGGTGTGAGCCACCACACCCTGCCAGAAAAACCTGGATATGAATCCACCTCTGCCATTTCCTAGTGTGATCTTCAGCAAGTTACTTCACTTCCTGCGTCTCAGTTACATACCTTATAATACAGGCATCATGATACTCACTGCAAGGTGTTATGGTAAAAACACAATGAAATAACTCTGCATGCTAGAACAAATTTGTGGACCTTTAGATATCTCACTTGCTCCTCCTGAGGGAAATAGGGCAGGTATTATAAGCTTCATTTTTCAGAAGAATCAATAGAGGTCCAGAAAAGAGAAAGTTCATTTTCTTTTTTTTCTTTTCTGAGATGGAGTTTTACTCTTGTTGCCCAGGCTGGAGTGCAATGGCACAATCTTGGCTCACTGCGACCTCCGCTTCCCGGGTTCAAGCAATCCTCCTGCCTCAGCCTTCTGAGTAGCTGGGATTACAGGTACCCACCACCACACCCAGCTAATTTTTCATATTTTTAGTAGAGATGGGGTTTCACCATGTTGCTCAGGCTGGTCTCGAACTCCTGACCTCAGGTAATCCACTCGCCTCAGCCTCCCAAAGTGCTGGGATTACAGGTGTGAGCCACCATGCCTGGCCTGAAAGTTCATTTTATAAGGTTGCAGGGTAAATAAGTGAAAGAGCCAGAACCCAAATCAGAATCTCCCAGATTGGAGGTTTGCTGTCTGCCAGGAAAACCTGGCTTCTAAGCCAGCATGTGGGTATTGTGTGTTGCTCTTAGAGAAGACTGGCACCTCCTGGACAGCATGACCTGCTCCACCAAGGGAAACAGAGTGAAGTCCCGCTTTGCCTCCAGATCCTCCTTAGTACAGGGATTCTTGGCTACCTCAACATCTTAATCAGGAAGCAGAAGGCAGTCCCTTACTATCTGATGTTGGAGGGAGTAGAAATTTAGGAGCTTCCTTTCATGAGAGGTAGCTGAAGGCTAGGCCTGATCTGGGAGGATTCTGAGAGGGAAGGTAAGCATGGGAACCATTGTACACAGGACTTACTGTTTGCTAGCTACTTTCTCATATATCCATTAATTCAGATTATAAACATTTACTGAGCACCTACTATCTGCCAGGTGGTGTGCTAGATGCTAGGGGTGCCCCAGTGAATGAGACCAGAAA